>NC_141693.1:537974434-538574434 GCF_964263255.1 Lissotriton vulgaris | reverse complement strand
CAGAGGTATGCCTGATCAAACTCGGAGAAAAACGACCATCGGCAAGGGGCTGAGAGGCAGAAGCATCCCCGGGCCCCTGGGGGCCCCTGGCAGTTGGGCCCCGGGACGCATCCCCCCTCTCAGCATGGCCAGACCTCATGGAAGTCTGCCTGATCAAACTCGGAGAAAAACAACCATCGAACTCGGAGAAAAACGACCATCGGCAAGGGGCAGAGAGGCAGAAGCGTCCCTGGGCCCCTGGGGGCCCCTGGCAGGCGGGCCCCGGGACACCTTCCCCCTCAAACTCGGTGAAAAAGGACCATCGGCAATGGGCTGAGAGGCAAGAGTGTCCCCAGGACATGGGGGCCCCGGCGGGCAGGCCCCAGGGCTGCTTTCCCCTGATTCAGAATCTCCGGAGGTCTGACTGACCCTCTCCCTAGTAATCCGGAGGAACATTACCCCCCTTTCTTGTAATCTGTGCACTCGAGGTCACATAGGGGACCCAAGCGACGAACGAGCCCGACCTCCTGGAGCCCTGGCTGGGATCCGGGAGGCGAATGGCACCTCATCGGGACTTCCAGGGAAGTTCGGTCATCTGGTCGCCCCATAGGAAAGCATTGTGGTCGACCAGATGGCCGAGGGAATCGGGGCGACCAGATGAAAGAGGAGCCGTCTGGACACCCTGTGCCCCAACGAAGGAGTCAGCGGGCTCCGCGGCATGGCCGACCGGAGGCCCAGAGCCCCAAAGCCCCAGCTGGGCCCCAGCCATGGAGGCTCCCAGGGGGCCCCGACAGGCCCTCCGACCCGGGGCCCCCTGGCACTTTGACAAGCAGGGAGGACTGCCCGGGCACAACGGAACCCCGACCTGGGCTCTTGGCAGTGCAGCAGGCCGGGGGGACAGGGCCCAGGGCCCGAGCACCCAGCTCGGGGCTCTGGGGCTCCGGGGCTCTGTGCCTCCGGGCCTCCGGGGCTCTGGGGCTGCAGGGATGCAGGGCTCGGGGACTGCAGGGCTCCAAGGCTCGGGGGGCTGCAGGGCTCCGGGGCTGCAGGGCTGCAGGGCTCCAGGGCTCGGGGGCTCCAGGGCAGCAGGGCTGCAGGGTTCCGGGGCTCCATTGCTCCAGGGCTCCAGGCCTCCGGGGCTGCTGGGCTGCTGGGCTCCAAGGTTTCGGGCCTCCATGGCCCGGGACCCATGGAGCCCGTCCCGGGTACTTTCCCACTCTGCGGCCCGAAGGAGGGAGCCCCGAATGCCTGGGAGGTGCTGCCCGGGCATCGCTCATCTGGTCCCCAGCAGGGAACCACCAGCCCCGGGAGGGTGTTTGGGCATACCCCTGCACCTACTAATCCGGAGGAAAATTACCCCCCTTTCTTGTAATCTGTGCACTCGAGGTGACAGAGGGGACCCAGGGCACAAAAGTGCCCAACCTCCTGGAGCCCAGGATGGGATCCGGGAGGCGAATGGCACCTCATAAGGACTTCCAGGGAAGTCCGGCCATCTAGTCGCCCCATAGGAAAGAATTGCGGACGACCAGATGGCCGAGGCGAGAGGGGCGACCTGATGGCCGGGACCGAAAGGACGCCCATCTGCCTGCCTCGGGCCTGTAGGGCTCAGGAGCTGCAGGGCTCCGGGGCTCCGGGGCTGCAGGGCTCGGGGACTGCAGGGCTTCACGGCTCGGGGGGCTGCAGGGCTCCGGGGCTCCAGGGCTCCAAGGCTGCTGGGCTCCAGGGCAGCAGGGCTCCAGGGCTCCAGGGCCCAGGACCCATGGAGCCTATCCCGGGTACTTTGCCACTCTGCGGCCCGGAGGAGGGAGCCCCGGATGCCTGGGAGGTGTTCCCCGGGCATCGCCCATCTGGTCCCCAGCAAGGAACCACCAGACCTGGGAGGGTGTTTGGGCATACCCTTGCACCTACTAATCCGGAGGAAAATTACCCCCCTTTCTTGTAATATGTGCACTCGAGGTGACAGAGGGGACCCAGGGCACGAACGTGCCCGACCTCCTGGAGCCCTGGCTGGGATCCGGGAGGCGAATGGCATCTCATAGGGACTTCCAGGGAAGTCCGGCCATCTAGTCGCCCCATAGGAAAGCATTGCGGGCGACCAGATGGCCGTGGCGAGAGGGGCGACCAGATGGCCGGGACCGAAATGACGCCAATCTGCCTGCCCCGGGCCTTTAGGGCTCAGGAGCTGCAGGGCTCCAGGGCTCCGGGGCTCTGGGGCTCTGGGGCTGCAGGGATGCAGGGCTCGGGGACTGCAGGGCTCCACGGCTCGGGGGGCTGCAGGGCTCCAGGGCTCCAGGGCTCCAGGGCTTCAGGGCTCCAGGGCTGCAGGGCTCCAGGGCTCTGGGGCTTCAGGGCAGCAGGGCTCCAGGGCTCCGGGGCTCCGGGACCCATGGAGCCCGTCCCGGGTACTTTCCCACTCTGCGGCCCGGAGGAGGGAGCCCCGAATGCCTGTGAGGTGCTGCCCGGGCATCGCTCATCTGGTCACCAGCAGGGAACCACCAGCCCCGGGAGGGTGTTTGGGCATACCCTTGCACCTACTAATCTGGAGGAAAATTACCCCCCTTTCTTGTAATCCGTGCACTCGAGGTGACAGAGGGGACCCAGGGCACAAAAGTGCCCGACATCCTGGAGCCCAGGATGGGATCCGGGAGGCGAATGGCACCTCATAGGGACTTCCAGGGAAGTCCGGCCATCTAGTCGCCCCATAGGAAAGCATTGCGGGCGACCAGATGGCCGTGGCGAGAGGGGCGACCAGATGGCCGGGACCGAAATGACGCCAATCTGCCTGCCCCGGGCCTTTAGGGCTCAGGAGCTGCAGGGCTCCAGGGCTCCGGGGCTCCGGGGCCCTGGGGCTGCAGGGATGCAGGGCTCGGGGACTGCAGGGCTCCACGGCTCGGGGGCTGCAGGGCTCCGGGGCTGCAGGGCTCCAGGGCTCCAGGGCTCCAGTGCTGCAGGGCTCCAGGGCAGCAGGGCTCCAGGGCTCCGGGGCTCCAGGGCCCGGGACCCATGGAGCCCGTCCCGGGTACTTTCCCACTCTGCGGCCCGGAGGAGGGAGCCCCGAATGCCTGGGAGGTGCTGCCCGGGCATCGCTCATCTGGTCCCCAGCAGGGACCACCAGCCCCAGGAGGGTGTTTGGGCATACCCTTGCACGTACTAATCCGGAGGAAAATTACCCCCCTTTCTTGTAATCCGTGCACTCGAGGTGACAGAGGGGACCCAGGGCACAAAAGTGCCCGACCTCCTGGAGCCCAGGATGGGATCCGGGAGGCGAATGGCACCTCATAGGGACTTCCAGGGAAGTCCGGCCATCTAGTCGCCCCATAGGAAAGAATAGCAGGCGACCAGATGGCCGAGGCGAGAGTGGCGACCTGATGGCCGGGACCGAAAGGACGCCAATCTGCCTGCCCCGGGCCTTTAGGGCTCAGGAGCTGCAGGGCTCCAGGGCTCCGGGGCTCCGGGGCTCTGGGGCTGCAGGGATGCAGGGCTCGGGGACTGCAGGGCTCCACGGCTCGGGGGGCTGCAGGGCTCCGGGGCTGCAGGGCTCCAGGGCTCCAGGGCTCCAGGGCTCCAGTGCTAAAGGGCTCCAGGGCTCTGGGGCTTCAGGGCAGCAGGGCTCCAGGGCTCCGGGGCTCCAGGGCCCGGGACCCATGGAGCCCGTCCCGGGTACTTTCCCACTCTGCGGCCCGGAGGAGGGAGCCCCGAATGCCTGGGAGGTGCTGCCCGGGCATCGCTCATCTGGTCCCCAGCAGGGACCACCAGCCCCAGGAGGGTGTTTGGGCATACCCTTGCACGTACTAATCCGGAGGAAAATTACCCCCCTTTCTTGTAATCCGTGCACTCGAGGTGACAGAGGGGACCCAGGGCACAAAAGTGCCCGACCTCCTGGAGCCCAGGATGGGATCCGGGAGGCGAATGGCACCTCATAGGGACTTCCAGGGAAGTCCGGCCATCTAGTCGCCCCATAGGAAAGAATAGCAGGCGACCAGATGGCCGAGGCGAGAGTGGCGACCTGATGGCCGGGACCGAAAGGACGCCAATCTGCCTGCCTCGGGCCTGTAGGGCTCAGGAGCTGCAGGGCTCCGGGGCTGCAGGGCTCGGGACTGCAGGACTCCACGGCTCGGGGGGCTGCAGGGCTCCGGGGCTCCAGGGCTCCAGGGCTCCAGGGCTCCAGGGCTCCAGGGCTCCAGGGCTGCAGGGCTCCGGGGCTCCAGGGCTGCTGGGCTCCAGGGCAGCAGGGCTCCAGGGCCCAGGACCCATGGAGCCTATCCCGGGTACTTTGCCACTCTGCGGCCCGGAGGAGGGAGCCCCGGATGCCTGGGAGGTGTTCCCCGGGCATCGCCCATCTGGTCCCCAGCAGGGAACCACCAGACCTGGGAGGGTGTTTGGGCATACCCTTGCACCTACTAATCCGGAGGAAAATTACCCCCCTTTCTTGTAATCTGTGCACTCGAGGTGACAGAGGGGACCCAGGGCACGAACGTGCCCGACCTCCTGGAGCCCTGGCTGGGATCCGGGAGGCGAATGGCATCTCATAGGGACTTCCAGGGAAGTCCGGCCATCTAGTCGCCCCATAGGAAAGAATTGCGGGCGACCAGAAGGCCGAGGCGAGAGGGGCGACCTGATGGCCGGGACCGAAAGGACGCCAATCTGCCTGCCTCGGGCCTGTAGGGCTCAGGAGCTGCAGGGCTCCGGGGCTCCGGGGCTGCAGGGCTCGGGGACTGCAGGGCTCCACGGCTCGGGGGGCTGCAGGGCTCCGGGGCTCCAGGGCTCCAGGGCTCCAGGGCTGCAGGGCTCCGGGGCTGCTGTGCTCCAGGGCAGCAGGGCTCCAGGGCTCCAGGGCCCAGGACCCATGGAGCCTATCCCTGGTACTTTCCCACTCTGCGGCCCGGAGGAGGGAGCCCCGAATGCCTGTGAGGTGCTGCCCGGGCATCGCTCATCTGGTCCCCAGCAGGGAACCACCAGCCCCGGGAGGGTGTTTGGGCATACCCTTGCACCTACTAATCTGGAGGAAAATTACCCCCCTTTCTTGTAATCCGTGCACTCGAGGTGACAGAGGGGACCCAGGGCACAAAAGTGCCCGACCTCCTGGAGCCCAGGATGGGATCCGGGAGGCGAATGGCACCTCATAGGGACTTCCAGGGAAGTCCGGCCATCTAGTCGCCCCATAGGAAAGCATTGCGGGCGACCAGATGGCCGTGGCGAGAGGGGCGACCAGATGGCCGGGACCGAAATGACGCCAATCTGCCTGCCCCGGGCCTTTAGGGCTCAGGAGCTGCAGGGCTCCAGGGCTCCGGGGCTCCGGGGCCCTGGGGCTGCAGGGATGCAGGGCTCGGGGACTGCAGGGCTCCACGGCTCGGGGGCTGCAGGGCTCCGGGGCTGCAGGGCTCCAGGGCTCCAGGGCTCCAGTGCTGCAGGGCTCCAGGGCAGCAGGGCTCCAGGGCTCCGGGGCTCCAGGGCCCGGGACCCATGGAGCCCGTCCCGGGTACTTTCCCACTCTGCGGCCCGGAGGAGGGAGCCCCGAATGCCTGGGAGGTGCTGCCCGGGCATCGCTCATCTGGTCCCCAGCAGGGACCACCAGCCCCAGGAGGGTGTTTGGGCATACCCTTGCACGTACTAATCCGGAGGAAAATTACCCCCCTTTCTTGTAATCCGTGCACTCGAGGTGACAGAGGGGACCCAGGGCACAAAAGTGCCCGACCTCCTGGAGCCCAGGATGGGATCCGGGAGGCGAATGGCACCTCATAGGGACTTCCAGGGAAGTCCGGCCATCTAGTCGCCCCATAGGAAAGAATAGCAGGCGACCAGATGGCCGAGGCGAGAGTGGCGACCTGATGGCCGGGACCGAAAGGACGCCAATCTGCCTGCCCCGGGCCTTTAGGGCTCAGGAGCTGCAGGGCTCCAGGGCTCCGGGGCTCCGGGGCTCTGGGGCTGCAGGGATGCAGGGCTCGGGGACTGCAGGGCTCCACGGTTTGGGGGGCTGCAGGGCTCCGGGGCTGCAGGGCTCCAGGGCTCCAGGGCTCCAGGGCTCCAGTGCTAAAGGGCTCCAGGGCTCTGGGGCTTCAGGGCAGCAGGGCTCCAGGGCTCCGGGGCTCCAGGGCCCGGGACCCATGGAGCCCGTCCCGGGTACTTTCCCACTCTGCGGCCCGGAGGAGGGAGCCCCGAATGCCTGGGAGGTGCTGCCCGGGCATCGCTCATCTGGTCCCCAGCAGGGACCACCAGCCCCAGGAGGGTGTTTGGGCATACCCTTGCACGTACTAATCCGGAGGAAAATTACCCCCCTTTCTTGTTATCCGTGCACTCGAGGTGACAGAGGGGACCCAGGGCACAAAAGTGCCCGACCTCCTGGAGCCCAGGATGGGATCAGGGAGGCGAATGGCACCTCATAGGGACTTCCAGGGAAGTCCGGCCATCTAGTCGCCCCATAGGAAAGAATTGCGGGCGACCAGATGGCCGAGGCGAGAGGGGCGACCTGATGCCCGGGACCGAAAGGACGCCAATCTGCCTGCCTCGGGCCTGTAGGGCTCAGGAGCTGCAGGGCTCCGGGGCTGCAGGGCTCGGGGAATGCAGGACTCCACGGCTCGGGGGGCTGCAGGGCTCCGGGGCTCCAGAGCTCCAGGGCTCCAGGGCTGCAGGGCTCCGGGGCTGCTGGGCTCCAGGGCAGCAGTGCTCCAGGGCTCCAGGGCCCAGGACCCATGGAGCCTTTCCCGGGTACTTTGCCACTCTGCGGCCCGGAGGAGGGAGCCCCGGATGCCTGGGAGGTGTTCCCGGGCATCGCCCATCTGGTCCCCAGCAGGGAACCACCAGACCTGGGAGGGTGTTTGGGCATACCCTTGCACCTACTAATCCGGAGGAAAATTACCCCCCTTTCTTGTAATCTGTGCACTCGAGGTGACAGAGGGGACCCAGGGCGCAAACGTGCCCGACCTCCTGGAGCCCTGTCTCGGATCCGGGAGGCGAATGGCATCTCATAGGGACTTCCAGGGAAATCCGGCCATCTAGTCGCCCCATAGGAAAGCATTGCGGGTGACCAGATGGCCGTGGCGAGAGGGGCGACCAGATGGCCGGGACCGAAATGACGCCAATCTGCCTGCCCCGGGCCTTTAGGGCTCAGGAGCTGCAGGGTTCCAGGGCTCCGGGGCTCTGGGGCTGCAGGGATGCAGGGCTCGGGGACTGCAGGGCTCCACGGCTCGGGGGGCTGCAGGGCTCCGGGGCTGCAGGGCTCCAGGGCTCCAGGGCTCCAGTGCTAAAGGGCTCCAGGGCTCTGGGGCTTCAGGGCAGCAGGACTCCAGGGCTCCGGGGCTCCAGGGCCCGGGACCCATGGAGCCCGTCCCGGGTACTTTCCCACTCTGCGGCCCGGAGGAGGGAGCCCCGAATGCCTGGGAGGTGCTGCCCGGGCATCGCTCATCTGGTCCCCAGCAGGGACCACCAGCCCCAGGAGGGTGTTTGGGCATACCCTTGCACGTACTAATCCGGAGGAAAATTACCCCCCTTTCTTGTAATCCGTGCACTCGAGGTGACAGAGGGGACCCAGGGCACAAAAGTGCCCGACCTCCTGGAGCCCAGGATGGGATCCGGGAGGCGAATGGCACCTCATAGGGACTTCCAGGGAAGTCCGGCCATCTAGTCGCCCCATAGGAAAGAATTGCGGGCGACCAGATGGCCGAGGCGAGAGGGGCGACCTGATGGCCCGGACCGAAAGAACGCCAATCTGCCTGCCTCGGGCCTGTAGGGCTCAGGAGCTGCAGGGCTCCGGGGCTGCAGGGCTCGGGACTGCAGGACTCCACGGCTCGGGGGCTGCAGGGCTCCGGGGCTCCAGGGCTCCAGGGCTCCAGGGCTCCAGGGCTGCAGGGCTCCGGGGCTCCAGGGCTGCTGGGCTCCAGGGCAGCAGGGCTCCAGGGCCCAGGACCCATGGAGCCTATCCCGGGTACTTTGCCACTCTGCGGCCCGGAGGAGGGAGCCCCGGATGCCTGGGAGGTGTTCCCCGGGCATCGCCCATCTGGTCCCCAGCAGGGAACCACCAGACCTGGGAGGGTGTTTGGGCATACCCTTGCACCTACCAATCCGGAGGAAAATTACCCCCCTTTCTTGTAATCTGTGCACTCGAGGTGACAGAGGGGACCCAGGGCACGAACGTGCCCGACCTCCTGGAGCCCTGGCTGGGATCCGGGAGGCGAATGGCATCTCATAGGGACTTCCAGGGAAGTCCGGCCATCTAGTCGCCCCATAGGAAAGCATTGCGGGCGACCAGATGGCCGTGGCGAGAGGGCCGACCAGATGGCCGGGACCGAAATGACGCCAATCTGCCTGCCCCGGGCCTTTAGGGCTCAGGAGCTGCAGGGCTCCAGGGCTCCGGGGCTCCGGGGCTCTGGGGCTGCAGGGATGCAGGGCTCGGGGACTGCAGGGCTCCACGGCTCTGGGGGCTGCAGGGCTCCGGGGCTGCAGGGCTCCAGGGCTGCAGGGCTCCAGGGCTCTGGGGCTTCAGGGCAGCAGGGCTCCAGGGCTCCGGCGCTCCAGGGCCCAGGACCCATGGAGCCCGTCCTGGGTACTTTCCCACTCTGCGGCCCGGAGGAGGGAGCCCCGGATGCCTGGGAGGTGCTGCCCGGGCATCGCTCATCTGGTCCCCAGCAGGGAACCACCAGCCCCGGGAGGGTGTTTGGGCATACCCTTGCACCTACTAATCCGGAGGAAAATTACCCCCCTTTCTTGTAATCAAGCACTCGAGGTGACAGAGGGGACCCAGGGCACAAAAGTGCCCGACCTCCTGGAGCCCAGGATGGGATCCGGGAGGTGAATGGCACCTCATAGGGACTTCCAGGGAAGTCCGGCCATCTAGTCGCCCCATAGGAAAGCATTGCGGGCGACCAGATGGCCGTGGTGAGAGGGGCGACCTGATGGCCGGGACCGAAATGACACCAATCTGCCTGCCCCGGGCCTTTAGGGCTCAGGAGCTGCATGGCTCCAGGGCTCCGGGGCTCCGGGGCTCCGGGGCTCCGGGGCTCTGGGGCTGCAGGGATGCAGGGCTCGGGGACTGCAGGGCTCCACGGCTCTGGGGGCTGCAGGGCTCCGGGGCTGCAGGGCTCCAGGGCTGCGGGGCTCCAGGGCTCTGGGGCTTCAGGGCAGCAGGGCTCCGGGGCTCCGGGGCTCCAGGGCCCAGGACCCATGGAGCCCGTCCCTGGTACTTTCCCACTCTGCGGCCCGGAGGAGGGAGCCCCGAATGCCTGGTAGGTGCTGCCCGGGCATCGCTCATCTGGTCCCCAGCAGGGAACCACCAGCCCCGGGAGGGTGTTTGGGCATACCCTTGCACCTACTAATCCGGAGGAAAATTACCCCCCTTTTTTGTAATCTGTGCACTCGAGGTGACAGAGGGGACCCAGGGCACAAAAGTGCCCGACCTCCTGGAGCCCAGGATGGGATCCGGGAGGCGAATGGCACCTCATAGGGACTTCCAGGGAAGTCCGGCCATCTAGTCGCCCCATAGAAAAGAATTGCGGGCGACCAGATGGCCGAGGCGAGAGGGGCGACCTGATGGCCGGGACCGAAAGGACGCCAATCTGCCTGCCTCGGCCTGTAGGGCTCAGGAGCTGCAGGGCTCCGGAGCTCCGGGGCTGCAGGGCTCGGGGACTGCAGGGCTCCACGGCTCGGGGGGCCGCAGGGCTTCAGGGCTCCAGGGCTCCAGGGCTGCAGGGCTGCAGGACTCCGGGGCTGCTGGGCTCCAGGGCAGCAGGGCTCCAGGGCTCCAGGGCCCAGGACCCATGGAGCCTATCCCGGGTACTTTGCCACTCTGTGCCCTGGAGGAGGGAGCCCCGGATGCCTGGGAGGTGTTCCCCGGGCATCGCCCATCTGGTCCCCAGCAGGGAACCACCAGACCTGGGAGGGTGTTTGGGCATACCCTTGCACCTACTAATCCGGAGGAAAATTACCCCCCTTTCTTGTAATCTGTGCACTCGAGGTGACAGAGGGGACCCAGGGCGCAAACGTGCCCGACCTCCTGGAGCCCTGTCTCGGATCCGGGAGGCGAATGGCATCTCATAGGGACTTCCAGGGAAATCCGGCCATCTAGTCGCCCCATAGGAAAGCATTGCGGGCGACCAGATGGCCGTGGCGAGAGGGGCGACCAGATGGCCGGGACCGAAATGACGCCAATCTGCCTGCCCCGGGCCTTTAGGGCTCAGGAGCTGCAGGGCTCCAGGGCTCCGGGGCTCCGGGTCCCTGGGGCTGCAGGGATGCAGGGCTCGGGGACTGCAGGGCTCCACGGCTCGGGGGGCTGCAGGGCTCCGGGGCTGCAGGGCTCCAGGGCTCCAGGGCTCCAGGGCTCCAGGGCTCCAGTGCTGCAGGGCTCCAGGGCTCTGGGGCTTCAGGGCAGCAGGGCTCCAGGGCTCCGGGGCTCCAGGGCCCGGGACCCATGGAGCCCGTCCCGGGTACTTTCCCACTCTGCGGCCCGGAGGAGGGAGCCCCGAATGCCTGGGAGGTGCTGCCCGGGCATCGCTCATCTGGTCCCCAGCAGGGACCACCAGCCCCGGGAGGGTGTTTGGGCATACCCTTGCACGTACTAATCCGGAGGAAAATATTACCCCCCTTTCTTGTAATCCGTGCACTCGAGGTGACAGAGGGGACCCAGGGCACAAAAGTGCCCGACCTCCTGGAGCCCAGGATGGGATCAGGGAGGCGAATGGCACCTCATAGGGACTTCCAGGGAAGTCCGGCCATCTAGTCGCCCCATAGGAAAGAATTGCGGGCGACCAGATGGCCGAGGCGAGAGGGGCGACCTGATGCCCGGGACCGAAAGGACGCCAATCTGCCTGCCTCGGGCCTGTAGGGCTCAGGAGCTGCAGGGCTCCGGGGCTGCAGGGCTCGGGGAATGCAGGACTCCACGGCTCGGGGGCTGCAGGGCTCCGGGGCTCCAGAGCTCCAGGGCTCCAGGGCTGCAGGGCTCCGGGGCTGCTGGGCTCCAGGGCAGCAGTGCTCCAGGGCTCCAGGGCCCAGGACCCATGGAGCCTTTCCCGGGTACTTTGCCACTCTGCGGCCCGGAGGAGGGAGCCCCGGATGCCTGGGAGGTGTTCCCGGGCATCGCCCATCTGGTCCCCAGCAGGGAACCACCAGACCTGGGAGGGTGTTTGGGCATACCCTTGCACCTACTAATCCGGAGGAAAATTACCCCCCTTTCTTGTAATCTGTGCACTCGTGGTGACAGAGGGGACCCAGGGCGCAAACGTGCCCGACCTCCTGGAGCCCTGTCTCGGATCCGGGAGGCGAATGGCATCTCATAGGGACTTCCAGGGAAATCCGGCCATCTAGTCGCCCCATAGGAAAGCATTGCGGGTGACCAGATGGCCGTGGCGAGAGGGGCGACCAGATGGCCGGGACCGAAATGACACCAATCTGCCTGCCCCGGGCCTTTAGGGCTCAGGAGCTGCAGGGTTCCAGGGCTCCGGGGCTCTGGGGCTGCAGGGATGCAGGGCTCGGGGACTGCAGGGCTCCACGGCTCGGGGGGCTGCAGGGCTCCGGGGCTGCAGGGCTCCAGGGCTCCAGGGCTCCAGTGCTAAAGGGCTCCAGGGCTCTGGGGCTTCAGGGCAGCAGGACTCCAGGGCTCCGGGGCTCCAGGGCCCGGGATCCATGGAGCCCGTCCCGGGTACTTTCCCACTCTGCGGCCCGGAGGAGGGAGCCCCGAATGCCTGGGAGGTGCTGCCCGGGCATCGCTCATCTGGTCCCCAGCAGGGACCACCAGCCCCGGGAGGGTGTTTGGGCATACCCTTGCACGTACTAATCCGGAGGAAAATTACCCCCCTTTCTTGTAATCCGTGCACTCGAGGTGACAGAGGGGACCCAGGGCACAAAAGTACCCGACCTCCTGGAGCCCAGGATGGGATCCGGGAGGCGAATGGCACCTCATAGGGACTTCCAGGGAAGTCCGGCCATCTAGTCGCCCCATAGGAAAGAATTGCGGGCGACCAGATGGCCGAGGCGAGAGGGGCGACCTGATGGCCCGGACCGAAAGAACGCCAATCTGCCTGCCTCGGGCCTGTAGGGCTCAGGAGCTGCAGGGCTCCGGGGCTGCAGGGCTCGGGACTGCAGGACTCCACGGCTCGGGGGGCTGCAGGGCTCCGGGGCTCCAGGGCTCCAGGGCTCCAGGGCTCCAGGGCTGCAGGGCTCCGGGGCTCCAGGGCTGCTGGGCTCCAGGGCAGCAGGGCTCCAGGGCCCAGGACCCATGGAGCCTATCCCGGGTACTTTGCCACTCTGCGGCCCGGAGGAGGGAGCCCCGGATGCCTGGGAGGTGTTCCCCGGGCATCGCCCATCTGGTCCCCAGCAGGGAACCACCAGACCTGGGAGGGTGTTTGGGCATACCCTTGCACCTACTAATCCGGAGGAAAATGACCCCCCTTTCTTGTAATCTGTGCACTCGAGGTGACAGAGGGGACCCAGGGCACGAACGTGCCCGACCTCCTGGAGCCCTGGCTGGGATCCGGGAGGCGAATGGCATCTCATAGGGACTTCCAGGGAAGTCCGGCCATCTAGTCGCCCCATAGGAAAGCATTGCGGGCGACCAGATGGCCGTGGCGAGAGGGCCGACCAGATGGCCGGGACCGAAATGACGCCAATCTGCCTGCCCCGGGCCTTTAGGGCTCAGGAGCTGCAGGGCTCCAGGGCTCCGGGGCTCCGGGGCTCTGGGGCTGCAGGGATGCAGGGCTCGGGGACTGCAGGGCTCCACGGCTCTGGGGGCTGCAGGGCTCCGGGGCTGCAGGGCTCCAGGGCTGCAGGGCTCCAGGGCTCTGGGGCTTCAGGGCAGCAGGGCTCCAGGGCTCCGGCGCTCCAGGGCCCAGGACCCATGGAGCCCGTCCTGGGTACTTTCCCACTCTGCGGCCCGGAGGAGGGAGCCCCGGATGCCTGGGAGGTGCTGCCCGGGCATCGCTCATCTGGTCCCCAGCAGGGAACCACCAGCCCCGGGAGGGTGTTTGGGCATACCCTTGCACCTACTAATCCGGAGGAAAATTACCCCCCTTTCTTGTAATCCGTGCACTCGAGGTGACAGAGGGGACCCAGGGCACAAAAGTGCCTGACCTCCTGGAGCCCAGGATGGGATCCGGGAGGTGAATGGCACCTCATAGGGACTTCCAGGGAAGTCCGGCCATCTAGTCGCCCCATAGGAAAGCATTGCGGGCGACCAGATGGCCGTGGTGAGAGGGGCGACCTGATGGCCGGGACCGAAATGACACCAATCTGCCTGCCCCGGGCCTTTAGGGCTCAGGAGCTGCAGGGCTCCAGGGCTCCGGGGCTCCGGGGCTCTGGGGCTGCAGGGATGCAGGGCTCGGGGACTGCAGGGCTCCACGGCTCTGGGGGCTGCAGGGCTCCGGGGCTGCAGGGCTCCGGGGCTCCGGGGCTGCAGGGCTCCAGGGCTGCAGGGCTCCAGGGCTTCAGGGCAGCAGGGCTCCAGGGCTCCGGGGCTCCGGGGCTCCAGGGCCCAGGACCCATGGAGCCCGTCCCGGGTACTTTCCCACTCTGCGGCCCGGAGGAGGGAGCCCCGAATGCCTGGGAGGTGCTGCCCGGGCATCGCTCATCTGTTCCCCAGCAGGGAACCACCAGCCCCAGGAGGGTGTTTGGGCATACCCTTGCACCTACTAACCCGGAGGAAAATTACCCCCCTTTCTTGTAATCCGTGCACTCGAGGTGACAGAGGGGACCCAGGGCACAAAAGTGCCCGACCTCCTGGAGCCCAGGATGGGATCCGGGAGGCGAATGGCACCTCATAGGGACTTCCAGGGAAGTCCGGCCATCTAGTCCCCCTTATAGGAAAGAATTGCGGGCGACCAGATGGCCGAGGCGAGAGGGGCGACCTGATGGCCGGGACTGAAAGGACGCCAATCTGCCTGCCTCGGCCTGTAGGGCTCAGGAGCTGCAGGGCTCCGGAGCTCCGGGGCTGCAGGGCTCGGGGACTGCAGGGCTCCACGGCTCGGGGGGCTGCAGGGCTCCGTGGCTCCAGGGCTCCAGGGCTCCAGGGCTACAGGGCTCCGGGGCTCCAGGGCTGCTGGGCTCCAGGGCAGCAGGGCTCCAGGGCCCAGGACCCATGGAGCCTATCCCGGGTACTTTGCCACTCTGCGGCCCGGAGGAGGGAGCCCCGGATGCCTGGGAGGTGTTCCCCGGGCATCGCCCATCTGGTCCCCAGCAGGGAACCACCAGACCTGGGAGGGTGTTTGGGCATACCCTTGCACCTACTAATCCGGAGGAAAATTACCCCCCTTTCTTGTAATCTGTGCACTCGAGGTGACAGAGGGGACCCAGGGCACGAACGTGCCCGACCTCCTGGAGCCCTGGCTGGGATCCGGGAGGCGAATGGCATCTCATAGGGACTTCCAGGGAAGTCCGGCCATCTAGTCGCCCCATAGGAAAGAATTGCGGGCGACCAGAAGGCCGAGGCGAGAGGGGCGACCTGATGGCCGGGACCGAAAGGACGCCAATCTGCCTGCCTCGGGCCTGTAGGGCTCAGGAGCTGCAGGGCTCCGGGGCTCCGGGGCTGCAGGGCTCGGGGACTGCAGGGCTCCACGGCTCGGGGGGCTGCAGGGCTCCGGGGCTCCAGGGCTCCAGGGCTCCAGGGCTGCAGGGCTCCGGGGCTGCTGTGCTCCAGGGCAGCAGGGCTCCAGGGCTCCAGGGCCCAGGACCCATGGAGCCTATCCCTGGTACTTTGCCACTCTGCGGCCCGGAGGAGGGAGCCCTTTATGCCTGGGAGGTGTTCCCCGGGCATCGCCCATCTGGTCCCCAGCAGGGAACTACCAGACCTGGGAGGGTGTTTGGGCATACCCTTGCACCTACTAATCCGGAGGAAAATTACCCCCCTTTCTTGTAATCTGTGCACTCGAGGTGACAGAGGGGACCCAGGGTGCAAACGTGCCCGACCTCCTGGAGCCCTGGCTGGGATCCGGGAGGCGAATGGCATCTCATAGGGACTTCCAGGGAAGTCCGGCCATCTAGTCGCCCCATAGGAAAGCATTGCGGGCGACCAGATGGCCGTGGCGAGAGGGGCGACCAGATGGCCGGGACCGAAATGACGCCAATCTGCCTGCCCCGGGCATTTAGGGCTCAGGAGCTGCAGGGCTCCAGGGCTCCGGGGCTCCGGGGCTCTGGGGCTGCAGGGATGCAGGGCTCGGGGACTGCAGGGCTCCACGGCTCTGGGGGCTGCAGGGCTCCAGGGCTGCGGGGCTCCAGGGCTCTGGGGCTTCAGGGCAGCAGGGCTCCGGGGCTCCGGGGCTCCAGGGCCCAGGACCCATGGAGCCCGTCCCTGGTACTTTCCCACTCTGCGGCCCGGAGGAGGGAGCCCCGAATGCCTGGTAGGTGCTGCCCGGGCATCGCTCATCTGGTCCCCAGCAGGGAACCACCAGCCCCGGGAGGGTGTTTGGGCATACCCTTGCACCTACTAATCCGGAGGAAAATTACCCCCCTTTTTTGTAATCCGTGCACTCGAGGTGACAGAGGGGACCCAGGGCACAAAAGTGCCCGACCTCCTGGAGCCCAGGATGGGATCCGGGAGGCGAATGGCACCTCATAGGGACTTCCAGGGAAGTCCGGCCATCTAGTCGCCCCATAGAAAAGAATTGCGGGCGACCAGATGGCCGAGGCGAGAGGGGCGACCTGATGGCCGGGACCGAAAGGACGCCAATCTGCCTGCCTCGGGCCTGTAGGGCTCAGGAGCTGCAGGGCTCCGGAGCTCCGGGGCTGCAGGGCTCGGGGACTGCAGGGCTCCACGGCTCGGGGGGCCGCAGGGCTTCAGGGCTCCAGGGCTCCAGGGCTGCAGGGCTGCAGGGCTCCGGGGCTGCTGGGCTCCAGGGCAGCAGGGCTCCAGGGCTCCAGGGCCCAGGACCCATGGAGCCTATCCCGGGTACTTTGCCACTCTGTGCCCTGGAGGAGGGAGCCCCGGATGCCTGGGAGGTGTTCCCCGGGCATCGCCCATCTGGTCCCCAGCAGGGAACCACCAGACCTGGGAGGGTGTTTGGGCATACCCTTGCACCTACTAATCCGGAGGAAAATTACCCCCCTTTCTTGTAATCTGTGCACTCGAGGTGACAGAGGGGACCCAGGGCGCAAACGTGCCCGACCTCCTGGAGCCCTGTCTCGGATCCGGGAGGCGAATGGCATCTCATAGGGACTTCCAGGGAAATCCGGCCATCTAGTCGCCCCATAGGAAAGCATTGCGGGCGACCAGATGGCCGTGGCGAGAGGGGCGACCAGATGGCCGGGACCGAAATGACGCCAATCTGCCTGCCCCGGGCCTTTAGGGCTCAGGAGCTGCAGGGCTCCAGGGCTCCGGGGCTCCGGGGCCCTGGGGCTGCAGGGATGCAGGGCTCGGGGACTGCAGGGCTCCACGGCTCGGGGGCTGCAGGGCTCCGGGGCTGCAGGGCTCCAGGGCTCCAGGGCTCCAGTGCTGCAGGGCTCCAGGGCAGCAGGGCTCCAGGGCTCCGGGGCTCCAGGGCCCGGGACCCATGGAGCCCGTCCCGGGTACTTTCCCACTCTGCGGCCCGGAGGAGGGAGCCCCGAATGCCTGGGAGGTGCTGCCCGGGCATCGCTCATCTGGTCCCCAGCAGGGACCACCAGCCCCAGGAGGGTGTTTGGGCATACCCTTGCACGTACTAATCCGGAGGAAAATTACCCCCCTTTCTTGTAATCCGTGCACTCGAGGTGACAGAGGGGACCCAGGGCACAAAAGTGCCCGACCTCCTGGAGCCCAGGATGGGATCCGGGAGGCGAATGGCACCTCATAGGGACTTCCAGGGAAGTCCGGCCATCTAGTCGCCCCATAGGAAAGAATAGCAGGCGACCAGATGGCCGAGGCGAGAGTGGCGACCTGATGGCCGGGACCGAAAGGACGCCAATCTGCCTGCCCCGGGCCTTTAGGGCTCAGGAGCTGCAGGGCTCCAGGGCTCCGGGGCTCCGGGGCTCTGGGGCTGCAGGGATGCAGGGCTCGGGGACTGCAGGGCTCCACGGTTTGGGGGGCTGCAGGGCTCCGGGGCTGCAGGGCTCCAGGGCTCCAGGGCTCCAGGGCTCCAGTGCTAAAGGGCTCCAGGGCTCTGGGGCTTCAGGGCAGCAGGGCTCCAGGGCTCCGGGGCTCCAGGGCCCGGGACCCATGGAGCCCGTCCCGGGTACTTTCCCACTCTGCGGCCCGGAGGAGGGAGCCCCGAATGCCTGGGAGGTGCTGCCCGGGCATCGCTCATCTGGTCCCCAGCAGGGACCACCAGCCCCAGGAGGGTGTTTGGGCATACCCTTGCACGTACTAATCCGGAGGAAAATTACCCCCCTTTCTTGTTATCCGTGCACTCGAGGTGACAGAGGGGACCCAGGGCACAAAAGTGCCCGACCTCCTGGAGCCCAGGATGGGATCAGGGAGGCGAATGGCACCTCATAGGGACTTCCAGGGAAGTCCGGCCATCTAGTCGCCCCATAGGAAAGAATTGCGGGCGACCAGATGGCCGAGGCGAGAGGGGCGACCTGATGCCCGGGACCGAAAGGACGCCAATCTGCCTGCCTCGGGCCTGTAGGGCTCAGGAGCTGCAGGGCTCCGGGGCTGCAGGGCTCGGGGAATGCAGGACTCCACGGCTCGGGGGGCTGCAGGGCTCCGGGGCTCCAGAGCTCCAGGGCTCCAGGGCTGCAGGGCTCCGGGGCTGCTGGGCTCCAGGGCAGCAGTGCTCCAGGGCTCCAGGGCCCAGGACCCATGGAGCCTTTCCCGGGTACTTTGCCACTCTGCGGCCCGGAGGAGGGAGCCCCGGATGCCTGGGAGGTGTTCCCGGGCATCGCCCATCTGGTCCCCAGCAGGGAACCACCAGACCTGGGAGGGTGTTTGGGCATACCCTTGCACCTACTAATCCGGAGGAAAATTACCCCCCTTTCTTGTAATCTGTGCACTCGAGGTGACAGAGGGGACCCAGGGCGCAAACGTGCCCGACCTCCTGGAGCCCTGTCTCGGATCCGGGAGGCGAATGGCATCTCATAGGGACTTCCAGGGAAATCCGGCCATCTAGTCGCCCCATAGGAAAGCATTGCGGGTGACCAGATGGCCGTGGCGAGAGGGGCGACCAGATGGCCGGGACCGAAATGACGCCAATCTGCCTGCCCCGGGCCTTTAGGGCTCAGGAGCTGCAGGGTTCCAGGGCTCCGGGGCTCTGGGGCTGCAGGGATGCAGGGCTCGGGGACTGCAGGGCTCCACGGCTCGGGGGGCTGCAGGGCTCCGGGGCTGCAGGGCTCCAGGGCTCCAGGGCTCCAGTGCTAAAGGGCTCCAGGGCTCTGGGGCTTCAGGGCAGCAGGACTCCAGGGCTCCGGGGCTCCAGGGCCCGGGACCCATGGAGCCCGTCCCGGGTACTTTCCCACTCTGCGGCCCGGAGGAGGGAGCCCCGAATGCCTGGGAGGTGCTGCCCGGGCATCGCTCATCTGGTCCCCAGCAGGGACCACCAGCCCCAGGAGGGTGTTTGGGCATACCCTTGCACGTACTAATCCGGAGGAAAATTACCCCCCTTTCTTGTAATCCGTGCACTCGAGGTGACAGAGGGGACCCAGGGCACAAAAGTGCCCGACCTCCTGGAGCCCAGGATGGGATCCGGGAGGCGAATGGCACCTCATAGGGACTTCCAGGGAAGTCCGGCCATCTAGTCGCCCCATAGGAAAGAATTGCGGGCGACCAGATGGCCGAGGCGAGAGGGGCGACCTGATGGCCCGGACCGAAAGAACGCCAATCTGCCTGCCTCGGGCCTGTAGGGCTCAGGAGCTGCAGGGCTCCGGGGCTGCAGGGCTCGGGACTGCAGGACTCCACGGCTCGGGGGCTGCAGGGCTCCGGGGCTCCAGGGCTCCAGGGCTCCAGGGCTCCAGGGCTGCAGGGCTCCGGGGCTCCAGGGCTGCTGGGCTCCAGGGCAGCAGGGCTCCAGGGCCCAGGACCCATGGAGCCTATCCCGGGTACTTTGCCACTCTGCGGCCCGGAGGAGGGAGCCCCGGATGCCTGGGAGGTGTTCCCCGGGCATCGCCCATCTGGTCCCCAGCAGGGAACCACCAGACCTGGGAGGGTGTTTGGGCATACCCTTGCACCTACCAATCCGGAGGAAAATTACCCCCCTTTCTTGTAATCTGTGCACTCGAGGTGACAGAGGGGACCCAGGGCACGAACGTGCCCGACCTCCTGGAGCCCTGGCTGGGATCCGGGAGGCGAATGGCATCTCATAGGGACTTCCAGGGAAGTCCGGCCATCTAGTCGCCCCATAGGAAAGCATTGCGGGCGACCAGATGGCCGTGGCGAGAGGGCCGACCAGATGGCCGGGACCGAAATGACGCCAATCTGCCTGCCCCGGGCCTTTAGGGCTCAGGAGCTGCAGGGCTCCAGGGCTCCGGGGCTCCGGGGCTCTGGGGCTGCAGGGATGCAGGGCTCGGGGACTGCAGGGCTCCACGGCTCTGGGGGCTGCAGGGCTCCGGGGCTGCAGGGCTCCAGGGCTGCAGGGCTCCAGGGCTCTGGGGCTTCAGGGCAGCAGGGCTCCAGGGCTCCGGCGCTCCAGGGCCCAGGACCCATGGAGCCCGTCCTGGGTACTTTCCCACTCTGCGGCCCGGAGGAGGGAGCCCCGGATGCCTGGGAGGTGCTGCCCGGGCATCGCTCATCTGGTCCCCAGCAGGGAACCACCAGCCCCGGGAGGGTGTTTGGGCATACCCTTGCACCTACTAATCCGGAGGAAAATTACCCCCCTTTCTTGTAATCAAGCACTCGAGGTGACAGAGGGGACCCAGGGCACAAAAGTGCCCGACCTCCTGGAGCCCAGGATGGGATCCGGGAGGTGAATGGCACCTCATAGGGACTTCCAGGGAAGTCCGGCCATCTAGTCGCCCCATAGGAAAGCATTGCGGGCGACCAGATGGCCGTGGTGAGAGGGGCGACCTGATGGCCGGGACCGAAATGACACCAATCTGCCTGCCCCGGGCCTTTAGGGCTCAGGAGCTGCATGGCTCCAGGGCTCCGGGGCTCCGGGGCTCCGGGGCTCCGGGGCTCTGGGGCTGCAGGGATGCAGGGCTCGGGGACTGCAGGGCTCCACGGCTCTGGGGGCTGCAGGGCTCCGGGGCTGCAGGGCTCCAGGGCTGCGGGGCTCCAGGGCTCTGGGGCTTCAGGGCAGCAGGGCTCCGGGGCTCCGGGGCTCCAGGGCCCAGGACCCATGGAGCCCGTCCCTGGTACTTTCCCACTCTGCGGCCCGGAGGAGGGAGCCCCGAATGCCTGGTAGGTGCTGCCCGGGCATCGCTCATCTGGTCCCCAGCAGGGAACCACCAGCCCCGGGAGGGTGTTTGGGCATACCCTTGCACCTACTAATCCGGAGGAAAATTACCCCCCTTTTTTGTAATCTGTGCACTCGAGGTGACAGAGGGGACCCAGGGCACAAAAGTGCCCGACCTCCTGGAGCCCAGGATGGGATCCGGGAGGCGAATGGCACCTCATAGGGACTTCCAGGGAAGTCCGGCCATCTAGTCGCCCCATAGAAAAGAATTGCGGGCGACCAGATGGCCGAGGCGAGAGGGGCGACCTGATGGCCGGGACCGAAAGGACGCCAATCTGCCTGCCTCGGCCTGTAGGGCTCAGGAGCTGCAGGGCTCCGGAGCTCCGGGGCTGCAGGGCTCGGGGACTGCAGGGCTCCACGGCTCGGGGGGCCGCAGGGCTTCAGGGCTCCAGGGCTCCAGGGCTGCAGGGCTGCAGGACTCCGGGGCTGCTGGGCTCCAGGGCAGCAGGGCTCCAGGGCTCCAGGGCCCAGGACCCATGGAGCCTATCCCGGGTACTTTGCCACTCTGTGCCCTGGAGGAGGGAGCCCCGGATGCCTGGGAGGTGTTCCCCGGGCATCGCCCATCTGGTCCCCAGCAGGGAACCACCAGACCTGGGAGGGTGTTTGGGCATACCCTTGCACCTACTAATCCGGAGGAAAATTACCCCCCTTTCTTGTAATCTGTGCACTCGAGGTGACAGAGGGGACCCAGGGCGCAAACGTGCCCGACCTCCTGGAGCCCTGTCTCGGATCCGGGAGGCGAATGGCATCTCATAGGGACTTCCAGGGAAATCCGGCCATCTAGTCGCCCCATAGGAAAGCATTGCGGGCGACCAGATGGCCGTGGCGAGAGGGGCGACCAGATGGCCGGGACCGAAATGACGCCAATCTGCCTGCCCCGGGCCTTTAGGGCTCAGGAGCTGCAGGGCTCCAGGGCTCCGGGGCTCCGGGTCCCTGGGGCTGCAGGGATGCAGGGCTCGGGGACTGCAGGGCTCCACGGCTCGGGGGGCTGCAGGGCTCCGGGGCTGCAGGGCTCCAGGGCTCCAGGGCTCCAGGGCTCCAGTGCTGCAGGGCTCCAGGGCTCTGGGGCTTCAGGGCAGCAGGGCTCCAGGGCTCCGGGGCTCCAGGGCCCGGGACCCATGGAGCCCGTCCCGGGTACTTTCCCACTCTGCGGCCCGGAGGAGGGAGCCCCGAATGCCTGGGAGGTGCTGCCCGGGCATCGCTCATCTGGTCCCCAGCAGGGACCACCAGCCCCGGGAGGGTGTTTGGGCATACCCTTGCACGTACTAATCCGGAGGAAAATATTACCCCCCTTTCTTGTAATCCGTGCACTCGAGGTGACAGAGGGGACCCAGGGCACAAAAGTGCCCGACCTCCTGGAGCCCAGGATGGGATCAGGGAGGCGAATGGCACCTCATAGGGACTTCCAGGGAAGTCCGGCCATCTAGTCGCCCCATAGGAAAGAATTGCGGGCGACCAGATGGCCGAGGCGAGAGGGGCGACCTGATGCCCGGGACCGAAAGGACGCCAATCTGCCTGCCTCGGGCCTGTAGGGCTCAGGAGCTGCAGGGCTCCGGGGCTGCAGGGCTCGGGGAATGCAGGACTCCACGGCTCGGGGGCTGCAGGGCTCCGGGGCTCCAGAGCTCCAGGGCTCCAGGGCTGCAGGGCTCCGGGGCTGCTGGGCTCCAGGGCAGCAGTGCTCCAGGGCTCCAGGGCCCAGGACCCATGGAGCCTTTCCCGGGTACTTTGCCACTCTGCGGCCCGGAGGAGGGAGCCCCGGATGCCTGGGAGGTGTTCCCGGGCATCGCCCATCTGGTCCCCAGCAGGGAACCACCAGACCTGGGAGGGTGTTTGGGCATACCCTTGCACCTACTAATCCGGAGGAAAATTACCCCCCTTTCTTGTAATCTGTGCACTCGTGGTGACAGAGGGGACCCAGGGCGCAAACGTGCCCGACCTCCTGGAGCCCTGTCTCGGATCCGGGAGGCGAATGGCATCTCATAGGGACTTCCAGGGAAATCCGGCCATCTAGTCGCCCCATAGGAAAGCATTGCGGGTGACCAGATGGCCGTGGCGAGAGGGGCGACCAGATGGCCGGGACCGAAATGACACCAATCTGCCTGCCCCGGGCCTTTAGGGCTCAGGAGCTGCAGGGTTCCAGGGCTCCGGGGCTCTGGGGCTGCAGGGATGCAGGGCTCGGGGACTGCAGGGCTCCACGGCTCGGGGGGCTGCAGGGCTCCGGGGCTGCAGGGCTCCAGGGCTCCAGGGCTCCAGTGCTAAAGGGCTCCAGGGCTCTGGGGCTTCAGGGCAGCAGGACTCCAGGGCTCCGGGGCTCCAGGGCCCGGGATCCATGGAGCCCGTCCCGGGTACTTTCCCACTCTGCGGCCCGGAGGAGGGAGCCCCGAATGCCTGGGAGGTGCTGCCCGGGCATCGCTCATCTGGTCCCCAGCAGGGACCACCAGCCCCGGGAGGGTGTTTGGGCATACCCTTGCACGTACTAATCCGGAGGAAAATTACCCCCCTTTCTTGTAATCCGTGCACTCGAGGTGACAGAGGGGACCCAGGGCACAAAAGTACCCGACCTCCTGGAGCCCAGGATGGGATCCGGGAGGCGAATGGCACCTCATAGGGACTTCCAGGGAAGTCCGGCCATCTAGTCGCCCCATAGGAAAGAATTGCGGGCGACCAGATGGCCGAGGCGAGAGGGGCGACCTGATGGCCCGGACCGAAAGAACGCCAATCTGCCTGCCTCGGGCCTGTAGGGCTCAGGAGCTGCAGGGCTCCGGGGCTGCAGGGCTCGGGACTGCAGGACTCCACGGCTCGGGGGGCTGCAGGGCTCCGGGGCTCCAGGGCTCCAGGGCTCCAGGGCTCCAGGGCTGCAGGGCTCCGGGGCTCCAGGGCTGCTGGGCTCCAGGGCAGCAGGGCTCCAGGGCCCAGGACCCATGGAGCCTATCCCGGGTACTTTGCCACTCTGCGGCCCGGAGGAGGGAGCCCCGGATGCCTGGGAGGTGTTCCCCGGGCATCGCCCATCTGGTCCCCAGCAGGGAACCACCAGACCTGGGAGGGTGTTTGGGCATACCCTTGCACCTACTAATCCGGAGGAAAATGACCCCCCTTTCTTGTAATCTGTGCACTCGAGGTGACAGAGGGGACCCAGGGCACGAACGTGCCCGACCTCCTGGAGCCCTGGCTGGGATCCGGGAGGCGAATGGCATCTCATAGGGACTTCCAGGGAAGTCCGGCCATCTAGTCGCCCCATAGGAAAGCATTGCGGGCGACCAGATGGCCGTGGCGAGAGGGCCGACCAGATGGCCGGGACCGAAATGACGCCAATCTGCCTGCCCCGGGCCTTTAGGGCTCAGGAGCTGCAGGGCTCCAGGGCTCCGGGGCTCCGGGGCTCTGGGGCTGCAGGGATGCAGGGCTCGGGGACTGCAGGGCTCCACGGCTCTGGGGGCTGCAGGGCTCCGGGGCTGCAGGGCTCCAGGGCTGCAGGGCTCCAGGGCTCTGGGGCTTCAGGGCAGCAGGGCTCCAGGGCTCCGGCGCTCCAGGGCCCAGGACCCATGGAGCCCGTCCTGGGTACTTTCCCACTCTGCGGCCCGGAGGAGGGAGCCCCGGATGCCTGGGAGGTGCTGCCCGGGCATCGCTCATCTGGTCCCCAGCAGGGAACCACCAGCCCCGGGAGGGTGTTTGGGCATACCCTTGCACCTACTAATCCGGAGGAAAATTACCCCCCTTTCTTGTAATCCGTGCACTCGAGGTGACAGAGGGGACCCAGGGCACAAAAGTGCCTGACCTCCTGGAGCCCAGGATGGGATCCGGGAGGTGAATGGCACCTCATAGGGACTTCCAGGGAAGTCCGGCCATCTAGTCGCCCCATAGGAAAGCATTGCGGGCGACCAGATGGCCGTGGTGAGAGGGGCGACCTGATGGCCGGGACCGAAATGACACCAATCTGCCTGCCCCGGGCCTTTAGGGCTCAGGAGCTGCAGGGCTCCAGGGCTCCGGGGCTCCGGGGCTCTGGGGCTGCAGGGATGCAGGGCTCGGGGACTGCAGGGCTCCACGGCTCTGGGGGCTGCAGGGCTCCGGGGCTGCAGGGCTCCGGGGCTCCGGGGCTGCAGGGCTCCAGGGCTGCAGGGCTCCAGGGCTTCAGGGCAGCAGGGCTCCAGGGCTCCGGGGCTCCGGGGCTCCAGGGCCCAGGACCCATGGAGCCCGTCCCGGGTACTTTCCCACTCTGCGGCCCGGAGGAGGGAGCCCCGAATGCCTGGGAGGTGCTGCCCGGGCATCGCTCATCTGTTCCCCAGCAGGGAACCACCAGCCCCAGGAGGGTGTTTGGGCATACCCTTGCACCTACTAACCCGGAGGAAAATTACCCCCCTTTCTTGTAATCCGTGCACTCGAGGTGACAGAGGGGACCCAGGGCACAAAAGTGCCCGACCTCCTGGAGCCCAGGATGGGATCCGGGAGGCGAATGGCACCTCATAGGGACTTCCAGGGAAGTCCGGCCATCTAGTCCCCCTTATAGGAAAGAATTGCGGGCGACCAGATGGCCGAGGCGAGACGGGCGACCTGATGGCCGGGACTGAAAGGACGCCAATCTGCCTGCCTCGGCCTGTAGGGCTCAGGAGCTGCAGGGCTCCGGAGCTCCGGGGCTGCAGGGCTCGGGGACTGCAGGGCTCCACGGCTCGGGGGGCTGCAGGGCTCCGTGGCTCCAGGGCTCCAGGGCTCCAGGGCTACAGGGCTCCGGGGCTCCAGGGCTGCTGGGCTCCAGGGCAGCAGGGCTCCAGGGCCCAGGACCCATGGAGCCTATCCCGGGTACTTTGCCACTCTGCGGCCCGGAGGAGGGAGCCCCGGATGCCTGGGAGGTGTTCCCCGGGCATCGCCCATCTGGTCCCCAGCAGGGAACCACCAGACCTGGGAGGGTGTTTGGGCATACCCTTGCACCTACTAATCCGGAGGAAAATTACCCCCCTTTCTTGTAATCTGTGCACTCGAGGTGACAGAGGGGACCCAGGGCACGAACGTGCCCGACCTCCTGGAGCCCTGGCTGGGATCCGGGAGGCGAATGGCATCTCATAGGGACTTCCAGGGAAGTCCGGCCATCTAGTCGCCCCATAGGAAAGAATTGCGGGCGACCAGAAGGCCGAGGCGAGAGGGGCGACCTGATGGCCGGGACCGAAAGGACGCCAATCTGCCTGCCTCGGGCCTGTAGGGCTCAGGAGCTGCAGGGCTCCGGGGCTCCGGGGCTGCAGGGCTCGGGGACTGCAGGGCTCCACGGCTCGGGGGGCTGCAGGGCTCCGGGGCTCCAGGGCTCCAGGGCTCCAGGGCTGCAGGGCTCCGGGGCTGCTGTGCTCCAGGGCAGCAGGGCTCCAGGGCTCCAGGGCCCAGGACCCATGGAGCCTATCCCTGGTACTTTGCCACTCTGCGGCCCGGAGGAGGGAGCCCTTTATGCCTGGGAGGTGTTCCCCGGGCATCGCCCATCTGGTCCCCAGCAGGGAACTACCAGACCTGGGAGGGTGTTTGGGCATACCCTTGCACCTACTAATCCGGAGGAAAATTACCCCCCTTTCTTGTAATCTGTGCACTCGAGGTGACAGAGGGGACCCAGGGTGCAAACGTGCCCGACCTCCTGGAGCCCTGGCTGGGATCCGGGAGGCGAATGGCATCTCATAGGGACTTCCAGGGAAGTCCGGCCATCTAGTCGCCCCATAGGAAAGCATTGCGGGCGACCAGATGGCCGTGGCGAGAGGGGCGACCAGATGGCCGGGACCGAAATGACGCCAATCTGCCTGCCCCGGGCATTTAGGGCTCAGGAGCTGCAGGGCTCCAGGGCTCCGGGGCTCCGGGGCTCTGGGGCTGCAGGGATGCAGGGCTCGGGGACTGCAGGGCTCCACGGCTCTGGGGGCTGCAGGGCTCCAGGGCTGCGGGGCTCCAGGGCTCTGGGGCTTCAGGGCAGCAGGGCTCCGGGGCTCCGGGGCTCCAGGGCCCAGGACCCATGGAGCCCGTCCCTGGTACTTTCCCACTCTGCGGCCCGGAGGAGGGAGCCCCGAATGCCTGGTAGGTGCTGCCCGGGCATCGCTCATCTGGTCCCCAGCAGGGAACCACCAGCCCCGGGAGGGTGTTTGGGCATACCCTTGCACCTACTAATCCGGAGGAAAATTACCCCCCTTTTTTGTAATCCGTGCACTCGAGGTGACAGAGGGGACCCAGGGCACAAAAGTGCCCGACCTCCTGGAGCCCAGGATGGGATCCGGGAGGCGAATGGCACCTCATAGGGACTTCCAGGGAAGTCCGGCCATCTAGTCGCCCCATAGAAAAGAATTGCGGGCGACCAGATGGCCGAGGCGAGAGGGGCGACCTGATGGCCGGGACCGAAAGGACGCCAATCTGCCTGCCTCGGGCCTGTAGGGCTCAGGAGCTGCAGGGCTCCGGAGCTCCGGGGCTGCAGGGCTCGGGGACTGCAGGGCTCCACGGCTCGGGGGGCCGCAGGGCTTCAGGGCTCCAGGGCTCCAGGGCTGCAGGGCTGCAGGGCTCCGGGGCTGCTGGGCTCCAGGGCAGCAGGGCTCCAGGGCTCCAGGGCCCAGGACCCATGGAGCCTATCCCGGGTACTTTGCCACTCTGTGCCCTGGAGGAGGGAGCCCCGGATGCCTGGGAGGTGTTCCCCGGGCATCGCCCATCTGGTCCCCAGCAGGGAACCACCAGACCTGGGAGGGTGTTTGGGCATACCCTTGCACCTACTAATCCGGAGGAAAATTACCCCCCTTTCTTGTAATCTGTGCACTCGAGGTGACAGAGGGGACCCAGGGCGCAAACGTGCCCGACCTCCTGGAGCCCTGTCTCGGATCCGGGAGGCGAATGGCATCTCATAGGGACTTCCAGGGAAATCCGGCCATCTAGTCGCCCCATAGGAAAGCATTGCGGGCGACCAGATGGCCGTGGCGAGAGGGGCGACCAGATGGCCGGGACCGAAATGACGCCAATCTGCCTGCCCCGGGCCTTTAGGGCTCAGGAGCTGCAGGGCTCCAGGGCTCCGGGGCTCCGGGGCCCTGGGGCTGCAGGGATGCAGGGCTCGGGGACTGCAGGGCTCCACGGCTCGGGGGGCTGCAGGGCTCCGGGGCTGCAGGGCTCCAGGGCTCCAGGGCTCCAGGGCTCCAGGGCTCCAGTGCTGCAGGGCTCCAGGGCTCTGGGGCTTCAGGGCAGCAGGGCTCCAGGGCCCCGCGGCTCCAGGGCCCGGGACCCATGGAGCCCGTCCCGGGTACTTTCCCACTCTGCGGCCCGGAGGAGGGAGCCCCGAATGCCTGGGAGGTGCTGCCCGGGCATCGCTCATCTGGTCCCCAGCAGGGACCACCAGCCCCAGGAGGGTGTTTGGGCATACCCTTGCACGTACTAATCCGGAGGAAAATTACCCCCCTTTCTTGTAATCCGTGCACTCGAGGTGACAGAGGGGACCCAGGGCACAAAAGTGCCCGACCTCCTGGAGCCCAGGATGGGATCAGGGAGGCGAATGGCACCTCATAGGGACTTCCAGGGAAGTCCGGCCATCTAGTCGCCCCATAGGAAAGAATTGCGGGCGACCAGATGGCCGAGGCGAGAGGGGCGACCTGATGCCCGGGACCGAAAGGACGCCAATCTGCCTGCCTCGGGCCTGTAGGGCTCAGGAGCTGCAGGGCTCCGGGGCTGCAGGGCTCGGGGAATGCAGGACTCCACGGCTCGGGGGGCTGCAGGGCTCCGGGGCTCCAGAGCTCCAGGGCTCCAGGGCTGCAGGGCTCCGGGGCTGCTGGGCTCCAGGGCAGCAGTGCTCCAGGGCTCCAGGGCCCAGGACCCATGGAGCCTTTCCCGGGTACTTTGCCACTCTGCGGCCCGGAGGAGGGAGCCCCGGATGCCTGGGAGGTGTTCCCGGGCATCGCCCATCTGGTCCCCAGCAGGGAACCACCAGACCTGGGAGGGTGTTTGGGCATACCCTTGCACCTACTAATCCGGAGGAAAATTACCCCCCTTTCTTGTAATCTGTGCACTCGAGGTGACAGAGGGGACCCAGGGCGCAAACGTGCCCGACCTCCTGGAGCCCTGTCTCGGATCCGGGAGGCGAATGGCATCTCATAGGGACTTCCAGGGAAATCCGGCCATCTAGTCGCCCCATAGGAAAGCATTGCGGGTGACCAGATGGCCGTGGCGAGAGGGGCGACCAGATGGCCGGGACCGAAATGACGCCAATCTGCCTGCCCCGGGCCTTTAGGGCTCAGGAGCTGCAGGGTTCCAGGGCTCCGGGGCTCTGGGGCTGCAGGGATGCAGGGCTCGGGGACTGCAGGGCTCCACGGCTCGGGGGGCTGCAGGGCTCCGGGGCTGCAGGGCTCCAGGGCTCCAGGGCTCCAGTGCTAAAGGGCTCCAGGGCTCTGGGGCTTCAGGGCAGCAGGACTCCAGGGCTCCGGGGCTCCAGGGCCCGGGACCCATGGAGCCCGTCCCGGGTACTTTCCCACTCTGCGGCCCGGAGGAGGGAGCCCCGAATGCCTGGGAGGTGCTGCCCGGGCATCGCTCATCTGGTCCCCAGCAGGGACCACCAGCCCCGGGAGGGTGTTTGGGCATACCCTTGCACGTACTAATCCGGAGGAAAATTACCCCCCTTTCTTGTAATCCGTGCACTCGAGGTGACAGAGGGGACCCAGGGCACAAAAGTGCCCGACCTCCTGGAGCCCAGGATGGGATCCGGGAGGCGAATGGCACCTCATAGGGACTTCCAGGGAAGTCCGGCCATCTAGTCGCCCCATAGGAAAGAATTGCGGGCGACCAGATGGCCGAGGCGAGAGGGGCGACCTGATGGCCCGGACCGAAAGAACGCCAATCTGCCTGCCTCGGGCCTGTAGGGCTCAGGAGCTGCAGGGCTCCGGGGCTGCAGGGCTCGGGACTGCAGGACTCCACGGCTCGGGGGCTGCAGGGCTCCGGGGCTCCAGGGCTCCAGGGCTCCAGGGCTGCAGGGCTCCGGGGCTCCAGGGCTGCTGGGCTCCAGGGCAGCAGGGCTCCAGGGCCCAGGACCCATGGAGCCTATCCCGGGTACTTTGCCACTCTGCGGCCCGGAGGAGGGAGCCCCGGATGCCTGGGAGGTGTTCCCCGGGCATCGCCCATCTGGTCCCCAGCAGGGAACCACCAGACCTGGGAGGGTGTTTGGGCATACCCTTGCACCTACTAATCCGGAGGAAAATTACCCCCCTTTCTTGTAATCTGTGCACTCGAGGTGACAGAGGGGACCCAGGGCACGAACGTGCCCGACCTCCTGGAGCCCTGGCTGGGATCCGGGAGGCGAATGGCATCTCATAGGGACTTCCAGGGAAGTCCGGCCATCTAGTCGCCCCATAGGAAAGCATTGCGGGCGACCAGATGGCCGTGGCGAGAGGGCCGACCAGATGGCCGGGACCGAAATGACGCCAATCTGCCTGCCCCGGGCCTTTAGGGCTCAGGAGCTGCAGGGCTCCAGGGCTCCGGGGCTCCGGGGCTCTGGGGCTGCAGGGATGCAGGGCTCGGGGACTGCAGGGCTCCACGGCTCTGGGGGCTGCAGGGCTCCGGGGCTGCAGGGCTCCAGGGCTGCAGGGCTCCAGGGCTCTGGGGCTTCAGGGCAGCAGGGCTCCAGGGCTCCGGCGCTCCAGGGCCCAGGACCCATGGAGCCCGTCCTGGGTACTTTCCCACTCTGCGGCCCGGAGGAGGGAGCCCCGGATGCCTGGGAGGTGCTGCCCGGGCATCGCTCATCTGGTCCCCAGCAGGGAACCACCAGCCCCGGGAGGGTGTTTGGGCATACCCTTGCACCTACTAATCCGGAGGAAAATTACCCCCCTTTCTTGTAATCAAGCACTCGAGGTGACAGAGGGGACCCAGGGCACAAAAGTGCCCGACCTCCTGGAGCCCAGGATGGGATCCGGGAGGTGAATGGCACCTCATAGGGACTTCCAGGGAAGTCCGGCCATCTAGTCGCCCCATAGGAAAGCATTGCGGGCGACCAGATGGCCGTGGTGAGAGGGGCGACCTGATGGCCGGGACCGAAATGACACCAATCTGCCTGCCCCGGGCCTTTAGGGCTCAGGAGCTGCATGGCTCCAGGGCTCCGGGGCTCCGGGGCTCCGGGGCTCCGGGGCTCTGGGGCTGCAGGGATGCAGGGCTCGGGGACTGCAGGGCTCCACGGCTCTGGGGGCTGCAGGGCTCCGGGGCTGCAGGGCTCCAGGGCTGCGGGGCTCCAGGGCTCTGGGGCTTCAGGGCAGCAGGGCTCCGGGGCTCCGGGGCTCCAGGGCCCAGGACCCATGGAGCCCGTCCCTGGTACTTTCCCACTCTGCGGCCCGGAGGAGGGAGCCCCGAATGCCTGGTAGGTGCTGCCCGGGCATCGCTCATCTGGTCCCCAGCAGGGAACCACCAGCCCCGGGAGGGTGTTTGGGCATACCCTTGCACCTACTAATCCGGAGGAAAATTACCCCCCTTTTTTGTAATCTGTGCACTCGAGGTGACAGAGGGGACCCAGGGCACAAAAGTGCCCGACCTCCTGGAGCCCAGGATGGGATCCGGGAGGCGAATGGCACCTCATAGGGACTTCCAGGGAAGTCCGGCCATCTAGTCGCCCCATAGAAAAGAATTGCGGGCGACCAGATGGCCGAGGCGAGAGGGGCGACCTGATGGCCGGGACCGAAAGGACGCCAATCTGCCTGCCTCGGCCTGTAGGGCTCAGGAGCTGCAGGGCTCCGGAGCTCCGGGGCTGCAGGGCTTGGGGACTGCAGGGCTCCACGGCTCGGGGGGCCGCAGGGCTTCAGGGCTCCAGGGCTCCAGGGCTGCAGGGCTGCAGGACTCCGGGGCTGCTGGGCTCCAGGGCAGCAGGGCTCCAGGGCTCCAGGGCCCAGGACCCATGGAGCCTATCCCGGGTACTTTGCCACTCTGTGCCCTGGAGGAGGGAGCCCCGGATGCCTGGGAGGTGTTCCCCGGGCATCGCCCATCTGGTCCCCAGCAGGGAACCACCAGACCTGGGAGGGTGTTTGGGCATACCCTTGCACCTACTAATCCGGAGGAAAATTACCCCCCTTTCTTGTAATCTGTGCACTCGAGGTGACAGAGGGGACCCAGGGCGCAAACGTGCCCGACCTCCTGGAGCCCTGTCTCGGATCCGGGAGGCGAATGGCATCTCATAGGGACTTCCAGGGAAATCCGGCCATCTAGTCGCCCCATAGGAAAGCATTGCGGGCGACCAGATGGCCGTGGCGAGAGGGGCGACCAGATGGCCGGGACCGAAATGACGCCAATCTGCCTGCCCCGGGCCTTTAGGGCTCAGGAGCTGCAGGGCTCCAGGGCTCCGGGGCTCCGGGGCCCTGGGGCTGCAGGGATGCAGGGCTCGGGGACTGCAGGGCTCCACGGCTCGGGGGGCTGCAGGGCTCCGGGGCTGCAGGGCTCCAGGGCTCCAGGGCTCCAGGGCTCCAGTGCTGCAGGGCTCCAGGGCTCTGGGGCTTCAGGGCAGCAGGGCTCCAGGGCTCCGGGGCTCCAGGGCCCGGGACCCATGGAGCCCGTCCCGGGTACTTTCCCACTCTGCGGCCCGGAGGAGGGAGCCCCGAATGCCTGGGAGGTGCTGCCCGGGCATCGCTCATCTGGTCCCCAGCAGGGACCACCAGCCCCGGGAGGGTGTTTGGGCATACCCTTGCACGTACTAATCCGGAGGAAAATATTACCCCCCTTTCTTGTAATCCGTGCACTCGAGGTGACAGAGGGGACCCAGGGCACAAAAGTGCCCGACCTCCTGGAGCCCAGGATGGGATCAGGGAGGCGAATGGCACCTCATAGGGACTTCCAGGGAAGTCCGGCCATCTAGTCGCCCCATAGGAAAGAATTGCGGGCGACCAGATGGCCGAGGCGAGAGGGGCGACCTGATGCCCGGGACCGAAAGGACGCCAATCTGCCTGCCTCGGGCCTGTAGGGCTCAGGAGCTGCAGGGCTCCGGGGCTGCAGGGCTCGGGGAATGCAGGACTCCACGGCTCGGGGGGCTGCAGGGCTCCGGGGCTCCAGAGCTCCAGGGCTCCAGGGCTGCAGGGCTCCGGGGCTGCTGGGCTCCAGGGCAGCAGTGCTCCAGGGCTCCAGGGCCCAGGACCCATGGAGCCTTTCCCGGGTACTTTGCCACTCTGCGGCCCGGAGGAGGGAGCCCCGGATGCCTGGGAGGTGTTCCCGGGCATCGCCCATCTGGTCCCCAGCAGGGAACCACCAGACCTGGGAGGGTGTTTGGGCATACCCTTGCACCTACTAATCCGGAGGAAAATTACCCCCCTTTCTTGTAATCTGTGCACTCGTGGTGACAGAGGGGACCCAGGGCGCAAATGTGCCCGACCTCCTGGAGCCCTGTCTCGGATCCGGGAGGCGAATGGCATCTCATAGGGACTTCCAGGGAAATCCGGCCATCTAGTCGCCCCATAGGAAAGCATTGCGGGTGACCAGATGGCCGTGGCGAGAGGGGCGACCAGATGGCCTGAGGTTCCGTGACGGTTCCGTGACGACTTGAACCCGTGTTTTTAAGTTTGTCGGAAATACATAAAAATGGTATCAGTGAACCGCAAATGATCCATTTAGTATATCCTAGTGTTTTCGCTACGCTACGAGCAAGAGCACTCCTTCCACTGACACATTTCTGATATACACACGGCATCCATCTTAGATCATGACCGCCATTTTGTGTTTCCTTGCCCTCACATATGCAATAGCCTCTGATCACTTCATTCACTCCACTTTGATTAAGGACACGTAGCCTTAGCCGGAGATTCACCTCTTACGTGACACGTGCACCTTAAACCAGATCACGCTGTAGCTGCATGACTCGACAAAGGCTGCCTCCTCTGCCCGAGGCCAGTCCTGCCAAACTGGTCTTCGTGTCCATTGTACCTGATCATGATTAGGCGGCCGAAGCCGGTAGCCTTGCCCATTTACAACCCACAAACATCTCTTATCCCGCTTTTCTATCTCCTGCACCTGGCTCTACTCCTTTCCTTCTGGGCCTTTATTAGGGGGAGGTAACGAACTTTACGATGAGGCGGTCCGGCTCTTGAATACAATATTGACAAGGGATTGTGATGGACTGGTGGGAACCCCTCTTCGTGATGTTTGGTATCAGATATTATCGACAGTTCCTGTGTAACGCCAAATATTTATTGTTTAGAGACACAAAAGGTTTGGGAATGTACCGACATGTGAAATATTTGCCTAGAGCACAATTTTTAGTATATAAGGAGCAACCCACTTTGTACAAATCGAACAGTCTCCTAGATTCTGCCCGTGTGTAGATTCTGTGACTTCTGTGTCCCTGCAGTAATAAACCTTTGGTCTTTGACGCCACCATCGAGAAGCCCGTGTTTCTGTTCATTTGTGCACCAAGGCAGGTGGAACTCCGGGGTCTTCGGGTGTTGTACCCTGACACCTCTGGACGGAACCAAAAAGTCCAGAACTCCAATTGGCGCCCAACGTGGGGCGACGTCATTCGGTACCGGTCCAAAAGCCTGAAGAGTTCGAGAAGCTTCGTGTGAAGATTCCTGAGGGAGGCGCCCCACTTCATCGATCCCGGCATATCGCAAAAGTGGCCCGAAGTTCTCTTCCACGAGGGTTTCCCGTTCAGGACGGCTGCAGTGGGCCGTTGCCTTGACCGTCGCCCTGTCTTGGACCCGAAGTGGTGCAGTCCTTAGTACGGCGAAACGTGACGGGTTTCTCCTTGGTGACGTCTTCAGTGACTCAGTTAAGTATTTAGTGATAGCTAGCTGGTTACTTTTGTGAGGATTGTTAAAAATCCTTGATCGGTTCTTGGTTTGGTTTGGTTTCGTAAGATTATCACTAGTTGTTCTGGTTACGATAATCTATTTGGTTCAGTTTTGGGTATCGATACATCAGTTCGTTTTGGTAGGCCTAAGTTCTTGGTTCGAGTGCACATATTTGTTCCGTGTTTTGTTTGTTTTGTGTTCCGGACTGAGAATGGTAAGTCGGAAAATGTTGTCTTGTTTTAGTTGCAACAGTGACTCACGATTGGAGGACTCTTGTCTGGTTCCTCCGATTGGGACTCCCCTATATGACCTATATTGTAAGTATGGTGTGGGTCCTATAACTTATAATGAGATATGGGTCCGCTATTGTAAGAAGGATGGTGTCCTTAGTTGGCCACTGCATGGTAGTTTTGAACAAGAGATTCTCGACAATTTAGAAGCGAAATTGTTTAGGAAGAAAGCCCGGCCGGCAATGTTTGATTCCTTCCGTTATTGGCGGAAAGAATCCAAACAGAGAGAAATGAAAAGGTTGAAAAAAGAGCAAAAAGAACTAGAAGAGTTAACTCTAGAGCAAGCGACTAAACAGTTGCAGGCTGACGAGTGTGAGAAAGCCATAGATGTAGCCATTAGAGAGCGTAACTTAGCGATTGACAAGTGCTATCCTGCCTTGCCATCGAAAATGGCTAAGATACTGGAGGATTCCGAAAACGATCCTCTGCTATCTTATCTGTTACGGTCGCCTCCACCGTATGCACAAGGTGCTACGGCTCCACTGATCCCGAATGTTCAATTGCCGGTTGCTGGACAACCTGGTGTTCTTGTTCCTCAGAATCAAGTTCCTATACCTCCTGTGGTGAATGTAAATGTTCCTACAGCTCCTCCTCTTCCCGCACTGCCCGCTCCTATACCTACCACTGTACCTATTGGTCCTCAAACTATTTTCCTCGATACTCCTACTGTTTCGTCATCTATTCCTACCTCTACTGCATTCTCTATGTCTGCGAGTGTACTAACTCCACTTTCTGTTCGTCGAAGAATTACTGATTCTGTTACTAATATGCTGTCGCCTATATATAAAACCTTGATTAAGACTCCTACTCCTGACTCTGTTCAGAGACGGAGTCAGCTACCAAGTACTGAGGAACGGGGAGTTTTAGATTCCACGGCTCTCAGATGGATTTCGAAGGGTAGAAGATATAGTACGAAAGATGTGTTAGAGACATTTATGCAATGGGGAGAGCCAACGCAGCGATACGTCTTCGACGAGATGTGCTCGTTGTTGCGTGAGGAAATAGAAGAAGACGATGTCGAATCAGATTTGGAAGATTTAATTAAAATTCAAAAGGAGTTTGCGGCAGGAATGATAGTGGGTGATAGAATAAAGGAAGCGATGGAACTTATTTTGAGTTTTAGGAATGATCCATCTCTTCGTTCCCCGAGAGATTTAGAGAAAGGTAAAATGAAGCTAAGTCGCCAATATCCTATGAGGGAGGTTCCTCCAATTTGGCGCGAAGCTGTGCAAGCTGACGCACCGAATGGTGTTGTAGCTGCTCCAGCACAGTTCCAACGAGTGTGGATACACATTCCATGGAAGCGAGCAGAAGTGTTAGCAGTGAAACAGGCCTTGCCAGATCCACGTAAGAATCCAGCCGGATATTACAAGGAATTGACACAGACAGTTGAGGCTTGTATAATGAACTTAGCCGACATTGATATGTTGTTTGGTAATGTAGTTCCACAACCAGTGTGGGCTAAAATTCGTAGAGAGGATCATCAGGCTGCTTTAGGTGGTGATTGGGCAGCTATCACTGCAGCAGATAATCAACAAATAGGTGGTGCGAAACCTGAACCTTTGATCGCTAATCTGCCAGGTAGAATAATTGATCTAATGAAGACTCTGATGCCAGCATTGCGTGTTAATTGGGACAAGTTGTCAGCATGTAGGCAAAAGAAAGACGAAAGTGTCTCGGACTTCTTCACGAGGTTCGAAGAGACTTTTGTGGATCATAGTGGTCAGGACATGAGCACTGAAGGAGGACAGAGATTGTTTGTCGATAAATTTGTGCATAATTTGTTACCTGAATTATGCAATAAATTGAAAGACTCAGAAAGTGCGTGGGCTGTATCTACGACAGCGCAAATACTTGCGACTGCACAGTACTACGAAAATAGGGATAAAGAGGAAAAGGAGAAATCAGAGAAGAAAACGAAAGATTTAAAGACTAAAGTTCTTTTGCAGCAGGCGTATCCGCCTCGCACGAATCAGACTAATATGCAACAGAATTCGTATCAAAAGACAGATTATAATTCGACCAGGCCTCAATACCAATGGAATCAGTGTGCGTACTGTAAGAAAGAGGGTCACTATAAAAATGATTGTCAGATTTTAGCGCAAAATAATGCGGCAGCAGCTCAGAGAGGTCGTGGTGGTTTTGTGCAGAATTCTAGAGGACGAGGACGAGGTGCTATGCCTCCACAAACGAATGATCGTCCTTCCAATCACTTTGATCAGAGAAATGTACAGTCAGCTCAACAGAATAGATCTCAGCAATATCTTGTTGAAGATTATTGTGAAGTAGAAGAGGGATTTCAACAAAATGGGTACTAGGACAGCCATGGGCAGAGAGAGGGAGTAGTATCAGTTCCAGTGGATCAGAGTGGGCCTTATGTCGCAGTAGCAACATCAGGTGTAGTCGAACCGTTTCTGTTGGATACTGGTGCCGCAAAAAGTTCTATCATGCATGCGAAACTCCCTGGCGCACCTTTGTCTGGCTCAACAAATGTTTCCGTAGGTTTTTCAGGCGCCCCTGTGTACAACCCGATATCTGGTCCTTTGTCTATTTCTGTTGGACCGTGCCAATTGAAAGCACCCCTAATTTTGACGACAGGTTGTAATGAAAATCTGCTTGGTTTAGATTTGTTAAAACGACTATATGCGACATTGTACTGTTCTCCGGAAGGAGTACAGCTTACTTTGGGTAAAAGACTCACCTCTCCGATGTACTTGTCAATGGACGCACTCCCGCCGGAGCTACGTTCACTCCCTGATTCTCTTTGGGCGACTGGTCCCAATGATGTAGGTCTACTAGAGATTCCACCGTATGTAGTAACTTTGAAAGCGAATGTGAAATTTCCAAGAATTCCTCAATATAAAATATCGAATGAAGGTGAGCGTGCACTCTTATTGATTGTGCAAGATTTGATTAAAAAAGGTGTGGTTGAAGAAACGCGAGGAAATGTCTGTAACAGTCCTGTCTTACCGATTCTGAAACGAACAGATCCTACAAAGCCTCCAGTTTATAGGTTTGTCATAGACCTTAGAGAAGTTAATAAGATTGTAATTCCGCAGTTTCCTGTAGTGCCAGACATTACTGCCTTATTAACATTGATTCCTGCTACAGCTACGTGGTTCTCAGTTATAGATCTCAAGAATGCATTTTTCAGCATTCCGATAGCTGAAGAAAGTAGGGATATTTTCGGCTTCTGTTTAGGAGGTCGCAGTTTCAGATTTAAACGCGCTCCACAAGGCTACTGTGAAAGTCCATCCATTTACAGTCAAGCTTTAAAAAGTCAGCTAGATTCTTTTGTCCTTCCTCCAGGCTCTGCCCTAGTACAGTACGTAGACGATCTTTTAGTGGCTGCCGATGACAAGGAAACTTGCAAAGCAGCTACAATTTCACTATTGCATCATTTGTCTAATTTGAATCATAAGGTGTCACCTTCCAAAATGCAATACTACTGCCAAGAAGTAACCTACCTAGGTCACCTCTTATCAAAGGAGGGAAGGAAGTTGACCCCAGAAAGAATAAAAGCAATTACGCAGATGAGTGTTCCACGCACACAGAGGGAAGTACGTGCCTTTCTAGGTATTACCTCCTACTGTAGGCAGTGGATTCCAAATTTTTCACTTTTAGCAAAGCCATTGGTAGCTTTGACTGGGAAAAATGTTCCGAGTCCGGTGCCATGGTCTGATGAATGTCAAAAGAGTTTTGCTGAATTACGAAAAGCTTTGTGTTCAGCTCCTGTATTGGGCACACCTGATTACAGTAAGCCATTCACGCTCTACGTTCACGAAAGAGAAGGTTGCGCGTTGAGTGTCTTGACACAGAAGTTTGGTGATAAACAACGCCCTTGTGCGTATTTCTCATCAACATTAGATCCGGTAGCTAGAGCATTGCCTAGTTGTTTGAGGGCTACAGCGGCAGCTGCAGCTTCCATTCGACAATCTGCTGGTTTGGTGATGAACAATATGCTAGTGGTCATGGTTCCTCATGCAGTGGACACACTCATGAACCGAACGAAGACACAACACCTTACTAGTGCGAGATTATCTGGTTACGAGCTGACGTTATTAGCGAGTCATATTCAGATCAAAAGATGCAATGTATTGAATCCAGCAACATTGTTGCCGACTGATCAAGAGTCGAGTGATTCTGAGCCACATGACTGTTATTTCAAAACGGAGGAAGAGACAAAAGGTCGCATCGACTTGAGGGATACTCCCCTATCCGACCCGGATGGTACGCTGTATGTGGACGGGTCATGTTTTAAATTGGAGAATGGTGATGTGACTGCTGCCTACGCGGTAACGACTTTGAAGACGATTGTGGAGACTGCAAGAGTGAGTCAGAATTCTGCCCAAGCTGCAGAGTTAATAGCTCTTACGAGAGCGTGTGTTTTAGCTGAGGGAAAGAGAGTGAATGTGTTTACAGATAGTCAGTACGCATTTGGCGTGGCCCATAGTTTTGGCCGGTTGTGGAGCGTAAGAGGTTTCATTACGTCCCATGGGACTAAGATTCAACATGGTCAGCTAGTTAACGACTTGTTGGAATCTCTAACCTTGCCGACTGAAGTTGCGATTGTGAAGTGCAGTGCTCATAAAGCAATCAAGGATGATGTTGGTCGGGGAAATGCCTTTGCTGATGAAACCGCTAAACAGACAGCTAGAGACACGATGAGTAGAATGTATGTTGCTACGTCTGCAAGATGGATTGCTGAGTCTGGGATGTGTGAGGACACAATGGAAAGTGTGAAAGAGATTCAGAAAGAAGCGACTGAGGAAGAGAAACGCGTATGGAGAGAAAGTACGGGCAAATTGGACTCGAATGGATGTTGGATCGATTTGACAGAACAGCAGCGTTGGATATTGCCTGATGCGTATGTGCTTGCAGTAGTGACGATGGCGCATGGAGTGGCGCACATAAGTTCTAAAGGGATATGTAAGATGTTAGCTCCGGTTTGGAAGAATGAGGGAATCAGTAAGTGTGCAGAGAGAGTGGTGAAAAATTGTATGGTGTGCTTGATGCATAATCCTGGCAAGGGAACTCCAACTCCAGCTGGTCATTTTGCTCCTCCTTCCTGTCCCTTTGAAGTAATACAGTTAGACTTCATTCACATGGAACGCTGCAACAATTTAAAATACGTCCTGGTGGTAGTTTGTGCTTTTTCCAGGTGGATAGAAGCATACCCACTAAAGGACAACACTGCTTTATCAACTGCCAAAATTCTTCTCAAAGAATTTTTCCCTAGGTACGGAATGCCACGGATTGTATGGTCAGATAACGGAAGTGAGTTTATAGGGAAAGTTATGCAGAGTGTGTGTGCTGGTCTAGGATTGAAACAAAAATTTCATAGTGCGAACCATCCCCAGTCAGCTGGTTTAGTCGAGGGTTACAATGGCACCCTCAAGCTTAAAATAGCCAAAATTCAAGCATCCACAGGTTTGGCTTGGCCAGACGCACTTCCTTTGGCCTTGTTATCAACGAGAGCAACAGTGCATTCTAGAATAGGGCTTTCTCCATATGAGATTGTATTTGGCCGCCCGGCAAATGTCTGGGGTGTGCCAAGGCCTAAACAATTCTGCTCCATTGAATATCCTATGTTGATAGACTATCTTTATGACTTGACTGCTAAATTAAGTCTTATTCATCAACAGGTTTTTGATGCTTTGCCAAAGCCTCCGGAGAGTCCAGGGCATCAACTGAAACCGGGTGACTTCATAGTGGTCCGGAACTTCGCGAGGACAAAGAATCTTCAGCCTCGCTACATCGGCCCCTTCCAAATCCTACTGGCAACGAGGACAGCTGTACGTGTTGCTGGCCGGAAGAACTGGATCCACGCTTCTCACGTAAAGCGTGTTCCACTGCCGCTGCCCTACGACGACTGGGTGAAGAAGGGAATTGGTGCCTCCGAATCTGAAATAACTCCAAAATTTGTCCCTTTCAGCGATGCCGATTTGATTTCTGACACTTTGAAACGTGACTCTCCTCTTGAAAAGACTACTTTGAACACTGAACATTTGTCTCCAGCATCAGAAGAAACTTTGCCATCTGCGAACGTAAACTCTGCAACAGCTGCTAGTGATACACTATTTTCCGATCAGACAGTACCAGCAAAGAAGAGATACAACCTTAGAAGCCACAAAACGAACTAATAAAGCAGGCAACTGCATATTGTGATTTTGACATATATATATATATATATATTGAACTTTTGCTTTTCAGCCAGGAAGTTTGCTATTGTATATTGTTTTTTTAAAATTGCCTTGCCGTCTGGGTAGCCGTAGGGTCGTGGCTGTGTGCCAAGTTTGAATTTGCAGGGGTCTGACACAAGGTCGATCTTTCTGTTAGTACTGGGAACTCCCAGGGCTGACAGAGGCATTTTCATCTACGTACACATCATCAGTGGTCGCGAGCGGATTGTAGAAGATGGAACTTCCTGCGCTGCAACGAGAAAATGTGATTTACGTTCGCAGAAACAGACTAAATAGAATTCTTCATAGCAAATGTTTCTTGATGCAATGTGCCATTACATTTTTGATTGTTTTAGCAACACTGGTGGGTGGAATTGTCTTTAGCATAAATTTGATTTTTGTGCCAGTATCTACAGTACCTCCCCTTGATCCTGCTATTTCTACTGTTTCTTCTATACACTCTTTTCACTCGTTTCCGGAACATGAGCAAGCTCGACGCTCAGAATTCATTAATAATACTTTTGTACAGCTCTTGCACCAACACCAACTGGTAGTTAACACGACAGACTGTTGGGTGTGTGGCTTGATACCCCACACTATGGATAAAGGTATTCCCTATCTGGTTTTGCCTTTCAGCTACAATGGATCATTTCAGGCCCTTCAAACCATCTTTGCTTATGCTCTTGAGACCTATCCTCCACGCCCACCACGTTCCACTAAATATAACTCTGCCAACAAAGCTTTAGTCCAGGGAATTATTGACATGATCAAAGACGTCAATAATACTCCATCTTACCCTAGAGACGAATTGCGAGTATATTTAAGTTGGAATACTTCAGAGTATCGCCTTAGTTTAGGAGAAAGCAAGCGTAAAAGCTCAACTCCAATCTGGGTCGTACCTCACCGAGGTCAGGTCTGTTTGCAAGGTAATGGGAGAAATCCGAGAGCTCAGCTAGGGAGGAGTGAGTGCGTAGAGACTTATGTGTTTCCGGCTAACTCTTCCCCTGCCTTCCTTACTGCCAGGGGTACCTACTTCATCTGTCGAGACAGAGCTTATACATGGTTGCCTGCTGACTTTTCAGGTTCATGTTATATTGCTCGATTGTTGCCTCCGACATACACTGCTTCACCGGATTACCACAGAATAAGAGTAGCTAGAGGTGTTTTCAGTAAGGAAGATACCGCTGGTCAGGAAGCTGGAGACTTCTTCAAAGGCTTCCTTCCGTTCTGGGGGCCTATGGCCAATAGTAGAAACATACGTCAGCTAACACGGGTAGTTGAATCTACTATTACCGAAACTGCTGGTGCCCTTAGCAATCTGACAGCTGAGCTTCAGGCGGATAGGCTCATGACATTGCAGAACCGTATGGTTCTAGATGTTATACTTGCAGATCGAGGTGGGGTATGCAGAATGATCCAATCGAGCTGCTGTGTCTTTATTCCTAATAATGCTCCAACAGTTTACGAGGCGATCTCTAAGTTGCACAAGATTTCGGACTCCATACATGTAGATGAGGGAAACTGGTCCTTTATGGAGTGGGTTTGGACTCTGATCTCAGCGTGGGGATGGAAGGTTCTAATGGTCATTGGTGTCATCTTAATATTACTATTCTCATGTTGTCTGATTATCCAGTGTGGTCCTGCTCTGTGTAGTCTTTGTGCTACAACCTGTTTTAGAAAACCACCTGCGTTTGGAGAAAAGACACGAGAAAGGATGATGATACAACAACATGTCACTGACCTGATGAACATAGAACTAGATTCAGACATAGATTGAGTAATTGCCTATGTAAGGGCAAAAGGAGGGTCTGAGGTTCCGTGACGGTTCCGTGACGACTTGAACCCGTGTTTTTAAGTTTGTCGGAAATACATAAAAATGGTATCAGTGAACCGCAAATGATCCATTTAGTATATCCTAGTGTTTTCGCTACGCTACGAGCAAGAGCACTCCTTCCACTGACACATTTCTGATATACACACGGCATCCATCTTAGATCATGACCGCCATTTTGTGTTTCCTTGCCCTCACATATGCAATAGCCTCTGATCACTTCATTCACTCCACTTTGATTAAGGACACGTAGCCTTAGCCGGAGATTCACCTCTTACGTGACACGTGCACCTTAAACCAGATCACGCTGTAGCTGCATGACTCGACAAAGGCTGCCTCCTCTGCCCGAGGCCAGTCCTGCCAAACTGGTCTTCGTGTCCATTGTACCTGATCATGATTAGGCGGCCGAAGCCGGTAGCCTTGCCCATTTACAACCCACAAACATCTCTTATCCCGCTTTTCTATCTCCTGCACCTGGCTCTACTCCTTTCCTTCTGGGCCTTTATTAGGGGGAGGTAACGAACTTTACGATGAGGCGGTCCGGCTCTTGAATACAATATTGACAAGGGATTGTGATGGACTGGTGGGAACCCCTCTTCGTGATGTTTGGTATCAGATATTATCGACAGTTCCTGTGTAACGCCAAATATTTATTGTTTAGAGACACAAAAGGTTTGGGAATGTACCGACATGTGAAATATTTGCCTAGAGCACAATTTTTAGTATATAAGGAGCAACCCACTTTGTACAAATCGAACAGTCTCCTAGATTCTGCCCGTGTGTAGATTCTGTGACTTCTGTGTCCCTGCAGTAATAAACCTTTGGTCTTTGACGCCACCATCGAGAAGCCCGTGTTTCTGTTCATTTGTGCACCAAGGCAGGTGGAACTCCGGGGTCTTCGGGTGTTGTACCCTGACACCTCTGGACGGAACCAAAAAGTCCAGAACTCCAGGCCGGGACCGAAATGACGCCAATCTGCCTGCCCCGGGCCTTTAGGGCTCAGGAGCTGCAGGGTTCCAGGGCTCCGGGGCTCCGGGGCTGCAGGGATGCAGGGCTCGGGGACTGCAGGGCTCCACGGCTCGGGGGGCTGCAGGGCTCCGGGGCTGCAGGGCTCCAGGGCTCCAGGGCTCCAGTGCTAAAGGGCTCCAGGGCTCTGGGGCTTCAGGGCAGCAGGACTCCAGGGCTCCGGGGCTCCAGGGCCCGGGACCCATGGAGCCCGTCCCGGGTACTTTCCCACTCTGCGGCCCGGAGGAGGGAGCCCCGAATGCCTGGGAGGTGCTGCCCGGGCATCGCTCATCTGGTCCCCAGCAGGGACCACCAGCCCCGGGAGGGTGTTTGGGCATACCCTTGCACGTACTAATCCGGAGGAAAATTACCCCCCTTTCTTGTAATCCGTGCACTCGAGGTGACAGAGGGGACCCAGGGCACAAAAGTGCCCGACCTCCTGGAGCCCAGGATGGGATCCGGGAGGCGAATGGCACCTCATAGGGACTTCCAGGGAAGTCCGGCCATCTAGTCGCCCCATAGGAAAGAATTGCGGGCGACCAGATGGCCGAGGCGAGAGGGGCGACCTGATGGCCCGGACCGAAAGAACGCCAATCTGCCTGCCTCGGGCCTGTAGGGCTCAGGAGCTGCAGGGCTCCGGGGCTGCAGGGCTCGGGACTGCAGGACTCCACGGCTCGGGGGGCTGCAGGGCTCCGGGGCTCCAGGGCTCCAGGGCTCCAGGGCTCCAGGGCTGCAGGGCTCCGGGGCTCCAGGGCTGCTGGGCTCCAGGGCAGCAGGGCTCCAGGGCCCAGGACCCATGGAGCCTATCCCGGGTACTTTGCCACTCTGCGGCCTGGAGGAGGGAGCCCCGGATGCCTGGGAGGTGTTCCCCGGGCATCGCCCATCTGGTCCCCAGCAGGGAACCACCAGACCTGGGAGGGTGTTTGGGCATACCCTTGCACCTACTAATCCGGAGGAAAATTACCCCCCTTTCTTGTAATCTGTGCACTCGAGGTGACAGAGGGGACCCAGGGCACGAACGTGCCCGACCTCCTGGAGCCCTGGCTGGGATCCGGGAGGCGAATGGCATCTCATAGGGACTTCCAGGGAAGTCCGGCCATCTAGTCGCCCCATAGGAAAGCATTGCGGGCGACCAGATGGCCGTGGCGAGAGGGCCGACCAGATGGCCGGGACCGAAATGACGCCAATCTGCCTGCCCCGGGCCTTTAGGGCTCAGGAGCTGCAGGGCTCCAGGGCTCCGGGGCTCCGGGGCTCTGGGGCTGCAGGGATGCAGGGCTCGGGGACTGCAGGGCTCCACGGCTTTGGGGGCTGCAGGGCTCCGGGGCTGCAGGGCTCCAGGGCTGCAGGGCTCCAGGGCTCTGGGGCTTCAGGGCAGCAGGGCTCCAGGGCTCCGGCGCTCCAGGGCCCAGGACCCATGGAGCCCGTCCTGGGTACTTTCCCACTCTGCGGCCCGGAGGAGGGAGCCCCGGATGCCTGGGAGGTGCTGCCCGGGCATCGCTCATCTGGTCCCCAGCAGGGAACCACCAGCCCCGGGAGGGTGTTTGGGCATACCCTTGCACCTACTAATCCGGAGGAAAATTACCCCCCTTTCTTGTAATCAAGCACTCGAGGTGACAGAGGGGACCCAGGGCACAAAAGTGCCCGACCTCCTGGAGCCCAGGATGGGATCCGGGAGGTGAATGGCACCTCATAGGGACTTCCAGGGAAGTCCGGCCATCTAGTCGCCCCATAGGAAAGCATTGCGGGCGACCAGATGGCCGTGGTGAGAGGGGCGACCTGATGGCCGGGACCGAAATGACACCAATCTGCCTGCCCCGGGCCTTTAGGGCTCAGGAGCTGCATGGCTCCAGGGCTCCGGGGCTCCGGGGCTCCGGGGCTCTGGGGCTGCAGGGATGCAGGGCTCGGGGACTGTAGGGCTCCACGGCTCTGGGGGCTGCAGGGCTCCGGGGCTGCAGGGCTCCAGGGCTGCAGGGCTCCAGGGCTTCAGGGCAGCAGGGCTCCAGGGCTCCGGGGCTCCGGGGCTCCAGGGCCCAGGACCCATGGAGCCCGTCCCGGGTACTTTCCCACTCTGCGGCCCGGAGGAGGGAGCCCCGAATGCCTGGGAGGTGCTGCCCGGGAATCGCTCATCTGGTCCCCAGCAGGGAACCACCAGCCCCGGGAGGGTGTTTGGGCATACCCTTGCACCTACTAACCCGGAGGAAAATTACCCCCCTTTCTTGTAATCCGTGCACTCGAGGTGACAGAGGGGACCCAGGGCACAAAAGTGCCCGACCTCCTGGAGCCCAGGATGGGATCCGGGAGGCGAATGGCACCTCATAGGGACTTCCAGGGAAGTCCGGCCATCTAGTCCCCCTTATAGGAAAGAATTGCGGGCGACCAGATGGCCGAGGCGAGAGGGGCGACCTGATGGCCGGGACTGAAAGGACGCCAATCTGCCTGCCTCGGCCTGTAGGGCTCAGGAGCTGCAGGGCTCCGGAGCTCCGGGGCTGCAGGGCTCGGGGACTGCAGGGCTCCACGGCTCGGGGGGCTGCAGGGCTCCGTGGCTCCAGGGCTCCAGGGCTCCAGGGCTCCAGGGCTGCAGGGCTCCGGGGCTGCTGGGCTCCAGGGCAGCAGGGCTCCAGGGCTCCAGGGCCCAGGACCCATGGAGCCTATCCCGGGTACTTTGCCACTCTGCGCCCTGGAGGAGGGAGCCCCGGATGCCTGGGAGGTGTTCCCCGGGCATCGCCCATCTGGTCCCCAGCAGGGAACCACCAGACCTGGGAGGGTGTTTGGGCATACCCTTGCACCTACTAATCCGGAGGAAAATTACCCCCCTTTCTTGTAATCTGTGCACTCGAGGTGACAGAGGGGACCCAGGGCACAAAAGTGCCCGACCTCCTGGAGCCCAGGATGGGATCCGGGAGGTGAATGGCACCTCATAGGGACTTCCAGGGAAGTCCGGCCATCTAGTCGCCCCATAGAAAAGCATTTTGGGCGACCAGATGGCCGAGGCGAGAGGGGCGACCAGATGGCCGGGACCGAAATGACTCCAATCTGCCTGCCCCGGGCATGCAGGGCTCCGGGGCTCCGGGGCTGCAGGGCTCCTCGGGGGCCCAGGGCTCCCGGGCTCCAGGGCTGCAGGGCTTCAGGGCTGCAGGGCTCCGGGGGGGCTCCAGGGCTCCAGGGGCTGTAGGGCTCCGGGGGCTCCAGGGCTCCGGGTGCTCCAGGGCTGCAGGGCTCCGGGGCTGCAGGGCTCCTGGGCTCCAGGGCAGCAGGGCTCCAGGGCCCAGGACCCATGGAGCCTATCCCGGGTACTTTGCCACTCTGCGGCCCGGAGGAGGGAGCCCCGGATGCCTGGGAGGTGTTCCCCGGGCATCGCCCATCTGGTCCCCAGCAGGGAACCACCAGACCTGGGAGGGTGTTTGGGCATACCCTTGCACCTACTAATCCGGAGGAAAATTACCCCCCTTTCTTGTAATCTGTGCACTCGAGGTGACAGAGGGGACCCAGGGCACGAACGTGCCCGACCTCCTGGAGCCCTGGCTGGGATCCGGGAGGCGAATGGCATCTCATAGGGACTTCCAGGGAAGTCCGGCCATCTAGTCGCCCCATAGGAAAGCATTGCGGGCGACCAGATGGCCGTGGCGAGAGGGCCGACCAGATGGCCGGGACCGAAATGACGCCAATCTGCCTGCCCCGGGCCTTTAGGGCTCAGGAGCTGCAGGGCTCCAGGGCTCCGGGGCTCCGGGGCTCTGGGGCTGCAGGGATGCAGGGCTCGGGGACTGCAGGGCTCCACGGCTCTGGGGGCTGCAGGGCTCCGGGGCTGCAGGGCTCCAGGGCTGCAGGGCTCCAGGGCTCTAGGGCTTCAGGGCAGCAGGGCTCCAGGGCTCCGGCGCTCCAGGGCCCAGGACCCATGGAGCCCGTCCTGGGTACTTTCCCACTCTGCGGCCCGGAGGAGGGAGCCCCGGATGCCTGGGAGGTGCTGCCCGGGCATCGCTCATCTGGTCCCCAGCAGGGAACCACCAGCCCCGGGAGGGTGTTTGGGCATACCCTTGCACCTACTAATCCGGAGGAAAATTACCCCCCTTTCTTGTAATCAAGCACTCGAGGTGACAGAGGGGACCCAGGGCACAAAAGTGCCCGACCTCCTGGAGCCCAGGATGGGATCCGGGAGGTGAATGGCACCTCATAGGGACTTCCAGGGAAGTCCGGCCATCTAGTCGCCCCATAGGAAAGCATTGCGGGCGACCAGATGGCCGTGGTGAGAGGGGCGACCTGATGGCCGGGACCGAAATGACACCAATCTGCCTGCCCCGGGCCTTTAGGGCTCAGGAGCTGCATGGCTCCAGGGCTCCGGGGCTCCGGGGCTCCGGGGCTCCGGGGCTCTGGGGCTGCAGGGATGCAGGGCTCGGGGACTGCAGGGCTCCACGGCTCTGGGGGCTGCAGGGCTCCGGGGCTGCAGGGCTCCAGGGCTGCAGGGCTCCAGGGCTTCAGGGCAGCAGGGCTCCAGGGCTCCGGGGCTCCGGGGCTCCAGGGCCCAGGACCCATGGAGCCCGTCCCGGGTACTTTCCCACTCTGCGGCCCGGAGGAGGGAGCCCCGAATGCCTGGAAGGTGCTGCCCGGGAATCGCTCATCTGGTCCCCAGCAGGGAACCACCAGCCCCGGGAGGGTGTTTGGGCATACCCTTGCACCTACTAACCCGGAGGAAAATTACCCCCCTTTCTTGTAATCCGTGCACTCGAGGTGACAGAGGGGACCCAGGGCACAAAAGTGCCCGACCTCCTGGAGCCCAGGATGGGATCCGGGAGGCGAATGGCACCTCATAGGGACTTCCAGGGAAGTCCGGCCATCTAGTCCCCCTTATAGGAAAGAATTGCGGGCGACCAGATGGCCGAGGCGAGAGGGGCGACCTGATGGCCGGGACTGAAAGGACGCCAATCTGCCTGCCTCGGCCTGTAGGGCTCAGGAGCTGCAGGGCTCCGGAGCTCCGGGGCTGCAGGGCTCGGGGACTGCAGGGCTCCACGGCTCGGGGGGCTGCAGGGCTCCATGGCTCCAGGGCTCCAGGGCTCCAGGGCTCCAGGGCTGCAGGGCTCCGGGGCTGCTGGGCTCCAGGGCAGCAGGGCTCCAGGGCTCCAGGGCCCAGGACCCATGGAGCCTATCCCGGGTACTTTGCCACTCTGCGCCCTGGAGGAGGGAGCCCCGGATGCCTGGGAGGTGTTCCCCGGGCATCGCCCATCTGGTCCCCAGCAGGGAACCACCAGACCTGGGAGGGTGTTTGGGCATACCCTTGCACCTACTAATCCGGAGGAAAATTACCCCCCTTTCTTGTAATCTGTGCACTCGAGGTGACAGAGGGGACCCAGGGCGCAAACGTGCCCGACCTCCTGGAGCCCTGGCTCGGATCCTGGAGGCGAATGGCATCTCATAGGGACTTCCAGGGAAGTCCGGCCATCTAGTCGCCCCATAGAAAAGCATTTTGGGCGACCAGATGGCCGAGGCGAGAGGGGCGACCAGATGGCCGGGACCGAAATGACTCCAATCTGCCTGCCCCGGGCATGCAGGGCTCCGGGGCTGCAGGGCTCCTTGGGGGCCCAGGGCTCCCGGGCTCCAGGGCTGCAGGGCTTCAGGGCTGCAGGGCTCCGGGGGGGCTCCAGGGCTCCAGGGGCTGTAGGGCTGCGGGGGCTCCAGGGCTCCGGGTGCTCCAGGGCTGCAGGGCTCCGGGGCTGCAGGGCTCCTCGGGGGCTGCAGGGCTCCTCGGGGGCTCCATGGCTCCCGGGCTCCGGGGCTGCAGGGCTGCAGGGCTGCAGGGCTCCAGGGGGGCTCCAGGGCTCCAGGGGCTGTAGTGCTCCGGGGGCTCCAGGGTTCCGGGGGCTCCAGGGCTGCAGGACGGAGGGGTATTGCCACACCACCAGGCCCTGCCGGACGGGGCTCAAGCCCCGGGCCTGCTCCCGGTCCCTGCTTCTGAAACCCTAGCCAGGCCGGAGAAAGAGCCTCCCTTGGCTCGGATGAACGCCTGGAACCCCGGCCGGCTTGCAGGACGGGGAAGCTCCAGCAAACCCATGGCCGGCCGTACGGAGCTCAAGCCCCGGGCCCGCTCCCGGTCCCTGCATCCAAAACCCTAGCCAGGCCGGGGAGAGCCTCCCTTGGCCCTGATGAACGCCCGGAACCTCGGCCGGCTTGCGGGACGGGGAGGCTCCAGCAACCCCATAGCCTACCGGACGGAGCTCAAGCCCCGGGCCCGGTCCCTGCTTCCGAAACCCTAGCCAGCCCGGGGAGAGCCTCCCTTGGCCCCGATGAACGCCCGGAACCTCGGCCGGCTTGCAGGACGGAGCTCAGGCCCCAGGCCCAGCCTACCAACCCTAGCCGGGCCCGGGGAGAGCCTCCCGGTGGACCCCCCTGTCCCCAGCACCCAGACCCTGGGCCGGAACCAAGGAGGGTTAAGCCCAGGCCACGTCCTCTCCCCGACGGCCTGCCCGGGGAGCCCATTTTTGTTGACTATTAAGCCCCCACGTAGTGGGGGCTTACAGAACCTAGGGGAAGGACAAAAGTTGGAGTTAGCCCGGCCGCCAGCCCGCAGGGCCATCTGGTCGCCCAGCGCACAGGGCCATCTGGTCACCCTGCCCGCAGGGCAATCTGGTCGCGCAGCCAGGCAGCCAGATGACCCAGGACGACCCAGCGCCCGGATGGCCTGGGAGGATGCTGTACCCAGTCGCCCTTGCAGTCCAGCGAGGGTGGCCAGGCGCTGCTGCTGTTTGCCTCCCTGCTCGACTTGCCCATGCAGCAGTGGGAAGCGGAGGCCCGGCCGGCGGCGGCCCAGGCCATCTGGTCACCCTGCTGACCCGCAAGGGAAGGTGTGGCCCCCATCCCCGCACCCCGGTGGGGCAGGGACGGGAGGGGGAGGCCCCCCTGCTGAAGGGCACGTGGTGGAGGCAGCCTCCCACAGGCCCACGTTACCCCTCCGCATCCCTCCCGCCGGCCAGGCGGCAGAGGGACCCACCCCTGGGTGTGATGGAGGGAGGCTTCCACGGGCGCCCACGCACGGAAAGAGACAAAAGCTTGGCTCAGAGGATGACTTTCAATAGATCGCAGCGAGGTAGCTTCTCTGCTACTTACGAAACCCTGACCCAGATCGTCTACGAATGATTTAGCACCGGGTGCCCCACGAACATGCGCCTGATCAAACTCGGAGAAAAAGGACCATCGGCAAGGGGCTGAGAGGCAGGAGCGTCCCCGGGCCCCTGAGTGCCCCTGGCTGGCGGACCCCGGGATGCCTTCCGCCTCTAAGCATGGCCACACCTCATGGAAGTCTGCCTGATCAAACTCGGAGAAAAACGACCATTGAACCCTGATAAAAACAACCATCAACAAGGGGCCGAGAGGCAGAAGCGTCCACGGGCCCCTGGGGGCCCCTGGCGGGTGGGCCCCAGGACGACCTTCCCCTCTCTGCATGGCCAGACCTCACGGAGGTATGCCTGATCAAATTTGGAGAAAAATGACCATCGGCAAGGGGCTGAGAGGCAGGAGCGTCCTCGGGATCTTGGGGGCCCCTGGCAGGCAGGCCCCGGGATGCCTCCCCTCCTCTCAGCATGGCCGGACCTCATGGAAGTCTGCCTGATCAAACTCGGAAAAAACAACCATCGGCAAGGGGCCAAGAGGCAGAAGTGTCCACGGGCCCCTGGGGGACCCTGGCAGGCGGTCCCCAGGACACCTTCCCCCCCTCAGCATGGCCAGACCTCACGGAGGTCTGTGCCTGATCAAACTCGGAGAAAACGGACCATCGGCAAGGGACTGAGAGGCAGGATTGTTCCCGGGCCCCTGGGGGCCCCTGGCAGGCGGGCCCTGGGACGCCTTTCCCCTCTCAGCATGGCCAGACCTCACGGAGGTATGCCTGATCGAACTTGGAGAAAAACGACCATCGGCAAGGGGCTGAGAGGCAGAAGCGTCCCCGGGCCCCTGGGGGCCCCTGGCGGGTCGGCCCCAGGACGCCTTCCCCCTCTCAGCATGGCCAGACCTCATGGAAGTCTGCCTCATCAAACTCTTAGAAAAACGACCATCGAACCCTGATAAAAACGACCATCGGCAAGGGGCTGAGAGGCAGAAGCGTCCCCGGGCCCCTGGGGGCCCCTGGCGGGTGGGCCCCAGGACGCCTTCCCCCTCTCAGCATGGCCAGACCTCATGGAAGTCTGCCTGATCAAACTCGGAGAAAAACTACCATCGAACTCGGAGAAAAACAAACATCGGCAAGGGGCTGAGAGGCAGAAGCTTCCCTGGGCCCCTGGGGGCCCCTGGCAGGCGGGCCCTGGGACGCCTTTCCCCTCTCAGCATGGCCAGACCTCACGGAGGTATGCCTGATCGAACTCGGAGAAAAACGACCATCGGCAAGGGGCTGAGAGGCAGAAGCTTCCCCGGGCCCCTGGGGGCCCCTGGCGGGTGGGCCCCGGGACGCCTTCCCCCTCTCAGCATGGCCAGACCTCATGGAAGTCTGCCTGATCAAACTCGGAGAAAAACTACCATCGAACTCGGAGAAAAACAAACATCGGCAAGGGGCTGAGAGGCAGAAGCTTCCCCGGGACCCTGGGGGCCCCTGGCAGGCGGGCCCTGGGACGCCTTTCCCCTCTCAGCATGGCCAGACCTCACGGAGGTATGCCTGATCGAACTCGGAGAAAAACGACCATCGGCAAGGGGCTGAGAGGCAGAAGCGTCCCCGGGCCCCTGGGGGCCCCTGGCGGGTGGGTCCCGGGACGCCTTCCCCCTCTCAGCATGGCCAGACCTCATGGAAGTCTGCCTGATCAAACTCGGAGAAAAACAACCATCGAACTCGGAGAAAAACGACCATCGGCAAGGGGCTGAGAGGCAGAAGCGTCCCCGGGCCCCTGGGGGTCCCTGGCAGCCCCCGGGACGCCTTTCCCCTCTCAGCATGGCCAGACCTCACGGAGGTATACCTGATCAAACTCGGAGAAAAACGACCATCGGCAAGGGGCTGAGAGGCAGAAGCGTCCCCGGGCCCCTGGGGGCCCCTGGCGGGTGGGCCCCGGGACGCTTCCCCCCTCTCACCATGGCCAGACCTCATGGAAGTCTGCCTGATCAAACTCGGAGAAAAACGACCATCGAACTCGGAGAAAAACAACCATCGGCAAGGGGCTGAGAGGCAGAAGCGTCCCCGGGCCCCTGGGGGCCCCTGGCAGGCGGGCCCCAGGACTCCTTTTCCCTCTCAGCAAGGCCAGACCTCACAGAGGTATGCCTGATCAAACTCGGAGAAAAACGACCATCGGCAAGGGGCTGAGAGGCAGAAGCGTCCCCGGGCCCCTGGGGGCCCCTGGCGGGTGGGCCCCGGGACGCATCCCCCCTCTCAGCATGGCCAGACCTCATGGAAGTCTGCCTGATCAAACTCGGAGAAAAACGACCATCGAACTCGGAGAAAAACGACCATCGGCAAGGGGCTGAGAGGCAGAAGCGTCCCGGGCCCCTGGGGGCCCCTGGCGGGTGGACCCCGGGATGCCTTCCCCCTCTCAGCATGGCCAGACATCATGGAAGTCTGCCTCATCAAACTCTTAGAAAAACGACCATCGAACCCTGATATAAACGACCATCGACAAGGGGCCGAGAGGCAGGATTGTTCCCGGGCCCCTGGGGGCCCCTGGCAGGCGGGCCCTGGGACGCCTTTCCCCTCTCAGCATGGCCAGACCTCACGGAGGTATGCCTGATCGAACTCGGAGAAAAACGACCATCGGCAAGGGGCTGAGAGGCAGAAGCGTCCCCAGGCCCCTGGGGGCCCCTGGCGGGTCGGCCCCGGGCACCTTCCCCCTCTCAGCATGGCCAGACCTCATGGAAGTCTGCCTCATCAAACTCTTAGAAAAACGACCATCGAACCCTGATAAAAACGACCATCGGCAAGGGGCTGAGAGGCAGAAGCGTCCCCGGGCCCCTGGGGGCCCCTGGCGGGTGGGCCCCGGGACGCCTTCCCCCTCTCAGCATGGCCAGACCTCATGGAAGTCTGCCTGATCAAACTCGGAGAAAAACTACCATCGAACTCGGAGAAAAACAAACATCGGCAAGGGGCTGAGAGGCAGAAGCTTCCCCGGGCCCCTGGGGGCCCCTGGCAGGTGGGCCCTGGGACGCCTTTCCCCTCTCAGCATGGCCAGACCTCATGGAAGTCTGCCTGATCAAACTCGGAGAAAAACAACCATCGAACTCGGAGAAAAACGACCATCGGCAAGGGGCTGAGAGGCAGAAGCGTCCCCGGGCCCCTGGGGGTCCCTGGCAGCCCCCGGGACGCGATTCCCCTCTCAGCATGGCCAGACCTCACGGAGGTATACCTTATCGAACTCGGAGAAAAACGACCATCGGCAAGGGGCTTAGAGGCAGAAGCGTCCCCAGGCCCCTGGGGGCCCCTGGCGGGTGGGCCCCGGGACGCTTCCCCCCTCTCAGCATGGCCAGACCTCATGGAAGTCTGCCTGATCAAACTCGGAGAAAAATGACCATCGAACTCGGAGAAAAACGACCATCGGCAAGGGGCTGAGAGGCAGAAGCGTCCCCGGGCCCCTGGGGGCCCCTGGCAGGCGGGCCCCAGGACGCCTTTTCCCTCTCAGCAAGGCCAGACCTCACAGAGGTATGCCTGATCAAACTCGGAGAAAAACGACCATCGGCAAGGGGCTGAGAGGCAGAAGCATCCCCGGGCCCCTGGGGGCCCCTGGCAGTTGGGCCCCGGGACGCATCCCCCCTCTCAGCATGGCCAGACCTCATGGAAGTCTGCCTGATCAAACTCGGAGAAAAACAACCATCGAACTCGGAGAAAAACGACCATCGGCAAGGGGCAGAGAGGCAGAAGCGTCCCTGGGCCCCTGGGGGCCCCTGGCAGGCGGGCCCCGGGACACCTTCCCCCTCAAACTCGGTGAAAAAGGACCATCGGCAATGGGCTGAGAGGCAAGAGTGTCCCCAGGACATGGGGGCCCCGGCGGGCAGGCCCCAGGGCTGCTTTCCCCTGATTCAGAATCTCCGGAGGTCTGACTGACCCTCTCCCTAGTAATCCGGAGGAACATTACCCCCCTTTCTTGTAATCTGTGCACTCGAGGTCACATAGGGGACCCAAGCGACGAACGAGCCCGACCTCCTGGAGCCCTGGCTGGGATCCAGGAGGCGAATGGCACCTCATCGGGACTTCCAGGGAAGTTCGGTCATCTGGTCGCCCCATAGGAAAGCATTGTGGTCGACCAGATGGCCGAGGGAATCGGGGCGACCAGATGAAAGAGGAGCCGTCTGGACACCCTGTGCCCCAACGAAGGAGTCAGCGGGCTCCGCGGCATGGCCGACCGGAGGCCCAGAGCCCCAAAGCCCCAGCTGGGCCCCAGCCATGGAGGCTCCCAGGGGGCCCCGACAGGCCCTCCGACCCGGGGCCCCCTGGCACTTTGACAAGCAGGGAGGACTGCCCGGGCACAACGAACCCCGACCTGGGCTCTTGGCAGTGCAGCAGGCCGGGGGACAGGGCCCAGGGCCCGAGCACCCAGCTCGGGGCTCTGGGGCTCCGGGGCTCTGTGCCTCCGGGCCTCCGGGCCTCCGGGGCTCTGGGGCTGCAGGGATGCAGGGCTCGGGGACTGCAGGGCTCCAAGGCTCGGGGGGCTGCAGGGCTCCGGGGCTGCAGGGCTGCAGGGCTCCAGGGCTCGGGGGCTCCAGGGCAGCAGGGCTGCAGGGTTCCGGGGCTCCATTGCTCCAGGGCTCCAGGCCTCCGGGGCTGCTGGGCTGCTGGGCTCCAAGGTTTCGGGCCTCCATGGCCCGGGACCCATGGAGCCCGTCCCGGGTACTTTCCCACTCTGCGGCCCGAAGGAGGGAGCCCCGAATGCCTGGGAGGTGCTGCCCGGGCATCGCTCATCTGGTCCCCAGCAGGGAACCACCAGCCCCGGGAGGGTGTTTGGGCATACCCCTGCACCTACTAATCCGGAGGAAAATTACCCCCCTTTCTTGTAATCTGTGCACTCGAGGTGACAGAGGGGACCCAGGGCACAAAAGTGCCCAACCTCCTGGAGCCCAGGATGGGATCCGGGAGGCGAATGGCACCTCATAAGGACTTCCAGGGAAGTCCGGCCATCTAGTCGCCCCATAGGAAAGAATTGCGGCCGACCAGATGGCCGAGGCGAGAGGGGCGACCTGATGGCCGGGACCGAAAGGACGCCCATCTGCCTGCCTCGGGCCTGTAGGGCTCAGGAGCTGCAGGGCTCCGGGGCTCCGGGGCTGCAGGGCTCGGGGACTGCAGGGCTTCACGGCTCGGGGGGCTGCAGGGCTCCGGGGCTCCAGGGCTCCAAGGCTGCTGGGCTCCAGGGCAGCAGGGCTCCAGGGCTCCAGGGCCCAGGACCCATGGAGCCTATCCCGGGTACTTTGCCACTCTGCGGCCCGGAGGAGGGAGCCCCGGATGCCTGGGAGGTGTTCCCCGGGCATCGCCCATCTGGTCCCCAGCAAGGAACCACCAGACCTGGGAGGGTGTTTGGGCATACCCTTGCACCTACTAATCCGGAGGAAAATTACCCCCCTTTCTTGTAATATGTGCACTCGAGGTGACAGAGGGGACCCAGGGCACGAACGTGCCCGACCTCCTGGAGCCCTGGCTGGGATCCGGGAGGCGAATGGCATCTCATAGGGACTTCCAGGGAAGTCCGGCCATCTAGTCGCCCCATAGGAAAGCATTGCGGGCGACCAGATGGCCGTGGCGAGAGGGGCGACCAGATGGCCGGGACCGAAATGACGCCAATCTGCCTGCCCCGGGCCTTTAGGGCTCAGGAGCTGCAGGGCTCCAGGGCTCCGGGGCTCTGGGGCTGCAGGGATGCAGGGCTCGGGGACTGCAGGGCTCCACGGCTCGGGGGGCTGCAGGGCTCCAGGGCTCCAGGGCTCCAGGGCTTCAGGGCTCCAGGGCTGCAGGGCTCCAGGGCTCTGGGGCTTCAGGGCAGCAGGGCTCCAGGGCTCCGGGGCTCCGGGACCCATGGAGCCCGTCCCGGGTACTTTCCCACTCTGCGGCCCGGAGGAGGGAGCCCCGAATGCCTGTGAGGTGCTGCCCGGGCATCGCTCATCTGGTCCCCAGCAGGGAACCACCAGCCCCGGGAGGGTGTTTGGGCATACCCTTGCACCTACTAATCTGGAGGAAAATTACCCCCCTTTCTTGTAATCCGTGCACTCGAGGTGACAGAGGGGACCCAGGGCACAAAAGTGCCCGACCTCCTGGAGCCCAGGATGGGATCCGGGAGGCGAATGGCACCTCATAGGGACTTCCAGGGAAGTCCGGCCATCTAGTCGCCCCATAGGAAAGCATTGCGGGCGACCAGATGGCCGTGGCGAGAGGGGCGACCAGATGGCCGGGACCGAAATGACGCCAATCTGCCTGCCCCGGGCCTTTAGGGCTCAGGAGCTGCAGGGCTCCAGGGCTCCGGGGCTCCGGGGCCCTGGGGCTGCAGGGATGCAGGGCTCGGGGACTGCAGGGCTCCACGGCTCGGGGGCTGCAGGGCTCCGGGGCTGCAGGGCTCCAGGGCTCCAGGGCTCCAGGGCTCCAGTGCTGCAGGGCTCCAGGGCAGCAGGGCTCCAGGGCTCCGGGGCTCCAGGGCCCGGGACCCATGGAGCCCGTCCCGGGTACTTTCCCACTCTGCGGCCCGGAGGAGGGAGCCCCGAATGCCTGGGAGGTGCTGCCCGGGCATCGCTCATCTGGTCCCCAGAAGGGACCACCAGCCCCGGGAGGGTGTTTGGGCATACCCTTGCACGTACTAATCCAGAGGAAAATTACCCCCCTTTCTTGTAATCCGTGCACTCGAGGTGACAGAGGGGACCCAGGGCACAAAAGTGCCCGACCTCCTGGAGCCCAGGATGGGATCCGGGAGGCGAATGGCACCTCATAGGGACTTCCAGGGAAGTCCGGCCATCTAGTCGCCCCATAGGAAAGAATTGCGGGCGACCAGATGGCCGAGGCGAGAGGGGTGACCTGATGCCCGGGACCGAAAGGACGCCAATCTGCCTGCCTCGGGCCTGTAGGGCTCAGGAGCTGCAGGGCTCCGGGGCTGCAGGGCTCGGGGACTGCAGGACTCCACGGCTCGGGAGGCTGCAGGGCTCCGGGGCTCCAGAGCTCCAGGGCTCCAGGGCTGCAGGGCTCCGGGGCTGCTGGGCTCCAGGGCAGCAGGGCTCCAGGGCTCCAGGGCCCAGGACCCATGGAGCCTATCCCGGGTACTTTGCCACTCTGCGCCCTGGAGGAGGGAGCCCCGGATGCCTGGGAGGTGTTCCCCGGGCATCGCCCATCTGGTCCCCAGCAGGGAACCACCAGACCTGGAGGGTGTTTGGGCATACCCTTGCACCTACTAATCCGGAGGAAAATTACCCCCCTTTCTTGTAATCAAGCACTCGAGGTGACAGAGGGGACCCAGGGCACAAAAGTGCCCGACCTCCTGGAGCCCAGGATGGGATCCGGGAGGTGAATGGCACCTCATAGGGACTTCCAGGGAAGTCCGGCCATCTAGTCGCCCCATAGGAAAGCATTGCGGGCGACCAGATGGCCGTGGTGAGAGGGGCGACCTGATGGCCGGGACCGAAATGACACCAATCTGCCTGCCCCGGGCCTTTAGGGCTCAGGAGCTGCATGGCTCCAGGGCTCCGGGGCTCCGGGGCTCCGGGGCTCTGGGGCTGCAGGGATGCAGGGCTCGGGGACTGTAGGGCTCCACGGCTCTGGGGGCTGCAGGGCTCCGGGGCTGCAGGGCTCCAGGGCTGCAGGGCTCCAGGGCTTCAGGGCAGCAGGGCTCCAGGGCTCCGGGGCTCCGGGGCTCCAGGGCCCAGGACCCATGGAGCCCGTCCCGGGTACTTTCCCACTCTGCGGCCCGGAGGAGGGAGCCCCGAATGCCTGGGAGGTGCTGCCCGGGAATCGCTCATCTGGTCCCCAGCAGGGAACCACCAGCCCCGGGAGGGTGTTTGGGCATACCCTTGCACCTACTAACCCGGAGGAAAATTACCCCCCTTTCTTGTAATCCGTGCACTCGAGGTGACAGAGGGGACCCAGGGCACAAAAGTGCCCGACCTCCTGGAGCCCAGGATGGGATCCGGGAGGCGAATGGCACCTCATAGGGACTTCCAGGGAAGTCCGGCCATCTAGTCCCCCTTATAGGAAAGAATTGCGGGCGACCAGATGGCCGAGGCGAGAGGGGCGACCTGATGGCCGGGACTGAAAGGACGCCAATCTGCCTGCCTCGGCCTGTAGGGCTCAGGAGCTGCAGGGCTCCGGAGCTCCGGGGCTGCAGGGCTCGGGGACTGCAGGGCTCCACGGCTCGGGGGGCTGCAGGGCTCCGTGGCTCCAGGGCTCCAGGGCTCCAGGGCTCCAGGGCTGCAGGGCTCCGGGGCTGCTGGGCTCCAGGGCAGCAGGGCTCCAGGGCTCCAGGGCCCAGGACCCATGGAGCCTATCCCGGGTACTTTGCCACTCTGCGCCCTGGAGGAGGGAGCCCCGGATGCCTGGGAGGTGTTCCCCGGGCATCGCCCATCTGGTCCCCAGCAGGGAACCACCAGACCTGGGAGGGTGTTTGGGCATACCCTTGCACCTACTAATCCGGAGGAAAATTACCCCCCTTTCTTGTAATCTGTGCACTCGAGGTGACAGAGGGGACCCAGGGCACAAAAGTGCCCGACCTCCTGGAGCCCAGGATGGGATCCGGGAGGTGAATGGCACCTCATAGGGACTTCCAGGGAAGTCCGGCCATCTAGTCGCCCCATAGAAAAGCATTTTGGGCGACCAGATGGCCGAGGCGAGAGGGGCGACCAGATGGCCGGGACCGAAATGACTCCAATCTGCCTGCCCCGGGCATGCAGGGCTCCGGGGCTCCGGGGCTGCAGGGCTCCTCGGGGGCCCAGGGCTCCCGGGCTCCAGGGCTGCAGGGCTTCAGGGCTGCAGGGCTCCGGGGGGGCTCCAGGGCTCCAGGGGCTGTAGGGCTCCGGGGGCTCCAGGGCTCCGGGTGCTCCAGGGCTGCAGGGCTCCGGGGCTGCAGGGCTCCTGGGCTCCAGGGCAGCAGGGCTCCAGGGCCCAGGACCCATGGAGCCTATCCCGGGTACTTTGCCACTCTGCGGCCCGGAGGAGGGAGCCCCGGATGCCTGGGAGGTGTTCCCCGGGCATCGCCCATCTGGTCCCCAGCAGGGAACCACCAGACCTGGGAGGGTGTTTGGGCATACCCTTGCACCTACTAATCCGGAGGAAAATTACCCCCCTTTCTTGTAATCTGTGCACTCGAGGTGACAGAGGGGACCCAGGGCACGAACGTGCCCGACCTCCTGGAGCCCTGGCTGGGATCCGGGAGGCGAATGGCATCTCATAGGGACTTCCAGGGAAGTCCGGCCATCTAGTCGCCCCATAGGAAAGCATTGCGGGCGACCAGATGGCCGTGGCGAGAGGGCCGACCAGATGGCCGGGACCGAAATGACGCCAATCTGCCTGCCCCGGGCCTTTAGGGCTCAGGAGCTGCAGGGCTCCAGGGCTCCGGGGCTCCGGGGCTCTGGGGCTGCAGGGATGCAGGGCTCGGGGACTGCAGGGCTCCACGGCTCTGGGGGCTGCAGGGCTCCGGGGCTGCAGGGCTCCAGGGCTGCAGGGCTCCAGGGCTCTAGGGCTTCAGGGCAGCAGGGCTCCAGGGCTCCGGCGCTCCAGGGCCCAGGACCCATGGAGCCCGTCCTGGGTACTTTCCCACTCTGCGGCCCGGAGGAGGGAGCCCCGGATGCCTGGGAGGTGCTGCCCGGGCATCGCTCATCTGGTCCCCAGCAGGGAACCACCAGCCCCGGGAGGGTGTTTGGGCATACCCTTGCACCTACTAATCCGGAGGAAAATTACCCCCCTTTCTTGTAATCAAGCACTCGAGGTGACAGAGGGGACCCAGGGCACAAAAGTGCCCGACCTCCTGGAGCCCAGGATGGGATCCGGGAGGTGAATGGCACCTCATAGGGACTTCCAGGGAAGTCCGGCCATCTAGTCGCCCCATAGGAAAGCATTGCGGGCGACCAGATGGCCGTGGTGAGAGGGGCGACCTGATGGCCGGGACCGAAATGACACCAATCTGCCTGCCCCGGGCCTTTAGGGCTCAGGAGCTGCATGGCTCCAGGGCTCCGGGGCTCCGGGGCTCCGGGGCTCCGGGGCTCTGGGGCTGCAGGGATGCAGGGCTCGGGGACTGCAGGGCTCCACGGCTCTGGGGGCTGCAGGGCTCCGGGGCTGCAGGGCTCCAGGGCTGCAGGGCTCCAGGGCTTCAGGGCAGCAGGGCTCCAGGGCTCCGGGGCTCCGGGGCTCCAGGGCCCAGGACCCATGGAGCCCGTCCCGGGTACTTTCCCACTCTGCGGCCCGGAGGAGGGAGCCCCGAATGCCTGGAAGGTGCTGCCCGGGAATCGCTCATCTGGTCCCCAGCAGGGAACCACCAGCCCCGGGAGGGTGTTTGGGCATACCCTTGCACCTACTAACCCGGAGGAAAATTACCCCCCTTTCTTGTAATCCGTGCACTCGAGGTGACAGAGGGGACCCAGGGCACAAAAGTGCCCGACCTCCTGGAGCCCAGGATGGGATCCGGGAGGCGAATGGCACCTCATAGGGACTTCCAGGGAAGTCCGGCCATCTAGTCCCCCTTATAGGAAAGAATTGCGGGCGACCAGATGGCCGAGGCGAGAGGGGCGACCTGATGGCCGGGACTGAAAGGACGCCAATCTGCCTGCCTCGGCCTGTAGGGCTCAGGAGCTGCAGGGCTCCGGAGCTCCGGGGCTGCAGGGCTCGGGGACTGCAGGGCTCCACGGCTCGGGGGGCTGCAGGGCTCCATGGCTCCAGGGCTCCAGGGCTCCAGGGCTCCAGGGCTGCAGGGCTCCGGGGCTGCTGGGCTCCAGGGCAGCAGGGCTCCAGGGCTCCAGGGCCCAGGACCCATGGAGCCTATCCCGGGTACTTTGCCACTCTGCGCCCTGGAGGAGGGAGCCCCGGATGCCTGGGAGGTGTTCCCCGGGCATCGCCCATCTGGTCCCCAGCAGGGAACCACCAGACCTGGGAGGGTGTTTGGGCATACCCTTGCACCTACTAATCCGGAGGAAAATTACCCCCCTTTCTTGTAATCTGTGCACTCGAGGTGACAGAGGGGACCCAGGGCGCAAACGTGCCCGACCTCCTGGAGCCCTGGCTCGGATCCTGGAGGCGAATGGCATCTCATAGGGACTTCCAGGGAAGTCCGGCCATCTAGTCGCCCCATAGAAAAGCATTTTGGGCGACCAGATGGCCGAGGCGAGAGGGGCGACCAGATGGCCGGGACCGAAATGACTCCAATCTGCCTGCCCCGGGCATGCAGGGCTCCGGGGCTGCAGGGCTCCTTGGGGGCCCAGGGCTCCCGGGCTCCAGGGCTGCAGGGCTTCAGGGCTGCAGGGCTCCGGGGGGGCTCCAGGGCTCCAGGGGCTGTAGGGCTGCGGGGGCTCCAGGGCTCCGGGTGCTCCAGGGCTGCAGGGCTCCGGGGCTGCAGGGCTCCTCGGGGGCTGCAGGGCTCCTCGGGGGCTCCATGGCTCCCGGGCTCCGGGGCTGCAGGGCTGCAGGGCTGCAGGGCTCCAGGGGGGCTCCAGGGCTCCAGGGGCTGTAGTGCTCCGGGGGCTCCAGGGTTCCGGGGGCTCCAGGGCTGCAGGACGGAGGGGTATTGCCACACCACCAGGCCCTGCCGGACGGGGCTCAAGCCCCGGGCCTGCTCCCGGTCCCTGCTTCTGAAACCCTAGCCAGGCCGGAGAAAGAGCCTCCCTTGGCTCGGATGAACGCCTGGAACCCCGGCCGGCTTGCAGGACGGGGAAGCTCCAGCAAACCCATGGCCGGCCGTACGGAGCTCAAGCCCCGGGCCCGCTCCCGGTCCCTGCATCCAAAACCCTAGCCAGGCCGGGGAGAGCCTCCCTTGGCCCTGATGAACGCCCGGAACCTCGGCCGGCTTGCGGGACGGGGAGGCTCCAGCAACCCCATAGCCTACCGGACGGAGCTCAAGCCCCGGGCCCGGTCCCTGCTTCCGAAACCCTAGCCAGCCCGGGGAGAGCCTCCCTTGGCCCCGATGAACGCCCGGAACCTCGGCCGGCTTGCAGGACGGAGCTCAGGCCCCAGGCCCAGCCTACCAACCCTAGCCGGGCCCGGGGAGAGCCTCCCGGTGGACCCCCCTGTCCCCAGCACCCAGACCCTGGGCCGGAACCAAGGAGGGTTAAGCCCAGGCCACGTCCTCTCCCCGACGGCCTGCCCGGGGAGCCCATTTTTGTTGACTATTAAGCCCCCACGTAGTGGGGGCTTACAGAACCTAGGGGAAGGACAAAAGTTGGAGTTAGCCCGGCCGCCAGCCCGCAGGGCCATCTGGTCGCCCAGCGCACAGGGCCATCTGGTCACCCTGCCCGCAGGGCAATCTGGTCGCGCAGCCAGGCAGCCAGATGACCCAGGACGACCCAGCGCCCGGATGGCCTGGGAGGATGCTGTACCCAGTCGCCCTTGCAGTCCAGCGAGGGTGGCCAGGCGCTGCTGCTGTTTGCCTCCCTGCTCGACTTGCCCATGCAGCAGTGGGAAGCGGAGGCCCGGCCGGCGGCGGCCCAGGCCATCTGGTCACCCTGCTGACCCGCAAGGGAAGGTGTGGCCCCCATCCCCGCACCCCGGTGGGGCAGGGACGGGAGGGGGAGGCCCCCCTGCTGAAGGGCACGTGGTGGAGGCAGCCTCCCACAGGCCCACGTTACCCCTCCGCATCCCTCCCGCCGGCCAGGCGGCAGAGGGACCCACCCCTGGGTGTGATGGAGGGAGGCTTCCACGGGCGCCCACGCACGGAAAGAGACAAAAGCTTGGCTCAGAGGATGACTTTCAATAGATCGCAGCGAGGTAGCTTCTCTGCTACTTACGAAACCCTGACCCAGATCGTCTACGAATGATTTAGCACCGGGTGCCCCACGAACATGCGCCTGATCAAACTCGGAGAAAAAGGACCATCGGCAAGGGGCTGAGAGGCAGGAGCGTCCCCGGGCCCCTGAGTGCCCCTGGCTGGCGGACCCCGGGATGCCTTCCGCCTCTAAGCATGGCCACACCTCATGGAAGTCTGCCTGATCAAACTCGGAGAAAAACGACCATTGAACCCTGATAAAAACAACCATCAACAAGGGGCCGAGAGGCAGAAGCGTCCACGGGCCCCTGGGGGCCCCTGGCGGGTGGGCCCCAGGACGACCTTCCCCTCTCTGCATGGCCAGACCTCACGGAGGTATGCCTGATCAAATTTGGAGAAAAATGACCATCGGCAAGGGGCTGAGAGGCAGGAGCGTCCTCGGGATCTTGGGGGCCCCTGGCAGGCAGGCCCCGGGATGCCTCCCCTCCTCTCAGCATGGCCGGACCTCATGGAAGTCTGCCTGATCAAACTCGGAAAAAACAACCATCGGCAAGGGGCCAAGAGGCAGAAGTGTCCACGGGCCCCTGGGGGACCCTGGCAGGCGGTCCCCAGGACACCTTCCCCCCCTCAGCATGGCCAGACCTCACGGAGGTCTGTGCCTGATCAAACTCGGAGAAAACGGACCATCGGCAAGGGACTGAGAGGCAGGATTGTTCCCGGGCCCCTGGGGGCCCCTGGCAGGCGGGCCCTGGGACGCCTTTCCCCTCTCAGCATGGCCAGACCTCACGGAGGTATGCCTGATCGAACTTGGAGAAAAACGACCATCGGCAAGGGGCTGAGAGGCAGAAGCGTCCCCGGGCCCCTGGGGGCCCCTGGCGGGTCGGCCCCAGGACGCCTTCCCCCTCTCAGCATGGCCAGACCTCATGGAAGTCTGCCTCATCAAACTCTTAGAAAAACGACCATCGAACCCTGATAAAAACGACCATCGGCAAGGGGCTGAGAGGCAGAAGCGTCCCCGGGCCCCTGGGGGCCCCTGGCGGGTGGGCCCCGGGACGCCTTCCCCCTCTCAGCATGGCCAGACCTCATGGAAGTCTGCCTGATCAAACTCGGAGAAAAACTACCATCGAACTCGGAGAAAAACAAACATCGGCAAGGGGCTGAGAGGCAGAAGCTTCCCTGGGCCCCTGGGGGCCCCTGGCAGGCGGGCCCTGGGACGCCTTTCCCCTCTCAGCATGGCCAGACCTCACGGAGGTATGCCTGATCGAACTCGGAGAAAAACGACCATCGGCAAGGGGCTGAGAGGCAGAAGCTTCCCCGGGCCCCTGGGGGCCCCTGGCGGGTGGGCCCCGGGACGCCTTCCCCCTCTCAGCATGGCCAGACCTCATGGAAGTCTGCCTGATCAAACTCGGAGAAAAACTACCATCGAACTCGGAGAAAAACAAACATCGGCAAGGGGCTGAGAGGCAGAAGCTTCCCCGGGACCCTGGGGGCCCCTGGCAGGCGGGCCCTGGGACGCCTTTCCCCTCTCAGCATGGCCAGACCTCACGGAGGTATGCCTGATCGAACTCGGAGAAAAACGACCATCGGCAAGGGGCTGAGAGGCAGAAGCGTCCCCGGGCCCCTGGGGGCCCCTGGCGGGTGGGTCCCGGGACGCCTTCCCCCTCTCAGCATGGCCAGACCTCATGGAAGTCTGCCTGATCAAACTCGGAGAAAAACAACCATCGAACTCGGAGAAAAACGACCATCGGCAAGGGGCTGAGAGGCAGAAGCGTCCCCGGGCCCCTGGGGGTCCCTGGCAGCCCCCGGGACGCCTTTCCCCTCTCAGCATGGCCAGACCTCACGGAGGTATACCTGATCAAACTCGGAGAAAAACGACCATCGGCAAGGGGCTGAGAGGCAGAAGCGTCCCCGGGCCCCTGGGGGCCCCTGGCGGGTGGGCCCCGGGACGCTTCCCCCCTCTCACCATGGCCAGACCTCATGGAAGTCTGCCTGATCAAACTCGGAGAAAAACGACCATCGAACTCGGAGAAAAACAACCATCGGCAAGGGGCTGAGAGGCAGAAGCGTCCCCGGGCCCCTGGGGGCCCCTGGCAGGCGGGCCCCAGGACTCCTTTTCCCTCTCAGCAAGGCCAGACCTCACAGAGGTATGCCTGATCAAACTCGGAGAAAAACGACCATCGGCAAGGGGCTGAGAGGCAGAAGCGTCCCCGGGCCCCTGGGGGCACCTGGCGGGTGGGCCCCGGGACGCATCCCCCCTCTCAGCATGGCCAGACCTCATGGAAGTCTGCCTGATCAAACTCGGAGAAAAACGACCATCGAACTCGGAGAAAAACGACCATCGGCAAGGGGCTGAGAGGCAGAAGCGTCCCGGGCCCCTGGGGGCCCCTGGCGGGTGGACCCCGGGATGCCTTCCCCCTCTCAGCATGGCCAGACATCATGGAAGTCTGCCTCATCAAACTCTTAGAAAAACGACCATCGAACCCTGATATAAACGACCATCGACAAGGGGCCGAGAGGCAGGATTGTTCCCGGGCCCCTGGGGGCCCCTGGCAGGCGGGCCCTGGGACGCCTTTCCCCTCTCAGCATGGCCAGACCTCACGGAGGTATGCCTGATCGAACTCGGAGAAAAACGACCATCGGCAAGGGGCTGAGAGGCAGAAGCGTCCCCAGGCCCCTGGGGGCCCCTGGCGGGTCGGCCCCGGGCACCTTCCCCCTCTCAGCATGGCCAGACCTCATGGAAGTCTGCCTCATCAAACTCTTAGAAAAACGACCATCGAACCCTGATAAAAACGACCATCGGCAAGGGGCTGAGAGGCAGAAGCGTCCCCGGGCCCCTGGGGGCCCCTGGCGGGTGGGCCCCGGGACGCCTTCCCCCTCTCAGCATGGCCAGACCTCATGGAAGTCTGCCTGATCAAACTCGGAGAAAAACTACCATCGAACTCGGAGAAAAACAAACATCGGCAAGGGGCTGAGAGGCAGAAGCTTCCCCGGGCCCCTGGGGGCCCCTGGCAGGTGGGCCCTGGGACGCCTTTCCCCTCTCAGCATGGCCAGACCTCATGGAAGTCTGCCTGATCAAACTCGGAGAAAAACAACCATCGAACTCGGAGAAAAACGACCATCGGCAAGGGGCTGAGAGGCAGAAGCGTCCCCGGGCCCCTGGGGGTCCCTGGCAGCCCCCGGGACGCGATTCCCCTCTCAGCATGGCCAGACCTCACGGAGGTATACCTTATCGAACTCGGAGAAAAACGACCATCGGCAAGGGGCTTAGAGGCAGAAGCGTCCCCAGGCCCCTGGGGGCCCCTGGCGGGTGGGCCCCGGGACGCTTCCCCCCTCTCAGCATGGCCAGACCTCATGGAAGTCTGCCTGATCAAACTCGGAGAAAAATGACCATCGAACTCGGAGAAAAACGACCATCGGCAAGGGGCTGAGAGGCAGAAGCGTCCCCGGGCCCCTGGGGGCCCCTGGCAGGCGGGCCCCAGGACGCCTTTTCCCTCTCAGCAAGGCCAGACCTCACAGAGGTATGCCTGATCAAACTCGGAGAAAAACGACCATCGGCAAGGGGCTGAGAGGCAGAAGCATCCCCGGGCCCCTGGGGGCCCCTGGCAGTTGGGCCCCGGGACGCATCCCCCCTCTCAGCATGGCCAGACCTCATGGAAGTCTGCCTGATCAAACTCGGAGAAAAACAACCATCGAACTCGGAGAAAAACGACCATCGGCAAGGGGCAGAGAGGCAGAAGCGTCCCTGGGCCCCTGGGGGCCCCTGGCAGGCGGGCCCCGGGACACCTTCCCCCTCAAACTCGGTGAAAAAGGACCATCGGCAATGGGCTGAGAGGCAAGAGTGTCCCCAGGACATGGGGGCCCCGGCGGGCAGGCCCCAGGGCTGCTTTCCCCTGATTCAGAATCTCCGGAGGTCTGACTGACCCTCTCCCTAGTAATCCGGAGGAACATTACCCCCCTTTCTTGTAATCTGTGCACTCGAGGTCACATAGGGGACCCAAGCGACGAACGAGCCCGACCTCCTGGAGCCCTGGCTGGGATCCAGGAGGCGAATGGCACCTCATCGGGACTTCCAGGGAAGTTCGGTCATCTGGTCGCCCCATAGGAAAGCATTGTGGTCGACCAGATGGCCGAGGGAATCGGGGCGACCAGATGAAAGAGGAGCCGTCTGGACACCCTGTGCCCCAACGAAGGAGTCAGCGGGCTCCGCGGCATGGCCGACCGGAGGCCCAGAGCCCCAAAGCCCCAGCTGGGCCCCAGCCATGGAGGCTCCCAGGGGGCCCCGACAGGCCCTCCGACCCGGGGCCCCCTGGCACTTTGACAAGCAGGGAGGACTGCCCGGGCACAACGAACCCCGACCTGGGCTCTTGGCAGTGCAGCAGGCCGGGGGACAGGGCCCAGGGCCCGAGCACCCAGCTCGGGGCTCTGGGGCTCCGGGGCTCTGTGCCTCCGGGCCTCCGGGCCTCCGGGGCTCTGGGGCTGCAGGGATGCAGGGCTCGGGGACTGCAGGGCTCCAAGGCTCGGGGGGCTGCAGGGCTCCGGGGCTGCAGGGCTGCAGGGCTCCAGGGCTCGGGGGCTCCAGGGCAGCAGGGCTGCAGGGTTCCGGGGCTCCATTGCTCCAGGGCTCCAGGCCTCCGGGGCTGCTGGGCTGCTGGGCTCCAAGGTTTCGGGCCTCCATGGCCCGGGACCCATGGAGCCCGTCCCGGGTACTTTCCCACTCTGCGGCCCGAAGGAGGGAGCCCCGAATGCCTGGGAGGTGCTGCCCGGGCATCGCTCATCTGGTCCCCAGCAGGGAACCACCAGCCCCGGGAGGGTGTTTGGGCATACCCCTGCACCTACTAATCCGGAGGAAAATTACCCCCCTTTCTTGTAATCTGTGCACTCGAGGTGACAGAGGGGACCCAGGGCACAAAAGTGCCCAACCTCCTGGAGCCCAGGATGGGATCCGGGAGGCGAATGGCACCTCATAAGGACTTCCAGGGAAGTCCGGCCATCTAGTCGCCCCATAGGAAAGAATTGCGGCCGACCAGATGGCCGAGGCGAGAGGGGCGACCTGATGGCCGGGACCGAAAGGACGCCCATCTGCCTGCCTCGGGCCTGTAGGGCTCAGGAGCTGCAGGGCTCCGGGGCTCCGGGGCTGCAGGGCTCGGGGACTGCAGGGCTTCACGGCTCGGGGGGCTGCAGGGCTCCGGGGCTCCAGGGCTCCAAGGCTGCTGGGCTCCAGGGCAGCAGGGCTCCAGGGCTCCAGGGCCCAGGACCCATGGAGCCTATCCCGGGTACTTTGCCACTCTGCGGCCCGGAGGAGGGAGCCCCGGATGCCTGGGAGGTGTTCCCCGGGCATCGCCCATCTGGTCCCCAGCAAGGAACCACCAGACCTGGGAGGGTGTTTGGGCATACCCTTGCACCTACTAATCCGGAGGAAAATTACCCCCCTTTCTTGTAATATGTGCACTCGAGGTGACAGAGGGGACCCAGGGCACGAACGTGCCCGACCTCCTGGAGCCCTGGCTGGGATCCGGGAGGCGAATGGCATCTCATAGGGACTTCCAGGGAAGTCCGGCCATCTAGTCGCCCCATAGGAAAGCATTGCGGGCGACCAGATGGCCGTGGCGAGAGGGGCGACCAGATGGCCGGGACCGAAATGACGCCAATCTGCCTGCCCCGGGCCTTTAGGGCTCAGGAGCTGCAGGGCTCCAGGGCTCCGGGGCTCTGGGGCTGCAGGGATGCAGGGCTCGGGGACTGCAGGGCTCCACGGCTCGGGGGGCTGCAGGGCTCCAGGGCTCCAGGGCTCCAGGGCTTCAGGGCTCCAGGGCTGCAGGGCTCCAGGGCTCTGGGGCTTCAGGGCAGCAGGGCTCCAGGGCTCCGGGGCTCCGGGACCCATGGAGCCCGTCCCGGGTACTTTCCCACTCTGCGGCCCGGAGGAGGGAGCCCCGAATGCCTGTGAGGTGCTGCCCGGGCATCGCTCATCTGGTCCCCAGCAGGGAACCACCAGCCCCGGGAGGGTGTTTGGGCATACCCTTGCACCTACTAATCTGGAGGAAAATTACCCCCCTTTCTTGTAATCCGTGCACTCGAGGTGACAGAGGGGACCCAGGGCACAAAAGTGCCCGACCTCCTGGAGCCCAGGATGGGATCCGGGAGGCGAATGGCACCTCATAGGGACTTCCAGGGAAGTCCGGCCATCTAGTCGCCCCATAGGAAAGCATTGCGGGCGACCAGATGGCCGTGGCGAGAGGGGCGACCAGATGGCCGGGACCGAAATGACGCCAATCTGCCTGCCCCGGGCCTTTAGGGCTCAGGAGCTGCAGGGCTCCAGGGCTCCGGGGCTCCGGGGCCCTGGGGCTGCAGGGATGCAGGGCTCGGGGACTGCAGGGCTCCACGGCTCGGGGGCTGCAGGGCTCCGGGGCTGCAGGGCTCCAGGGCTCCAGGGCTCCAGGGCTCCAGTGCTGCAGGGCTCCAGGGCAGCAGGGCTCCAGGGCTCCGGGGCTCCAGGGCCCGGGACCCATGGAGCCCGTCCCGGGTACTTTCCCACTCTGCGGCCCGGAGGAGGGAGCCCCGAATGCCTGGGAGGTGCTGCCCGGGCATCGCTCATCTGGTCCCCAGAAGGGACCACCAGCCCCGGGAGGGTGTTTGGGCATACCCTTGCACGTACTAATCCAGAGGAAAATTACCCCCCTTTCTTGTAATCCGTGCACTCGAGGTGACAGAGGGGACCCAGGGCACAAAAGTGCCCGACCTCCTGGAGCCCAGGATGGGATCCGGGAGGCGAATGGCACCTCATAGGGACTTCCAGGGAAGTCCGGCCATCTAGTCGCCCCATAGGAAAGAATTGCGGGCGACCAGATGGCCGAGGCGAGAGGGGTGACCTGATGCCCGGGACCGAAAGGACGCCAATCTGCCTGCCTCGGGCCTGTAGGGCTCAGGAGCTGCAGGGCTCCGGGGCTGCAGGGCTCGGGGACTGCAGGACTCCACGGCTCGGGAGGCTGCAGGGCTCCGGGGCTCCAGAGCTCCAGGGCTCCAGGGCTGCAGGGCTCCGGGGCTGCTGGGCTCCAGGGCAGCAGGGCTCCAGGGCTCCAGGGCCCAGGACCCATGGAGCCTATCCCGGGTACTTTGCCACTCTGCGCCCTGGAGGAGGGAGCCCCGGATGCCTGGGAGGTGTTCCCCGGGCATCGCCCATCTGGTCCCCAGCAGGGAACCACCAGACCTGGGAGGGTGTTTGGGCATACCCTTGCACCTACTAATCCGGAGGAAAATTACCCCCCTTTCTTGTAATCAAGCACTCGAGGTGACAGAGGGGACCCAGGGCACAAAAGTGCCCGACCTCCTGGAGCCCAGGATGGGATCCGGGAGGTGAATGGCACCTCATAGGGACTTCCAGGGAAGTCCGGCCATCTAGTCGCCCCATAGGAAAGCATTGCGGGCGACCAGATGGCCGTGGTGAGAGGGGCGACCTGATGGCCGGGACCGAAATGACACCAATCTGCCTGCCCCGGGCCTTTAGGGCTCAGGAGCTGCATGGCTCCAGGACTCCGGGGCTCCGGGGCTCCGGGGCTCTGGGGCTGCAGGGATGCAGGGCTCGGGGACTGTAGGGCTCCACGGCTCTGGGGGCTGCAGGGCTCCGGGGCTGCAGGGCTCCAGGGCTGCAGGGCTCCAGGGCTTCAGGGCAGCAGGGCTCCAGGGCTCCGGGGCTCCGGGGCTCCAGGGCCCAGGACCCATGGAGCCCGTCCCGGGTACTTTCCCACTCTGCGGCCCGGAGGAGGGAGCCCCGAATGCCTGGGAGGTGCTGCCCGGGAATCGCTCATCTGGTCCCCAGCAGGGAACCACCAGCCCCGGGAGGGTGTTTGGGCATACCCTTGCACCTACTAACCCGGAGGAAAATTACCCCCCTTTCTTGTAATCCGTGCACTCGAGGTGACAGAGGGGACCCAGGGCACAAAAGTGCCCGACCTCCTGGAGCCCAGGATGGGATCCGGGAGGCGAATGGCACCTCATAGGGACTTCCAGGGAAGTCCGGCCATCTAGTCCCCCTTATAGGAAAGAATTGCGGGCGACCAGATGGCCGAGGCGAGAGGGGCGACCTGATGGCCGGGACTGAAAGGACGCCAATCTGCCTGCCTCGGCCTGTAGGGCTCAGGAGCTGCAGGGCTCCGGAGCTCCGGGGCTGCAGGGCTCGGGGACTGCAGGGCTCCACGGCTCGGGGGGCTGCAGGGCTCCGTGGCTCCAGGGCTCCAGGGCTCCAGGGCTCCAGGGCTGCAGGGCTCCGGGGCTGCTGGGCTCCAGGGCAGCAGGGCTCCAGGGCTCCAGGGCCCAGGACCCATGGAGCCTATCCCGGGTACTTTGCCACTCTGCGCCCTGGAGGAGGGAGCCCCGGATGCCTGGGAGGTGTTCCCCGGGCATCGCCCATCTGGTCCCCAGCAGGGAACCACCAGACCTGGGAGGGTGTTTGGGCATACCCTTGCACCTACTAATCCGGAGGAAAATTACCCCCCTTTCTTGTAATCTGTGCACTCGAGGTGACAGAGGGGACCCAGGGCACAAAAGTGCCCGACCTCCTGGAGCCCAGGATGGGATCCGGGAGGTGAATGGCACCTCATAGGGACTTCCAGGGAAGTCCGGCCATCTAGTCGCCCCATAGAAAAGCATTTTGGGCGACCAGATGGCCGAGGCGAGAGGGGCGACCAGATGGCCGGGACCGAAATGACTCCAATCTGCCTGCCCCGGGCATGCAGGGCTCCGGGGCTCCGGGGCTGCAGGGCTCCTCGGGGGCCCAGGGCTCCCGGGCTCCAGGGCTGCAGGGCTTCAGGGCTGCAGGGCTCCGGGGGGGCTCCAGGGCTCCAGGGGCTGTAGGGCTCCGGGGGCTCCAGGGCTCCGGGTGCTCCAGGGCTGCAGGGCTCCGGGGCTGCAGGGCTCCTGGGCTCCAGGGCAGCAGGGCTCCAGGGCCCAGGACCCATGGAGCCTATCCCGGGTACTTTGCCACTCTGCGGCCCGGAGGAGGGAGCCCCGGATGCCTGGGAGGTGTTCCCCGGGCATCGCCCATCTGGTCCCCAGCAGGGAACCACCAGACCTGGGAGGGTGTTTGGGCATACCCTTGCACCTACTAATCCGGAGGAAAATTACCCCCCTTTCTTGTAATCTGTGCACTCGAGGTGACAGAGGGGACCCAGGGCACGAACGTGCCCGACCTCCTGGAGCCCTGGCTGGGATCCGGGAGGCGAATGGCATCTCATAGGGACTTCCAGGGAAGTCCGGCCATCTAGTCGCCCCATAGGAAAGCATTGCGGGCGACCAGATGGCCGTGGCGAGAGGGCCGACCAGATGGCCGGGACCGAAATGACGCCAATCTGCCTGCCCCGGGCCTTTAGGGCTCAGGAGCTGCAGGGCTCCAGGGCTCCGGGGCTCCGGGGCTCTGGGGCTGCAGGGATGCAGGGCTCGGGGACTGCAGGGCTCCACGGCTCTGGGGGCTGCAGGGCTCCGGGGCTGCAGGGCTCCAGGGCTGCAGGGCTCCAGGGCTCTAGGGCTTCAGGGCAGCAGGGCTCCAGGGCTCCGGCGCTCCAGGGCCCAGGACCCATGGAGCCCGTCCTGGGTACTTTCCCACTCTGCGGCCCGGAGGAGGGAGCCCCGGATGCCTGGGAGGTGCTGCCCGGGCATCGCTCATCTGGTCCCCAGCAGGGAACCACCAGCCCCGGGAGGGTGTTTGGGCATACCCTTGCACCTACTAATCCGGAGGAAAATTACCCCCCTTTCTTGTAATCAAGCACTCGAGGTGACAGAGGGGACCCAGGGCACAAAAGTGCCCGACCTCCTGGAGCCCAGGATGGGATCCGGGAGGTGAATGGCACCTCATAGGGACTTCCAGGGAAGTCCGGCCATCTAGTCGCCCCATAGGAAAGCATTGCGGGCGACCAGATGGCCGTGGTGAGAGGGGCGACCTGATGGCCGGGACCGAAATGACACCAATCTGCCTGCCCCGGGCCTTTAGGGCTCAGGAGCTGCATGGCTCCAGGGCTCCGGGGCTCCGGGGCTCCGGGGCTCCGGGGCTCTGGGGCTGCAGGGATGCAGGGCTCGGGGACTGCAGGGCTCCACGGCTCTGGGGGCTGCAGGGCTCCGGGGCTGCAGGGCTCCAGGGCTGCAGGGCTCCAGGGCTTCAGGGCAGCAGGGCTCCAGGGCTCCGGGGCTCCGGGGCTCCAGGGCCCAGGACCCATGGAGCCCGTCCCGGGTACTTTCCCACTCTGCGGCCCGGAGGAGGGAGCCCCGAATGCCTGGAAGGTGCTGCCCGGGAATCGCTCATCTGGTCCCCAGCAGGGAACCACCAGCCCCGGGAGGGTGTTTGGGCATACCCTTGCACCTACTAACCCGGAGGAAAATTACCCCCCTTTCTTGTAATCCGTGCACTCGAGGTGACAGAGGGGACCCAGGGCACAAAAGTGCCCGACCTCCTGGAGCCCAGGATGGGATCCGGGAGGCGAATGGCACCTCATAGGGACTTCCAGGGAAGTCCGGCCATCTAGTCCCCCTTATAGGAAAGAATTGCGGGCGACCAGATGGCCGAGGCGAGAGGGGCGACCTGATGGCCGGGACTGAAAGGACGCCAATCTGCCTGCCTCGGCCTGTAGGGCTCAGGAGCTGCAGGGCTCCGGAGCTCCGGGGCTGCAGGGCTCGGGGACTGCAGGGCTCCACGGCTCGGGGGGCTGCAGGGCTCCATGGCTCCAGGGCTCCAGGGCTCCAGGGCTCCAGGGCTGCAGGGCTCCGGGGCTGCTGGGCTCCAGGGCAGCAGGGCTCCAGGGCTCCAGGGCCCAGGACCCATGGAGCCTATCCCGGGTACTTTGCCACTCTGCGCCCTGGAGGAGGGAGCCCCGGATGCCTGGGAGGTGTTCCCCGGGCATCGCCCATCTGGTCCCCAGCAGGGAACCACCAGACCTGGGAGGGTGTTTGGGCATACCCTTGCACCTACTAATCCGGAGGAAAATTACCCCCCTTTCTTGTAATCTGTGCACTCGAGGTGACAGAGGGGACCCAGGGCGCAAACGTGCCCGACCTCCTGGAGCCCTGGCTCGGATCCTGGAGGCGAATGGCATCTCATAGGGACTTCCAGGGAAGTCCGGCCATCTAGTCGCCCCATAGAAAAGCATTTTGGGCGACCAGATGGCCGAGGCGAGAGGGGCGACCAGATGGCCGGGACCGAAATGACTCCAATCTGCCTGCCCCGGGCATGCAGGGCTCCGGGGCTGCAGGGCTCCTTGGGGGCCCAGGGCTCCCGGGCTCCAGGGCTGCAGGGCTTCAGGGCTGCAGGGCTCCGGGGGGGCTCCAGGGCTCCAGGGGCTGTAGGGCTGCGGGGGCTCCAGGGCTCCGGGTGCTCCAGGGCTGCAGGGCTCCGGGGCTGCAGGGCTCCTCGGGGGCTGCAGGGCTCCTCGGGGGCTCCATGGCTCCCGGGCTCCGGGGCTGCAGGGCTGCAGGGCTGCAGGGCTCCAGGGGGGCTCCAGGGCTCCAGGGGCTGTAGTGCTCCGGGGGCTCCAGGGTTCCGGGGGCTCCAGGGCTGCAGGACGGAGGGGTATTGCCACACCACCAGGCCCTGCCGGACGGGGCTCAAGCCCCGGGCCTGCTCCCGGTCCCTGCTTCTGAAACCCTAGCCAGGCCGGAGAAAGAGCCTCCCTTGGCTCGGATGAACGCCTGGAACCCCGGCCGGCTTGCAGGACGGGGAAGCTCCAGCAAACCCATGGCCGGCCGTACGGAGCTCAAGCCCCGGGCCCGCTCCCGGTCCCTGCATCCAAAACCCTAGCCAGGCCGGGGAGAGCCTCCCTTGGCCCTGATGAACGCCCGGAACCTCGGCCGGCTTGCGGGACGGGGAGGCTCCAGCAACCCCATAGCCTACCGGACGGAGCTCAAGCCCCGGGCCCGGTCCCTGCTTCCGAAACCCTAGCCAGCCCGGGGAGAGCCTCCCTTGGCCCCGATGAACGCCCGGAACCTCGGCCGGCTTGCAGGACGGAGCTCAGGCCCCAGGCCCAGCCTACCAACCCTAGCCGGGCCCGGGGAGAGCCTCCCGGTGGACCCCCCTGTCCCCAGCACCCAGACCCTGGGCCGGAACCAAGGAGGGTTAAGCCCAGGCCACGTCCTCTCCCCGACGGCCTGCCCGGGGAGCCCATTTTTGTTGACTATTAAGCCCCCACGTAGTGGGGGCTTACAGAACCTAGGGGAAGGACAAAAGTTGGAGTTAGCCCGGCCGCCAGCCCGCAGGGCCATCTGGTCGCCCAGCGCACAGGGCCATCTGGTCACCCTGCCCGCAGGGCAATCTGGTCGCGCAGCCAGGCAGCCAGATGACCCAGGACGACCCAGCGCCCGGATGGCCTGGGAGGATGCTGTACCCAGTCGCCCTTGCAGTCCAGCGAGGGTGGCCAGGCGCTGCTGCTGTTTGCCTCCCTGCTCGACTTGCCCATGCAGCAGTGGGAAGCGGAGGCCCGGCCGGCGGCGGCCCAGGCCATCTGGTCACCCTGCTGACCCGCAAGGGAAGGTGTGGCCCCCATCCCCGCACCCCGGTGGGGCAGGGACGGGAGGGGGAGGCCCCCCTGCTGAAGGGCACGTGGTGGAGGCAGCCTCCCACAGGCCCACGTTACCCCTCCGCATCCCTCCCGCCGGCCAGGCGGCAGAGGGACCCACCCCTGGGTGTGATGGAGGGAGGCTTCCACGGGCGCCCACGCACGGAAAGAGACAAAAGCTTGGCTCAGAGGATGACTTTCAATAGATCGCAGCGAGGTAGCTTCTCTGCTACTTACGAAACCCTGACCCAGATCGTCTACGAATGATTTAGCACCGGGTGCCCCACGAACATGCGCCTGATCAAACTCGGAGAAAAAGGACCATCGGCAAGGGGCTGAGAGGCAGGAGCGTCCCCGGGCCCCTGAGTGCCCCTGGCTGGCGGACCCCGGGATGCCTTCCGCCTCTAAGCATGGCCACACCTCATGGAAGTCTGCCTGATCAAACTCGGAGAAAAACGACCATTGAACCCTGATAAAAACAACCATCAACAAGGGGCCGAGAGGCAGAAGCGTCCACGGGCCCCTGGGGGCCCCTGGCGGGTGGGCCCCAGGACGACCTTCCCCTCTCTGCATGGCCAGACCTCACGGAGGTATGCCTGATCAAATTTGGAGAAAAATGACCATCGGCAAGGGGCTGAGAGGCAGGAGCGTCCTCGGGATCTTGGGGGCCCCTGGCAGGCAGGCCCCGGGATGCCTCCCCTCCTCTCAGCATGGCCGGACCTCATGGAAGTCTGCCTGATCAAACTCGGAAAAAACAACCATCGGCAAGGGGCCAAGAGGCAGAAGTGTCCACGGGCCCCTGGGGGACCCTGGCAGGCGGTCCCCAGGACACCTTCCCCCCTCAGCATGGGCCAGACCTCACGGAGGTCTGTGCCTGATCAAACTCGGAGAAAACGGACCATCGGCAAGGGACTGAGAGGCAGGATTGTTCCCGGGCCCCTGGGGGCCCCTGGCAGGCGGGCCCTGGGACGCCTTTCCCCTCTCAGCATGGCCAGACCTCACGGAGGTATGCCTGATCGAACTTGGAGAAAAACGACCATCGGCAAGGGGCTGAGAGGCAGAAGCGTCCCCGGGCCCCTGGGGGCCCCTGGCGGGTCGGCCCCAGGACGCCTTCCCCCTCTCAGCATGGCCAGACCTCATGGAAGTCTGCCTCATCAAACTCTTAGAAAAACGACCATCGAACCCTGATAAAAACGACCATCGGCAAGGGGCTGAGAGGCAGAAGCGTCCCCGGGCCCCTGGGGGCCCCTGGCGGGTGGGCCCCGGGACGCCTTCCCCCTCTCAGCATGGCCAGACCTCATGGAAGTCTGCCTGATCAAACTCGGAGAAAAACTACCATCGAACTCGGAGAAAAACAAACATCGGCAAGGGGCTGAGAGGCAGAAGCTTCCCTGGGCCCCTGGGGGCCCCTGGCAGGCGGGCCCTGGGACGCCTTTCCCCTCTCAGCATGGCCAGACCTCACGGAGGTATGCCTGATCGAACTCGGAGAAAAACGACCATCGGCAAGGGGCTGAGAGGCAGAAGCTTCCCCGGGCCCCTGGGGGCCCCTGGCGGGTGGGCCCCGGGACGCCTTCCCCCTCTCAGCATGGCCAGACCTCATGGAAGTCTGCCTGATCAAACTCGGAGAAAAACTACCATCGAACTCGGAGAAAAACAAACATCGGCAAGGGGCTGAGAGGCAGAAGCTTCCCCGGGACCCTGGGGGCCCCTGGCAGGCGGGCCCTGGGACGCCTTTCCCCTCTCAGCATGGCCAGACCTCACGGAGGTATGCCTGATCGAACTCGGAGAAAAACGACCATCGGCAAGGGGCTGAGAGGCAGAAGCGTCCCCGGGCCCCTGGGGGCCCCTGGCGGGTGGGTCCCGGGACGCCTTCCCCCTCTCAGCATGGCCAGACCTCATGGAAGTCTGCCTGATCAAACTCGGAGAAAAACAACCATCGAACTCGGAGAAAAACGACCATCGGCAAGGGGCTGAGAGGCAGAAGCGTCCCCGGGCCCCTGGGGGTCCCTGGCAGCCCCCGGGACGCCTTTCCCCTCTCAGCATGGCCAGACCTCACGGAGGTATACCTGATCAAACTCGGAGAAAAACGACCATCGGCAAGGGGCTGAGAGGCAGAAGCGTCCCCGGGCCCCTGGGGGCCCCTGGCGGGTGGGCCCCGGGACGCTTCCCCCCTCTCACCATGGCCAGACCTCATGGAAGTCTGCCTGATCAAACTCGGAGAAAAACGACCATCGAACTCGGAGAAAAACAACCATCGGCAAGGGGCTGAGAGGCAGAAGCGTCCCCGGGCCCCTGGGGGCCCCTGGCAGGCGGGCCCCAGGACTCCTTTTCCCTCTCAGCAAGGCCAGACCTCACAGAGGTATGCCTGATCAAACTCGGAGAAAAACGACCATCGGCAAGGGGCTGAGAGGCAGAAGCGTCCCCGGGCCCCTGGGGGCCCCTGGCGGGTGGGCCCCGGGACGCATCCCCCCTCTCAGCATGGCCAGACCTCATGGAAGTCTGCCTGATCAAACTCGGAGAAAAACGACCATCGAACTCGGAGAAAAACGACCATCGGCAAGGGGCTGAGAGGCAGAAGCGTCCCGGGCCCCTGGGGGCCCCTGGCGGGTGGACCCCGGGATGCCTTCCCCCTCTCAGCATGGCCAGACATCATGGAAGTCTGCCTCATCAAACTCTTAGAAAAACGACCATCGAACCCTGATATAAACGACCATCGACAAGGGGCCGAGAGGCAGGATTGTTCCCGGGCCCCTGGGGGCCCCTGGCAGGCGGGCCCTGGGACGCCTTTCCCCTCTCAGCATGGCCAGACCTCACGGAGGTATGCCTGATCGAACTCGGAGAAAAACGACCATCGGCAAGGGGCTGAGAGGCAGAAGCGTCCCCAGGCCCCTGGGGGCCCCTGGCGGGTCGGCCCCGGGCACCTTCCCCCTCTCAGCATGGCCAGACCTCATGGAAGTCTGCCTCATCAAACTCTTAGAAAAACGACCATCGAACCCTGATAAAAACGACCATCGGCAAGGGGCTGAGAGGCAGAAGCGTCCCCGGGCCCCTGGGGGCCCCTGGCGGGTGGGCCCCGGGACGCCTTCCCCCTCTCAGCATGGCCAGACCTCATGGAAGTCTGCCTGATCAAACTCGGAGAAAAACTACCATCGAACTCGGAGAAAAACAAACATCGGCAAGGGGCTGAGAGGCAGAAGCTTCCCCGGGCCCCTGGGGGCCCCTGGCAGGTGGGCCCTGGGACGCCTTTCCCCTCTCAGCATGGCCAGACCTCATGGAAGTCTGCCTGATCAAACTCGGAGAAAAACAACCATCGAACTCGGAGAAAAACGACCATCGGCAAGGGGCTGAGAGGCAGAAGCGTCCCCGGGCCCCTGGGGGTCCCTGGCAGCCCCCGGGACGCGATTCCCCTCTCAGCATGGCCAGACCTCACGGAGGTATACCTTATCGAACTCGGAGAAAAACGACCATCGGCAAGGGGCTTAGAGGCAGAAGCGTCCCCAGGCCCCTGGGGGCCCCTGGCGGGTGGGCCCCGGGACGCTTCCCCCCTCTCAGCATGGCCAGACCTCATGGAAGTCTGCCTGATCAAACTCGGAGAAAAATGACCATCGAACTCGGAGAAAAACGACCATCGGCAAGGGGCTGAGAGGCAGAAGCGTCCCCGGGCCCCTGGGGGCCCCTGGCAGGCGGGCCCCAGGACGCCTTTTCCCTCTCAGCAAGGCCAGACCTCACAGAGGTATGCCTGATCAAACTCGGAGAAAAACGACCATCGGCAAGGGGCTGAGAGGCAGAAGCATCCCCGGGCCCCTGGGGGCCCCTGGCAGTTGGGCCCCGGGACGCATCCCCCCTCTCAGCATGGCCAGACCTCATGGAAGTCTGCCTGATCAAACTCGGAGAAAAACAACCATCGAACTCGGAGAAAAACGACCATCGGCAAGGGGCAGAGAGGCAGAAGCGTCCCTGGGCCCCTGGGGGCCCCTGGCAGGCGGGCCCCGGGACACCTTCCCCCTCAAACTCGGTGAAAAAGGACCATCGGCAATGGGCTGAGAGGCAAGAGTGTCCCCAGGACATGGGGGCCCCGGCGGGCAGGCCCCAGGGCTGCTTTCCCCTGATTCAGAATCTCCGGAGGTCTGACTGACCCTCTCCCTAGTAATCCGGAGGAACATTACCCCCCTTTCTTGTAATCTGTGCACTCGAGGTCACATAGGGGACCCAAGCGACGAACGAGCCCGACCTCCTGGAGCCCTGGCTGGGATCCAGGAGGCGAATGGCACCTCATCGGGACTTCCAGGGAAGTTCGGTCATCTGGTCGCCCCATAGGAAAGCATTGTGGTCGACCAGATGGCCGAGGGAATCGGGGCGACCAGATGAAAGAGGAGCCGTCTGGACACCCTGTGCCCCAACGAAGGAGTCAGCGGGCTCCGCGGCATGGCCGACCGGAGGCCCAGAGCCCCAAAGCCCCAGCTGGGCCCCAGCCATGGAGGCTCCCAGGGGGCCCCGACAGGCCCTCCGACCCGGGGCCCCCTGGCACTTTGACAAGCAGGGAGGACTGCCCGGGCACAACGAACCCCGACCTGGGCTCTTGGCAGTGCAGCAGGCCGGGGGACAGGGCCCAGGGCCCGAGCACCCAGCTCGGGGCTCTGGGGCTCCGGGGCTCTGTGCCTCCGGGCCTCCGGGCCTCCGGGGCTCTGGGGCTGCAGGGATGCAGGGCTCGGGGACTGCAGGGCTCCAAGGCTCGGGGGGCTGCAGGGCTCCGGGGCTGCAGGGCTGCAGGGCTCCAGGGCTCGGGGGCTCCAGGGCAGCAGGGCTGCAGGGTTCCGGGGCTCCATTGCTCCAGGGCTCCAGGCCTCCGGGGCTGCTGGGCTGCTGGGCTCCAAGGTTTCGGGCCTCCATGGCCCGGGACCCATGGAGCCCGTCCCGGGTACTTTCCCACTCTGCGGCCCGAAGGAGGGAGCCCCGAATGCCTGGGAGGTGCTGCCCGGGCATCGCTCATCTGGTCCCCAGCAGGGAACCACCAGCCCCGGGAGGGTGTTTGGGCATACCCCTGCACCTACTAATCCGGAGGAAAATTACCCCCCTTTCTTGTAATCTGTGCACTCGAGGTGACAGAGGGGACCCAGGGCACAAAAGTGCCCAACCTCCTGGAGCCCAGGATGGGATCCGGGAGGCGAATGGCACCTCATAAGGACTTCCAGGGAAGTCCGGCCATCTAGTCGCCCCATAGGAAAGAATTGCGGCCGACCAGATGGCCGAGGCGAGAGGGGCGACCTGATGGCCGGGACCGAAAGGACGCCCATCTGCCTGCCTCGGGCCTGTAGGGCTCAGGAGCTGCAGGGCTCCGGGGCTCCGGGGCTGCAGGGCTCGGGGACTGCAGGGCTTCACGGCTCGGGGGGCTGCAGGGCTCCGGGGCTCCAGGGCTCCAAGGCTGCTGGGCTCCAGGGCAGCAGGGCTCCAGGGCTCCAGGGCCCAGGACCCATGGAGCCTATCCCGGGTACTTTGCCACTCTGCGGCCCGGAGGAGGGAGCCCCGGATGCCTGGGAGGTGTTCCCCGGGCATCGCCCATCTGGTCCCCAGCAAGGAACCACCAGACCTGGGAGGGTGTTTGGGCATACCCTTGCACCTACTAATCCGGAGGAAAATTACCCCCCTTTCTTGTAATATGTGCACTCGAGGTGACAGAGGGGACCCAGGGCACGAACGTGCCCGACCTCCTGGAGCCCTGGCTGGGATCCGGGAGGCGAATGGCATCTCATAGGGACTTCCAGGGAAGTCCGGCCATCTAGTCGCCCCATAGGAAAGCATTGCGGGCGACCAGATGGCCGTGGCGAGAGGGGCGACCAGATGGCCGGGACCGAAATGACGCCAATCTGCCTGCCCCGGGCCTTTAGGGCTCAGGAGCTGCAGGGCTCCAGGGCTCCGGGGCTCTGGGGCTGCAGGGATGCAGGGCTCGGGGACTGCAGGGCTCCACGGCTCGGGGGGCTGCAGGGCTCCAGGGCTCCAGGGCTCCAGGGCTTCAGGGCTCCAGGGCTGCAGGGCTCCAGGGCTCTGGGGCTTCAGGGCAGCAGGGCTCCAGGGCTCCGGGGCTCCGGGACCCATGGAGCCCGTCCCGGGTACTTTCCCACTCTGCGGCCCGGAGGAGGGAGCCCCGAATGCCTGTGAGGTGCTGCCCGGGCATCGCTCATCTGGTGGGAACCACCAGCCCCGGGAGGGTGTTTGGGCATACCCTTGCACCTACTAATCTGGAGGAAAATTACCCCCCTTTCTTGTAATCCGTGCACTCGAGGTGACAGAGGGGACCCAGGGCACAAAAGTGCCCGACCTCCTGGAGCCCAGGATGGGATCCGGGAGGCGAATGGCACCTCATAGGGACTTCCAGGGAAGTCCGGCCATCTAGTCGCCCCATAGGAAAGCATTGCGGGCGACCAGATGGCCGTGGCGAGAGGGGCGACCAGATGGCCGGGACCGAAATGACGCCAATCTGCCTGCCCCGGGCCTTTAGGGCTCAGGAGCTGCAGGGCTCCAGGGCTCCGGGGCTCCGGGGCCCTGGGGCTGCAGGGATGCAGGGCTCGGGGACTGCAGGGCTCCACGGCTCGGGGGCTGCAGGGCTCCGGGGCTGCAGGGCTCCAGGGCTCCAGGGCTCCAGGGCTCCAGTGCTGCAGGGCTCCAGGGCAGCAGGGCTCCAGGGCTCCGGGGCTCCAGGGCCCGGGACCCATGGAGCCCGTCCCGGGTACTTTCCCACTCTGCGGCCCGGAGGAGGGAGCCCCGAATGCCTGGGAGGTGCTGCCCGGGCATCGCTCATCTGGTCCCCAGAAGGGACCACCAGCCCCGGGTGGGTGTTTGGGCATACCCTTGCACGTACTAATCCAGAGGAAAATTACCCCCCTTTCTTGTAATCCGTGCACTCGAGGTGACAGAGGGGACCCAGGGCACAAAAGTGCCCGACCTCCTGGAGCCCAGGATGGGATCCGGGAGGCGAATGGCACCTCATAGGGACTTCCAGGGAAGTCCGGCCATCTAGTCGCCCCATAGGAAAGAATTGCGGGCGACCAGATGGCCGAGGCGAGAGGGGTGACCTGATGCCCGGGACCGAAAGGACGCCAATCTGCCTGCCTCGGGCCTGTAGGGCTCAGGAGCTGCAGGGCTCCGGGGCTGCAGGGCTCGGGGACTGCAGGACTCCACGGCTCGGGAGGCTGCAGGGCTCCGGGGCTCCAGAGCTCCAGGGCTCCAGGGCTGCAGGGCTCCGGGGCTGCTGGGCTCCAGGGCAGCAGGGCTCCAGGGCTCCAGGGCCCAGGACCCATGGAGCCTTTCCCGGGTACTTTGCACTCTGCGGCCCGGAGGAGGGAGCCCCGGATGCCTGGGAGGTGTTCCCGGGCATCGCCCATCTGGTCCCAAGCAGGGAACCACCAGACCTGGGAGGGTGTTTGGGCATACCCTTGCACCTACTAATCCGGAGGAAAATTACCCCCCTTTCTTGTAATCTGTGCACTCGAGGTGACAGAGGGGACCCAGGGCGCAAACGTGCCCGACCTCCTGGAGCCCTGTCTCGGATCCGGGAGGCGAATGGCATCTCATAGGGACTTCCAGGGAAATCCGGCCATCTAGTCGCCCCATAGGAAAGCATTGCGGGCGACCAGATGGCCGTGGCGAGAGGGGCGACCAGATGGCCGGGACCGAAATGACGCCAATCTGCCTGCCCCGGGCCTTTAGGGCTCAGGAGCTGCAGGGCTCCTGGGCTCCGGGGCTCCGGGGCTCTGGGGCTGCAGGGATGCAGGGCTCGGGGACTGCAGGGCTCCACGGCTCGGGGGGCTGCAGGGCTCCGGGGCTGCAGGGCTCCAGGGCTCCAGGGCTCCAGTGCTAAAGGGCTCCAGGGCTCTGGGGCTTCAGGGCAGCAGGGCTCCAGGGCTCCGGGGCTCCAGGGCCCGGGACCCATGGAGCCCGTCCCGGGTACTTTCCCACTCTGCGGCCCGGAGGAGGGAGCCCCGAATGCCTGGGAGGTGCTGCCCGGGCATCGCTCATCTGGTCCCCAGCAGGGACCACCAGCCCCGGGAGGGTGTTTGGGCATACCCTTGCACGTACTAATCCGGAGGAAAATTACCCCCCTTTCTTGTAATCCGTGCACTCGAGGTGACAGAGGGGACCCAGGGCACAAAAGTGCCCGACCTCCTGGAGCCCAGGATGGGATCCGGGAGGCGAATGGCACCTCATAGGGACTTCCAGGGAAGTCCGGCCATCTAGTCGCCCCATAGGAAAGAATAGCAGGCGACCAGATGGCCGAGGCGAGAGTGGCGACCTGATGGCCGGGACCGAAAGGACGCCAATCTGCCTGCCTCGGGCCTGTAGGGCTCAGGAGCTGCAGGGCTCCGGGGCTGCAGGGCTCGGGACTGCAGGACTCCACGGCTCGGGGGGCTGCAGGGCTCCGGGGCTCCAGGGCTCCAGGGCTCCAGGGCTCCAGGGCTCCAGGGCTGCAGGGCTCCGGGGCTCCAGGGCTGCTGGGCTCCAGGGCAGCAGGGCTCCAGGGCCCAGGACCCATGGAGCCTATCCCGGGTACTTTGCCACTCTGCGGCCCGGAGGAGGGAGCCCCGGATGCCTGGGAGGTGTTCCCCAGGCATCGCCCATCTGGTCCCCAGCAGGGAACCACCAGACCTGGGAGGGTGTTTGGGCATACCCTTGCACCTACTAATCCGGAGGAAAATTACCCCCCTTTCTTGTAATCTGTGCACTCGAGGTGACAGAGGGGACCCAGGGCACGAACGTGCCCGACCTCCTGGAGCCCTGGCTGGGATCCGGGAGGCGAATGGCATCTCATAGGGACTTCCAGGGAAGTCCGGCCATCTAGTCGCCCCATAGGAAAGAATTGCGGGCGACCAGAAGGCCGAGGCGAGAGGGGCGACCTGATGGCCGGGACCGAAAGGACGCCAATCTGCCTGCCTCGGGCCTGTAGGGCTCAGGAGCTGCAGGGCTCCGGGGCTCCGGGGCTGCAGGGCTCGGGGACTGCAGGGCTCCACGGCTCGGGGGGCTGCAGGGCTCCAGGGCTCCAGGGCTCCAGGGCTCCAGGGCTGCAGGGCTCCGGGGCTGCTGTGCTCCAGGGCAGCAGGGCTCCAGGGCTCCAGGGCCCAGGACCCATGGAGCCTATCCCTGGTACTTTGCCACTCTGCGGCCCGGAGGAGGGAGCCCTTTATGCCTGGGAGGTGTTCCCCGGGCATCGCCCATCTGGTCCCCAGCAGGGAACTACCAGACCTGGGAGGGTGTTTGGGCATACCCTTGCACCTACTAATCCGGAGGAAAATTACCCCCCTTTCTTGTAATCTGTGCACTAGAGGGGACCCAGGGTGCAAACGTGCCCGACCTCCTGGAGCCCTGGCTGGGATCCGGGAGGCGAATGGCATCTCATAGGGACTTCCAGGGAAGTCCGGCCATCTAGTCGCCCCATAGGAAAGCATTGCGGGCGACCAGATGGCCGTGGCGAGAGGGGCGACCAGATGGCCGGGACCGAAATGACGCCAATCTGCCTGCCCTGGGCCTTTAGGGCTCAGGAGCTGCAGGGCTCCAGGGCTCCGGGGCTCCGGGGCTCTGGGGCTGCAGGGATGCAGGGCTCGGGGACTGCAGGGCTCCACGGCTCTGGGGGCTGCAGGGCTCCAGGGCTGCGGGGCTCCAGGGCTCTGGGGCTTCAGGGCAGCAGGGCTCCAGGGCTCCGGGGCTCCAGGGCCCGGGACCCATGGAGCCCGTCCCGGGTACTTTCCCACTCTGCGGCCCGGAGGAGGGAGCCCCGAATGCCTGGGAGGTGCTGCCCGGGCATCGCTCATCTGGTCCCCAGCAGGGACCACCAGCCCCGGGAGGGTGTTTGGGCATACCCTTGCACGTACTAATCCGGAGGAAAATTACCCCCCTTTCTTGTAATCCGTGCACTCGAGGTGACAGAGGGGACCCAGGGCACAAAAGTGCCCGACCTCCTGGAGCCCAGGATGGGATCCGGGAGGCGAATGGCACCTCATAGGGACTTCCAGGGAAGTCCGGCCATCTAGTCGCCCCATAGGAAAGAATTGCGGGCGACCAGATGGCCGAGGCGAAAGGGGCGACCTGATGCCCGGGACCGAAAGGACGCCAATCTGCCTGCCTCGGGCCTGTAGGGCTCAGGAGCTGCAGGGCTCCGGGGCTGCAGGGCTCGGGGAATGCAGGACTCCACGGCTCGGGGGGCTGCAGGGCTCCGGGGCTCCAGAGCTCCAGGGCTCCAGGGCTGCAGGGCTCCGGGGCTGCTGGGCTCCAGGGCAGCAGTGCTCCAGGGCTCCAGGGCCCAGGACCCATGGAGCCTTTCCCGGGTACTTTGCCACTCTGCGGCCCGGAGGAGGGAGCCCCGGATGCCTGGGAGGTGTTCCCGGGCATCGCCCATCTGGTCCCCAGCAGGGAACCACCAGACCTGGGAGGGTGTTTGGGCATACCCTTGCACCTACTAATCCGGAGGAAAATTACCCCCCTTTCTTGTAATCTGTGCACTCGAGGTGACAGAGGGGACCCAGGGCGCAAACGTGCCCGACCTCCTGGAGCCCTGTCTCGGATCCGGGAGGCGAATGGCATCTCATAGGGACTTCCAGGGAAATCCGGCCATCTAGTCGCCCCATAGGAAAGCATTGCGGGTGACCACATGGCCGTGGCGAGAGGGGCGACCAGATGGCCGGGACCGAAATGACGCCAATCTGCCTGCCCCGGGCCTTTAGGGCTCAGGAGCTGCAGGGTTCCAGGGCTCCGGGGCTCTGGGGCTGCAGGGATGCAGGGCTCGGGGACTGCAGGGCTCCACGGCTCGGGGGGCTGCAGGGCTCCGGGGCTGCAGGGCTCCAGGGCTCCAGTGCTAAAGGGCTCCAGGGCTCTGGGGCTTCAGGGCAGCAGGGCTCCAGGGCTCCGGGGCTCCAGGGCCCGGGATCCATGGAGCCCGTCCCGGGTACTTTCCCACTCTGCGGCCCGGAGGAGGGAGCCCCGAATGCCTGGGAGGTGCTGCCCGGGCATCGCTCATCTGGTCCCCAGCAGGGACCACCAGCCCCGGGAGGGTGTTTGGGCATACCCTTGCACGTACTAATCCGGAGGAAAATTACCCCCCTTTCTTGTAATCCGTGCACTCGAGGTGACAGAGGGGACCCAGGGCACAAAAGTACCCGACCTCCTGGAGCCCAGGATGGGATCCGGGAGGCGAATGGCACCTCATAGGGACTTCCAGGGAAGTCCGGCCATCTAGTCGCCCCATAGGAAAGAATTGCGGGCGACCAGATGGCCGAGGCGAGAGGGGCGACCTGATGGCCCGGACCGAAAGAACGCCAATCTGCCTGCCTCGGGCCTGTAGGGCTCAGGAGCTGCAGGGCTCCGGGGCTGCAGGGCTCGGGACTGCAGGACTCCACGGCTCGGGGGGCTGCAGGGCTCCGGGGCTCCAGGGCTCCAGGGCTCCAGGGCTCCAGGGCTGCAGGGCTCCGGGGCTCCAGGGCTGCTGGGCTCCAGGGCAGCAGGGCTCCAGGGCCCAGGACCCATGGAGCCTATCCCGGGTACTTTGCCACTCTGCGGCCCGGAGGAGGGAGCCCCGGATGCCTGGGAGGTGTTCCCCGGGCATCGTCCATCTGGTCCCCAGCAGGGAACCACCAGACCTGGGAGGGTGTTTGGGCATACCCTTGCACCTACTAATCCGGAGGAAAATTACCCCCCTTTCTTGTAATCTGTGCACTCGAGGTGACAGAGGGGACCCAGGGCACGAACGTGCCCGACCTCCTGGAGCCCTGGCTGGGATCCGGGAGGCGAATGGCATCTCATAGGGACTTCCAGGGAAGTCCGGCCATCTAGTCGCCCCATAGGAAAGCATTGCGGGCGACCAGATGGCCGTGGCGAGAGGGCCGACCAGATGGCCGGGACCGAAATGACGCCAATCTGCCTGCCCCGGGCCTTTAGGGCTCAGGAGCTGCAGGGCTCCAGGGCTCCGGGGCTCCGGGGCTCTGGGGCTGCAGGGATGCAGGGCTCGGGGACTGCAGGGCTCCACGGCTCTGGGGGCTGCAGGGCTCCGGGGCTGCAGGGCTCCAGGGCTGCAGGGCTCCAGGGCTCTGGGGCTTCAGGGCAGCAGGGCTCCAGGGCTCCGGCGCTCCAGGGCCCAGGACCCATGGAGCCCGTCCTGGGTACTTTCCCACTCTGCGGCCCGGAGGAGGGAGCCCCGGATGCCTGGGAGGTGCTGCCCGGGCATCGCTCATCTGGTCCCCAGCAGGGAACCACCAGCCCCGGGAGGGTGTTTGGGCATACCCTTGCACCTACTAATCCGGAGGAAAATTACCCCCCTTTCTTGTAATCTGTGCACTCGAGGTGACAGAGGGGACCCAGGGCGCAAACGTGCCCGACCTCCTGGAGCCCTGTCTCGGATCCGGGAGGCGAATGGCATCTCATAGGGACTTCCAGGGAAATCCGGCCATCTAGTCGCCCCATAGGAAAGCATTGCGGGTGACCACATGGCCGTGGCGAGAGGGGCGACCAGATGGCCGGGACCGAAATGACGCCAATCTGCCTGCCCCGGGCCTTTAGGGCTCAGGAGCTGCAGGGTTCCAGGGCTCCGGGGCTCTGGGGCTGCAGGGATGCAGGGCTCGGGGACTGCAGGGCTCCACGGCTCGGGGGGCTGCAGGGCTCCGGGGCTGCAGGGCTCCAGGGCTCCAGTGCTAAAGGGCTCCAGGGCTCTGGGGCTTCAGGGCAGCAGGGCTCCAGGGCTCCGGGGCTCCAGGGCCCGGGATCCATGGAGCCCGTCCCGGGTACTTTCCCACTCTGCGGCCCGGAGGAGGGAGCCCCGAATGCCTGGGAGGTGCTGCCCGGGCATCGCTCATCTGGTCCCCAGCAGGGACCACCAGCCCCGGGAGGGTGTTTGGGCATACCCTTGCACGTACTAATCCGGAGGAAAATTACCCCCCTTTCTTGTAATCCGTGCACTCGAGGTGACAGAGGGGACCCAGGGCACAAAAGTACCCGACCTCCTGGAGCCCAGGATGGGATCCGGGAGGCGAATGGCACCTCATAGGGACTTCCAGGGAAGTCCGGCCATCTAGTCGCCCCATAGGAAAGAATTGCGGGCGACCAGATGGCCGAGGCGAGAGGGGCGACCTGATGGCCCGGACCGAAAGAACGCCAATCTGCCTGCCTCGGGCCTGTAGGGCTCAGGAGCTGCAGGGCTCCGGGGCTGCAGGGCTCGGGACTGCAGGACTCCACGGCTCGGGGGGCTGCAGGGCTCCGGGGCTCCAGGGCTCCAGGGCTCCAGGGCTCCAGGGCTGCAGGGCTCCGGGGCTCCAGGGCTGCTGGGCTCCAGGGCAGCAGGGCTCCAGGGCCCAGGACCCATGGAGCCTATCCCGGGTACTTTGCCACTCTGCGGCCCGGAGGAGGGAGCCCCGGATGCCTGGGAGGTGTTCCCCGGGCATCGTCCATCTGGTCCCCAGCAGGGAACCACCAGACCTGGGAGGGTGTTTGGGCATACCCTTGCACCTACTAATCCGGAGGAAAATTACCCCCCTTTCTTGTAATCTGTGCACTCGAGGTGACAGAGGGGACCCAGGGCACGAACGTGCCCGACCTCCTGGAGCCCTGGCTGGGATCCGGGAGGCGAATGGCATCTCATAGGGACTTCCAGGGAAGTCCGGCCATCTAGTCGCCCCATAGGAAAGCATTGCGGGCGACCAGATGGCCGTGGCGAGAGGGCCGACCAGATGGCCGGGACCGAAATGACGCCAATCTGCCTGCCCCGGGCCTTTAGGGCTCAGGAGCTGCAGGGCTCCAGGGCTCCGGGGCTCCGGGGCTCTGGGGCTGCAGGGATGCAGGGCTCGGGGACTGCAGGGCTCCACGGCTCTGGGGGCTGCAGGGCTCCGGGGCTGCAGGGCTCCAGGGCTGCAGGGCTCCAGGGCTCTGGGGCTTCAGGGCAGCAGGGCTCCAGGGCTCCGGCGCTCCAGGGCCCAGGACCCATGGAGCCCGTCCTGGGTACTTTCCCACTCTGCGGCCCGGAGGAGGGAGCCCCGGATGCCTGGGAGGTGCTGCCCGGGCATCGCTCATCTGGTCCCCAGCAGGGAACCACCAGCCCCGGGAGGGTGTTTGGGCATACCCTTGCACCTACTAATCCGGAGGAAAATTACCCCCCTTTCTTGTAATCCGTGCACTCGAGGTGACAGAGGGGACCCAGGGCACAAAAGTGCCTGACCTCCTGGAGCCCAGGATGGGATCCGGGAGGTGAATGGCACCTCATAGGGACTTCCAGGGAAGTCCGGCCATCTAGTCGCCCCATAGGAAAGCATTGCGGGCGACCAGATGGCCGTGGTGAGAGGGGCGACCTGATGGCCGGGACCGAAATGACACCAATCTGCCTGCCCCGGGCCTTTAGGGCTCAGGAGCTGCAGGGCTCCAGGGCTCCGGGGCTCCGGGGCTCTGGGGCTGCAGGGATGCAGGGCTCGGGGACTGCAGGGCTCCACGGCTCTGGGGGCTGCAGGGCTCCGGGGCTGCAGGGCTCCGGGGCTCCGGGGCTGCAGGGCTCCAGGGCTGCAGGGCTCCAGGGCTTCAGGGCAGCAGGGCTCCAGGGCTCCGGGGCTCCGGGGCTCCAGGGCCCAGGACCCATGGAGCCCGTCCCGGGTACTTTCCCACTCTGCGGCCCGGAGGAGGGAGCCCCGAATGCCTGGGAGGTGCTGCCCGGGCATCGCTCATCTGTTCCCCAGCAGGGAACCACCAGCCCCGGGAGGGTGTTTGGGCATACCCTTGCACCTACTAACCCGGAGGAAAATTACCCCCCTTTCTTGTAATCCGTGCACTCGAGGTGACAGAGGGGACCCAGGGCACAAAAGTGCCCGACCTCCTGGAGCCCAGGATGGGATCCGGGAGGCGAATGGCACCTCATAGGGACTTCCAGGGAAGTCCGGCCATCTAGTCCCCCTTATAGGAAAGAATTGCGGGCGACCAGATGGCCGAGGCGAGAGGGGCGACCTGATGGCCGGGACTGAAAGGACGCCAATCTGCCTGCCTCGGCCTGTAGGGCTCAGGAGCTGCAGGGCTCCGGAGCTCCGGGGCTGCAGGGCTCGGGGACTGCAGGGCTCCACGGCTCGGGGGGCTGCAGGGCTCCGTGGCTCCAGGGCTCCAGGGCTCCAGGGCTGCAGGGCTCCGGGGCTGCTGGGCTCCAGGGCAGCAGGGCTCCAGGGCTCCAGGGCCCAGGACCCATGGAGCCTATCCCGGGTACTTTGCCACTCTGCGCCCTGGAGGAGGGAGCCCCGGATGCCTGGGAGGTGTTCCCCGGGCATCGCCCATCTGGTCCCCAGCAGGGAACCACCAGACCTGGGAGGGTGTTTGGGCATACCCTTGCACCTACTAATCCGGAGGAAAATTACCCCCCTTTCTTGTAATCTGTGCACTCGAGGTGATAGAGGGGACCCAGGGCGCAAACGTGCCTGACCTCCTGGAGCCCTGGCTCGGATCCTGGAGGCGAATGGCATCTCATAGGGACTTCCAGGGAAGTCCGGCCATCTAGTCGCCCCATAGAAAAGCATTTTGGGCGACCAGATGGCCGAGGCGAGAGGGGCGACCAGATGGCCGGGACCGAAATGACTCCAATCTGCCTGCCCCGGGCATGCAGGGCTCCGGGGCTGCAGGGCTCCTCGGGGGCCCAGGGCTCCCGGGCTCCAGGGCTGCAGGGCTTCAGGGCTGCAGGGCTCCGGGGGGGCTCCAGGGCTCCAGGGACTGTAGGGCTCCGGGGGCTCCAGGGCTCCGGGTGCTCCAGGGCTGCAGGGCTCCGGGGCTGCAGGGCTCCTCGGGGGCTGCAGGGCTCCTCGGGGGCTCCATGGCTCCCGGGCTCCGGGGCTGCAGGGCTGCAGGGCTGCAGGGCTCCAGGGGGGCTCCAGGGCTCCAGGGGCTGTAGTGCTCCGGGGGCTCCAGGGTTCCGGGGGCTCCAGGGCTGCAGGACGGAGAGGTATTGCCACACCACCAGGCCCTGCCGGACGGGGCTCAAGCCCCGGGCCTGCTCCCGGTCCCTGCTTCTGAAACCCTAGCCAGGCCGGAGAAAAAGCCTCCCTTGGCTCGGATGAACGCCTGGAACCCCGGCCGGCTTGCAGGACGGGGAAGCTCCAGCAAACCCATGGCCGGCCGTACGGAGCTCAAGCCCCGGGCCCGCTCCCGGTCCCTGCTTCCAAAACCCTAGCCAGGCCGGGGAGAGCCTCCCTTGGCCCTGATGAACGCCCGGAACCTCGGCCGGCTTGCGGGACGGGGAGGCTCCAGCAACCCCATAGCCTACCGGACGGAGCTCAAGCCCCGGGCCCGGTCCCTGCTTCCGAAACCCTAGCCAGCCCGGGGAGAGCCTCCCTTGGCCCCGATGAACGCCCGGAACCTCGGCCGGCTTGCAGGACGGAGCTCAGGCCCCAGGCCCAGCCTACCAACCCTAGCCGGGCCCGGGGAGAGCCTCCCGGTGGACCCCCCTGTCCCCAGCACCCAGACCCTGGGCAGGAACCAAGGAGGGTTAAGCCCAGGCCACGTCCTCTCCCCGACGGCCTGCCCGGGGAGCCCATTTTTGTTGACTATTAAGCCCCCACGTAGTGGGGGCTTACAGAACCTAGGGGAGGGACAAAAGTTGGAGTTAGCCCGGCCGCCAGCCCGCAGGGCCATCTGGTCGCCCAGCCCACAGGGCCATCTGGTCACCCTGCCCGCAGGGCAATCTGGTCGCGCAGCCAGGCAGCCAGATGACCCAGGACGACCCAGCGCCCGGATGGCCTGGGAGGATGCTGTACCCAGTCACCCTTGCAGTCCAGCGAGGGTGGCCAGGCGCTGCTGCTGTTTGCCTCCCTGCTCGACTTGCCCATGCAGCAGTGGGAAGCGGAGGCCCGGCCGGCGGCGGCCCAGGCCATCTGGTCACCCTGCTGACCCGTAAGGGAAGGTGTGGCCCCCATCCCCGCACCCCGGTGGGGCAGGGACGGGAGGGGGAGGCCCCCCTGCTGAAGGGCACGTGGTGGAGGCAGCCTCCCACAGGCCCACGTTACCCCTCCGCATCCCTCCCGCCGGCCAGGCGGCAGAGGGACCCACCCCTGGGTGTGATGGAGGGAGGCTTCCACGGGCGCCCACGCACGGAAAGAGACAAAAGCTTGGCTCAGAGGATGACTTTCAATAGATCGCAGCGAGGTAGCTTCTCTGCTACTTACGAAACCCTGACCCAGATCGTCTACGAATGATTTAGCACCGGGTGCCCCACGAACATGCGCCTGATCAAACTCGGAGAAAAAGGACCATCGGCAAGGGGCTGAGAGGCAGGAGCGTCCCCGGGCCCCTGAGTGCCCCTGGCTGGCGGACCCCGGGATGCCTTCCGCCTCTAAGCATGGCCACACCTCATGGAAGTCTGCCTGATCAAACTCGGAGAAAAACGACCATTGAACCCTGATAAAAACAACCATCAACAAGGGGCCGAGAGGCAGAAGTGTCCACGGGCCCCTGGGGGCCCCTGGCGGGTGGGCCCCAGGACGACCTTCCCCTCTCTGCATGGCCAGACCTCACAGAGGTATGCCTGATCAAATTTGGAGAAAAACGACCATCGGCAAGGGGCTGAGAGGCAGGAGCGTCCTCGGGATCTTGGGGGCCCCTGGCAGGCAGGCCCCGGGATGCCTCCCCTCCTCTCAGCATGGCCGGACCTCATGGAAGTCTGCCTGATCAAACTCGGAAAAAACAACCATCGGCAAGGGGCCAAGAGGCAGAAGTGTCCACGGGCCCCTGGGGGACCCTGGCAGGCGGTCCCCAGGACACCTTCCCCCCCTCAGCATGGCCAGACCTCACGGAGGTCTGTGCCTGATCAAACTCGGAGAAAACGGACCATCGGCAAGGGACTGAGAGGCAGGATTGTTCCCGGGCCCCTGGGGGCCCCTGGCAGGCGGGCCCTGGGACGCCTTTCCCCTCTCAGCATGGCCAGACCTCACGGAGGTATGCCTGATCGAACTTGGAGAAAAACGACCATCGGCAAGGGGCTGAGAGGCAGAAGCGTCCCGGGCCCCTGGGGGCCCCTGGCGGGTCGGCCCCAGGACGCCTTCCCCCTCTCAGCATGGCCAGACCTCATGGAAGTCTGCCTCATCAAACTCTTAGAAAAACGACCATCGAACCCTGATAAAAACGACCATCGGCAAGGGGCTGAGAGGCAGAAGCGTCCCGGGCCCCTGGGGGCCCCTGGCGGGTGGGCCCCGGGACGCCTTCCCCCTCTCAGCATGGCCAGACCTCATGGAAGTCTGCCTGATCAAACTCGGAGAAAAACTACCATCGAACTCGGAGAAAAACAAACATCGGCAAGGGGCTGAGAGGCAGAAGCTTCCCTGGGCCCCTGGGGGCCCCTGGCAGGCGGGCCCTGGGACGCCTTTCCCCTCTCAGCATGGCCAGACCTCACGGAGGTATGCCTGATCGAACTCGGAGAAAAACGACCATCGGCAAGGGGCTGAGAGGCAGAAGCTTCCCCGGGCCCCTGGGGGCCCCTGGCGGGTGGGCCCCGGGACGCCTTCCCCCTCTCAGCATGGCCAGACCTCATGGAAGTCTGCCTGATCAAACTCGGAGAAAAACTACCATCGAACTCGGAGAAAAACAAACATCGGCAAGGGGCTGAGAGGCAGAAGCTTCCCCGGGCCCCTGGGGGCCCCTGGCAGGCGGGCCCTGGGACGCCTTTCCCCTCTCAGCATGGCCAGACCTCACGGAGGTATGCCTGATCGAACTCGGAGAAAAACGACCATCGGCAAGGGGCTGAGAGGCAGAAGCGTCCCCGGGCCCCTGGGGGCCCCTGGCGGGTGGGTCCCGTGACGCCTTCCCCCTCTCAGCATGGCCAGACCTCATGGAAGTCTGCCTGATCAAACTCGGAGAAAAACAACCATCGAACTCGGAGAAAAACGACCATCGGCAAGGGGCTGAGAGGCAGAAGCGTCCCCGGGGGGTCCCTGGCAGCCCCCGGGACGCCTTTCCCCTCTCAGCATGGCCAGACCTCACGGAGGTATACCTGATCAAACTCGGAGAAAAACGACCATCGGCAAGGGGCTGAGAGGCAGAAGCGTCCCCGGGCCCCTGGGGGCCCCTGGCGGGTGGGCCCCGGGACGCTTCCCCCCTCTCACCATGGCCAGACCTCATGGAAGTCTGCCTGATCAAACTCGGAGAAAAACGACCATCGAACTCGGAGAAAAACAACCATCGGCAAGGGGCTGAGAGGCAGAAGCGTCCCCGGGCCCCTGGGGGCCCCTGGCAGGCGGGCCCCAGGACTCCTTTTCCCTCTCAGCAAGGCCAGACCTCACAGAGGTATGCCTGATCAAACTCGGAGAAAAACGACCATCGGCAAGGGGCTGAGAGGCAGAAGCGTCCCCGGGCCCCTGGGGGCCCCTGGCGGGTGGGCCCCAGGACGCATCCCCCCTCTCAGCATGGCCAGACCTCATGGAAGTCTGCCTGATCAAACTCGGAGAAAAACGACCATCGAACTCGGAGAAAAACGACCATCGGCAAGGGGCTGAGAGGCAGAAGCGTCCCGGGCCCCTGGGGGCCCCTGGCGGGTGGACCCCGGGATGCCTTCCCCCTCTCAGCATGGCCAGACGTCATGGAAGTCTGCCTCATCAAACTCTTAGAAAAACGACCATCGAACCCTGATATAAACGACCATCGACAAGGGGCCGAGAGGCAGGATTGTTCCCGGGCCCCTGGGGGCCCCTGGCAGGCGGGCCCTGGGACGCCTTTCCCCTCTCAGCATGGCCAGACCTCACGGAGGTATGCCTGATCGAACTCGGAGAAAAACGACCATCGGCAAGGGGCTGAGAGGCAGAAGCGTCCCCAGGCCCCTGGGGGCCCCTGGCGGGTCGGCCCTGGGACGCCTTCCCCCTCTCAGCATGGCCAGACCTCATGGAAGTCTGCCTCATCAAACTCTTAGAAAAACGACCATCGAACCCTGATAAAAACGACCATCGGCAAGGGGCTGAGAGGCAGAAGCGTCCCCGGGCCCCTGGGGGCCCCTGGCGGGTGGGCCCCGGGACGCCTTCCCCCTCTCAGCATGGCCAGACCTCATGGAAGTCTGCCTGATCAAACTCGGAGAAAAACTACCATCGAACTCGGAGAAAAACAAACATCGGCAAGGGGCTGAGAGGCAGAAGCTTCCCCGGGCCCCTGGGGGCCCCTGGCAGGTGTGCCCTGGGACGCCTTTCCCCTCTCAGCATGGCCAGACCTCATGGAAGTCTGCCTGATCAAACTCGGAGAAAAACAACCATCGAACTCGGAGAAAAACGACCATCGGCAAGGGGCTGAGAGGCAGAAGCGTCCCCGGGCCCCTGGGGGTCCCTGGCAGCCCCCGGGACGCGATTCCCCTCTCAGCATGGCCAGACCTCACGGAGGTATACCTGATCGAACTCGGAGAAAAACGACCATCGGCAAGGGGCTTAGAGGCAGAAGCGTCCCCGGGCCCCTGGGGGCCCCTGGCGGGTGGGCCCCGGGACGCTTCCCCCCTCTCAGCATGGCCAGACCTCATGGAAGTCTCCCTGATCAAACTCGGAGAAAAATGACCATCGAACTCGGAGAAAAACGACCATCGGCAAGGGGCTGAGAGGCAGAAGCGTCCCCGGGCCCCAGGGGGCCCCTGGCAGGCGGGCCCCAGGACGCCTTTTCCCTCTCAGCAAGGCCAGACCTCACAGAGGTATGCCTGATCAAACTCGGAGAAAAACGACCATCGGCAAGGGGCTGAGAGGCAGAAGCATCCCCGGGCCCCTGGGGGCCCCTGGCAGTTGGGCCCCGGGACGCATCCCCCCTCTCAGCATGGCCAGACCTCATGGAAGTCTGCCTGATCAAACTCGGAGAAAAACAACCATCGAACTCGGAGAAAAACGACCATCGGCAAGGGGCAGAGAGGCAGAAGCGTCCCTGGGCCCCTGGGGGCCCCTGGCAGGCGGGCCCCGGGACACCTTCCCCCTCAAACTCGGTGAAAAAGGACCATCGGCAATGGGCTGAGAGGCAAGAGTGTCCCCAGGACATGGGGGCCCCGGCGGGCAGGCCCCAGGGCTGCTTTCCCCTGATTCAGAATCTCCGGAGGTCTGACTGACCCTCTCCCTAGTAATCCGGAGGAACATTACCCCCCTTTCTTGTAATCTGTGCACTCGAGGTCACATAGGGGACCCAAGCGACGAACGAGCCCGACCTCCTGGAGCCCTGGCTGGGATCCGGGAGGCGAATGGCACCTCATCGGGACTTCCAGGGAAGTTCGGTCATCTGGTCGCCCCATAGGAAAGCATTGTGGTCGACCAGATGGCCGAGGGAATCGGGGCGACCAGATGAAAGAGGAGCCGTCTGGACACCCTGTGCCCCAACGAAGGAGTCAGCGGGCTCCGCGGCATGGCCGACCGGAGGCCCAGAGCCCCAAAGCCCCAGCTGGGCCCCAGCCATGGAGGCTCCCAGGGGGCCCCGACAGGCCCTCCGACCCGGGGCCCCCTGGCACTTTGACAAGCAGGGAGGACTGCCCGGGCACAACGGAACCCCGACCTGGGCTCTTGGCAGTGCAGCAGGCCGGGGGGACAGGGCCCAGGGCCCGAGCACCCAGCTCGGGGCTCTGGGGCTCCGGGGCTCTGTGCCTCCGGGCCTCCGGGGCTCTGGGGCTGCAGGGATGCAGGGCTCGGGGACTGCAGGGCTCCAAGGCTCGGGGGGCTGCAGGGCTCCGGGGCTGCAGGGCTGCAGGGCTCCAGGGCTCGGGGGCTCCAGGGCAGCAGGGCTGCAGGGTTCCGGGGCTCCATTGCTCCAGGGCTCCAGGCCTCCGGGGCTGCTGGGCTGCTGGGCTCCAAGGTTTCGGGCCTCCATGGCCCGGGACCCATGGAGCCCGTCCCGGGTACTTTCCCACTCTGCGGCCCGAAGGAGGGAGCCCCGAATGCCTGGGAGGTGCTGCCCGGGCATCGCTCATCTGGTCCCCAGCAGGGAACCACCAGCCCCGGGAGGGTGTTTGGGCATACCCCTGCACCTACTAATCCGGAGGAAAATTACCCCCCTTTCTTGTAATCTGTGCACTCGAGGTGACAGAGGGGACCCAGGGCACAAAAGTGCCCAACCTCCTGGAGCCCAGGATGGGATCCGGGAGGCGAATGGCACCTCATAAGGACTTCCAGGGAAGTCCGGCCATCTAGTCGCCCCATAGGAAAGAATTGCGGACGACCAGATGGCCGAGGCGAGAGGGGCGACCTGATGGCCGGGACCGAAAGGACGCCCATCTGCCTGCCTCGGGCCTGTAGGGCTCAGGAGCTGCAGGGCTCCGGGGCTCCGGGGCTGCAGGGCTCGGGGACTGCAGGGCTTCACGGCTCGGGGGGCTGCAGGGCTCCGGGGCTCCAGGGCTCCAAGGCTGCTGGGCTCCAGGGCAGCAGGGCTCCAGGGCTCCAGGGCCCAGGACCCATGGAGCCTATCCCGGGTACTTTGCCACTCTGCGGCCCGGAGGAGGGAGCCCCGGATGCCTGGGAGGTGTTCCCCGGGCATCGCCCATCTGGTCCCCAGCAAGGAACCACCAGACCTGGGAGGGTGTTTGGGCATACCCTTGCACCTACTAATCCGGAGGAAAATTACCCCCCTTTCTTGTAATATGTGCACTCGAGGTGACAGAGGGGACCCAGGGCACGAACGTGCCCGACCTCCTGGAGCCCTGGCTGGGATCCGGGAGGCGAATGGCATCTCATAGGGACTTCCAGGGAAGTCCGGCCATCTAGTCGCCCCATAGGAAAGCATTGCGGGCGACCAGATGGCCGTGGCGAGAGGGGCGACCAGATGGCCGGGACCGAAATGACGCCAATCTGCCTGCCCCGGGCCTTTAGGGCTCAGGAGCTGCAGGGCTCCAGGGCTCCGGGGCTCTGGGGCTCTGGGGCTGCAGGGATGCAGGGCTCGGGGACTGCAGGGCTCCACGGCTCGGGGGGCTGCAGGGCTCCAGGGCTCCAGGGCTCCAGGGCTTCAGGGCTCCAGGGCTGCAGGGCTCCAGGGCTCTGGGGCTTCAGGGCTGCAGGGCTCCAGGGCTCCGGGGCTCCGGGACCCATGGAGCCCGTCCCGGGTACTTTCCCACTCTGCGGCCCGGAGGAGGGAGCCCCGAATGCCTGTGAGGTGCTGCCCGGGCATCGCTCATCTGGTCACCAGCAGGGAACCACCAGCCCCGGGAGGGTGTTTGGGCATACCCTTGCACCTACTAATCTGGAGGAAAATTACCCCCCTTTCTTGTAATCCGTGCACTCGAGGTGACAGAGGGGACCCAGGGCACAAAAGTGCCCGACATCCTGGAGCCCAGGATGGGATCCGGGAGGCGAATGGCACCTCATAGGGACTTCCAGGGAAGTCCGGCCATCTAGTCGCCCCATAGGAAAGCATTGCGGGCGACCAGATGGCCGTGGCGAGAGGGGCGACCAGATGGCCGGGACCGAAATGACGCCAATCTGCCTGCCCCGGGCCTTTAGGGCTCAGGAGCTGCAGGGCTCCAGGGCTCCGGGGCTCCGGGGCCCTGGGGCTGCAGGGATGCAGGGCTCGGGGACTGCAGGGCTCCACGGCTCGGGGGCTGCAGGGCTCCGGGGCTGCAGGGCTCCAGGGCTCCAGGGCTCCAGTGCTGCAGGGCTCCAGGGCAGCAGGGCTCCAGGGCTCCGGGGCTCCAGGGCCCGGGACCCATGGAGCCCGTCCCGGGTACTTTCCCACTCTGCGGCCCGGAGGAGGGAGCCCCGAATGCCTGGGAGGTGCTGCCCGGGCATCGCTCATCTGGTCCCCAGCAGGGACCACCAGCCCCAGGAGGGTGTTTGGGCATACCCTTGCACGTACTAATCCGGAGGAAAATTACCCCCCTTTCTTGTAATCCGTGCACTCGAGGTGACAGAGGGGACCCAGGGCACAAAAGTGCCCGACCTCCTGGAGCCCAGGATGGGATCCGGGAGGCGAATGGCACCTCATAGGGACTTCCAGGGAAGTCCGGCCATCTAGTCGCCCCATAGGAAAGAATAGCAGGCGACCAGATGGCCGAGGCGAGAGTGGCGACCTGATGGCCGGGACCGAAAGGACGCCAATCTGCCTGCCCCGGGCCTTTAGGGCTCAGGAGCTGCAGGGCTCCAGGGCTCCGGGGCTCCGGGGCTCTGGGGCTGCAGGGATGCAGGGCTCGGGGACTGCAGGGCTCCACGGCTCGGGGGGCTGCAGGGCTCCGGGGCTGCAGGGCTCCAGGGCTCCAGGGCTCCAGGGCTCCAGTGCTAAAGGGCTCCAGGGCTCTGGGGCTTCAGGGCAGCAGGGCTCCAGGGCTCCGGGGCTCCAGGGCCCGGGACCCATGGAGCCCGTCCCGGGTACTTTCCCACTCTGCGGCCCGGAGGAGGGAGCCCCGAATGCCTGGGAGGTGCTGCCCGGGCATCGCTCATCTGGTCCCCAGCAGGGACCACCAGCCCCAGGAGGGTGTTTGGGCATACCCTTGCACGTACTAATCCGGAGGAAAATTACCCCCCTTTCTTGTAATCCGTGCACTCGAGGTGACAGAGGGGACCCAGGGCACAAAAGTGCCCGACCTCCTGGAGCCCAGGATGGGATCCGGGAGGCGAATGGCACCTCATAGGGACTTCCAGGGAAGTCCGGCCATCTAGTCGCCCCATAGGAAAGAATAGCAGGCGACCAGATGGCCGAGGCGAGAGTGGCGACCTGATGGCCGGGACCGAAAGGACGCCAATCTGCCTGCCTCGGGCCTGTAGGGCTCAGGAGCTGCAGGGCTCCGGGGCTGCAGGCCTCGGGACTGCAGGACTCCACGGCTCGGGGGGCTGCAGGGCTCCGGGGCTCCAGGGCTCCAGGGCTCCAGGGCTCCAGGGCTCCAGGGCTCCAGGGCTGCAGGGCTCCGGGGCTCCAGGGCTGCTGGGCTCCAGGGCAGCAGGGCTCCAGGGCCCAGGACCCATGGAGCCTATCCCGGGTACTTTGCCACTCTGCGGCCCGGAGGAGGGAGCCCCGGATGCCTGGGAGGTGTTCCCCGGGCATCGCCCATCTGGTCCCCAGCAGGGAACCACCAGACCTGGGAGGGTGTTTGGGCATACCCTTGCACCTACTAATCCGGAGGAAAATTACCCCCCTTTCTTGTAATCTGTGCACTCGAGGTGACAGAGGGGACCCAGGGCACGAACGTGCCCGACCTCCTGGAGCCCTGGCTGGGATCCGGGAGGCGAATGGCATCTCATAGGGACTTCCAGGGAAGTCCGGCCATCTAGTCGCCCCATAGGAAAGAATTGCGGGCGACCAGAAGGCCGAGGCGAGAGGGGCGACCTGATGGCCGGGACCGAAAGGACGCCAATCTGCCTGCCTCGGGCCTGTAGGGCTCAGGAGCTGCAGGGCTCCGGGGCTCCGGGGCTGCAGGGCTCGGGGACTGCAGGGCTCCACGGCTCGGGGGGCTGCAGGGCTCCGGGGCTCCAGGGCTCCAGGGCTCCAGGGCTGCAGGGCTCCGGGGCTGCTGTGCTCCAGGGCAGCAGGGCTCCAGGGCTCCAGGGCCCAGGACCCATGGAGCCTATCCCTGGTACTTTCCCACTCTGCGGCCCGGAGGAGGGAGCCCCGAATGCCTGTGAGGTGCTGCCCGGGCATCGCTCATCTGGTCCCCAGCAGGGAACCACCAGCCCCGGGAGGGTGTTTGGGCATACCCTTGCACCTACTAATCTGGAGGAAAATTACCCCCCTTTCTTGTAATCCGTGCACTCGAGGTGACAGAGGGGACCCAGGGCACAAAAGTGCCCGACCTCCTGGAGCCCAGGATGGGATCCGGGAGGCGAATGGCACCTCATAGGGACTTCCAGGGAAGTCCGGCCATCTAGTCGCCCCATAGGAAAGCATTGCGGGCGACCAGATGGCCGTGGCGAGAGGGGCGACCAGATGGCCGGGACCGAAATGACGCCAATCTGCCTGCCCCGGGCCTTTAGGGCTCAGGAGCTGCAGGGCTCCAGGGCTCCGGGGCTCCGGGGCCCTGGGGCTGCAGGGATGCAGGGCTCGGGGACTGCAGGGCTCCACGGCTCGGGGGCTGCAGGGCTCCGGGGCTGCAGGGCTCCAGGGCTCCAGGGCTCCAGTGCTGCAGGGCTCCAGGGCAGCAGGGCTCCAGGGCTCCGGGGCTCCAGGGCCCGGGACCCATGGAGCCCGTCCCGGGTACTTTCCCACTCTGCGGCCCGGAGGAGGGAGCCCCGAATGCCTGGGAGGTGCTGCCCGGGCATCGCTCATCTGGTCCCCAGCAGGGACCACCAGCCCCAGGAGGGTGTTTGGGCATACCCTTGCACGTACTAATCCGGAGGAAAATTACCCCCCTTTCTTGTAATCCGTGCACTCGAGGTGACAGAGGGGACCCAGGGCACAAAAGTGCCCGACCTCCTGGAGCCCAGGATGGGATCCGGGAGGCGAATGGCACCTCATAGGGACTTCCAGGGAAGTCCGGCCATCTAGTCGCCCCATAGGAAAGAATAGCAGGCGACCAGATGGCCGAGGCGAGAGTGGCGACCTGATGGCCGGGACCGAAAGGACGCCAATCTGCCTGCCCCGGGCCTTTAGGGCTCAGGAGCTGCAGGGCTCCAGGGCTCCGGGGCTCCGGGGCTCTGGGGCTGCAGGGATGCAGGGCTCGGGGACTGCAGGGCTCCACGGTTTGGGGGGCTGCAGGGCTCCGGGGCTGCAGGGCTCCAGGGCTCCAGGGCTCCAGGGCTCCAGTGCTAAAGGGCTCCAGGGCTCTGGGGCTTCAGGGCAGCAGGGCTCCAGGGCTCCGGGGCTCCAGGGCCCGGGACCCATGGAGCCCGTCCCGGGTACTTTCCCACTCTGCGGCCCGGAGGAGGGAGCCCCGAATGCCTGGGAGGTGCTGCCCGGGCATCGCTCATCTGGTCCCCAGCAGGGACCACCAGCCCCAGGAGGGTGTTTGGGCATACCCTTGCACGTACTAATCCGGAGGAAAATTACCCCCCTTTCTTGTAATCCGTGCACTCGAGGTGACAGAGGGGACCCAGGGCACAAAAGTGCCCGACCTCCTGGAGCCCAGGATGGGATCCGGGAGGCGAATGGCACCTCATAGGGACTTCCAGGGAAGTCCGGCCATCTAGTCGCCCCATAGGAAAGAATAGCAGGCGACCAGATGGCCGAGGCGAGAGTGGCGACCTGATGGCCGGGACCGAAAGGACGCCAATCTGCCTGCCTCGGGCCTGTAGGGCTCAGGAGCTGCAGGGCTCCGGGGCTGCAGGGCTCGGGACTGCAGGACTCCACGGCTCGGGGGGCTGCAGGGCTCCGGGGCTCCAGGGCTCCAGGGCTCCAGGGCTGCAGGGCTCCGGGGCTCCAGGGCTGCTGGGCTCCAGGGCAGCAGGGCTCCAGGGCCCAGGACCCATGGAGCCTATCCCGGGTACTTTGCCACTCTGCGGCCCGGAGGAGGGAGCCCCGGATGCCTGGGAGGTGTTCCCCGGGCATCGCCCATCTGGTCCCCAGCAGGGAACCACCAGACCTGGGAGGGTGTTTGGGCATACCCTTGCACCTACTAATCCGGAGGAAAATTACCCCCCTTTCTTGTAATCTGTGCACTCGAGGTGACAGAGGGGACCCAGGGCACGAACGTGCCCGACCTCCTGGAGCCCTGGCTGGGATCCGGGAGGCGAATGGCACCTCATAGGGACTTCCAGGGAAGTCCGGCCATCTAGTCCCCCTTATAGGAAAGAATTGCGGGCGACCAGATGGCCGAGGCGAGAGGGGCGACCTGATGGCCGGGACTGAAAGGACGCCAATCTGCCTGCCTCGGCCTGTAGGGCTCAGGAGCTGCAGGGCTCCGGAGCTCCGGGGCTGCAGGGCTCGGGGACTGCAGGGCTCCACGGCTCGGGGGGCTGCAGGGCTCCGTGGCTCCAGGGCTCCAGGGCTCCAGGGCTCCAGGGCTGCAGGGCTCCGGGGCTGCTGGGCTCCAGGGCAGCAGGGCTCCAGGGCTCCAGGGCCCAGGACCCATGGAGCCTATCCCGGGTACTTTGCCACTCTGCGCCCTGGAGGAGGGAGCCCCGGATGCCTGGGAGGTGTTCCCCGGGCATCGCCCATCTGGTCCCCAGCAGGGAACCACCAGACCTGGGAGGGTGTTTGGGCATACCCTTGCACCTACTAATCCGGAGGAAAATTACCCCCCTTTCTTGTAATCTGTGCACTCGAGGTGACAGAGGGGACCCAGGGCGCAAACGTGCCCGACCTCCTTGAGCCCTGGCTCGGATCCTGGAGGCGAATGGCATCTCATAGGGACTTCCAGGGAAGTCCGACCATCTAGTCGCCCCATAGAAAAGCATTTTGGGCGACCAGATGGCCGAGGCGAGAGGGGCGACCAGATGGCCGGGACCGAAATGACTCCAATCTGCCTGCCCCGGCCATGCAGGGCTCCGGGGCTGCAGGGCTCCTCGGGGGCCCAGGGCTCCCGGGCTCCAGGGCTGCAGGGCTTCAGGGCTGCAGGGCTCCGGGGGGGCTCCAGGGCTCCAGGGGCTGTAGGGCTCCGGGGGCTCCAGGGCTCCGGGTGCTCCAGGGCTGCAGGGCTCCGGGGCTGCAGGGCTCCTCGGGGGCTGCAGGGCTCCTCGGGGGCTCCATGGCTCCCGGGCTCCGGGGCTGCAGGGCTGCAGGGCTGCAGGGCTCCAGGGGGGCTCCAGGGCTCCAGGGGCTGTAGTGCTCCGGGGGCTCCAGGGTTCCGGGGGCTCCAGGGCTGCAGGACGGAGGGGTATTGCCACACCACCAGGCCCTGCCGGACGGGGCTCAAGCCCCGGGCCTGCTCCCGGTCCCTGCTTCTGAAACCCTAGCCAGGCCGGAGAAAGGGCCTCCCTTGGCTCGGATGAACGCCTGGAACCCCGGCCGGCTTGCAGGACGGGGAAGCTCCAGCAAACCCATGGCCGGCCGTACGGAGCTCAAGCCCCGGGCCCGCTCCCGGTCCCTGCATCCAAAACCCTAGCCAGGCCGGGGAGAGCCTCCCTTGGCCCTGATGAACGCCCGGAACCTCGGCCGGCTTGCGGGACGGGGAGGCTCCAGCAACCCCATAGCCTACCGGACGGAGCTCAAGCCCCGGGCCCGGTCCCTGCTTCCGAAACCCTAGCCAGCCCGGGGAGAGCCTCCCTTGGCCCCGATGAACGCCCGGAACCTCGGCCGGCTTGCAGGACGGAGCTCAGGCCCCAGGCCCAGCCTACCAACCCTAGCCGGGCCCGGGGAGAGCCTCCCGGTGGACCCCCCTGTCCCCAGCACCCAGACCCTGGGCCGGAACCAAGGAGGGTTAAGCCCAGGCCACGTCCTCTCCCCGACGGCCTGCCCGGGGAGCCCATTTTTGTTGACTATTAAGCCCCCACGTAGTGGGGGCTTACAGAACCTAGGGGAAGGACAAAAGTTGGAGTTAGCCCGGCCGCCAGCCCGCAGGGCCATCTGGTCGCCCAGCCCACAGGGCCATCTGGTCACCCTGCCCGCAGGGCAATCTGGTCGCGCAGCCAGGCAGCCAGATGACCCAGGACGACCCAGCGCCCGGATGGCCTGGGAGGATGCTGTACCCAGTCGCCCTTGCAGTCCAGCGAGGGTGGCCAGGCGCTGCTGCTGTTTGCCTCCCTGCTCGACTTGCCCATGCAGCAGTGGGAAGCGGAGGCCCGGCCGGCGGCGGCCCAGGCCATCTGGTCACCCTGCTGACCCGCAAGGGAAGGTGTGGCCCCCATCCCCGCACCCCGGTGGGGCAGGGACGGGAGGGGGAGGCCCCCCTGCTGAAGGGCACGTGGTGGAGGCAGCCTCCCACAGGCCCACGTTACCCCTCCGCATCCCTCCCGCCGGCCAGGCGGCAGAGGGACCCACCCCTGGGTGTGATGGAGGGAGGCTTCCACGGGCGTCCACGCACGGAAAGAGACAAAAGCTTGGCTCAGAGGATGACTTTCAATAGATCGCAGCGAGGTAGCTTCTCTGCTACTTACGAAACCCTGACCCAGATCGTCTACGAATGATTTAGCACCGGGTGCCCCACGAACATGCGCCTGATCAAACTCGGAGAAAAAGGACCATCGGCAAGGGGCTGAGAGGCAGGAGCGTCCCCGGGCCCCTGAGTGCCCCTGGCTGGCGGACCCCGGGATGCCTTCCGCCTCTAAGCATGGCCACACCTCATGGAAGTCTGCCTGATCAAACTCGGAGAAAAACGACCATTGAACCCTGATAAAAACAACCATCAACAAGGGGCCGAGAGGCAGAAGCGTCCACGGGCCCCTGGGGGCCCCTGGCGGGTGGGCCCCAGGACGACCTTCCCCTCTCTGCATGGCCAGACCTCACGGAGGTATGCCTGATCAAATTTGGAGAAAAACGACCATCGGCAAGGGGCTGAGAGGCAGGAGCGTCCTCGGGATCTTGGGGGCCCCTGGCAGGCAGGCCCCGGGAGGCCTCCCCTCCTCTCAGCATGGCCGGACCTCATGGAAGTCTGCCTGATCAAACTCGGAAAAAACAACCATCGACAAGGGGCCAAGAGGCAGAAGTGTCCACGGGCCCCTGGGGGACCCTGGCAGGCGGTCCCCAGGACACCTTCCCCCCCTCAGCATGGCCAGACCTCACGGAGGTCTGTGCCTGATCAAACTCGGAGAAAACGGACCATCGGCAAGGGACTGAGAGGCAGGATTGTTCCCGGGCCCCTGGGGGCCCCTGGCAGGCGGGCCCTGGGACGCCTTTCCCCTCTCAGCATGGCCAGACCTCACGGAGGTATGCCTGATCGAACTCGGAGAAAAACGACCATCGGCAAGGGGCTGAGAGGCAGAAGCTTCCCCGGGCCCCTGGGGGCCCCTGGCGGGTGGGCCCCGGGACGCCTTCCCCCTCTCAGCATGGCCAGACCTCATGGAAGTCTGCCTGATCAAACTCGGAGAAAAACTACCATCGAACTCGGAGAAAAACAAACATCGGCAAGGGGCTGAGAGGCAGAAGCTTCCCCGGGCCCCTGGGGGCCCCTGGCAGGCGGGCCCTGGGACGCCTTTCCCCTCTCAGCATGGCCAGACCTCACGGAGGTATGCCTGATCGAACTCGGAGAAAAACGACCATCGGCAAGGGGCTGAGAGGCAGAAGCGTCCCCGGGCCCCTGGGGGCCCCTGGCGGGTGGGTCCCGGGCGCCTTCCCCCTCTCAGCATGGCCAGACCTCATGGAAGTCTGCCTGATCAAACTCGGAAAAAAACAACCATCGAACTCGGAGAAAAACGACCATCGGCAAGGGGCTGAGAGGCAGAAGCGTCCCCGGGCCCCTGGGGGTCCCTGGCAGCCCCCGGGACGCCTTTCCCCTCTCAGCATGGCCAGACCTCACGGAGGTATACCTGATCAAACTCGGAGAAAAACGACCATCGGCAAGGGGCTGAGAGGCAGAAACGTCCCCGGGCCCCTGGGGGCCCCTGGCGGGTGGGCCCCGGGACGCTTCCCCCCTCTCACCATGGCCAGACCTCATGGAAGTCTGCCTGATCAAACTCGGAGAAAAACGACCATCGAACTCGGAGAAAAACAACCATCGGCAAGGGGCTGAGAGGCAGAAGCGTCCCCGGGCCCCTGGGGGCCCCTGGCAGGCGGGCCCCAGGACTCCTTTTCCCTCTCAGCAAGGCCAGACCTCACAGAGGTATGCCTGATCAAACTCGGAGAAAAACGACCATCGGCAAGGGGCTGAGAGGCAGAAGCGTCCCCGGGCCCCTGGGGGCCCCTGGCGGGTGGGCCCCGGGACGCATCCCCCCTCTCAGCATGGCCAGACCTCATGGAAGTCTGCCTGATCAAACTCGGAGAAAAACGACCATCGAACTCGGAGAAAAACGACCATCGGCAATGGGCTGAGAGGCAGAAGCGTCCCGGGCCCCTGGGGGCCCCTGGCGGGTGGACCCCGGGATGCCTTCCCCCTCTCAGCATGGCCAGACGTCATGGAAGTCTGCCTCATCAAACTTCTAGAAAAACGACCATCGAACCCTGATATAAACGACCATCGACAAGGGGCCGAGAGGCAGGATTGTTCCCGGGCCCCTGGGGGCCCCTGGCAGGCGGGCCCTGGGACGCCTTTCCCCTCTCAGCATGGCCAGACCTCACGGAGGTATGCCTGATTGAACTCGGAGAAAAACGACCATCGGCAAGGGGCTGAGAGGCAGAAGCGTCCCCAGGCCCCTGGGGGCCCCTGGCGGGTCGGCCCCGGGACGCCTTCCCCCTCTCAGCATGGCCAGACCTCATGGAAGTCTGCCTCATCAAACTCTTAGAAAAACGACCATCGAACCCTGATAAAAACGACCATCGGCAAGGGGCTGAGAGGCAGAAGCGTCCCCGGGCCCCTGGGGGCCCCTGGCGGGTGGGCCCCGGGACGCCTTCCCCCTCTCAGCATGGCCAGACCTCATGGAAGTCTGCCTGATCAAACTCGGAGAAAAACTACCATCGAACTCGGAGAAAAACAAACATCGGCAAGGGGCTGAGAGGCAGAAGCTTCCCCGGGCCCCTGGGGGCCCCTGGCAGGTGGGCCCTGGGACGCCTTTCCCCTCTCAGCATGGCCAGACCTCATGGAAGTCTGCCTGATCAAACTCGGAGAAAAACAACCATCGAACTCGGAGAAAAACGACCATCGGCAAGGGGCTGAGAGGCAGAAGCGTCCCCGGGCCCCTGGGGGTCCCTGGCAGCCCCCGGGACGCGATTCCCCTCTCAGCATGGCCAGACCTCATGGAAGTCTGCCTGATCAAACTCGGAGAAAAATGACCATCGAACTCGGAGAAAAACGACCATCGGCAAGGGGCTGAGAGGCAGAAGCGTCCCCGGGCCCCTGGGGGCCCCTGGCAGGCGGGCCCCAGGACACCTTTTCCCTCTCAGCATGGCCAGACCTCACGGAGGTATACCTTATCGAACTCGGAGAAAAACGACCATCGGCAAGGGGCTTAGAGGCAGAAGCGTCCCCAGGCCCCTGGGGGCCCCTGGCGGGTGGGCCCCGGGACGCTTCCCCCCTCTCAGCATGGCCAGACCTCATGGAAGTCTGCCTGATCAAACTCGGAGAAAAATGACCATCGAACTCGGAGAAAAACGACCATCGGCAAGGGGCTGAGAGGCAGAAGCGTCCCCGGGCCCCTGGGGGCCCCTGGCAGGCGGGCCCCAGGACACCTTTTCCCTCTCAGCAAGGCCAGACCTCACAGAGGTATGCCTGATCAAACTCGGAGAAAAACGACCATCGGCAAGGGGCTGAGAGGCAGAAGCATCCCCGGGCCCCTGGGGGCCCCTGGCAGTTGGGCCCCGGGACGCATCCCCCCTCTCAGCATGGCCAGACCTCATGGAAGTCTGCCTGATCAAACTCGGAGAAAAACAACCATCGAACTCGGAGAAAAACGACCATCGGCAAGGGGCAGAGAGGCAGAAGCGTCCCTGGGCCCCTGGGGGCCCCTGGCAGGCGGGCCCCGGGACACCTTCCCCCTCAAACTCGGTGAAAAAGGACCATCGGCAATGGGCTGAGAGGCAAGAGTGTCCCCAGGACATGGGGGCCCCGGCGGGCAGGCCCCAGGGCTGCTTTCCCCTGATTCAGAATCTCCGGAGGTCTGACTGACCCTCTCCCTAGTAATCCGGTGAACATTACCCCCCTTTCTTGTAATCTGTGCACTCGAGGTCACATAGGGGACCCAAGCGACGAACGAGCCCGACCTCCTGGAGCCCTGGCTGGGATCCGGGAGGCGAATGGCACCTCATCGGGACTTCCAGGGAAGTTCGGTCATCTGGTCGCCCCATAGGAAAGCATTGTGGTCGACCAGATGGCCGAGGGAATCGGGGCGACCAGATGAAAGAGGAGCCGTCTGGACACCCTGTGCCCCAACGAAGGAGTCAGCGGGCTCCGCGGCATGGCCGACCGGAGGCCCAGAGCCCCAAAGCCCCAGCTGGGCCCCAGCCATGGAGGCTCCCAGGGGGCCCCGACAGGCCCTCCGACCCGGGGCCCCCTGGCACTTTGACAAGCAGGGAGGACTGCCCGGGCACAACGGAACCCCGACCTGGGCTCTTGGCAGTGCAGCAGGCCGGGGGACAGGGCCCAGGGCCCGAGCACCCAGCTCGGGGCTCTGGGGCTCCGGGGCTCTGTGCCTCCGGGCCTCCGGGGCTCTGGGGCTGCAGGGATGCAGGGCTCGGGGACTGCAGGGCTCCAAGGCTCGGGGGGCTGCAGGGCTCCGGGGCTGCAGGGCTGCAGGGCTCCAGGGCTCGGGGGCTCCAGGGCAGCAGGGCTGCAGGGTTCCGGGGCTCCATTGCTCCAGGGCTCCAGGCCTCCGGGGCTGCTGGGCTGCTGGGCTCCAAGGTTTCGGGCCTCCATGGCCCGGGACCCATGGAGCCCGTCCCGGGTACTTTCCCACTCTGCGGCCCGAAGGAGGGAGCCCCGAATGCCTGGGAGGTGCTGCCCGGGCATCGCTCATCTGGTCCCCAGCAGGGAACCACCAGCCCCGGGAGGGTGTTTGGGCATACCCCTGCACCTACTAATCCGGAGGAAAATTACCCCCCTTTCTTGTAATCTGTGCACTCGAGGTGACAGAGGGGACCCAGGGCACAAAAGTGCCCAACCTCCTGGAGCCCAGGATGGGATCCGGGAGGCGAATGGCACCTCATAAGGACTTCCAGGGAAGTCCGGCCATCTAGTCGCCCCATAGGAAAGAATTGCGGCCGACCAGATGGCCGAGGCGAGAGGGGCGACCTGATGGCCGGGACCGAAAGGACGCCCATCTGCCTGCCTCGGGCCTGTAGGGCTCAGGAGCTGCAGGGCTCCGGGGCTCCGGGGCTGCAGGGCTCGGGGACTGCAGGGCTTCACGGCTCGGGGGGCTGCAGGGCTCCGGGGCTCCAGGGCTCCAAGGCTGCTGGGCTCCAGGGCAGCAGGGCTCCAGGGCTCCAGGGCCCAGGACCCATGGAGCCTATCCCGGGTACTTTGCCACTCTGCGGCCCGGAGGAGGGAGCCCCGGATGCCTGGGAGGTGTTCCCCGGGCATCGCCCATCTGGTCCCCAGCAAGGAACCACCAGACCTGGGAGGGTGTTTGGGCATACCCTTGCACCTACTAATCCGGAGGAAAATTACCCCCCTTTCTTGTAATATGTGCACTCGAGGTGACAGAGGGGACCCAGGGCACGAACGTGCCCGACCTCCTGGAGCCCTGGCTGGGATCCGGGAGGCGAATGGCATCTCAAAGGGACTTCCAGGGAAGTCCGGCCATCTAGTCGCCCCATAGGAAAGCATTGCGGGCGACCAGATGGCCGTGGCGAGAGGGGCGACCAGATGGCCGGGACCGAAATGACGCCAATCTGCCTGCCCCGGGCCTTTAGGGCTCAGGAGCTGCAGGGCTCCAGGGCTCCGGGGCTCTGGGGCTCTGGGGCTGCAGGGATGCAGGGCTCGGGGACTGCAGGGCTCCACGGCTCGGGGGGCTGCAGGGCTCCAGGGCTCCAGGGCTCCAGGGCTTCAGGGCTCCAGGGCTGCAGGGCTCCAGGGCTCTGGGGCTTCAGGGCAGCAGGGCTCCAGGGCTCCGGGGCTCCGGGACCCATGGAGCCCGTCCCGGGTACTTTCCCACTCTGCGGCCCGGAGGAGGGAGCCCCGAATGCCTGTGAGGTGCTGCCCGGGCATCGCTCATCTGGTCCCCAGCAGGGAACCACCAGCCCCGGGAGGGTGTTTGGGCATACCCTTGCACCTACTAATCTGGAGGAAAATTACCCCCCTTTCTTGTAATCCGTGCACTCGAGGTGACAGAGGGGACCCAGGGCACAAAAGTGCCCGACCTCCTGGAGCCCAGGATGGGATCCGGGAGGCGAATGGCACCTCATAGGGACTTCCAGGGAAGTCCGGCCATCTAGTCGCCCCATAGGAAAGCATTGCGGGCGACCAGATGGCCGGGACCGAAATGACGCCAATCTGCCTGCCCCGGGCCTTTAGGGCTCAGGAGCTGCAGGGCTCCAGGGCTCCGGGGCTCCGGGGCCCTGGGGCTGCAGGGATGCAGGGCTCGGGGACTGCAGGGCTCCACGGCTCGGGGGCTGCAGGGCTCCGGGGCTGCAGGGCTCCAGGGCTCCAGGGCTCCAGGGCTCCAGTGCTGCAGGGCTCCAGGGCAGCAGGGCTCCAGGGCTCCGGGGCTCCAGGGCCCGGGACCCATGGAGCCCGTCCCGGGTACTTTCCCACTCTGCGGCCCGGAGGAGGGAGCCCCGAATGCCTGGGAGGTGCTGCCCGGGCATCGCTCATCTGGTCCCCAGAAGGGACCACCAGCCCCGGGAGGGTGTTTGGGCATACCCTTGCACGTACTAATCCAGAGGAAAATTACCCCCCTTTCTTGTAATCCGTGCACTCGAGGTGACAGAGGGGACCCAGGGCACAAAAGTGCCCGACCTCCTGGAGCCCAGGATGGGATCCGGGAGGCGAATGGCACCTCATAGGGACTTCCAGGGAAGTCCGGCCATCTAGTCGCCCCATAGGAAAGAATTGCGGGCGACCAGATGGCCGAGGCGAGAGGGGCGACCTGATGCCCGGGACCGAAAGGACGCCAATCTGCCTGCCTCGGGCCTGTAGGGCTCAGGAGCTGCAGGGCTCCGGGGCTGCAGGGCTCGGGGACTGCAGGACTCCACGGCTCGGGAGGCTGCAGGGCTCCGGGGCTCCAGAGCTCCAGGGCTCCAGGGCTGCAGGGCTGCAGGGCTCCGGGGCTGCTGGGCTCCAGGGCAGCAGGGCTCCAGGGCCCAGGACCCATGGAGCCTTTCCCGGGTACTTTGCCACTCTGCGGCCCGGAGGAGGGAGCCCCGGATGCCTGGGAGGTGTTCCCGGGCATCGCCCATCTGGTCCCAAGCAGGGAACCACCAGACCTGGGAGGGTGTTTGGGCATACCCTTGCACCTACTAATCCGGAGGAAAATTACCCCCCTTTCTTGTAATCTGTGCACTCGAGGTGACAGAGGGGACCCAGGGCACAAACGTGCCCGACCTCCTGGAGCCCTGTCTCGGATCCGGGAGGCGAATGGCATCTCATAGGGACTTCCAGGGAAATCCGGCCATCTAGTCGCCCCATAGGAAAGCATTGCGGGGGACCAGATGGCCGTGGCGAGAGGGGCGACCAGATGGCCGGGACCGAAATGACGCCAATCTGCCTGCCCCGGGCCTTTAGGGCTCAGGAGCTGCAGGGCTCCTGGGCTCCGGGGCTCCGGGGCTCTGGGGCTGCAGGGATGCAGGGCTCGGGGACTGCAGGGCTCCACGGCTCGGGGGGCTGCAGGGCTCCGGGGCTGCAGGGCTCCAGGGCTCCAGGGCTCCAGGGCTCCAGTGCTAAAGGGCTCCAGGGCTCTGGGGCTTCAGGGCAGCAGGGCTCCAGGGCTCCGGGGCTCCAGGGCCCGGGACCCATGGAGCCCGTCCCGGGTACTTTCCCACTCTGCGGCCCGGAGGAGGGAGCCCCGAATGCCTGGGAGGTGCTGCCCGGGCATCGCTCATCTGGTCCCCAGCAGGGAACCACCAGCCCCGGGAGGGTGTTTGGGCATACCCTTGCACCTACTAATCCGGAGGAAAATTACCCCCCTTTCTTGTAATCCGTGCACTCGAGGTGACAGAGGGGACCCAGGGCACAAAAGTGCCCGACCTCCTGGAGCCCAGGATGGGATCCGGGAGGCGAATGGCACCTCATAGGGACTTCCAGGGAAGTCCGGCCATCTAGTCGCCCCATAGGAAAGCATTGCGGGCGACCAGATGGCCGTGGCGAGAGGGGCGACCAGATGGCCGGGACCGAAATGACGCCAATCTGCCTGCCCCGGGCCTTTAGGGCTCAGGAGCTGCAGGGCTCCAGGGCTCCGGGGCTCCGGGGCCCTGGGGCTGCAGGGATGCAGGGCTCGGGGACTGCAGGGCTCCACGGCTCGGGGGCTGCAGGGCTCCGGGGCTGCAGGGCTCCAGGGCTCCAGGGCTCCAGTGCTGCAGGGCTCCAGGGCAGCAGGGCTCCAGGGCTCCGGGGCTCCAGGGCCCGGGACCCATGGAGCCCGTCCCGGGTACTTTCCCACTCTGCGGCCCGGAGGAGGGAGCCCCGAATGCCTGGGAGGTGCTGCCCGGGCATCGCTCATCTGGTCCCCAGCAGGGACCACCAGCCCCAGGAGGGTGTTTGGGCATACCCTTGCACGTACTAATCCGGAGGAAAATTACCCCCCTTTCTTGTAATCCGTGCACTCGAGGTGACAGAGGGGACCCAGGGCACAAAAGTGCCCGACCTCCTGGAGCCCAGGATGGGATCCGGGAGGCGAATGGCACCTCATAGGGACTTCCAGGGAAGTCCGGCCATCTAGTCGCCCCATAGGAAAGAATAGCAGGCGACCAGATGGCCGAGGCGAGAGTGGCGACCTGATGGCCGGGACCGAAAGGACGCCAATCTGCCTGCCCCGGGCCTTTAGGGCTCAGGAGCTGCAGGGCTCCAGGGCTCCGGGGCTCCGGGGCTCTGGGGCTGCAGGGATGCAGGGCTCGGGGACTGCAGGGCTCCACGGTTTGGGGGGCTGCAGGGCTCCGGGGCTGCAGGGCTCCAGGGCTCCAGGGCTCCAGGGCTCCAGTGCTAAAGGGCTCCAGGGCTCTGGGGCTTCAGGGCAGCAGGGCTCCAGGGCTCCGGGGCTCCAGGGCCCGGGACCCATGGAGCCCGTCCCGGGTACTTTCCCACTCTGCGGCCCGGAGGAGGGAGCCCCGAATGCCTGGGAGGTGCTGCCCGGGCATCGCTCATCTGGTCCCCAGCAGGGACCACCAGCCCCAGGAGGGTGTTTGGGCATACCCTTGCACGTACTAATCCGGAGGAAAATTACCCCCCTTTCTTGTAATCCGTGCACTCGAGGTGACAGAGGGGACCCAGGGCACAAAAGTGCCCGACCTCCTGGAGCCCAGGATGGGATCCGGGAGGCGAATGGCACCTCATAGGGACTTCCAGGGAAGTCCGGCCATCTAGTCGCCCCATAGGAAAGAATAGCAGGCGACCAGATGGCCGAGGCGAGAGTGGCGACCTGATGGCCGGGACCGAAAGGACGCCAATCTGCCTGCCTCGGGCCTGTAGGGCTCAGGAGCTGCAGGGCTCCGGGGCTGCAGGGCTCGGGACTGCAGGACTCCACGGCTCGGGGGGCTGCAGGGCTCCGGGGCTCCAGGGCTCCAGGGCTCCAGGGCTGCAGGGCTCCGGGGCTCCAGGGCTGCTGGGCTCCAGGGCAGCAGGGCTCCAGGGCCCAGGACCCATGGAGCCTATCCCGGGTACTTTGCCACTCTGCGGCCCGGAGGAGGGAGCCCCGGATGCCTGGGAGGTGTTCCCCGGGCATCGCCCATCTGGTCCCCAGCAGGGAACCACCAGACCTGGGAGGGTGTTTGGGCATACCCTTGCACCTACTAATCCGGAGGAAAATTACCCCCCTTTCTTGTAATCTGTGCACTCGAGGTGACAGAGGGGACCCAGGGCACGAACGTGCCCGACCTCCTGGAGCCCTGGCTGGGATCCGGGAGGCGAATGGCACCTCATAGGGACTTCCAGGGAAGTCCGGCCATCTAGTCCCCCTTATAGGAAAGAATTGCGGGCGACCAGATGGCCGAGGCGAGAGGGGCGACCTGATGGCCGGGACTGAAAGGACGCCAATCTGCCTGCCTCGGCCTGTAGGGCTCAGGAGCTGCAGGGCTCCGGAGCTCCGGGGCTGCAGGGCTCGGGGACTGCAGGGCTCCACGGCTCGGGGGGCTGCAGGGCTCCGTGGCTCCAGGGCTCCAGGGCTCCAGGGCTCCAGGGCTGCAGGGCTCCGGGGCTGATGGGCTCCAGGGCAGCAGGGCTCCAGGGCTCCAGGGCCCAGGACCCATGGAGCCTATCCCGGGTACTTTGCCACTCTGCGCCCTGGAGGAGGGAGCCCCGGATGCCTGGGAGGTGTTCCCCGGGCATCGCCCATCTGGTCCCCAGCAGGGAACCACCAGACCTGGGAGGGTGTTTGGGCATACCCTTGCACCTACTAATCCGGAGGAAAATTACCCCCCTTTCTTGTAATCTGTGCACTCGAGGTGACAGAGGGGACCCAGGGCGCAAACGTGCCCGACCTCCTTGAGCCCTGGCTCGGATCCTGGAGGCGAATGGCATCTCATAGGGACTTCCAGGGAAGTCCGACCATCTAGTCGCCCCATAGAAAAGCATTTTGGGCGACCAGATGGCCGAGGCGAGAGGGGCGACCAGATGGCCGGGACCGAAATGACTCCAATCTGCCTGCCCCGGCCATGCAGGGCTCCGGGGCTGCAGGGCTCCTCGGGGGCCCAGGGCTCCCGGGCTCCAGGGCTGCAGGGCTTCAGGGCTGCAGGGCTCCGGGGGGGCTCCAGGGCTCCAGGGGCTGTAGGGCTCCGGGGGCTCCAGGGCTCCGGGTGCTCCAGGGCTGCAGGGCTCCGGGGCTGCAGGGCTCCTCGGGGGCTGCAGGGCTCCTCGGGGGCTCCATGGCTCCCGGGCTCCGGGGCTGCAGGGCTGCAGGGCTCCAGGGGGGCTCCAGGGCTCCAGGGGCTGTAGTGCTCCGGGGGCTCCAGGGTTCCGGGGGCTCCAGGGCTGCAGGACGGAGGGGTATTGCCACACCACCAGGCCCTGCCGGACGGGGCTCAAGCCCCGGGCCTGCTCCCGGTCCCTGCTTCTGAAACCCTAGCCAGGCCGGAGAAAGGGCCTCCCTTGGCTCGGATGAACGCCTGGAACCCCGGCCGGCTTGCAGGACGGGGAAGCTCCAGCAAACCCATGGCCGGCCGTACGGAGCTCAAGCCCCGGGCCCGCTCCCGGTCCCTGCATCCAAAACCCTAGCCAGGCCGGGGAGAGCCTCCCTTGGCCCTGATGAACGCCCGGAACCTCGGCCGGCTTGCGGGACGGGGAGGCTCCAGCAACCCCATAGCCTACCGGACGGAGCTCAAGCCCCGGGCCCGGTCCCTGCTTCCGAAACCCTAGCCAGCCCGGGGAGAGCCTCCCTTGGCCCCGATGAACGCCCGGAACCTCGGCCGGCTTGCAGGACGGAGCTCAGGCCCCAGGCCCAGCCTACCAACCCTAGCCGGGCCCGGGGAGAGCCTCCCGGTGGACCCCCCTGTCCCCAGCACCCAGACCCTGGGCCGGAACCAAGGAGGGTTAAGCCCAGGCCACGTCCTCTCCCTGACGGCCTGCCCGGGGAGCCCATTTTTGTTGACTATTAAGCCCCCACGTAGTGGGGGCTTACAGAACCTAGGGGAAGGACAAAAGTTGGAGTTAGCCCGGCCGCCAGCCCGCAGGGCCATCTGGTCGCCCAGCCCACAGGGCCATCTGGTCACCCTGCCCGCAGGGCAATCTGGTCGCGCAGCCAGGCAGCCAGATGACCCAGGACGACCCAGCGCCCGGATGGCCTGGGAGGATGCTGTACCCAGTCGCCCTTGCAGTCCAGCGAGGGTGGCCAGGCGCTGCTGCTGTTTGCCTCCCTGCTCGACTTGCCCATGCAGCAGTGGGAAGCGGAGGCCCGGCCGGCGGCGGCCCAGGCCATCTGGTCACCCTGCTGACCCGCAAGGGAAGGTGTGGCCCCCATCCCCGCACCCCGGTGGGGCAGGGACGGGAGGGGGAGGCCCCCCTGCTGAAGGGCACGTGGTGGAGGCAGCCTCCCACAGGCCCACGTTACCCCTCCGCATCCCTCCCGCCGGCCAGGCGGCAGAGGGACCCACCCCTGGGTGTGATGGAGGGAGGCTTCCACGGGCGCCCACGCACGGAAAGAGACAAAAGCTTGGCTCAGAGGATGACTTTCAATAGATCGCAGCGAGGTAGCTTCTCTGCTACTTACGAAACCCTGACCCAGATCGTCTACGAATGATTTAGCACCGGGTGCCCCACGAACATGCGCCTGATCAAACTCGGAGAAAAAGGACCATCGGCAAGGGGCTGAGAGGCAGGAGCGTCCCCGGGCCCCTGAGTGCCCCTGGCTGGCGGACCCCGGGATGCCTTCCGCCTCTAAGCATGGCCACACCTCATGGAAGTCTGCCTGATCAAACTCGGAGAAAAACGACCATTGAACCCTGATAAAAACAACCATCAACAAGGGGCCGAGAGGCAGAAGCGTCCACGGGCCCCTGGGGGCCCCTGGCGGGTGGGCCCCAGGACGACCTTCCCCTCTCTGCATGGCCAGACCTCACGGAGGTATGCCTGATCAAATTTGGAGAAAAACGACCATCGGCAAGGGGCTGAGAGGCAGGAGCGTCCTCGGGATCTTGGGGGCCCCTGGCAGGCAGGCCCCGGGAGGCCTCCCCTCCTCTCAGCATGGCCGGACCTCATGGAAGTCTGCCTGATCAAACTCGGAAAAAACAACCATCGACAAGGGGCCAAGAGGCAGAAGTGTCCACGGGCCCCTGGGGGACCCTGGCAGGCGGTCCCCAGGACACCTTCCCCCCCTCAGCATGGCCAGACCTCACGGAGGTCTGTGCCTGATCAAACTCGGAGAAAACGGACCATCGGCAAGGGACTGAGAGGCAGGATTGTTCCCGGGCCCCTGGGGGCCCCTGGCAGGCGGGCCCTGGGACGCCTTTCCCCTCTCAGCATGGCCAGACCTCACGGAGGTATGCCTGATCGAACTCGGAGAAAAACGACCATCGGCAAGGGGCTGAGAGGCAGAAGCTTCCCCGGGCCCCTGGGGGCCCCTGGCGGGTGGGCCCCGGGACGCCTTCCCCCTCTCAGCATGGCCAGACCTCATGGAAGTCTGCCTGATCAAACTCGGAGAAAAACTACCATCGAACTCGGAGAAAAACAAACATCGGCAAGGGGCTGAGAGGCAGAAGCTTCCCCGGGCCCCTGGGGGCCCCTGGCAGGCGGGCCCTGGGACGCCTTTCCCCTCTCAGCATGGCCAGACCTCACGGAGGTATGCCTGATCGAACTCGGAGAAAAACGACCATCGGCAAGGGGCTGAGAGGCAGAAGCGTCCCCGGGCCCCTGGGGGCCCCTGGCGGGTGGGTCCCGGGCGCCTTCCCCCTCTCAGCATGGCCAGACCTCATGGAAGTCTGCCTGATCAAACTCGGAAAAAAACAACCATCGAACTCGGAGAAAAACGACCATCGGCAAGGGGCAGAGAGGCAGAAGCGTCCCCGGGCCCCTGGGGGTCCCTGGCAGCCCCCGGGACGCCTTTCCCCTCTCAGCATGGCCAGACCTCACGGAGGTATACCTGATCAAACTCGGAGAAAAACGACCATCGGCAAGGGGCTGAGAGGCAGAAACGTCCCCGGGCCCCTGGGGGCCCCTGGCGGGTGGGCCCCGGGACGCTTCCCCCCTCTCACCATGGCCAGACCTCATGGAAGTCTGCCTGATCAAACTCGGAGAAAAACGACCATCGAACTCGGAGAAAAACAACCATCGGCAAGGGGCTGAGAGGCAGAAGCGTCCCCGGGCCCCTGGGGGCCCCTGGCAGGCGGGCCCCAGGACTCCTTTTCCCTCTCAGCAAGGCCAGACCTCACAGAGGTATGCCTGATCAAACTCGGAGAAAAACGACCATCGGCAAGGGGCTGAGAGGCAGAAGCGTCCCCGGGCCCCTGGGGGCCCCTGGCGGGTGGGCCCCGGGACGTATCCCCCCTCTCAGCATGGCCAGACCTCATGGAAGTCTGCCTGATCAAACTCGGAGAAAAACGACCATCGAACTCGGAGAAAAACGACCATCGGCAATGGGCTGAGAGGCAGAAGCGTCCCGGGCCCCTGGGGGCCCCTGGCGGGTGGACCCCGGGATGCCTTCCCCCTCTCAGCATGGCCAGACGTCATGGAAGTCTGCCTCATCAAACTCTTAGAAAAACGACCATCGAACCCTGATATAAACGACCATCGACAAGGGGCCGAGAGGCAGGATTGTTCCCGGGCCCCTGGGGGCCCCTGGCAGGCGGGCCCTGGGACGCCTTTCCCCTCTCAGCATGGCCATACCTCACGGAGGTATGCCTGATTGAACTCGGAGAAAAACGACCATCGGCAAGGGGCTGAGAGGCAGAAGCGTCCCCAGGCCCCTGGGGGCCCCTGGCGGGTCGGCCCCGGGACGCCTTCCCCCTCTCAGCATGGCCAGACCTCATGGAAGTCTGCCTCATCAAACTCTTAGAAAAACGACCATCGAACCCTGATAAAAACGACCATCGGCAAGGGGCTGAGAGGCAGAAGCGTCCCCGGGCCCCTGGGGGCCCCTGGCGGGTGGGCCCCGGGACGCCTTCCCCCTCTCAGCATGGCCAGACCTCATGGAAGTCTGCCTGATCAAACTCGGAGAAAAACTACCATCGAACTCGGAGAAAAACAAACATCGGCAAGGGGCTGAGAGGCAGAAGCTTCCCCGGGCCCCTGGGGGCCCCTGGCAGGTGGGCCCTGGGACGCCTTTCCCCTCTCAGCATGGCCAGACCTCATGGAAGTCTGCCTGATCAAACTCGGAGAAAAACAACCATCGAACTCGGAGAAAAACGACCATCGGCAAGGGGCTGAGAGGCAGAAGCGTCCCCGGGCCCCTGGGGGTCCCTGGCAGCCCCCGGGACGCGATTCCCCTCTCAGCATGGCCAGACCTCACGGAGGTATACCTTATCGAACTCGGAGAAAAACGACCATCGGCAAGGGGCTTAGAGGCAGAAGCGTCCCCAGGCCCCTGGGGGCCCCTGGCGGGTGGGCCCCGGGACGCTTCCCCCCTCTCAGCATGGCCAGACCTCATGGAAGTCTGCCTGATCAAACTCGGAGAAAAATGACCATCGAACTCGGAGAAAAACGACCATCGGCAAGGGGCTGAGAGGCAGAAGCGTCCCCGGGCCCCTGGGGGCCCCTGGCAGGCGGGCCCCAGGACACCTTTTCCCTCTCAGCAAGGCCAGACCTCACAGAGGTATGCCTGATCAAACTCGGAGAAAAACGACCATCGGCAAGGGGCTGAGAGGCAGAAGCATCCCCGGGCCCCTGGGGGCCCCTGGCAGTTGGGCCCCGGGACGCATCCCCCCTCTCAGCATGGCCAGACCTCATGGAAGTCTGCCTGATCAAACTCGGAGAAAAACAACCATCGAACTCGGAGAAAAACGACCATCGGCAAGGGGCAGAGAGGCAGAAGCGTCCCTGGGCCCCTGGGGGCCCCTGGCAGGCGGGCCCCGGGACACCTTCCCCCTCAAACTCGGTGAAAAAGGACCATCGGCAATGGGCTGAGAGGCAAGAGTGTCCCCAGGACATGGGGGCCCCGGCGGGCAGGCCCCAGGGCTGCTTTCCCCTGATTCAGAATCTCCGGAGGTCTGACTGACCCTCTCCCTAGTAATCCGGAGGAACATTACCCCCCTTTCTTGTAATCTGTGCACTCGAGGTCACATAGGGGACCCAAGCGACGAACGAGCCCGACCTCCTGGAGCCCTGGCTGGGATCCGGGAGGCGAATGGCACCTCATCGGGACTTCCAGGGAAGTTCGGTCATCTGGTCGCCCCATAGGAAAGCATTGTGGTCGACCAGATGGCCGAGGGAATCGGGGCGACCAGATGAAAGAGGAGCCGTCTGGACACCCTGTGCCCCAACGAAGGAGTCAGCGGGCTCCGCGGCATGGCCGACCGGAGGCCCAGAGCCCCAAAGCCCCAGCTGGGCCCCAGCCATGGAGGCTCCCAGGGGGCCCCGACAGGCCCTCCGACCCGGGGCCCCCTGGCACTTTGACAAGCAGGGAGGACTGCCCGGGCACAACGGAACCCCGACCTGGGCTCTTGGCAGTGCAGCAGGCCGGGGGACAGGGCCCAGGGCCCGAGCACCCAGCTCGGGGCTCTGGGGCTCCGGGGCTCTGTGCCTCCGGGCCTCCGGGGCTCTGGGGCTGCAGGGATGCAGGGCTCGGGGACTGCAGGGCTCCAAGGCTCGGGGGGCTGCAGGGCTCCGGGGCTGCAGGGCTGCAGGGCTCCAGGGCTCGGGGGCTCCAGGGCAGCAGGGCTGCAGGGTTCCGGGGCTCCATTGCTCCAGGGCTCCAGGCCTCCGGGGCTGCTGGGCTGCTGGGCTCCAAGGTTTCGGGCCTCCATGGCCCGGGACCCATGGAGCCCGTCCCGGGTACTTTCCCACTCTGCGGCCCGAAGGAGGGAGCCCCGAATGCCTGGGAGGTGCTGCCCGGGCATCGCTCATCTGGTCCCCAGCAGGGAACCACCAGCCCCGGGAGGGTGTTTGGGCATACCCCTGCACCTACTAATCCGGAGGAAAATTACCCCCCTTTCTTGTAATCTGTGCACTCGAGGTGACAGAGGGGACCCAGGGCACAAAAGTGCCCAACCTCCTGGAGCCCAGGATGGGATCCGGGAGGCGAATGGCACCTCATAAGGACTTCCAGGGAAGTCCGGCCATCTAGTCGCCCCATAGGAAAGAATTGCGGCCGACCAGATGGCCGAGGCGAGAGGGGCGACCTGATGGCCGGGACCGAAAGGACGCCCATCTGCCTGCCTCGGGCCTGTAGGGCTCAGGAGCTGCAGGGCTCCGGGGCTCCGGGGCTGCAGGGCTCGGGGACTGCAGGGCTTCACGGCTCGGGGGGCTGCAGGGCTCCGGGGCTCCAGGGCTCCAAGGCTGCTGGGCTCCAGGGCAGCAGGGCTCCAGGGCTCCAGGGCCCAGGACCCATGGAGCCTATCCCGGGTACTTTGCCACTCTGCGGCCCGGAGGAGGGAGCCCCGGATGCCTGGGAGGTGTTCCCCGGGCATCGCCCATCTGGTCCCCAGCAAGGAACCACCAGACCTGGGAGGGTGTTTGGGCATACCCTTGCACCTACTAATCCGGAGGAAAATTACCCCCCTTTCTTGTAATATGTGCACTCGAGGTGACAGAGGGGACCCAGGGCACGAACGTGCCCGACCTCCTGGAGCCCTGGCTGGGATCCGGGAGGCGAATGGCATCTCAAAGGGACTTCCAGGGAAGTCCGGCCATCTAGTCGCCCCATAGGAAAGCATTGCGGGCGACCAGATGGCCGTGGCGAGAGGGGCGACCAGATGGCCGGGACCGAAATGACGCCAATCTGCCTGCCCCGGGCCTTTAGGGCTCAGGAGCTGCAGGGCTCCAGGGCTCCGGGGCTCTGGGGCTCTGGGGCTGCAGGGATGCAGGGCTCGGGGACTGCAGGGCTCCACGGCTCGGGGGGCTGCAGGGCTCCAGGGCTCCAGGGCTCCAGGGCTTCAGGGCTCCAGGGCTGCAGGGCTCCAGGGCTCTGGGGCTTCAGGGCAGCAGGGCTCCAGGGCTCCGGGGCTCCGGGACCCATGGAGCCCGTCCCGGGTACTTTCCCACTCTGCGGCCCGGAGGAGGGAGCCCCGAATGCCTGTGAGGTGCTGCCCGGGCATCGCTCATCTGGTCCCCAGCAGGGAACCACCAGCCCCGGGAGGGTGTTTGGGCATACCCTTGCACCTACTAATCTGGAGGAAAATTACCCCCCTTTCTTGTAATCCGTGCACTCGAGGTGACAGAGGGGACCCAGGGCACAAAAGTGCCCGACCTCCTGGAGCCCAGGATGGGATCCGGGAGGCGAATGGCACCTCATAGGGACTTCCAGGGAAGTCCGGCCATCTAGTCGCCCCATAGGAAAGCATTGCGGGCGACCAGATGGCCGGGACCGAAATGACGCCAATCTGCCTGCCCCGGGCCTTTAGGGCTCAGGAGCTGCAGGGCTCCAGGGCTCCGGGGCTCCGGGGCCCTGGGGCTGCAGGGATGCAGGGCTCGGGGACTGCAGGGCTCCACGGCTCGGGGGCTGCAGGGCTCCGGGGCTGCAGGGCTCCAGGGCTCCAGGGCTCCAGGGCTCCAGTGCTGCAGGGCTCCAGGGCAGCAGGGCTCCAGGGCTCCGGGGCTCCAGGGCCCGGGACCCATGGAGCCCGTCCCGGGTACTTTCCCACTCTGCGGCCCGGAGGAGGGAGCCCCGAATGCCTGGGAGGTGCTGCCCGGGCATCGCTCATCTGGTCCCCAGAAGGGACCACCAGCCCCGGGAGGGTGTTTGGGCATACCCTTGCACGTACTAATCCAGAGGAAAATTACCCCCCTTTCTTGTAATCCGTGCACTCGAGGTGACAGAGGGGACCCAGGGCACAAAAGTGCCCGACCTCCTGGAGCCCAGGATGGGATCCGGGAGGCGAATGGCACCTCATAGGGACTTCCAGGGAAGTCCGGCCATCTAGTCGCCCCATAGGAAAGAATTGCGGGCGACCAGATGGCCGAGGCGAGAGGGGCGACCTGATGCCCGGGACCGAAAGGACGCCAATCTGCCTGCCTCGGGCCTGTAGGGCTCAGGAGCTGCAGGGCTCCGGGGCTGCAGGGCTCGGGGACTGCAGGACTCCACGGCTCGGGAGGCTGCAGGGCTCCGGGGCTCCAGAGCTCCAGGGCTCCAGGGCTGCAGGGCTCCGGGGCTGCTGGGCTCCAGGGCAGCAGGGCTCCAGGGCTCCAGGGCCCAGGACCCATGGAGCCTTTCCCGGGTACTTTGCCACTCTGCGGCCCGGAGGAGGGAGCCCCGGATGCCTGGGAGGTGTTCCCGGGCATCGCCCATCTGGTCCCAAGCAGGGAACCACCAGACCTGGGAGGGTGTTTGGGCATACCCTTGCACCTACTAATCCGGAGGAAAATTACCCCCCTTTCTTGTAATCTGTGCACTCGAGGTGACAGAGGGGACCCAGGGCACAAACGTGCCCGACCTCCTGGAGCCCTGTCTCGGATCCGGGAGGCGAATGGCATCTCATAGGGACTTCCAGGGAAATCCGGCCATCTAGTCGCCCCATAGGAAAGCATTGCGGGGGACCAGATGGCCGTGGCGAGAGGGGCGACCAGATGGCCGGGACCGAAATGACGCCAATCTGCCTGCCCCGGGCCTTTAGGGCTCAGGAGCTGCAGGGCTCCTGGGCTCCGGGGCTCCGGGGCTCTGGGGCTGCAGGGATGCAGGGCTCGGGGACTGCAGGGCTCCACGGCTCGGGGGGCTGCAGGGCTCCGGGGCTGCAGGGCTCCAGGGCTCCAGGGCTCCAGGGCTCCAGTGCTAAAGGGCTCCAGGGCTCTGGGGCTTCAGGGCAGCAGGGCTCCAGGGCTCCGGGGCTCCAGGGCCCGGGACCCATGGAGCCCGTCCCGGGTACTTTCCCACTCTGCGGCCCGGAGGAGGGAGCCCCGAATGCCTGGGAGGTGCTGCCCGGGCATCGCTCATCTGGTCCCCAGCAGGGACCACCAGCCCCGGGAGGGTGTTTGGGCATACCCTTGCACGTACTAATCCGGAGGAAAATTACCCCCCTTTCTTGTAATCCGTGCACTCGAGGTGACAGAGGGGACCCAGGGCACAAAAGTGCCCGACCTCCTGGAGCCCAGGATGGGATCCGGGAGGCGAATGGCACCTCATAGGGACTTCCAGGGAAGTCCGGCCATCTAGTCGCCCCATAGGAAAGAATAGCAGGCGACCAGATGGCCGAGGCGAGAGTGGCGACCTGATGGCCGGGACCGAAAGGAGGCCAATCTGCCTGCCTCGGGCCTGTAGGGCTCAGGAGCTGCAGGGCTCCGGGGCTGCAGGGCTCGGGACTGCAGGACTCCACGGCTCGGGGGGCTGCAGGGCTCCGGGGCTCCAGGGCTCCAGGGCTCCAGGGCTCCAGGGCTCCAGGGCTCCAGGGCTGCAGGGCTCCGGGGCTCCAGGGCTGCTGGGCTCCAGGGCAGCAGGGCTCCAGGGCCCAGGACCCATGGAGCCTATCCCGGGTACTTTGCCACTCTGCGGCCCGGAGGAGGGAGCCCCGGATGCCTGGGAGGTGTTCCCCAGGCATCGCCCATCTGGTCCCCAGCAGGGAACCACCAGACCTGGGAGGGTGTTTGGGCATACCCTTGCACCTACTAATCCGGAGGAAAATTACCCCCCTTTCTTGTAATCTGTGCACTCGAGGTGACAGAGGGGACCCAGGGCACGAATGTGCCCGACCTCCTGGAGCCCTGGCTGGGATCCGGGAGGCGAATGGCATCTCATAGGGACTTCCAGGGAAGTCCGGCCATCTAGTCGCCCCATAGGAAAGAATTGCGGGCGACCAGAAGGCCGAGGCGAGAGGGGCGACCTGATGGCCGGGACCGAAAGGACGCCAATCTGCCTGCCTCGGGCCTGTAGGGCTCAGGAGCTGCAGGGCTCCGGGGCTCCGGGGCTGCAGGGCTCGGGGACTGCAGGGCTCCACGGCTCGGGGGGCTGCAGGGCTCCGGGGCTCCAGGGCTCCAGGGCTCCAGGGCTGCAGGGCTCCGGGGCTGCTGTGCTCCAGGGCAGCAGGGCTCCAGGGCTCCAGGGCCCAGGACCCATGGAGCCTATCCCTGGTACTTTGCCACTCTGCGGCCCGGAGGAGGGAGCCCTTTATGCCTGGGAGGTGTTCCCCGGGCATCGCCCATCTGGTCCCCAGCAGGGAACTACCAGACCTGGGAGGGTGTTTGGGCATACCCTTGCACCTACTAATCCGGAGGAAAATTACCCCCCTTTCTTGTAATCTGTGCACTAGAGGGGACCCAGGGTGCAAACGTGCCCGACCTCCTGGAGCCCTGGCTGGGATCCGGGAGGCGAATGGCATCTCATAGGGACTTCCAGGGAAGTCCGGCCATCTAGTCGCCCCATAGGAAAGCATTGCGGGCGACCAGATGGCCGTGGCGAGAGGGGCGACCAGATGGCCGGGACCGAAATGACGCCAATCTGCCTGCCCCGGGCCTTTAGGGCTCAGGAGCTGCAGGGCTCCAGGGCTCCGGGGCTCCGGGGCTCTGGGGCTGCAGGGATGCAGGGCTCGGGGACTGCAGGGCTCCACGGCTCTGGGGGCTGCAGGGCTCCAGGGCTGCGGGGCTCCGGGGCTCCGGGGCTCCAGGGCCCAGGACCCATGGAGCCCGTCCCTGGTACTTTCCCACTCTGCGGCCCGGAGGAGGGAGCCCCGAATGCCTGGGAGGTGCTGCCCGGGCATCGCTCATCTGGTCCCCAGCAGGGAACCACCAGCCCCAGGAGGGTGTTTGGGCATACCCTTGCACCTACTAATCCGGAGGAAAATTACCCCCCTTTCTTGTAATCCGTGCACTCGAGGTGACAGAGGGGACCCAGGGCACAAAAGTGCCCGACCTCCTGGAGCCCAGGATGGGATCCGGGAGGCGAATGGCACCTCATAGGGACTTCCAGGGAAGTCCGGCCATCTAGTCGCCCCATAGAAAAGAATTGCGGGCGACCAGATGGCCGAGGCGAGAGGGGCGACCTGATGGCCGGGACCGAAAGGACGCCAATCTGCCTGCCTCGGGCCTGTAGGGCTCAGGAGCTGCAGGGCTCCGGAGCTCCGGGGCTGCAGGGCTCGGGGACTGCAGGGCTCCACGGCTCGGGGGGCCGCAGGGCTTCGGGGCTCCAGGGCTCCAGGGCTGCAGGGCTGCAGGGCTCCGGGGCTGCTGGGCTCCAGGGCAGCAGGGCTCCAGGGCTCCAGGGCCCAGGACCCATGGAGCCTATCCCGGGTACTTTGCCACTCTGCGCCCTGGAGGAGGGAGCCCCGGATGCCTGGGAGGTGTTCCCCGGGCATCGCCCATCTGGTCCCCAGCAGGGAACCACCAGACCTGGGAGGGTGTTTGGGCATACCCTTGCACCTACTAATCCGGAGGAAAATTACCCCCCTTTCTTGTAATCTGTGCACTCGAGGTGACAGAGGGGACCCAGGGCGCAAACGTGCCCGACCTCCTGGAGCCCTGTCTCGGATCCGGGAGGCGAATGGCATCTCATAGGGACTTCCAGGGAAATCCGGCCATCTAGTCGCCCCATAGGAAAGCATTGCGGGCGACCAGATGGCCGTGGCGAGAGGGGCGACCAGATGGCCGGGACCGAAATGACGCCAATCTGCCTGCCCCGGGCCTTTAGGGCTCAGGAGCTGCAGGGCTCCAGGGCTCCGGGGCTCCGGGGCCCTGGGGCTGCAGGGATGCAGGGCTCGGGGACTGCAGGGCTCCACGGCTCGGGGGCTGCAGGGCTCCGGGGCTGCAGGGCTCCAGGGCTCCAGGGCTCCAGTGCTGCAGGGCTCCAGGGCAGCAGGGCTCCAGGGCTCCGGGGCTCCAGGGCCCGGGACCCATGGAGCCCGTCCCGGGTACTTTCCCACTCTGCGGCCCGGAGGAGGGAGCCCCGAATGCCTGGGAGGTGCTGCCCGGGCATCGCTCATCTGGTCCCCAGCAGGGACCACCAGCCCCAGGAGGGTGTTTGGGCATACCCTTGCACGTACTAATCCGGAGGAAAATTACCCCCCTTTCTTGTAATCCGTGCACTCGAGGTGACAGAGGGGACCCAGGGCACAAAAGTGCCCGACCTCCTGGAGCCCAGGATGGGATCCGGGAGGCGAATGGCACCTCATAGGGACTTCCAGGGAAGTCCGGCCATCTAGTCGCCCCATAGGAAAGAATAGCAGGCGACCAGATGGCCGAGGCGAGAGTGGCGACCTGATGGCCGGGACCGAAAGGACGCCAATCTGCCTGCCCCGGGCCTTTAGGGCTCAGGAGCTGCAGGGCTCCAGGGCTCCGGGGCTCCGGGGCTCTGGGGCTGCAGGGATGCAGGGCTCGGGGACTGCAGGGCTCCACGGTTTGGGGGGCTGCAGGGCTCCGGGGCTGCAGGGCTCCAGGGCTCCAGGGCTCCAGGGCTCCAGTGCTAAAGGGCTCCAGGGCTCTGGGGCTTCAGGGCAGCAGGGCTCCAGGGCTCCGGGGCTCCAGGGCCCGGGACCCATGGAGCCCGTCCCGGGTACTTTCCCACTCTGCGGCCCGGAGGAGGGAGCCCCGAATGCCTGGGAGGTGCTGCCCGGGCATCGCTCATCTGGTCCCCAGCAGGGACCACCAGCCCCAGGAGGGTGTTTGGGCATACCCTTGCACGTACTAATCCGGAGGAAAATTACCCCCCTTTCTTGTAATCCGTGCACTCGAGGTGACAGAGGGGACCCAGGGCACAAAAGTGCCCGACCTCCTGGAGCCCAGGATGGGATCCGGGAGGCGAATGGCACCTCATAGGGACTTCCAGGGAAGTCCGGCCATCTAGTCGCCCCATAGGAAAGAATAGCAGGCGACCAGATGGCCGAGGCGAGAGTGGCGACCTGATGGCCGGGACCGAAAGGACGCCAATCTGCCTGCCTCGGGCCTGTAGGGCTCAGGAGCTGCAGGGCTCCGGGGCTGCAGGGCTCGGGACTGCAGGACTCCACGGCTCGGGGGGCTGCAGGGCTCCGGGGCTCCAGGGCTCCAGGGCTCCAGGGCTGCAGGGCTCCGGGGCTCCAGGGCTGCTGGGCTCCAGGGCAGCAGGGCTCCAGGGCCCAGGACCCATGGAGCCTATCCCGGGTACTTTGCCACTCTGCGGCCCGGAGGAGGGAGCCCCGGATGCCTGGGAGGTGTTCCCCGGGCATCGCCCATCTGGTCCCCAGCAGGGAACCACCAGACCTGGGAGGGTGTTTGGGCATACCCTTGCACCTACTAATCCGGAGGAAAATTACCCCCCTTTCTTGTAATCTGTGCACTCGAGGTGACAGAGGGGACCCAGGGCACGAACGTGCCCGACCTCCTGGAGCCCTGGCTGGGATCCGGGAGGCGAATGGCACCTCATAGGGACTTCCAGGGAAGTCCGGCCATCTAGTCCCCCTTATAGGAAAGAATTGCGGGCGACCAGATGGCCGAGGCGAGAGGGGCGACCTGATGGCCGGGACTGAAAGGACGCCAATCTGCCTGCCTCGGCCTTGAGGTTCCGTGACGGTTCCGTGACGACTTGAACCCGTGTTTTCAAGTTTGTCGGAAATACATAAAATTAGTATCAGCGAACCGCAAATGATCCATTTAGCATATCCTGGTGTTTTCGCTACGCTACGAGCAAGAGCACTCCTTCCATTGACATATTTCTGATATACCCACGGCATCCATCTTAGATCGTGGCCGCCATTTTGTGGTTCCTTGCCCTCACATATGCAATAGCCTCTGATCATTTCATTTACTTCACTTTGATTAAGGACACGTAGCCTTAGCCGGAGATTCACCTCTTACATGACACGTGCACCTTAAACCAGATCACGCTGAAGCTGCATGACTCGACAAAGGCTGCCTCCTCTGCCCGAGGCCAGCCCACCTGAACTGGTTTTCCTGTCCATTGTACCTGATCATGATTAGGCGGCCGAAGCCGGTAGCCTTGCCCATTTACAACCCACAAACATCTCTTATCCCGCTTTTCTATCTTCTGCACCTGGCTCTGCTCCTTTCCTTCTGGGCCTTTATTAGGGGGAGGTAACGAACTTTACGATGAGGCGGTCCGGGTCTTGAATGCAATATTGACAAGGGATTGTGATGGACTGGTGGGAACCCCTCTTCGTGATGTTTGGTATCAGATATTATCGACAGTTCCTGTGTAACGCCAAATATTTATTGTTTAGAGACACAAAGGTTTGGGAATGTACCGACATGTGAAATATTTGCCTAGAGCACAATTTTTGGTATATAAGGAGCAACCCACTTTGTACAAATCGAACAGTCTCCTAGATTCTGCCCGTGTGTAGATTCTGTGATTTCTGTGTCCCTGCAGTAATAAACCTTTGGTCTTTGACGCCACCATCGAGAAGCCCGTGTTTCTGTTCATTTGTGCACCAAGGCAGGTGGGACTCCGGGGTCTTTGGGTGTTGTACCCTGACACCTCTGGACGGAACCAAAAAGTCCAGAACTCCAATTGGCGCCCAACGTGGGGCTCGACGTCATTCGGTACCGGTCCAAAAGCCTGAAGAGTTCGAGAAGCTTCGTGTGAAGATTCCTGAGGGAGGCGCCCCACTTCATCGATCCCGGCATATCGCAAAAGTGGCCCTGAAGTTCTCTTCCACGAGGGTTCCCGTTCAGGACGGCTGCAGTGGGCCGTTGCCTTGACCGTCGCCCTGTCTTGGACCCGAAGTGGTGCAGTCCTTAGTACGGCGAAACGTGACGGGTTTCTCCTTGGTGACGTCTTCAGTGCCTCAGTTAAGTATTTAGTGATAGCTAGCTGGTTACTTTTGTGAGGATTGTTAAAAATCCTTGATCGGTTCTTGGTTTGGTTTGGTTTTGTAAGATTATCACTAGTTGTTCTGGTTACGATAATCTATTTGGTTCAGTTTTGAGTATCGATACATCAGTTCGTTTTGGTAGGCCTAAGTTCTTGGTTCAAGTGCACAATTTGTTTCGTGTTTTGTTTGTTTTGTGTTCCGGACTGAGAATGGTAAGTCGGAAAATGTTGTCTTGTTTTAGTTGCAACAGTGACTCACAATTAGAGGATTCCTGTCTGGTTCCTCCGATTGGGACTCCCCTATATGACCTATATTGTAAGTATGGTGTGGGTCCTATAACTTATAATGAGATATGGGTCCGTTATTGCAAGAAGGATGGTGTCCTTAGTTGGCCACTGCATGGTAGTTTTGAACAAGAGATTCTCGACAATTTAGAAGCGAAATTGTTTAGGAAGAAAGCCCGGCCGGCAATGTTTGATTCCTTTCGTTATTGGCGGAAAGAATCCAAACAGAGAGAAATGAAAAGGTTGAAAAAAGAGCAAAAAGAACTAGAAGAGTTAACTCTAGAGCAAGCGACTAAGCAGTTGCAGGCTAACGAGTGTGAGAAAGCCATAGATGTAGCCATTAGAGAGCGTAACTTAGCGATTGACAAGTGCTATCCTGCCTTGCCATCGAAAATGGCTAAGATACTGGAGGATTCCGAAAACGATCCTCTGCTATCTTATCTGTTACGGTCGCCTCCACCGTATGCACAAGGTGCTACGGCTCCACTTATACCGAATGTTCAATTGCCGGTTGCTGGACAACCTGGTGTTCTTGTTCCTCAGAATCAAGTTCCTATACCTCCTGTGGTGAATGTAAATGTTCCTACAGCTCCTCCTCTTCCTGCACTGCCCGCTCCTATACCTACCACTGTACCTATTGGTCCTCAAACTATTTTCCTCGATACTCCTACTGTTTCGTCATCTATTCCTACCTCTACTGCGTTCTCTATGTCTGCGAGTGTACTAACTCCACTTTCTGTTCGTCGAAGAATTACTGATTCTGTTACTAATATGCTGTCTCCTATATATAAAACCTTGATTAAGACTCCTACTCCTGACTCTGTTCAGAGACGGAGTCAGCTTCCAAGTACTGAGGAACGGGGAGTTTTAGACTCCACGGCTCTCAGATGGATTACAAAAGTTAGAAGATATAGTACGAAAGATGTGTTAGAGACATTTATGCAATGGGGAGAGCCAACACAGCGATACGTCTTCGACGAGATGTGCTCGTTGTTGCGTGAGGAAATAGAAGAAGACGATGTCGAATCAGATTTGGAAGATTTAATTAAGATTCAAAAAGAGTTTGCTGCTGGAATGATAGTGGGCGATAATATAAAGGAAGCGATGGAACTCATTTTGAGTTTTAGGATTGATCCATCTCTTCGCTCGCCGAGAGATTTAGAGAAAGGTAGAATGAAGCTAAGTCGCCAATATCCTATGAGGGAGGTTCCTCCAATTTGGCGCGAAGCAGTACAACGTGATGATAATGCGGGTATTGCAGCTGCTCCAGCACAGTTCCAAAGAGTATGGATACATATTCCGTGGAAGCGAGCAGAAGTGTTAGCAGTGAAACAGGCCTTGCCAGATCCACGTAAGAATCCAGCCGGATATTACAAGGAATTGACACAGACAGTTGAGGCTTGTATAATGAACTTAGCCGACATTGATATGTTGTTCGGTAATGTAGTTCCACAACCAGTGTGGGCTAAAATTCGTAGAGAGGATCATCAGGCTGCTTTAGGTGGTGATTGGGCAGCTATCACTGCAGCAGATGCTCAACAAATAGGTGGTGCGAAACCCGAACCCCTAATTGCTAATCTGCCAGGCAGAATAATAGATTTAATGAAGACTCTGATGCCAGCATTGCGTGTTAATTGGGATAAATTATCCGCATGCAAGCAGAAGAAAGACGAAAGTGTCTCCGACTTCTTCACGAGGTTCGAAGAGACTTTTGTGGATCATAGTGGTCAGGATATGAGCACTGAAGGAGGACAGAGATTGTTTGTCGATAAATTTGTGCATAATTTGTTACCCGAATTATGCAATAAATTGAAAGACTCAGAAAGTGCGTGGGCTGTATCTACGACAGCGCAAATACTTGCGACTGCACAGTACTATGAAAATAGGGATAAAGAGGAAAAGGAGAAATCAGAGAAGAAAACGAAAGATTTAAAGACTAAAGTTCTTTTACAGCAGGCGTATCCGCCTCGCACGAATCAGACTAATATGCAACAGAATTCGTATCAAAAGACAGATTATAATTCGACCAGGCCTCAATACCAGTGGAATCAGTGTGCGTACTGTAAGAAAGAGGGTCACTATAAAAATGATTGTCAGATTTTAGCGCAAAATAATGCGGCAGCAGCTCAGAGAGGTCGTGGTGGTTTTGTGCAGAATTCTAGAGGTCGGGGACGAGGTGCTATGCCTCCACAAACTAATGATCGTCCTTCTAATCACTTTGATCAGCGAAATGTACAGTCAGCTCAACAGAATAGATCTCAGCAATATCTTGTTGAGGATTATTGTGAAGTTGAAGAGGGTTTTCAACAAAATGGGTACTAGGACAGCCATAGACAGAGAGAGGGAGTAGTATCAGTTCCAGTGGATCAGAGTGGGCCTTATGTCGCAGTAGCAACATCAGGTGTAGTCGAACCGTTTCTGTTGGATACTGGTGCCGCAAAAAGTTCTATCATGCATGCGAAACTCCCTGGCGCACCTTTGTCTGGCTCAACAAATGTTTCCGTAGGTTTTTCAGGCGCCCCTGTGTACAACCCGATATCTGGTCCTTTGTCTATTTCTGTTGGACCGTGTCAATTGAAAGCACCCTTAATTTTGACGACAGGTTGTAATGAAAATCTGCTTGGTTTAGATTTGTTAAAACGACTATATGCGACATTGTACTGTTCTCCGGAAGGAGTACAGCTTACTTTGGGTAAAAGACTCACCTCTCCGATGTACTTGTCTATGGACGCACTCCCGCCGGAGCTACGTTCACTCCCTGATTCTCTTTGGGCGACTGGTCCCAATGATGTAGGTCTACTAGAGATTCCACCGTATGTAGTAACTTTGAAAGCGAATGTGAAATTTCCAAGAATTCCTCAATATAAAATATCGAATGAAGGTGAGCGTGCACTCTTATTGATTGTGCAAGATTTGATTAAAAAAGGTGTGGTTGAAGAAACGCGAGGAAATGTTTGTAATAGTCCTGTATTGCCGATTTTGAAACGAACAGATCCTACAAAGCCTCCAGTTTATAGGTTTGTCATAGACCTTAGAGAAGTTAATAAGATTGTAATTCCGCAGTTTCCTGTAGTGCCAGACATTACTGCTTTGTTAACATTGATTCCTGCTACAGCTACATGGTTCTCAGTCATCGACTTGAAGAATGCCTTTTTCAGCATTCCGATAGCCGAGGAAAGCAGAGATATTTTTGGCTTCTGTTTAGGAGGTCGGAGTTTCAGATTTAAACGCGCTCCACAAGGCTATTGTGAAAGTCCATCTATTTACAGTCAAGCTTTAAAAAGCCAATTAGATTCTTTTGTCCTTCCTCCAGGTTCTGCCCTAGTACAGTACGTAGACGATCTTTTGGTGGCTGCCGATGACAAGGAAACTTGCAAGGCAGCTACAATTTCACTATTGCATCATTTGTCTAATTTGAATCATAAGGTGTCACCTTCCAAAATGCAATATTGCTGTCAAGAAGTAACCTACCTAGGTCACCTCTTATCAAAGGAGGGAAGGAAGTTGACCCCAGAAAGAATAAAAGCAATTATGCAAATGAGTGTTCCACGCACACAGAGGGAAGTACGTGCCTTTCTAGGTATTACCTCTTACTGTAGGCAATGGATCCCAAATTTTTCACTTTTAGCAAAACCGTTGGTAGCTTTGACTGGGAAAAATGTTCCGAGTCCGGTGCCATGGTCTGATGAATGTCAAGAGAGTTTTGCTGAATTACGAAAAGCTTTGTGTTCAGCTCCTGTATTGGGCACACCTGATTACAGTAAGCCATTCACGCTCTACGTTCACGAAAGAGAAGGTTGCGCGTTGAGTGTCTTGACACAGAAGTTTGGTGATAAACAACGCCCTTGTGCGTATTTCTCATCAACATTAGATCCGGTAGCTAGAGCATTGCCTAGTTGTTTGAGGGCTACAGCGGCAGCTGCAGCTTCCATTCGACAATCTGCTGGTTTGGTGATGAACAATATGCTAGTGGTCATGGTTCCTCATGCAGTGGACACACTCATGAACCGAACGAAGACACAACACCTTACTAGTGCGAGATTATCTGGTTACGAGCTGACGTTATTAGCGAGTCATATTCAGATCAAAAGATGCAATGTATTGAACCCAGCAACATTGTTGCCGACTGATCAAGAGTCGAGTGATTCTGAGCCACATGACTGTTATTTCAAAACGGAAGAAGAGACAAAAGGTCGTATCGACTTGAGAGATACTCCTCTATCCGACCCAGATGGTACGCTGTATGTGGACGGGTCATGTTTTAAATTGGAGAATGGTGATGTGACTGCTGCCTACGCAGTAACGACTTTGAAGACGATTGTGGAGACTGCAAGAGTGAGTCAGAATTCTGCCCAAGCTGCAGAGTTAATAGCTCTTACGAGAGCGTGTGTTTTAGCTGAGGGAAAGAGAGTGAATGTGTTTACAGATAGTCAGTACGCATTTGGCGTGGCCCATAGTTTTGGCCGGTTGTGGAGAGAAAGGGGTTTCATTACGTCCCATGGGACTAAGATTCAACATGGTCAGCTAGTTAACGACTTGTTAGAATCTCTAACCTTACCGACTGAAGTTGCGATTGTGAAGTGCAGTGCTCATAAAGCAATCACGGATGATGTTGGTCGGGGAAATGCCTTTGCTGATGAAACCGCTAAACAGACAGCTAGAGACATGATGAGTAGAATGTATGTTGCTACGTCTGCAAGATGGATTGCTGAGTCTGGAATGTGTGAGGACACAATGGAAAGTGTGAAAGAGATTCAGAAAGAAGCGACTGAGGAAGAGAAACGCGTATGGAGAGAAAGTACGGGCAAATTGGACTCGAATGGATGTTGGATCGATTTGACAGAACAGCAGCGTTGGATGTTGCCTGATGCGTATGTGCTTGCAGTAGTGACGATGGCGCATGGAGTGGCGCACATAAGTTCTAAAGGGATATGTAAGATGTTAGCTCCGGTTTGGAAGAATGAGGGAATCAGTAAGTGTGCAGAGAGAGTGGTGAAAAATTGTATGGTGTGCTTGATGCATAATCCTGGCAAGGGAACTCCAACTCCAGCTGGTCATTTTGCTCCTCCTTCCTGTCCCTTTGAAGTAATACAGTTAGACTTCATTCACATGGAACGCTGCAACAATTTAAAATACGTCCTGGTGGTGGTTTGTGCTTTTTCCAGGTGGATAGAAGCATACCCACTAAAGGACAACACTGCTTTATCAACTGCCAAAATTCTTCTCAAAGAATTTTTCCCTAGGTTTGGAATGCCACGGATTGTATGGTCAGATAACGGAAGTGAGTTTATAGGGAAAGTTATGCAGAGTGTGTGTGCTGGTCTAGGATTGAAACAAAAATTTCATAGTGCGAACCATCCCCAGTCTGCTGGTTTAGTCGAGGGTTACAATGGCACCCTCAAGCTTAAAATAGCCAAAATTCAAGCATCCACAGGTTTGGCTTGGCCAGACGCACTTCCTTTGGCCTTGTTATCAACGAGAGCAACAGTGCATTCTAGAATAGGGCTTTCTCCATATGAGATTGTATTTGGCCGCCCGGCAAATGTCTGGGGTGTGCCAAGGCCTAAACAATCCTGCTCCATTGAATATCCTATGTTGATAGACTATCTTTACGACTTGACTGCTAAATTAAGTCTTATTCATCAACAGGTCTTTGATGCTTTGCCAAAACCTCCGGAGAGTCCAGGGCATCAGCTGAAACCCGGCGACCACGTGGTGGTCAGAAATTTTGCGAGGACAAAGAATCTTCAGCCTCGCTACATCGGCCCCTTCCAAATCCTGCTGGCGACGAGGACAGCTGTACGTGTTGCTGGTCGCAAGCACTGGATCCACGCTTCTCACGTAAAGCGTGTTCCACTGCCGCTGCCCTACGACGACTGGGTGAAGAAGGGAATTGGTGCCTCCGAAGCTGAAACAACTCCGAAATTTGTCCCTTTCAGCGATGCCGATTTGATTTCTGACACTTTGAAACGTGACTCTCCTCTTGAAAAGACTGCTTTGAACATTGAACATTTGTCTCCAGCATCAGAAGAAACTTTGCCATCTGCGAACGTAAACTCTGCAACAGCTGCTAGTGATACACTATTCTCCGATCAGACAGTACCAGCGAAGCAGAAATACAACCTTAGAAGCCATAAAAAGGACTAATAAAGCAGGCAACTGCATACTGTGATTTTGATATATATATATATATTTTGAACTTTTGCCTTCAGCCAGGAAGTTTGTTATTGTTTATTGTTTTTAAAATTGCCTTGCCGTCTGGGTAGCCGTAGGGTCGTGGCTGTGTGCCTAGTTTGAATTTGCAGGGGTCTGACACAAGGTCGATCTTTCTGTTAGTACTGGGAACTCCCAGGGCTGACAGAGGCATTTTCATCTACGTACACATCATCAGTGGTCGCGAGCGGATTGTAGAAGATGGAACTTCCTGCGCTGCAACGAGAAAATGTGATTTACGTTCGCAGAAACAGACTAAATAGAATTCTTCATAGCAAATGTTTCTTGATGCAATGTGCCATTACATTTTTGATTGTTTTAGCAACATTGGTGGGTGGAATTGTCTTTAGCATAAATTTGATTTTTGTGCCAGTATCTACAGTACCTCCCCTTGATCCTGCTATTTCTACTGTTTCTTCTATACACTCTTTTCACTCGTTTCCGGAACATGAGCAAGCTCGACGCTCAGAATTCATTAATAATACTTTTGTACAGCTCTTGCACCAACACCAACTGGTAGTTAACACGACAGACTGTTGGGTGTGTGGCTTGATACCTCACACTATGGATAAAGGTATTCCCTATCTGGTTTTGCCTTTCAGCTACAATGGATCATTTCAGGCCCTTCAAACCATCTTTGCTTATGCTCTTGAGACCTATCCTCCACGTCCACCACGTTCCACTAAATATAACTCTGCCAACAAAGCTTTAGTCCAGGGAATTATTGACATGGTCAAAGACGTCAATAATACTCCATCATACCCTAGAGACGAATTGCGAGTATATTTAAGTTGGAATACTTCAGAGTATCGCCTTAGTTTAGGAGAAAGCAAGCGTAAAAGCTCAACTCCAATCTGGGTCGTACCTCACCGAGGTCAGGTCTGTTTGCAAGGTAATGGGAGAAATCCGAGAGCTCAGCTAGGGAGGAGTGAGTGCGTAGAGACTTATGTGTTTCCGGCTAACTCTTCCCCTGCCTTCCTTACTGCTAGGGGTACCTACTTCATTTGTCGAGACAGAGCTTATACATGGTTGCCTGCCGACTTCTCAGGATCATGTTATATTGCTCGATTATTGCCTCCGACATACACTGCTTCACCTGATTACCACAGAACAAGAGTAGCAAGAGGTGTCTTCAGCAAGGAAGATACCGCTGGTCAGGAAGCTGGAGACTTCTTCAAAGGCTTCCTTCCGTTCTGGGGGCCTATGGCCAATAGTAGAAACATACGTCAGCTAACACGGGTAGTTGAATCTACTATTACCGAAACTGCTGGTGCCCTTAGCAATCTGACAGCTGAGCTTCAGGCGGATAGGCTCATGACATTGCAGAACCGTATGGTTCTAGATGTTATACTTGCAGATCGAGGTGGGGTATGCAGAATGATCCAATCGAGCTGCTGTGTCTTTATTCCTAATAATGCTCCAACAGTTTACGAGGCGATCTCTAAGTTGCACAAGATTTCGGACTCCATACATGTAGATGAGGGAAACTGGTCCTTCATGGAGTGGTTTTGGACTCTGATCTCAGCGTGGGGATGGAAGGTTCTAATGGTCATTGGTGTCATCCTAGTATTCCTATTCTCATGTTGTCTGATTATCCAGTGTGGTCCTGCTCTGTGTAGTCTTTGTGCTACAACCTGTTTTAGGAAACCACCTGCGTTTGGAGAAAAGACACGAGAAAGGATGATGATACAACAGCATGTCACTGACCTGATGAGCATAGAACTAGATTCAGACATAGATTGAGTAATTGCCTATGTAAGGGCAAAAGGAGGGTCTGAGGTTCCGTGACGGTTCCGTGACGACTTGAACCCGTGTTTTCAAGTTTGTCGGAAATACATAAAATTAGTATCAGCGAACCGCAAATGATCCATTTAGCATATCCTGGTGTTTTCGCTACGCTACGAGCAAGAGCACTCCTTCCATTGACATATTTCTGATATACCCACGGCATCCATCTTAGATCGTGGCCGCCATTTTGTGGTTCCTTGCCCTCACATATGCAATAGCCTCTGATCATTTCATTTACTTCACTTTGATTAAGGACACGTAGCCTTAGCCGGAGATTCACCTCTTACATGACACGTGCACCTTAAACCAGATCACGCTGAAGCTGCATGACTCGACAAAGGCTGCCTCCTCTGCCCGAGGCCAGCCCACCTGAACTGGTTTTCCTGTCCATTGTACCTGATCATGATTAGGCGGCCGAAGCCGGTAGCCTTGCCCATTTACAACCCACAAACATCTCTTATCCCGCTTTTCTATCTTCTGCACCTGGCTCTGCTCCTTTCCTTCTGGGCCTTTATTAGGGGGAGGTAACGAACTTTACGATGAGGCGGTCCGGGTCTTGAATGCAATATTGACAAGGGATTGTGATGGACTGGTGGGAACCCCTCTTCGTGATGTTTGGTATCAGATATTATCGACAGTTCCTGTGTAACGCCAAATATTTATTGTTTAGAGACACAAAGGTTTGGGAATGTACCGACATGTGAAATATTTGCCTAGAGCACAATTTTTGGTATATAAGGAGCAACCCACTTTGTACAAATCGAACAGTCTCCTAGATTCTGCCCGTGTGTAGATTCTGTGATTTCTGTGTCCCTGCAGTAATAAACCTTTGGTCTTTGACGCCACCATCGAGAAGCCCGTGTTTCTGTTCATTTGTGCACCAAGGCAGGTGGGACTCCGGGGTCTTTGGGTGTTGTACCCTGACACCTCTGGACGGAACCAAAAAGTCCAGAACTCCAGCCTGTAGGGCTCAGGAGCTGCAGGGCTCCGGAGCTCCGGGGCTGCAGGGCTCGGGGACTGCAGGGCTCCACGGCTCGGGGGGCTGCAGGGCTCCGTGGCTCCAGGGCTCCAGGGCTCCAGGGCTCCAGGGCTGCAGGGCTCCGGGGCTGCTGGGCTCCAGGGCAGCAGGGCTCCAGGGCTCCAGGGCCCAGGACCCATGGAGCCTATCCCGGGTACTTTGCCACTCTGCGCCCTGGAGGAGGGAGCCCCGGATGCCTGGGAGGTGTTCCCCGGGCATCGCCCATCTGGTCCCCAGCAGGGAACCACCAGACCTGGGAGGGTGTTTGGGCATACCCTTGCACCTACTAATCCGGAGGAAAATTACCCCCCTTTCTTGTAATCTGTGCACTCGAGGTGACAGAGGGGACCCAGGGCGCAAACGTGCCCGACCTCCTTGAGCCCTGGCTCGGATCCTGGAGGCGAATGGCATCTCATAGGGACTTCCAGGGAAGTCCGACCATCTAGTCGCCCCATAGAAAAGCATTTTGGGCGACCAGATGGCCGAGGCGAGAGGGGCGACCAGATGGCCGGGACCGAAATGACTCCAATCTGCCTGCCCCGGCCATGCAGGGCTCCGGGGCTGCAGGGCTCCTCGGGGGCCCAGGGCTCCCGGGCTCCAGGGCTGCAGGGCTTCAGGGCTGCAGGGCTCCGGGGGGGCTCCAGGGCTCCAGGGGCTGTAGGGCTCCGGGGGCTCCAGGGCTCCGGGTGCTCCAGGGCTGCAGGGCTCCGGGGCTGCAGGGCTCCTCGGGGGCTGCAGGGCTCCTCGGGGGCTCCATGGCTCCCGGGCTCCGGGGCTGCAGGGCTGCAGGGCTGCAGGGCTCCAGGGGGGCTCCAGGGCTCCAGGGGCTGTAGTGCTCCGGGGGCTCCAGGGTTCCGGGGGCTCCAGGGCTGCAGGACGGAGGGGTATTGCCACACCACCAGGCCCTGCCGGACGGGGCTCAAGCCCCGGGCCTGCTCCCGGTCCCTGCTTCTGAAACCCTAGCCAGGCCGGAGAAAGGGCCTCCCTTGGCTCGGATGAACGCCTGGAACCCCGGCCGGCTTGCAGGACGGGGAAGCTCCAGCAAACCCATGGCCGGCCGTACGGAGCTCAAGCCCCGGGCCCGCTCCCGGTCCCTGCATCCAAAACCCTAGCCAGGCCGGGGAGAGCCTCCCTTGGCCCTGATGAACGCCCGGAACCTCGGCCGGCTTGCGGGACGGGGAGGCTCCAGCAACCCCATAGCCTACCGGACGGAGCTCAAGCCCCGGGCCCGGTCCCTGCTTCCGAAACCCTAGCCAGCCCGGGGAGAGCCTCCCTTGGCCCCGATGAACGCCCGGAACCTCGGCCGGCTTGCAGGACGGAGCTCAGGCCCCAGGCCCAGCCTACCAACCCTAGCCGGGCCCGGGGAGAGCCTCCCGGTGGACCCCCCTGTCCCCAGCACCCAGACCCTGGGCCGGAACCAAGGAGGGTTAAGCCCAGGCCACGTCCTCTCCCCGACGGCCTGCCCGGGGAGCCCATTTTTGTTGACTATTAAGCCCCCACGTAGTGGGGGCTTACAGAACCTAGGGGAAGGACAAAAGTTGGAGTTAGCCCGGCCGCCAGCCCGCAGGGCCATCTGGTCGCCCAGCCCACAGGGCCATCTGGTCACCCTGCCCGCAGGGCAATCTGGTCGCGCAGCCAGGCAGCCAGATGACCCAGGACGACCCAGCGCCCGGATGGCCTGGGAGGATGCTGTACCCAGTCGCCCTTGCAGTCCAGCGAGGGTGGCCAGGCGCTGCTGCTGTTTGCCTCCCTGCTCGACTTGCCCATGCAGCAGTGGGAAGCGGAGGCCCGGCCGGCGGCGGCCCAGGCCATCTGGTCACCCTGCTGACCCGCAAGGGAAGGTGTGGCCCCCATCCCCGCACCCCGGTGGGGCAGGGACGGGAGGGGGAGGCCCCCCTGCTGAAGGGCACGTGGTGGAGGCAGCCTCCCACAGGCCCACGTTACCCATCCGCATCCCTTCCGCCGGCCAGGCGGCAGAGGGACCCACCCCTGGGTGTGATGGAGGGAGGCTTCCACGGGCGTCCACGCACGGAAAGAGACAAAAGCTTGGCTCAGAGGATGACTTTCAATAGATCGCAGCGAGGTAGCTTCTCTGCTACTTACGAAACCCTGACCCAGATCGTCTACGAATGATTTAGCACCGGGTGCCCCACGAACATGCGCCTGATCAAACTCGGAGAAAAAGGACCATCGGCAAGGGGCTGAGAGGCAGGAGCGTCCCCGGGCCCCTGAGTGCCCCTGGCTGGCGGACCCCGGGATGCCTTCCGCCTCTAAGCATGGCCACACCTCATGGAAGTCTGCCTGATCAAACTCGGAGAAAAACGACCATTGAACCCTGATAAAAACAACCATCAACAAGGGGCCGAGAGGCAGAAGCGTCCACGGGCCCCTGGGGGCCCCTGGCGGGTGGGCCCCAGGACGACCTTCCCCTCTCTGCATGGCCAGACCTCACGGAGGTATGCCTGATCAAATTTGGAGAAAAACGACCATCGGCAAGGGGCTGAGAGGCAGGAGCGTCCTCGGGATCTTGGGGGCCCCTGGCAGGCAGGCCCCGGGAGGCCTCCCCTCCTCTCAGCATGGCCGGACCTCATGGAAGTCTGCCTGATCAAACTCGGAAAAAACAACCATCGACAAGGGGCCAAGAGGCAGAAGTGTCCACGGGCCCCTGGGGGACCCTGGCAGGCGGTCCCCAGGACACCTTCCCCCCCTCAGCATGGCCAGACCTCACGGAGGTCTGTGCCTGATCAAACTCGGAGAAAACGGACCATCGGCAAGGGACTGAGAGGCAGGATTGTTCCCGGGCCCCTGGGGGCCCCTGGCAGGCGGGCCCTGGGACGCCTTTCCCCTCTCAGCATGGCCAGACCTCACGGAGGTATGCCTGATCGAACTCGGAGAAAAACGACCATCGGCAAGGGGCTGAGAGGCAGAAGCTTCCCCGGGCCCCTGGGGGCCCCTGGCGGGTGGGCCCCGGGACGCCTTCCCCCTCTCAGCATGGCCAGACCTCATGGAAGTCTGCCTGATCAAACTCGGAGAAAAACTACCATCGAACTCGGAGAAAAACAAACATCGGCAAGGGGCTGAGAGGCAGAAGCTTCCCCGGGCCCCTGGGGGCCCCTGGCAGGCGGGCCCTGGGACGCCTTTCCCCTCTCAGCATGGCCAGACCTCACGGAGGTATGCCTGATCGAACTCGGAGAAAAACGACCATCGGCAAGGGGCTGAGAGGCAGAAGCGTCCCCGGGCCCCTGGGGGCCCCTGGCGGGTGGGTCCCGGGCGCCTTCCCCCTCTCAGCATGGCCAGACCTCATGGAAGTCTGCCTGATCAAACTCGGAAAAAAACAACCATCGAACTCGGAGAAAAACGACCATCGGCAAGGGGCTGAGAGGCAGAAGCGTCCCCGGGCCCCTGGGGGTCCCTGGCAGCCCCCGGGACGCCTTTCCCCTCTCAGCATGGCCAGACCTCACGGAGGTATACCTGATCAAACTCGGAGAAAAACGACCATCGGCAAGGGGCTGAGAGGCAGAAACGTCCCCGGGCCCCTGGGGGCCCCTGGCGGGTGGGCCCCGGGACGCTTCCCCCCTCTCACCATGGCCAGACCTCATGGAAGTCTGCCTGATCAAACTCGGAGAAAAACGACCATCGAACTCGGAGAAAAACAACCATCGGCAAGGGGCTGAGAGGCAGAAGCGTCCCCGGGCCCCTGGGGGCCCCTGGCAGGCGGGCCCCAGGACTCCTTTTCCCTCTCAGCAAGGCCAGACCTCACAGAGGTATGCCTGATCAAACTCGGAGAAAAACGACCATCGGCAAGGGGCTGAGAGGCAGAAGCGTCCCCGGGCCCCTGGGGGCCCCTGGCGGGTGGGCCCCGGGACGCATCCCCCCTCTCAGCATGGCCAGACCTCATGGAAGTCTGCCTGATCAAACTCGGAGAAAAACGACCATCGAACTCGGAGAAAAACGACCATCGGCAATGGGCTGAGAGGCAGAAGCGTCCCGGGCCCCTGGGGGCCCCTGGCGGGTGGACCCCGGGATGCCTTCCCCCTCTCAGCATGGCCAGACGTCATGGAAGTCTGCCTCATCAAACTTCTAGAAAAACGACCATCGAACCCTGATATAAACGACCATCGACAAGGGGCCGAGAGGCAGGATTGTTCCCGGGCCCCTGGGGGCCCCTGGCAGGCGGGCCCTGGGACGCCTTTCCCCTCTCAGCATGGCCAGACCTCACGGAGGTATGCCTGATTGAACTCGGAGAAAAACGACCATCGGCAAGGGGCTGAGAGGCAGAAGCGTCCCCAGGCCCCTGGGGGCCCCTGGCGGGTCGGCCCCGGGACGCCTTCCCCCTCTCAGCATGGCCAGACCTCATGGAAGTCTGCCTCATCAAACTCTTAGAAAAACGACCATCGAACCCTGATAAAAACGACCATCGGCAAGGGGCTGAGAGGCAGAAGCGTCCCCGGGCCCCTGGGGGCCCCTGGCGGGTGGGCCCCGGGACGCCTTCCCCCTCTCAGCATGGCCAGACCTCATGGAAGTCTGCCTGATCAAACTCGGAGAAAAACTACCATCGAACTCGGAGAAAAACAAACATCGGCAAGGGGCTGAGAGGCAGAAGCTTCCCCGGGCCCCTGGGGGCCCCTGGCAGGTGGGCCCTGGGACGCCTTTCCCCTCTCAGCATGGCCAGACCTCATGGAAGTCTGCCTGATCAAACTCGGAGAAAAACAACCATCGAACTCGGAGAAAAACGACCATCGGCAAGGGGCTGAGAGGCAGAAGCGTCCCCGGGCCCCTGGGGGTCCCTGGCAGCCCCCGGGACGCGATTCCCCTCTCAGCATGGCCAGACCTCATGGAAGTCTGCCTGATCAAACTCGGAGAAAAATGACCATCGAACTCGGAGAAAAACGACCATCGGCAAGGGGCTGAGAGGCAGAAGCGTCCCCGGGCCCCTGGGGGCCCCTGGCAGGCGGGCCCCAGGACACCTTTTCCCTCTCAGCATGGCCAGACCTCACGGAGGTATACCTTATCGAACTCGGAGAAAAACGACCATCGGCAAGGGGCTTAGAGGCAGAAGCGTCCCCAGGCCCCTGGGGGCCCCTGGCGGGTGGGCCCCGGGACGCTTCCCCCCTCTCAGCATGGCCAGACCTCATGGAAGTCTGCCTGATCAAACTCGGAGAAAAATGACCATCGAACTCGGAGAAAAACGACCATCGGCAAGGGGCTGAGAGGCAGAAGCGTCCCCGGGCCCCTGGGGGCCCCTGGCAGGCGGGCCCCAGGACACCTTTTCCCTCTCAGCAAGGCCAGACCTCACAGAGGTATGCCTGATCAAACTCGGAGAAAAACGACCATCGGCAAGGGGCTGAGAGGCAGAAGCATCCCCGGGCCCCTGGGGGCCCCTGGCAGTTGGGCCCCGGGACGCATCCCCCCTCTCAGCATGGCCAGACCTCATGGAAGTCTGCCTGATCAAACTCGGAGAAAAACAACCATCGAACTCGGAGAAAAACGACCATCGGCAAGGGGCAGAGAGGCAGAAGCGTCCCTGGGCCCCTGGGGGCCCCTGGCAGGCGGGCCCCGGGACACCTTCCCCCTCAAACTCGGTGAAAAAGGACCATCGGCAATGGGCTGAGAGGCAAGAGTGTCCCCAGGACATGGGGGCCCCGGCGGGCAGGCCCCAGGGCTGCTTTCCCCTGATTCAGAATCTCCGGAGGTCTGACTGACCCTCTCCCTAGTAATCCGGTGAACATTACCCCCCTTTCTTGTAATCTGTGCACTCGAGGTCACATAGGGGACCCAAGCGACGAACGAGCCCGACCTCCTGGAGCCCTGGCTGGGATCCGGGAGGCGAATGGCACCTCATCGGGACTTCCAGGGAAGTTCGGTCATCTGGTCGCCCCATAGGAAAGCATTGTGGTCGACCAGATGGCCGAGGGAATCGGGGCGACCAGATGAAAGAGGAGCCGTCTGGACACCCTGTGCCCCAACGAAGGAGTCAGCGGGCTCCGCGGCATGGCCGACCGGAGGCCCAGAGCCCCAAAGCCCCAGCTGGGCCCCAGCCATGGAGGCTCCCAGGGGGCCCCGACAGGCCCTCCGACCCGGGGCCCCCTGGCACTTTGACAAGCAGGGAGGACTGCCCGGGCACAACGGAACCCCGACCTGGGCTCTTGGCAGTGCAGCAGGCCGGGGGACAGGGCCCAGGGCCCGAGCACCCAGCTCGGGGCTCTGGGGCTCCGGGGCTCTGTGCCTCCGGGCCTCCGGGGCTCTGGGGCTGCAGGGATGCAGGGCTCGGGGACTGCAGGGCTCCAAGGCTCGGGGGGCTGCAGGGCTCCGGGGCTGCAGGGCTGCAGGGCTCCAGGGCTCGGGGGCTCCAGGGCAGCAGGGCTGCAGGGTTCCGGGGCTCCATTGCTCCAGGGCTCCAGGCCTCCGGGGCTGCTGGGCTGCTGGGCTCCAAGGTTTCGGGCCTCCATGGCCCGGGACCCATGGAGCCCGTCCCGGGTACTTTCCCACTCTGCGGCCCGAAGGAGGGAGCCCCGAATGCCTGGGAGGTGCTGCCCGGGCATCGCTCATCTGGTCCCCAGCAGGGAACCACCAGCCCCGGGAGGGTGTTTGGGCATACCCCTGCACCTACTAATCCGGAGGAAAATTACCCCCCTTTCTTGTAATCTGTGCACTCGAGGTGACAGAGGGGACCCAGGGCACAAAAGTGCCCAACCTCCTGGAGCCCAGGATGGGATCCGGGAGGCGAATGGCACCTCATAAGGACTTCCAGGGAAGTCCGGCCATCTAGTCGCCCCATAGGAAAGAATTGCGGCCGACCAGATGGCCGAGGCGAGAGGGGCGACCTGATGGCCGGGACCGAAAGGACGCCCATCTGCCTGCCTCGGGCCTGTAGGGCTCAGGAGCTGCAGGGCTCCGGGGCTCCGGGGCTGCAGGGCTCGGGGACTGCAGGGCTTCACGGCTCGGGGGGCTGCAGGGCTCCGGGGCTCCAGGGCTCCAAGGCTGCTGGGCTCCAGGGCAGCAGGGCTCCAGGGCTCCAGGGCCCAGGACCCATGGAGCCTATCCCGGGTACTTTGCCACTCTGCGGCCCGGAGGAGGGAGCCCCGGATGCCTGGGAGGTGTTCCCCGGGCATCGCCCATCTGGTCCCCAGCAAGGAACCACCAGACCTGGGAGGGTGTTTGGGCATACCCTTGCACCTACTAATCCGGAGGAAAATTACCCCCCTTTCTTGTAATATGTGCACTCGAGGTGACAGAGGGGACCCAGGGCACGAACGTGCCCGACCTCCTGGAGCCCTGGCTGGGATCCGGGAGGCGAATGGCATCTCAAAGGGACTTCCAGGGAAGTCCGGCCATCTAGTCGCCCCATAGGAAAGCATTGCGGGCGACCAGATGGCCGTGGCGAGAGGGGCGACCAGATGGCCGGGACCGAAATGACGCCAATCTGCCTGCCCCGGGCCTTTAGGGCTCAGGAGCTGCAGGGCTCCAGGGCTCCGGGGCTCTGGGGCTCTGGGGCTGCAGGGATGCAGGGCTCGGGGACTGCAGGGCTCCACGGCTCGGGGGGCTGCAGGGCTCCAGGGCTCCAGGGCTCCAGGGCTTCAGGGCTCCAGGGCTGCAGGGCTCCAGGGCTCTGGGGCTTCAGGGCAGCAGGGCTCCAGGGCTCCGGGGCTCCGGGACCCATGGAGCCCGTCCCGGGTACTTTCCCACTCTGCGGCCCGGAGGAGGGAGCCCCGAATGCCTGTGAGGTGCTGCCCGGGCATCGCTCATCTGGTCCCCAGCAGGGAACCACCAGCCCCGGGAGGGTGTTTGGGCATACCCTTGCACCTACTAATCTGGAGGAAAATTACCCCCCTTTCTTGTAATCCGTGCACTCGAGGTGACAGAGGGGACCCAGGGCACAAAAGTGCCCGACCTCCTGGAGCCCAGGATGGGATCCGGGAGGCGAATGGCACCTCATAGGGACTTCCAGGGAAGTCCGGCCATCTAGTCGCCCCATAGGAAAGCATTGCGGGCGACCAGATGGCCGGGACCGAAATGACGCCAATCTGCCTGCCCCGGGCCTTTAGGGCTCAGGAGCTGCAGGGCTCCAGGGCTCCGGGGCTCCGGGGCCCTGGGGCTGCAGGGATGCAGGGCTCGGGGACTGCAGGGCTCCACGGCTCGGGGGCTGCAGGGCTCCGGGGCTGCAGGGCTCCAGGGCTCCAGGGCTCCAGGGCTCCAGTGCTGCAGGGCTCCAGGGCAGCAGGGCTCCAGGGCTCCGGGGCTCCAGGGCCCGGGACCCATGGAGCCCGTCCCGGGTACTTTCCCACTCTGCGGCCCGGAGGAGGGAGCCCCGAATGCCTGGGAGGTGCTGCCCGGGCATCGCTCATCTGGTCCCCAGAAGGGACCACCAGCCCCGGGAGGGTGTTTGGGCATACCCTTGCACGTACTAATCCAGAGGAAAATTACCCCCCTTTCTTGTAATCCGTGCACTCGAGGTGACAGAGGGGACCCAGGGCACAAAAGTGCCCGACCTCCTGGAGCCCAGGATGGGATCCGGGAGGCGAATGGCACCTCATAGGGACTTCCAGGGAAGTCCGGCCATCTAGTCGCCCCATAGGAAAGAATTGCGGGCGACCAGATGGCCGAGGCGAGAGGGGCGACCTGATGCCCGGGACCGAAAGGACGCCAATCTGCCTGCCTCGGGCCTGTAGGGCTCAGGAGCTGCAGGGCTCCGGGGCTGCAGGGCTCGGGGACTGCAGGACTCCACGGCTCGGGAGGCTGCAGGGCTCCGGGGCTCCAGAGCTCCAGGGCTCCAGGGCTGCAGGGCTGCAGGGCTCCGGGGCTGCTGGGCTCCAGGGCAGCAGGGCTCCAGGGCCCAGGACCCATGGAGCCTTTCCCGGGTACTTTGCCACTCTGCGGCCCGGAGGAGGGAGCCCCGGATGCCTGGGAGGTGTTCCCGGGCATCGCCCATCTGGTCCCAAGCAGGGAACCACCAGACCTGGGAGGGTGTTTGGGCATACCCTTGCACCTACTAATCCGGAGGAAAATTACCCCCCTTTCTTGTAATCTGTGCACTCGAGGTGACAGAGGGGACCCAGGGCACAAACGTGCCCGACCTCCTGGAGCCCTGTCTCGGATCCGGGAGGCGAATGGCATCTCATAGGGACTTCCAGGGAAATCCGGCCATCTAGTCGCCCCATAGGAAAGCATTGCGGGGGACCAGATGGCCGTGGCGAGAGGGGCGACCAGATGGCCGGGACCGAAATGACGCCAATCTGCCTGCCCCGGGCCTTTAGGGCTCAGGAGCTGCAGGGCTCCTGGGCTCCGGGGCTCCGGGGCTCTGGGGCTGCAGGGATGCAGGGCTCGGGGACTGCAGGGCTCCACGGCTCGGGGGGCTGCAGGGCTCCGGGGCTGCAGGGCTCCAGGGCTCCAGGGCTCCAGGGCTCCAGTGCTAAAGGGCTCCAGGGCTCTGGGGCTTCAGGGCAGCAGGGCTCCAGGGCTCCGGGGCTCCAGGGCCCGGGACCCATGGAGCCCGTCCCGGGTACTTTCCCACTCTGCGGCCCGGAGGAGGGAGCCCCGAATGCCTGGGAGGTGCTGCCCGGGCATCGCTCATCTGGTCCCCAGCAGGGAACCACCAGCCCCGGGAGGGTGTTTGGGCATACCCTTGCACCTACTAATCCGGAGGAAAATTACCCCCCTTTCTTGTAATCCGTGCACTCGAGGTGACAGAGGGGACCCAGGGCACAAAAGTGCCCGACCTCCTGGAGCCCAGGATGGGATCCGGGAGGCGAATGGCACCTCATAGGGACTTCCAGGGAAGTCCGGCCATCTAGTCGCCCCATAGGAAAGCATTGCGGGCGACCAGATGGCCGTGGCGAGAGGGGCGACCAGATGGCCGGGACCGAAATGACGCCAATCTGCCTGCCCCGGGCCTTTAGGGCTCAGGAGCTGCAGGGCTCCAGGGCTCCGGGGCTCCGGGGCCCTGGGGCTGCAGGGATGCAGGGCTCGGGGACTGCAGGGCTCCACGGCTCGGGGGCTGCAGGGCTCCGGGGCTGCAGGGCTCCAGGGCTCCAGGGCTCCAGTGCTGCAGGGCTCCAGGGCAGCAGGGCTCCAGGGCTCCGGGGCTCCAGGGCCCGGGACCCATGGAGCCCGTCCCGGGTACTTTCCCACTCTGCGGCCCGGAGGAGGGAGCCCCGAATGCCTGGGAGGTGCTGCCCGGGCATCGCTCATCTGGTCCCCAGCAGGGACCACCAGCCCCAGGAGGGTGTTTGGGCATACCCTTGCACGTACTAATCCGGAGGAAAATTACCCCCCTTTCTTGTAATCCGTGCACTCGAGGTGACAGAGGGGACCCAGGGCACAAAAGTGCCCGACCTCCTGGAGCCCAGGATGGGATCCGGGAGGCGAATGGCACCTCATAGGGACTTCCAGGGAAGTCCGGCCATCTAGTCGCCCCATAGGAAAGAATAGCAGGCGACCAGATGGCCGAGGCGAGAGTGGCGACCTGATGGCCGGGACCGAAAGGACGCCAATCTGCCTGCCCCGGGCCTTTAGGGCTCAGGAGCTGCAGGGCTCCAGGGCTCCGGGGCTCCGGGGCTCTGGGGCTGCAGGGATGCAGGGCTCGGGGACTGCAGGGCTCCACGGTTTGGGGGGCTGCAGGGCTCCGGGGCTGCAGGGCTCCAGGGCTCCAGGGCTCCAGGGCTCCAGTGCTAAAGGGCTCCAGGGCTCTGGGGCTTCAGGGCAGCAGGGCTCCAGGGCTCCGGGGCTCCAGGGCCCGGGACCCATGGAGCCCGTCCCGGGTACTTTCCCACTCTGCGGCCCGGAGGAGGGAGCCCCGAATGCCTGGGAGGTGCTGCCCGGGCATCGCTCATCTGGTCCCCAGCAGGGACCACCAGCCCCAGGAGGGTGTTTGGGCATACCCTTGCACGTACTAATCCGGAGGAAAATTACCCCCCTTTCTTGTAATCCGTGCACTCGAGGTGACAGAGGGGACCCAGGGCACAAAAGTGCCCGACCTCCTGGAGCCCAGGATGGGATCCGGGAGGCGAATGGCACCTCATAGGGACTTCCAGGGAAGTCCGGCCATCTAGTCGCCCCATAGGAAAGAATAGCAGGCGACCAGATGGCCGAGGCGAGAGTGGCGACCTGATGGCCGGGACCGAAAGGACGCCAATCTGCCTGCCTCGGGCCTGTAGGGCTCAGGAGCTGCAGGGCTCCGGGGCTGCAGGGCTCGGGACTGCAGGACTCCACGGCTCGGGGGGCTGCAGGGCTCCGGGGCTCCAGGGCTCCAGGGCTCCAGGGCTGCAGGGCTCCGGGGCTCCAGGGCTGCTGGGCTCCAGGGCAGCAGGGCTCCAGGGCCCAGGACCCATGGAGCCTATCCCGGGTACTTTGCCACTCTGCGGCCCGGAGGAGGGAGCCCCGGATGCCTGGGAGGTGTTCCCCGGGCATCGCCCATCTGGTCCCCAGCAGGGAACCACCAGACCTGGGAGGGTGTTTGGGCATACCCTTGCACCTACTAATCCGGAGGAAAATTACCCCCCTTTCTTGTAATCTGTGCACTCGAGGTGACAGAGGGGACCCAGGGCACGAACGTGCCCGACCTCCTGGAGCCCTGGCTGGGATCCGGGAGGCGAATGGCACCTCATAGGGACTTCCAGGGAAGTCCGGCCATCTAGTCCCCCTTATAGGAAAGAATTGCGGGCGACCAGATGGCCGAGGCGAGAGGGGCGACCTGATGGCCGGGACTGAAAGGACGCCAATCTGCCTGCCTCGGCCTGTAGGGCTCAGGAGCTGCAGGGCTCCGGAGCTCCGGGGCTGCAGGGCTCGGGGACTGCAGGGCTCCACGGCTCGGGGGGCTGCAGGGCTCCGTGGCTCCAGGGCTCCAGGGCTCCAGGGCTCCAGGGCTGCAGGGCTCCGGGGCTGATGGGCTCCAGGGCAGCAGGGCTCCAGGGCTCCAGGGCCCAGGACCCATGGAGCCTATCCCGGGTACTTTGCCACTCTGCGCCCTGGAGGAGGGAGCCCCGGATGCCTGGGAGGTGTTCCCCGGGCATCGCCCATCTGGTCCCCAGCAGGGAACCACCAGACCTGGGAGGGTGTTTGGGCATACCCTTGCACCTACTAATCCGGAGGAAAATTACCCCCCTTTCTTGTAATCTGTGCACTCGAGGTGACAGAGGGGACCCAGGGCGCAAACGTGCCCGACCTCCTTGAGCCCTGGCTCGGATCCTGGAGGCGAATGGCATCTCATAGGGACTTCCAGGGAAGTCCGACCATCTAGTCGCCCCATAGAAAAGCATTTTGGGCGACCAGATGGCCGAGGCGAGAGGGGCGACCAGATGGCCGGGACCGAAATGACTCCAATCTGCCTGCCCCGGCCATGCAGGGCTCCGGGGCTGCAGGGCTCCTCGGGGGCCCAGGGCTCCCGGGCTCCAGGGCTGCAGGGCTTCAGGGCTGCAGGGCTCCGGGGGGGCTCCAGGGCTCCAGGGGCTGTAGGGCTCCGGGGGCTCCAGGGCTCCGGGTGCTCCAGGGCTGCAGGGCTCCGGGGCTGCAGGGCTCCTCGGGGGCTGCAGGGCTCCTCGGGGGCTCCATGGCTCCCGGGCTCCGGGGCTGCAGGGCTGCAGGGCTCCAGGGGGGCTCCAGGGCTCCAGGGGCTGTAGTGCTCCGGGGGCTCCAGGGTTCCGGGGGCTCCAGGGCTGCAGGACGGAGGGGTATTGCCACACCACCAGGCCCTGCCGGACGGGGCTCAAGCCCCGGGCCTGCTCCCGGTCCCTGCTTCTGAAACCCTAGCCAGGCCGGAGAAAGGGCCTCCCTTGGCTCGGATGAACGCCTGGAACCCCGGCCGGCTTGCAGGACGGGGAAGCTCCAGCAAACCCATGGCCGGCCGTACGGAGCTCAAGCCCCGGGCCCGCTCCCGGTCCCTGCATCCAAAACCCTAGCCAGGCCGGGGAGAGCCTCCCTTGGCCCTGATGAACGCCCGGAACCTCGGCCGGCTTGCGGGACGGGGAGGCTCCAGCAACCCCATAGCCTACCGGACGGAGCTCAAGCCCCGGGCCCGGTCCCTGCTTCCGAAACCCTAGCCAGCCCGGGGAGAGCCTCCCTTGGCCCCGATGAACGCCCGGAACCTCGGCCGGCTTGCAGGACGGAGCTCAGGCCCCAGGCCCAGCCTACCAACCCTAGCCGGGCCCGGGGAGAGCCTCCCGGTGGACCCCCCTGTCCCCAGCACCCAGACCCTGGGCCGGAACCAAGGAGGGTTAAGCCCAGGCCACGTCCTCTCCCTGACGGCCTGCCCGGGGAGCCCATTTTTGTTGACTATTAAGCCCCCACGTAGTGGGGGCTTACAGAACCTAGGGGAAGGACAAAAGTTGGAGTTAGCCCGGCCGCCAGCCCGCAGGGCCATCTGGTCGCCCAGCCCACAGGGCCATCTGGTCACCCTGCCCGCAGGGCAATCTGGTCGCGCAGCCAGGCAGCCAGATGACCCAGGACGACCCAGCGCCCGGATGGCCTGGGAGGATGCTGTACCCAGTCGCCCTTGCAGTCCAGCGAGGGTGGCCAGGCGCTGCTGCTGTTTGCCTCCCTGCTCGACTTGCCCATGCAGCAGTGGGAAGCGGAGGCCCGGCCGGCGGCGGCCCAGGCCATCTGGTCACCCTGCTGACCCGCAAGGGAAGGTGTGGCCCCCATCCCCGCACCCCGGTGGGGCAGGGACGGGAGGGGGAGGCCCCCCTGCTGAAGGGCACGTGGTGGAGGCAGCCTCCCACAGGCCCACGTTACCCCTCCGCATCCCTCCCGCCGGCCAGGCGGCAGAGGGACCCACCCCTGGGTGTGATGGAGGGAGGCTTCCACGGGCGCCCACGCACGGAAAGAGACAAAAGCTTGGCTCAGAGGATGACTTTCAATAGATCGCAGCGAGGTAGCTTCTCTGCTACTTACGAAACCCTGACCCAGATCGTCTACGAATGATTTAGCACCGGGTGCCCCACGAACATGCGCCTGATCAAACTCGGAGAAAAAGGACCATCGGCAAGGGGCTGAGAGGCAGGAGCGTCCCCGGGCCCCTGAGTGCCCCTGGCTGGCGGACCCCGGGATGCCTTCCGCCTCTAAGCATGGCCACACCTCATGGAAGTCTGCCTGATCAAACTCGGAGAAAAACGACCATTGAACCCTGATAAAAACAACCATCAACAAGGGGCCGAGAGGCAGAAGCGTCCACGGGCCCCTGGGGGCCCCTGGCGGGTGGGCCCCAGGACGACCTTCCCCTCTCTGCATGGCCAGACCTCACGGAGGTATGCCTGATCAAATTTGGAGAAAAACGACCATCGGCAAGGGGCTGAGAGGCAGGAGCGTCCTCGGGATCTTGGGGGCCCCTGGCAGGCAGGCCCCGGGAGGCCTCCCCTCCTCTCAGCATGGCCGGACCTCATGGAAGTCTGCCTGATCAAACTCGGAAAAAACAACCATCGACAAGGGGCCAAGAGGCAGAAGTGTCCACGGGCCCCTGGGGGACCCTGGCAGGCGGTCCCCAGGACACCTTCCCCCCCTCAGCATGGCCAGACCTCACGGAGGTCTGTGCCTGATCAAACTCGGAGAAAACGGACCATCGGCAAGGGACTGAGAGGCAGGATTGTTCCCGGGCCCCTGGGGGCCCCTGGCAGGCGGGCCCTGGGACGCCTTTCCCCTCTCAGCATGGCCAGACCTCACGGAGGTATGCCTGATCGAACTCGGAGAAAAACGACCATCGGCAAGGGGCTGAGAGGCAGAAGCTTCCCCGGGCCCCTGGGGGCCCCTGGCGGGTGGGCCCCGGGACGCCTTCCCCCTCTCAGCATGGCCAGACCTCATGGAAGTCTGCCTGATCAAACTCGGAGAAAAACTACCATCGAACTCGGAGAAAAACAAACATCGGCAAGGGGCTGAGAGGCAGAAGCTTCCCCGGGCCCCTGGGGGCCCCTGGCAGGCGGGCCCTGGGACGCCTTTCCCCTCTCAGCATGGCCAGACCTCACGGAGGTATGCCTGATCGAACTCGGAGAAAAACGACCATCGGCAAGGGGCTGAGAGGCAGAAGCGTCCCCGGGCCCCTGGGGGCCCCTGGCGGGTGGGTCCCGGGCGCCTTCCCCCTCTCAGCATGGCCAGACCTCATGGAAGTCTGCCTGATCAAACTCGGAAAAAAACAACCATCGAACTCGGAGAAAAACGACCATCGGCAAGGGGCAGAGAGGCAGAAGCGTCCCCGGGCCCCTGGGGGTCCCTGGCAGCCCCCGGGACGCCTTTCCCCTCTCAGCATGGCCAGACCTCACGGAGGTATACCTGATCAAACTCGGAGAAAAACGACCATCGGCAAGGGGCTGAGAGGCAGAAACGTCCCCGGGCCCCTGGGGGCCCCTGGCGGGTGGGCCCCGGGACGCTTCCCCCCTCTCACCATGGCCAGACCTCATGGAAGTCTGCCTGATCAAACTCGGAGAAAAACGACCATCGAACTCGGAGAAAAACAACCATCGGCAAGGGGCTGAGAGGCAGAAGCGTCCCCGGGCCCCTGGGGGCCCCTGGCAGGCGGGCCCCAGGACTCCTTTTCCCTCTCAGCAAGGCCAGACCTCACAGAGGTATGCCTGATCAAACTCGGAGAAAAACGACCATCGGCAAGGGGCTGAGAGGCAGAAGCGTCCCCGGGCCCCTGGGGGCCCCTGGCGGGTGGGCCCCGGGACGTATCCCCCCTCTCAGCATGGCCAGACCTCATGGAAGTCTGCCTGATCAAACTCGGAGAAAAACGACCATCGAACTCGGAGAAAAACGACCATCGGCAATGGGCTGAGAGGCAGAAGCGTCCCGGGCCCCTGGGGGCCCCTGGCGGGTGGACCCCGGGATGCCTTCCCCCTCTCAGCATGGCCAGACGTCATGGAAGTCTGCCTCATCAAACTCTTAGAAAAACGACCATCGAACCCTGATATAAACGACCATCGACAAGGGGCCGAGAGGCAGGATTGTTCCCGGGCCCCTGGGGGCCCCTGGCAGGCGGGCCCTGGGACGCCTTTCCCCTCTCAGCATGGCCATACCTCACGGAGGTATGCCTGATTGAACTCGGAGAAAAACGACCATCGGCAAGGGGCTGAGAGGCAGAAGCGTCCCCAGGCCCCTGGGGGCCCCTGGCGGGTCGGCCCCGGGACGCCTTCCCCCTCTCAGCATGGCCAGACCTCATGGAAGTCTGCCTCATCAAACTCTTAGAAAAACGACCATCGAACCCTGATAAAAACGACCATCGGCAAGGGGCTGAGAGGCAGAAGCGTCCCCGGGCCCCTGGGGGCCCCTGGCGGGTGGGCCCCGGGACGCCTTCCCCCTCTCAGCATGGCCAGACCTCATGGAAGTCTGCCTGATCAAACTCGGAGAAAAACTACCATCGAACTCGGAGAAAAACAAACATCGGCAAGGGGCTGAGAGGCAGAAGCTTCCCCGGGCCCCTGGGGGCCCCTGGCAGGTGGGCCCTGGGACGCCTTTCCCCTCTCAGCATGGCCAGACCTCATGGAAGTCTGCCTGATCAAACTCGGAGAAAAACAACCATCGAACTCGGAGAAAAACGACCATCGGCAAGGGGCTGAGAGGCAGAAGCGTCCCCGGGCCCCTGGGGGTCCCTGGCAGCCCCCGGGACGCGATTCCCCTCTCAGCATGGCCAGACCTCACGGAGGTATACCTTATCGAACTCGGAGAAAAACGACCATCGGCAAGGGGCTTAGAGGCAGAAGCGTCCCCAGGCCCCTGGGGGCCCCTGGCGGGTGGGCCCCGGGACGCTTCCCCCCTCTCAGCATGGCCAGACCTCATGGAAGTCTGCCTGATCAAACTCGGAGAAAAATGACCATCGAACTCGGAGAAAAACGACCATCGGCAAGGGGCTGAGAGGCAGAAGCGTCCCCGGGCCCCTGGGGGCCCCTGGCAGGCGGGCCCCAGGACACCTTTTCCCTCTCAGCAAGGCCAGACCTCACAGAGGTATGCCTGATCAAACTCGGAGAAAAACGACCATCGGCAAGGGGCTGAGAGGCAGAAGCATCCCCGGGCCCCTGGGGGCCCCTGGCAGTTGGGCCCCGGGACGCATCCCCCCTCTCAGCATGGCCAGACCTCATGGAAGTCTGCCTGATCAAACTCGGAGAAAAACAACCATCGAACTCGGAGAAAAACGACCATCGGCAAGGGGCAGAGAGGCAGAAGCGTCCCTGGGCCCCTGGGGGCCCCTGGCAGGCGGGCCCCGGGACACCTTCCCCCTCAAACTCGGTGAAAAAGGACCATCGGCAATGGGCTGAGAGGCAAGAGTGTCCCCAGGACATGGGGGCCCCGGCGGGCAGGCCCCAGGGCTGCTTTCCCCTGATTCAGAATCTCCGGAGGTCTGACTGACCCTCTCCCTAGTAATCCGGAGGAACATTACCCCCCTTTCTTGTAATCTGTGCACTCGAGGTCACATAGGGGACCCAAGCGACGAACGAGCCCGACCTCCTGGAGCCCTGGCTGGGATCCGGGAGGCGAATGGCACCTCATCGGGACTTCCAGGGAAGTTCGGTCATCTGGTCGCCCCATAGGAAAGCATTGTGGTCGACCAGATGGCCGAGGGAATCGGGGCGACCAGATGAAAGAGGAGCCGTCTGGACACCCTGTGCCCCAACGAAGGAGTCAGCGGGCTCCGCGGCATGGCCGACCGGAGGCCCAGAGCCCCAAAGCCCCAGCTGGGCCCCAGCCATGGAGGCTCCCAGGGGGCCCCGACAGGCCCTCCGACCCGGGGCCCCCTGGCACTTTGACAAGCAGGGAGGACTGCCCGGGCACAACGGAACCCCGACCTGGGCTCTTGGCAGTGCAGCAGGCCGGGGGACAGGGCCCAGGGCCCGAGCACCCAGCTCGGGGCTCTGGGGCTCCGGGGCTCTGTGCCTCCGGGCCTCCGGGGCTCTGGGGCTGCAGGGATGCAGGGCTCGGGGACTGCAGGGCTCCAAGGCTCGGGGGGCTGCAGGGCTCCGGGGCTGCAGGGCTGCAGGGCTCCAGGGCTCGGGGGCTCCAGGGCAGCAGGGCTGCAGGGTTCCGGGGCTCCATTGCTCCAGGGCTCCAGGCCTCCGGGGCTGCTGGGCTGCTGGGCTCCAAGGTTTCGGGCCTCCATGGCCCGGGACCCATGGAGCCCGTCCCGGGTACTTTCCCACTCTGCGGCCCGAAGGAGGGAGCCCCGAATGCCTGGGAGGTGCTGCCCGGGCATCGCTCATCTGGTCCCCAGCAGGGAACCACCAGCCCCGGGAGGGTGTTTGGGCATACCCCTGCACCTACTAATCCGGAGGAAAATTACCCCCCTTTCTTGTAATCTGTGCACTCGAGGTGACAGAGGGGACCCAGGGCACAAAAGTGCCCAACCTCCTGGAGCCCAGGATGGGATCCGGGAGGCGAATGGCACCTCATAAGGACTTCCAGGGAAGTCCGGCCATCTAGTCGCCCCATAGGAAAGAATTGCGGCCGACCAGATGGCCGAGGCGAGAGGGGCGACCTGATGGCCGGGACCGAAAGGACGCCCATCTGCCTGCCTCGGGCCTGTAGGGCTCAGGAGCTGCAGGGCTCCGGGGCTCCGGGGCTGCAGGGCTCGGGGACTGCAGGGCTTCACGGCTCGGGGGGCTGCAGGGCTCCGGGGCTCCAGGGCTCCAAGGCTGCTGGGCTCCAGGGCAGCAGGGCTCCAGGGCTCCAGGGCCCAGGACCCATGGAGCCTATCCCGGGTACTTTGCCACTCTGCGGCCCGGAGGAGGGAGCCCCGGATGCCTGGGAGGTGTTCCCCGGGCATCGCCCATCTGGTCCCCAGCAAGGAACCACCAGACCTGGGAGGGTGTTTGGGCATACCCTTGCACCTACTAATCCGGAGGAAAATTACCCCCCTTTCTTGTAATATGTGCACTCGAGGTGACAGAGGGGACCCAGGGCACGAACGTGCCCGACCTCCTGGAGCCCTGGCTGGGATCCGGGAGGCGAATGGCATCTCAAAGGGACTTCCAGGGAAGTCCGGCCATCTAGTCGCCCCATAGGAAAGCATTGCGGGCGACCAGATGGCCGTGGCGAGAGGGGCGACCAGATGGCCGGGACCGAAATGACGCCAATCTGCCTGCCCCGGGCCTTTAGGGCTCAGGAGCTGCAGGGCTCCAGGGCTCCGGGGCTCTGGGGCTCTGGGGCTGCAGGGATGCAGGGCTCGGGGACTGCAGGGCTCCACGGCTCGGGGGGCTGCAGGGCTCCAGGGCTCCAGGGCTTCAGGGCTCCAGGGCTGCAGGGCTCCAGGGCTCTGGGGCTTCAGGGCAGCAGGGCTCCAGGGCTCCGGGGCTCCGGGACCCATGGAGCCCGTCCCGGGTACTTTCCCACTCTGCGGCCCGGAGGAGGGAGCCCCGAATGCCTGTGAGGTGCTGCCCGGGCATCGCTCATCTGGTCCCCAGCAGGGAACCACCAGCCCCGGGAGGGTGTTTGGGCATACCCTTGCACCTACTAATCTGGAGGAAAATTACCCCCCTTTCTTGTAATCCGTGCACTCGAGGTGACAGAGGGGACCCAGGGCACAAAAGTGCCCGACCTCCTGGAGCCCAGGATGGGATCCGGGAGGCGAATGGCACCTCATAGGGACTTCCAGGGAAGTCCGGCCATCTAGTCGCCCCATAGGAAAGCATTGCGGGCGACCAGATGGCCGGGACCGAAATGACGCCAATCTGCCTGCCCCGGGCCTTTAGGGCTCAGGAGCTGCAGGGCTCCAGGGCTCCGGGGCTCCGGGGCCCTGGGGCTGCAGGGATGCAGGGCTCGGGGACTGCAGGGCTCCACGGCTCGGGGGCTGCAGGGCTCCGGGGCTGCAGGGCTCCAGGGCTCCAGGGCTCCAGGGCTCCAGTGCTGCAGGGCTCCAGGGCAGCAGGGCTCCAGGGCTCCGGGGCTCCAGGGCCCGGGACCCATGGAGCCCGTCCCGGGTACTTTCCCACTCTGCGGCCCGGAGGAGGGAGCCCCGAATGCCTGGGAGGTGCTGCCCGGGCATCGCTCATCTGGTCCCCAGAAGGGACCACCAGCCCCGGGAGGGTGTTTGGGCATACCCTTGCACGTACTAATCCAGAGGAAAATTACCCCCCTTTCTTGTAATCCGTGCACTCGAGGTGACAGAGGGGACCCAGGGCACAAAAGTGCCCGACCTCCTGGAGCCCAGGATGGGATCCGGGAGGCGAATGGCACCTCATATTGGAGTTCTGGACTTTTTGGTTCCGTCCAGAGGTGTCAGGGTACAACACCCAAAGACCCCGGAGTCCCACCTGCCTTGGTGCACAAATGAACAGAAACACGGGCTTCTCGATGGTGGCGTCAAAGACCAAAGGTTTATTACTGCAGGGACACAGAAGTCACAGAATCTACACACGGGCAGAATCTAGGAGACTGTTCGATTTGTACAAAGTGGGTTGCTCCTTATATACTAAAAATTGTGCTCTAGGCAAATATTTCACATGTCGGTACATTCCCAAACCTTTGTGTCTCTAAACAATAAATATTTGGCGTTACACAGGAACTGTCGATAATATCTGATACCAAACATCACGAAGAGGGGTTCCCACCAGTCCATCACAATCCCTTGTCAATATTGCATTCAAGACCCGGACCGCCTCATCGTAAAGTTCGTTACCTCCCCCTAATAAAGGCCCAGAAGGAAAGGAGCAGAGCCAGGTGCAGAAGATAGAAAAGCGGGATAAGAGATGTTTGTGGGTTGTAAATGGGCAAGGCTACCGGCTTCGGCCGCCTAATCATGATCAGGTACAATGGATAGGAAAACCAGTTCAGGTGGGCTGGCCTCGGGCAGAGGAGGCAGCCTTTGTCGAGTCATGCAGCTTCAGCGTGATCTGGTTTAAGGTGCACGTGTCATGTAAGAGGTGAATCTCCGGCTAAGGCTACGTGTCCTTAATCAAAGTGAAGTGAATGAAATGATCAGAGGCTATTGCATATGTGAGGGCAAGGAACCACAAAATGGCGGCCATGATCTAAGATGGATGCCGTGTGTATATCAGAAATGTGTCAGTGGAAGGAGTGCTCTTGCTCGTAGCGTAGCGAAAACACTAGGATATACTAAATGGATCATTTGCGGTTCGCTGATACTAATTTTATGTATTTCCGACAAACTTGAAAACACGGGTTCAAGTCGTCACGGAACCGTCACGGAACCTCAGACCCTCCTTTTGCCCTTACATAGGCAATTACTCAATCTATGTCTGAATCTAGTTCTATGCTCATCAGGTCAGTGACATGTTGTTGTATCATCATCCTTTCTCGTGTCTTTTCTCCAAATGCAGGTGGTTTCCTAAAACAGGTTGTAGCACAAAGACTACACAGAGCAGGACCACACTGGATAATCAGACAACATGAGAATAGTAATATTAAGATGACACCAATGACCATTAGAACCTTCCATCCCCACGCTGAGATCAGAGTCCAAACCCACTCCATAAAGGACCAGTTTCCCTCATCTACATGTATGGAGTCCGAAATCTTGTGCAACTTAGAGATCGCCTCGTAAACTGTTGGAGCATTATTAGGAATAAAGACACAGCAGCTCGATTGGATCATTCTGCATACCCCACCTCGATCTGCAAGTATAACATCTAGAACCATACGGTTCTGCAATGTCATGAGCCTATCCGCCTGAAGCTCAGCTGTCAGATTGCTAAGGGCACCAGCAGTTTCGGTAATAGTAGATTCAACTACCCGTGTTAGCTGACGTATGTTTCTACTATTGGCCATAGGCCCCCAGAACGGAAGGAAGCCTTTGAAGAAGTCTCCAGCTTCCTGACCAGCTGTATCTTCCTTGCTGAAGACACCTCTCGCTACTCTTGTTCTGTGGTAATCAGGTGAAGCAGTGTATGTCGGAGGCAATAATCGAGCAATATAACATGATCCTGAGAAGTCGGCAGGCAACCATGTATAAGCTCTGTCTCGACAAATGAAATAGGTACCCCTAGCAGTAAGAAAGGCAGGGGAAGAGTTAGCCGGAAACACATAAGTCTCTACGCACTCACTCCTCCCTAGCTGAGCTCTCGGATTTCTCCCATTACCTTGCAAACAGACCTGACCTCGGTGAGGTACGACCCAGATTGGAGTTGAGCTTTTACGCTTGCTTTCTCCTAAACTAAGGCGATACTCTGAAGTATTCCAACTTAAATATACTCGCAATTCGTCTCTAGGGTATGATGGAGTATTATTGACGTCTTTGACCATGTCAATAATTCCCTGGACTAAAGCTTTGTTGGCAGAGTTATATTTAGTGGAACGTGGTGGACGTGGAGGATAGGTCTCAAGAGCATAAGCAAAGATGGTTTGAAGGGCCTGAAATGATCCATTGTAGCTGAAAGGCAAAACCAGATAGGGAATACCTTTATCCATAGTGTGGGGTATCAAGCCACACACCCAACAGTCTGTCGTGTTAACTACCAGTTGGTGTTGGTGCAAGAGCTGGACAAAAGTATTATTAATGAATTCTGAGCGTCGAGCTTGCTCATGTTCCGGAAACGAGTGAAAAGAGTGTATAGAAGAAACAGTAGAAATAGCAGGATCAAGGGGAGGTACTGTAGATACTGGCACAAAAATCAAATTTATGCTAAAGACAATTCCACCCACCAGTGTTGCTAAAACAATCAAAAATGTAATGGCACATTGCATCAAGAAACATTTGCTATGAAGAATTCTATTTAGTCTGTTTCTGCGAACGTAAATCACATTTTCTCGTTGCAGCGCAGGAAGTTCCATCTTCTACAATCCGCTCGCGACCACTGATGATGTGTACGTAGATGAAAATGCCTCTGTCAGCCCTGGGAGTTCCCAGTACTAACAGAAAGATCGACCTTGTGTCAGACCCCTGCAAATTCAAACTAGGCACACAGCCACGACCCTACGGCTACCCAGACGGCAAGGCAATTTTAAAAACAATAAACAATAACAAACTTCCTGGCTGAAGGCAAAAGTTCAAAATATATATATATATATCAAAATCACAGTATGCAGTTGCCTGCTTTATTAGTCCTTTTTATGGCTTCTAAGGTTGTATCTTTTCTTCGCTGGTACTGTTTGATCGGAAAATAGTGTATCACTAGCAGCTGTTGCAGAGTTTACGTTCGCAGATGGCAAAGTTTCTTCTGATGCTGGAGACAAATGTTCAATGTTCAAAGTAGTCTTTTCAAGAGGAGAGTCACGTTTCAAAGTGTCAGAAATCAAATCGGCATCGCTGAAAGGGACAAATTTTGGAGTTATTTCAGATTCGGAGGCACCAATTCCCTTCTTCACCCAGTCGTCGTAGGGCAGCGGCAGTGGAACACGCTTTACGTGAGAAGCGTGGATCCAGTTCTTCCGGCCAGCAACACGTACAGCTGTCCTCGTTGCCAGCAGGATTTGGAAGGGGCCGATGTAGCGAGGCTGAAGATTCTTTGTCCTCGCGAAGTTCCGGACCACTATGAAGTCACCCGGTTTCAGTTGATGCCCTGGACTCTCCGGAGGCTTTGGCAAAGCATCAAAAACCTGTTGATGAATAAGACTTAATTTAGCAGTCAAGTCATAAAGATAGTCTATCAACATAGGATATTCAATGGAGCAGAATTGTTTAGGCCTTGGCACACCCCAGACATTTGCCGGGCGGCCAAATACAATCTCATATGGAGAAAGCCCTATTCTAGAATGCACTGTTGCTCTCGTTGATAACAAGGCCAAAGGAAGTGCGTCTGGCCAAGCCAAACCTGTGGATGCTTGAATTTTGGCTATTTTAAGCTTGAGGGTGCCATTGTAACCCTCGACTAAACCAGCAGACTGGGGATGGTTCGCACTATGAAATTTTTGTTTCAATCCTAGACCAGCACACACACTCTGCATAACTTTCCCTATAAACTCACTTCCGTTATCTGACCATACAATCCGTGGCATTCCATACCTAGGGAAAAATTCTTTGAGAAGAATTTTGGCAGTTGATAAAGCAGTGTTGTCCTTTAGTGGGTATGCTTCTATCCACCTGGAAAAAGCACAAACTACCACCAGGACGTATTTTAAATTGTTGCAGCGTTCCATGTGAATGAAGTCTAACTGTATTACTTCAAAGGGACAGGAAGGAGGAGCAAAATGACCAGCTGGAGTTGGAGTTCCCTTGCCAGGATTATGCATCAAGCACACCACACAATTTTTCACCACTCTCTCTGCACACTTACTGATTCCCTCATTCTTCCAAACCGGAGCTAACATCTTACATATCCCTTTAGAACTTATGTGCGCCACTCCATGCGCCATCGTCACTACTGCAAGCACATACGCATCAGGCAACATCCAACGCTGCTGTTCTGTCAAATCGATCCAACATCCATTCGAGTCCAATTTGCCCGTACTTTCTCTCCATACGCGTTTCTCTTCCTCAGTCGCTTCTTTCTGAATCTCTTTCACACTTTCCATTGTGTCCTCACACATTCCAGACTCAGCAATCCATCTTGCAGACGTAGCAACATACATTCTACTCATCATGTCTCTAGCTGTCTGTTTAGCGGTTTCATCAGCAAAGGCATTCCCCCGACCAACATCATCCGTGATTGCTTTATGAGCACTGCACTTCACAATCGCAACTTCAGTCGGTAAGGTTAGAGATTCTAACAAGTCGTTAACTAGCTGACCATGTTGAATCTTAGTCCCATGGGACGTAATGAAACCCCTTTCTCTCCACAACCGGCCAAAACTATGGGCCACGCCAAATGCGTACTGACTATCTGTAAACACATTCACTCTCTTTCCCTCAGCTAAAACACACGCTCTCGTAAGAGCTATTAACTCTGCAGCTTGGGCAGAATTCTGACTCACTCTTGCAGTCTCCACAATCGTCTTCAAAGTCGTTACCGCGTAGGCAGCAGTCACATCACCATTCTCCAATTTAAAACATGACCCGTCCACATACAGCGTACCATCTGGGTCGGATAGAGGAGTATCTCTCAAGTCGATACGACCTTTTGTCTCTTCCTCCGTTTTGAAATAACAGTCATGTGGCTCAGAATCACTCGACTCTTGATCAGTCGGCAACAATGTTGCTGGGTTCAATACATTGCATCTTTTGATCTGAATATGACTCGCTAATAACGTCAGCTCGTAACCAGATAATCTCGCACTAGTAAGGTGTTGTGTCTTCGTTCGGTTCATGAGTGTGTCCACTGCATGAGGAACCATGACCACTAGCATATTGTTCATCACCAAACCAGCAGATTGTCGAATGGAAGCTGCAGCTGCCGCTGTAGCCCTCAAACAACTAGGCAATGCTCTAGCTACCGGATCTAATGTTGATGAGAAATACGCACAAGGGCGTTGTTTATCACCAAACTTCTGTGTCAAGACACTCAACGCGCAACCTTCTCTTTCGTGAACGTAGAGCGTGAATGGCTTACTGTAATCAGGTGTGCCCAATACAGGAGCTGAACACAAAGCTTTTCGTAATTCAGCAAAACTCTCTTGACATTCATCAGACCATGGCACCGGACTCGGAACATTTTTCCCAGTCAAAGCTACCAATGGCTTTGCTAAAAGTGAAAAATTTGGGATCCATTGCCTACAGTAAGAGGTAATACCTAGAAAGGCACGTACTTCCCTCTGTGTGCGTGGAACACTCATCTGCGTAATTGCTTTTATTCTTTCTGGGGTCAACTTCCTTCCCTCCTTTGACAAGAGATGACCTAAGTAGGTTACTTCTTGGCAGCAATATTGCATTTTGGAAGGTGACACCTTATGATTCAAATTAGACAAATGATGCAATAGTGAAATTGTAGCTGCCTTGCAAGTTTCCTTGTCATCGGCAGCCACCAAAAGATCGTCTACGTACTGTACTAGGGCAGAACCTGGAGGAAGGACAAAAGAATCTAACTGGCTTTTTAAAGCTTGACTGTAAATAGATGGACTTTCACAGTAGCCTTGTGGAGCGCGTTTAAATCTGAAACTGCGACCTCCTAAACAGAAGCCAAAAATATCTCTGCTTTCCTCGGCTATCGGAATGCTGAAAAAGGCATTCTTCAAGTCGATGACTGAGAACCAATTGGCTGTAGCGGGAATCAATGTTAGCAAGGCAGTAATGTCTGGCACTACAGGAAACTGCGGAATTACAATCTTATTAACTTCTCTAAGGTCTATGACAAACCTATAGACTGGAGGCTTTGTAGGATCTGTTCGTTTCAAAATCGGCAATACAGGACTATTACAAACATTTCCTCGCGTTTCTTCAACCACACCTTTTTTAATCAAATCTTGCACAATCAATAAGAGTGCACGCTCACCTTCATTCGATATTTTATATTGAGGAATTCTTGGAAATTTCACATTCGCTTTCAAAGTTACTACATACGGTGGAATCTCTAGTAGACCTACATCATTGGGACCAGTCGCCCAAAGAGAATCAGGGAGTGAACGTAGCTCCGGCGGGAGTTTGTCCATTGACAAGTACATCGGAGAGGTGAGTCTTTTACCCAAAGTAAGCTGTACTCCTTCCGGAGAACAGTACAATGTCGCATATAGTCGTTTTAACAAATCTAAACCAAGCAGATTTTCATTACAACCTGTCGTCAAAATTAAGGGTGCTTTCAATTGACACGGTCCAACAGAAATAGACAAAGGACCAGATATCGGGTTGTACACAGGGGCGCCTGAAAAACCTACGGAAACATTTGTTGAGCCAGACAAAGGTGCGCCAGGGAGTTTCGCATGCATGATAGAACTTTTTGCGGCACCAGTATCCAACAGAAACGGTTCGACTACACCTGATGTTGCTACTGCGACATAAGGCCCACTCTGATCCACTGGAACTGATACTACTCCCTCTCTCTGTCCATGGCTGTCCTAGTACCCATTTTGTTGAAATCCCTCTTCAACTTCACAATAATCCTCAACAAGATATTGCTGAGATCTATTCTGATGAGCTGACTGTACATTTTGTTGATCAAAGTGATTAGAAGGACGATCATTCGTTTGTGGAGGCATAGCACCTCGTCCCCGACCTCTAGAATTCTGTGCAAAACCACCACGACCTCTCTGAGCTGCTGCCGCATTATTTTGCGCTAAAATCTGACAATCATTTTTATAGTGACCCTCTTTCTTACAGTACGCACACTGATTCCACTGGTATTGAGGCCTGGTCGAATTATAATCTGTCTTTTGATACGAATTCTGTTGCATATTAGTCTGATTCGTGCGAGGCGGATACGCCTGCTGTAAAAGAACTTTAGTCTTTAAATCTTTCGTTTTCTTCTCTGATTTCTCCTTTTCCTCTTTATCCCTATTTTCATAGTACTGTGCAGTCGCAAGTATTTGCGCTGTCGTAGATACAGCCCACGCACTTTCTGAGTCTTTCAATTTATTGCATAATTCGGGTAACAAATTATGCACAAATTTATCGACAAACAATCTCTGTCCTCCTTCAGTGCTCATATCCTGACCACTATGGTCTACAAAAGTCTCTTCGAACCTCGTGAAGAAGTCGGAGACACTTTCGTCTTTCTTCTGCTTGCATGCGGATAATTTATCCCAATTAACACGCAATGCTGGCATCAGAGTCTTCATTAAATCTATTATTCTGCCAGGAAGATTAGCAATTAGGGGTTCGGGTTTCGCACCACCTGTTTGTTGAGCATCTGCTGCAGTGATAGCTGCCCAATCACCACCTAAAGCAGCCTGATGATCCTCTCTACGAATTTTAGCCCACACTGGTTGTGGAACTACATTACCAAACAACATATCAATGTCGGCTAAGTTCATTATACAAGCCTCAACTGTCTGTGTCAATTCCTTGTAATATCCGGCTGGATTCTTACGTGGATCTGGCAAGGCCTGTTTCACTGCTAACACTTCTGCTCGCTTCCACGGAATATGTATCCATACTCTTTGGAACTGTGCTGGAGCAGCTGCAATACCCGCATTATCATCACGTTGTACTGCCTCGCGCCAAATTGGAGGAACTTCCCTCATAGGATATTGGCGACTTGGCTTCATTCTACCTTTCTCTAAATCTCTCGGGGAACGAAGAGATGGATCAATCCTAAAACTCAAAATGAGTTCCATCGCTATCTTTATATTATCGCCCACTATCATTCCAGCAGCAAACTCTTTTTGAATTTTAATTAAATCTTCCAAATCTGATTCGACATCGTCTTCTTCTATTTCCTCACGCAACAACGAGCACATCTCGTCGAAGACGTATCGCTGCGTTGGCTCTCCCCATTGCATAAATGTCTCTAACACATCTTTCGTACTATATCTTCTAACTTTTGTAATCCATCTGAGAGCTGTGGAGTCTAAAACTCCCCGTTCCTCAGTACTTGGAAGCTGACTCCGTCTCTGAACAGAGTCAGGAGTAGGAGTCTTAATCAAGGTTTTATATATAGGCGACAGCATATTAGTAACAGAATCAGTAATTCTTCGACGAACAGAAAGTGGAGTTAGTACACTCGCAGACATAGAGAACGCAGTAGAGGTAGGAATAGATGACGAAACAGTAGGAGTATCGAGGAAAATAGTTTGAGGACCAATAGGTACAGTGGTAGGTATAGGAGCGGGTAGTGCGGGAAGAGGAGGAGCTGTAGGAACATTTACATTCACCACAGGAGGTATAGGAACTTGATTCTGAGGAACAAGAACACCAGGTTGTCCAGCAACCGGTAATTGAACATCCGGTATAAGTGGAGCCGCAGCACCTTGTGCGTACGGTGGAGGCGACCGTAACAGATAAGATAGCAGAGGATCGTTTTCGGAATCCTCCAGTATCTTAGCCATTTTCGATGGCAAGGCAGGATAGCACTTGTCAATCGCTAAGTTACGCTCTCTAATGGCTACATCTATGGCTTTCTCACACTCGTCAGCCTGCAACTGCTTAGTCGCTTGCTCTAGAGTTAACTCTTCTAGTTCTTTTTGCTCTTTTTTCAACCTTTTCATTTCTCTCTGTTTGGATTCTTTCCGCCAATAACGAAAAGAGTCAAACATTGCCGGCCGGGCTTTCTTCCTAAACAATTTCGCTTCTAAATTGTCGAGAATCTCTTGTTCAAAACTACCATGCAGTGGCCAGCTAAGGACACCATCCTTCTTACAATAACGGACCCATATCTCATTATAAGTTATAGGACCCACACCATACTTACAATATAGGTCATATAGGGGAGTCCCAATCGGAGGAACCAGACAGGAATCCTCTAATTGTGAGTCACTGTTGCAACTAAAACAAGACAACATTTTCCGACTTACCATTCTCAGTCCGGAACACAAAACAAACAAACACGGAACAAATTGTGCACTTGAACCAAGAACTTAGGCCTACCAAAAACGAACTGATGTATCGATACCCAAAACTGAACCAAATAGATTATCGTAACCAGAACAACTAGTGATAATCTTACGAAACCAAACCAAACCAAGAACCGATCAAGGATTTTTAACAATCCTCACAAAAGTAACCAGCTAGCTATCACTAAATACTTAACTGAGTCACTGAAGACGTCACCAAGGAGAAACCCGTCACGTTTCGCTGTACTAAGGACTGCACCACTTCGGGTCCAAGACAGGGCGACGGTCAAGGCAACGGCCCACTGCAGCCGTCCTGAACGGGAACCCTCGTGGAAGAGAACTTCAGGGCCACTTTTGCGATATGCCGGGATCGATGAAGTGGGGCGCCTCCCTCAGGAATCTTCACACGAAGCTTCTCGAACTCTTCAGGCTTTTGGACCGGTACCGAATGACGTCGCCCCACGTTGGGCACCAATTGGAGTTCTGGACTTTTTGGTTCCGTCCAGAGGTGTCAGGGTACAACACCCAAAGACCCCGGAGTCCCACCTGCCTTGGTGCACAAATGAACAGAAACACGGGCTTCTCGATGGTGGCGTCAAAGACCAAAGGTTTATTACTGCAGGGACACAGAAGTCACAGAATCTACACACGGGCAGAATCTAGGAGACTGTTCGATTTGTACAAAGTGGGTTGCTCCTTATATACTAAAAATTGTGCTCTAGGCAAATATTTCACATGTCGGTACATTCCCAAACCTTTGTGTCTCTAAACAATAAATATTTGGCGTTACACAGGAACTGTCGATAATATCTGATACCAAACATCACGAAGAGGGGTTCCCACCAGTCCATCACAATCCCTTGTCAATATTGCATTCAAGACCCGGACCGCCTCATCGTAAAGTTCGTTACCTCCCCCTAATAAAGGCCCAGAAGGAAAGGAGCAGAGCCAGGTGCAGAAGATAGAAAAGCGGGATAAGAGATGTTTGTGGGTTGTAAATGGGCAAGGCTACCGGCTTCGGCCGCCTAATCATGATCAGGTACAATGGATAGGAAAACCAGTTCAGGTGGGCTGGCCTCGGGCAGAGGAGGCAGCCTTTGTCGAGTCATGCAGCTTCAGCGTGATCTGGTTTAAGGTGCACGTGTCATGTAAGAGGTGAATCTCCGGCTAAGGCTACGTGTCCTTAATCAAAGTGAAGTGAATGAAATGATCAGAGGCTATTGCATATGTGAGGGCAAGGAACCACAAAATGGCGGCCATGATCTAAGATGGATGCCGTGTGTATATCAGAAATGTGTCAGTGGAAGGAGTGCTCTTGCTCGTAGCGTAGCGAAAACACTAGGATATACTAAATGGATCATTTGCGGTTCGCTGATACTAATTTTATGTATTTCCGACAAACTTGAAAACACGGGTTCAAGTCGTCACGGAACCGTCACGGAACCTCAATAGGGACTTCCAGGGAAGTCCGGCCATCTAGTCGCCCCATAGGAAAGAATTGCGGGCGACCAGATGGCCGAGGCGAGAGGGGCGACCTGATGCCCGGGACCGAAAGGACGCCAATCTGCCTGCCTCGGGCCTGTAGGGCTCAGGAGCTGCAGGGCTCCGGGGCTGCAGGGCTCGGGGACTGCAGGACTCCACGGCTCGGGAGGCTGCAGGGCTCCGGGGCTCCAGAGCTCCAGGGCTCCAGGGCTGCAGGGCTCCGGGGCTGCTGGGCTCCAGGGCAGCAGGGCTCCAGGGCTCCAGGGCCCAGGACCCATGGAGCCTTTCCCGGGTACTTTGCCACTCTGCGGCCCGGAGGAGGGAGCCCCGGATGCCTGGGAGGTGTTCCCGGGCATCGCCCATCTGGTCCCAAGCAGGGAACCACCAGACCTGGGAGGGTGTTTGGGCATACCCTTGCACCTACTAATCCGGAGGAAAATTACCCCCCTTTCTTGTAATCTGTGCACTCGAGGTGACAGAGGGGACCCAGGGCACAAACGTGCCCGACCTCCTGGAGCCCTGTCTCGGATCCGGGAGGCGAATGGCATCTCATAGGGACTTCCAGGGAAATCCGGCCATCTAGTCGCCCCATAGGAAAGCATTGCGGGGGACCAGATGGCCGTGGCGAGAGGGGCGACCAGATGGCCGGGACCGAAATGACGCCAATCTGCCTGCCCCGGGCCTTTAGGGCTCAGGAGCTGCAGGGCTCCTGGGCTCCGGGGCTCCGGGGCTCTGGGGCTGCAGGGATGCAGGGCTCGGGGACTGCAGGGCTCCACGGCTCGGGGGGCTGCAGGGCTCCGGGGCTGCAGGGCTCCAGGGCTCCAGGGCTCCAGGGCTCCAGTGCTAAAGGGCTCCAGGGCTCTGGGGCTTCAGGGCAGCAGGGCTCCAGGGCTCCGGGGCTCCAGGGCCCGGGACCCATGGAGCCCGTCCCGGGTACTTTCCCACTCTGCGGCCCGGAGGAGGGAGCCCCGAATGCCTGGGAGGTGCTGCCCGGGCATCGCTCATCTGGTCCCCAGCAGGGACCACCAGCCCCGGGAGGGTGTTTGGGCATACCCTTGCACGTACTAATCCGGAGGAAAATTACCCCCCTTTCTTGTAATCCGTGCACTCGAGGTGACAGAGGGGACCCAGGGCACAAAAGTGCCCGACCTCCTGGAGCCCAGGATGGGATCCGGGAGGCGAATGGCACCTCATAGGGACTTCCAGGGAAGTCCGGCCATCTAGTCGCCCCATAGGAAAGAATAGCAGGCGACCAGATGGCCGAGGCGAGAGTGGCGACCTGATGGCCGGGACCGAAAGGAGGCCAATCTGCCTGCCTCGGGCCTGTAGGGCTCAGGAGCTGCAGGGCTCCGGGGCTGCAGGGCTCGGGACTGCAGGACTCCACGGCTCGGGGGGCTGCAGGGCTCCGGGGCTCCAGGGCTCCAGGGCTCCAGGGCTCCAGGGCTCCAGGGCTCCAGGGCTGCAGGGCTCCGGGGCTCCAGGGCTGCTGGGCTCCAGGGCAGCAGGGCTCCAGGGCCCAGGACCCATGGAGCCTATCCCGGGTACTTTGCCACTCTGCGGCCCGGAGGAGGGAGCCCCGGATGCCTGGGAGGTGTTCCCCAGGCATCGCCCATCTGGTCCCCAGCAGGGAACCACCAGACCTGGGAGGGTGTTTGGGCATACCCTTGCACCTACTAATCCGGAGGAAAATTACCCCCCTTTCTTGTAATCTGTGCACTCGAGGTGACAGAGGGGACCCAGGGCACGAATGTGCCCGACCTCCTGGAGCCCTGGCTGGGATCCGGGAGGCGAATGGCATCTCATAGGGACTTCCAGGGAAGTCCGGCCATCTAGTCGCCCCATAGGAAAGAATTGCGGGCGACCAGAAGGCCGAGGCGAGAGGGGCGACCTGATGGCCGGGACCGAAAGGACGCCAATCTGCCTGCCTCGGGCCTGTAGGGCTCAGGAGCTGCAGGGCTCCGGGGCTCCGGGGCTGCAGGGCTCGGGGACTGCAGGGCTCCACGGCTCGGGGGGCTGCAGGGCTCCGGGGCTCCAGGGCTCCAGGGCTCCAGGGCTGCAGGGCTCCGGGGCTGCTGTGCTCCAGGGCAGCAGGGCTCCAGGGCTCCAGGGCCCAGGACCCATGGAGCCTATCCCTGGTACTTTGCCACTCTGCGGCCCGGAGGAGGGAGCCCTTTATGCCTGGGAGGTGTTCCCCGGGCATCGCCCATCTGGTCCCCAGCAGGGAACTACCAGACCTGGGAGGGTGTTTGGGCATACCCTTGCACCTACTAATCCGGAGGAAAATTACCCCCCTTTCTTGTAATCTGTGCACTAGAGGGGACCCAGGGTGCAAACGTGCCCGACCTCCTGGAGCCCTGGCTGGGATCCGGGAGGCGAATGGCATCTCATAGGGACTTCCAGGGAAGTCCGGCCATCTAGTCGCCCCATAGGAAAGCATTGCGGGCGACCAGATGGCCGTGGCGAGAGGGGCGACCAGATGGCCGGGACCGAAATGACGCCAATCTGCCTGCCCCGGGCCTTTAGGGCTCAGGAGCTGCAGGGCTCCAGGGCTCCGGGGCTCCGGGGCTCTGGGGCTGCAGGGATGCAGGGCTCGGGGACTGCAGGGCTCCACGGCTCTGGGGGCTGCAGGGCTCCAGGGCTGCGGGGCTCCGGGGCTCCGGGGCTCCAGGGCCCAGGACCCATGGAGCCCGTCCCTGGTACTTTCCCACTCTGCGGCCCGGAGGAGGGAGCCCCGAATGCCTGGGAGGTGCTGCCCGGGCATCGCTCATCTGGTCCCCAGCAGGGAACCACCAGCCCCAGGAGGGTGTTTGGGCATACCCTTGCACCTACTAATCCGGAGGAAAATTACCCCCCTTTCTTGTAATCCGTGCACTCGAGGTGACAGAGGGGACCCAGGGCACAAAAGTGCCCGACCTCCTGGAGCCCAGGATGGGATCCGGGAGGCGAATGGCACCTCATAGGGACTTCCAGGGAAGTCCGGCCATCTAGTCGCCCCATAGAAAAGAATTGCGGGCGACCAGATGGCCGAGGCGAGAGGGGCGACCTGATGGCCGGGACCGAAAGGACGCCAATCTGCCTGCCTCGGGCCTGTAGGGCTCAGGAGCTGCAGGGCTCCGGAGCTCCGGGGCTGCAGGGCTCGGGGACTGCAGGGCTCCACGGCTCGGGGGGCCGCAGGGCTTCGGGGCTCCAGGGCTCCAGGGCTGCAGGGCTGCAGGGCTCCGGGGCTGCTGGGCTCCAGGGCAGCAGGGCTCCAGGGCTCCAGGGCCCAGGACCCATGGAGCCTATCCCGGGTACTTTGCCACTCTGCGCCCTGGAGGAGGGAGCCCCGGATGCCTGGGAGGTGTTCCCCGGGCATCGCCCATCTGGTCCCCAGCAGGGAACCACCAGACCTGGGAGGGTGTTTGGGCATACCCTTGCACCTACTAATCCGGAGGAAAATTACCCCCCTTTCTTGTAATCTGTGCACTCGAGGTGACAGAGGGGACCCAGGGCGCAAACGTGCCCGACCTCCTGGAGCCCTGTCTCGGATCCGGGAGGCGAATGGCATCTCATAGGGACTTCCAGGGAAATCCGGCCATCTAGTCGCCCCATAGGAAAGCATTGCGGGCGACCAGATGGCCGTGGCGAGAGGGGCGACCAGATGGCCGGGACCGAAATGACGCCAATCTGCCTGCCCCGGGCCTTTAGGGCTCAGGAGCTGCAGGGCTCCAGGGCTCCGGGGCTCCGGGGCCCTGGGGCTGCAGGGATGCAGGGCTCGAGGACTGCAGGGCTCCACGGCTCGGGGGGCTGCAGGGCTCCGGGGCTGCAGGGCTCCAGGGCTCCAGGGCTCCAGGCTCCAGGGCTCCAGGGCTCCAGTGCTGCAGGGCTCCAGGGCTCTGGGGCTTCAGGGCAGCAGGGCTCCAGGGCTCCGGGGCTCCAGGGCCCGGGACCCATGGAGCCCGTCCCGGGTACTTTCCCACTCTGCGGCCCGGAGGAGGGAGCCCCGAATGCCTGGGAGGTGCTGCCCGGGCATCGCTCATCTGGTCCCCAGCAGGGACCACCAGCCCCGGGAGGGTGTTTGGGCATACCCTTGCACGTACTAATCCGGAGGAAAATTACCCCCCTTTCTTGTAATCCGTGCACTCGAGGTGACAGAGGGGACCCAGGGCACAAAAGTGCCCGACCTCCTGGAGCCCAGGATGGGATCCGGGAGGCGAATGGCACCTCATAGGGACTTCCAGGGAAGTCCGGCCATCTAGTCGCCCCATAGGAAAGAATTGCGGGCGACCAGATGGCCGAGGCGAGAGGGGCGACCTGATGCCCGGGACCGAAAGGACGCCAATCTGCCTGCCTCGGGCCTGTAGGGCTCAGGAGCTGCAGGGCTCCGGGGCTGCAGGGCTCGGGGAATGCAGGACTCCACGGCTCGGGGGGCTGCAGGGCTCCGGGGCTCCAGAGCTCCAGGGCTCCAGGGCTGCAGGGCTCCGGGGCTGCTGGGCTCCAGGGCAGCAGTGCTCCAGGGCTCCAGGGCCCAGGACCCATGGAGCCTTTCCCGGGTACTTTGCCACTCTGCGGCCCGGAGGAGGGAGCCCCGGATGCCTGGGAGGTGTTCCCGGGCATCGCCCATCTGGTCCCCAGCAGGGAACCACCAGACCTGGGAGGGTGTTTGGGCATACTCTTGCACCTACTAATCCGGAGGAAAATTACCCCCCTTTCTTGTAATCTGTGCACTCGAGGTGACAGAGGGGACCCAGGGCGCAAACGTGCCCGACCTCCTGGAGCCCTGTCTCGGATCCGGGAGGCGAATGGCATCTCATAGGGACTTCCAGGGAAATCCGGCCATCTAGTCGCCCCATAGGAAAGCATTGCGGGTGACCAGATGGCCGTGGCGAGAGGGGCGACCAGATGGCCGGGACCGAAATGACGCCAATCTGCCTGCCCCGGGCCTTTAGGGCTCAGGAGCTGCAGGGTTCCAGGGCTCCGGGGCTCTGGGGCTGCAGGGATGCAGGGCTCGGGGACTGCAGGGCTCCACGGCTCGGGGGGCTGCAGGGCTCCGGGGCTGCAGGGCTCCAGGGCTCCAGTGCTAAAGGGCTCCAGGGCTCTGGGGCTTCAGGGCAGCAGGGCTCCAGGGCTCCGGGGCTCCAGGGCCCGGGATCCATGGAGCCCGTCCCGGGTACTTTCCCACTCTGCGGCCCGGAGGAGGGAGCCCCGAATGCCTGGGAGGTGCTGCCCGGGCATCGCTCATCTGGTCCCCAGCAGGGACCACCAGCCCCGGGAGGGTGTTTGGGCATACCCTTGCACGTACTAATCCGGAGGAAAATTACCCCCCTTTCTTGTAATCCGTGCACTCGAGGTGACAGAGGGGACCCAGGGCACAAAAGTACCCGACCTCCTGGAGCCCAGGATGGGATCCGGGAGGCGAATGGCACCTCATAGGGACTTCCAGGGAAGTCCGGCCATCTAGTCGCCCCATAGGAAAGAATTGCGGGCGACCAGATGGCCGAGGCGAGAGGGGCGACCTGATGGCCCGGACCGAAAGAACGCCAATCTGCCTGCCTCGGGCCTGTAGGGCTCAGGAGCTGCAGGGCTCCGGGGCTGCAGGGCTCGGGACTGCAGGACTCCACGGCTCGGGGGGCTGCAGGGCTCCGGGGCTCCAGGGCTCCAGGGCTCCAGGGCTCCAGGGCTGCAGGGCTCCGGGGCTCCAGGGCTGCTGGGCTCCAGGGCAGCAGGGCTCCAGGGCCCAGGACCCATGGAGCCTATCCCGGGTACTTTGCCACTCTGCGGCCCGGAGGAGGGAGCCCCGGATGCCTGGGAGGTGTTCCCCGGGCATCGCCCATCTGGTCCCCAGCAGGGAACCACCAGACCTGGGAGGGTGTTTGGGCATACCCTTGCACCTACTAATCCGGAGGAAAGTTACCCCCCTTTCTTGTAATCTGTGCACTCGAGGTGACAGAGGGGACCCAGGGCACGAACGTGCCCGACCTCCTGGAGCCCTGGCTGGGATCCGGGAGGCGAATGGCATCTCATAGGGACTTCCAGGGAAGTCCGGCCATCTAGTCGCCCCATAGGAAAGCATTGCGGGCGACCAGATGGCCGTGGCGAGAGGGCCGACCAGATGGCCGGGACCGAAATGACGCCAATCTGCCTGCCCCGGGCCTTTAGGGCTCAGGAGCTGCAGGGCTCCAGGGCTCTGGGGCTCCGGGGCTCTGGGGCTGCAGGGATGCAGGGCTCGGGGACTGCAGGGCTCCACGGCTCTGGGGGCTGCAGGGCTCCGGGGCTGCAGGGCTCCAGGGCTCCAGGGCTGCAGGGCTCCAGGGCTCTGGGGCTTCAGGGCAGCAGGGCTCCAGGGCTCCGGAGCTCCAGGGCCCAGGACCCATGGAGCCCGTCCTGGGTACTTTCCCACTCTGCGGCCCGGAGGAGGGAGCCCCGGATGCCTGGGAGGTGCTGCCCGGGCATCGCTCATCTGGTCCCCAGCAGGGAACCACCAGCCCCGGGAGGGTGTTTGGGCATACCCTTGCACCTACTAATCCGGAGGAAAATTACCCCCCTTTCTTGTAATCCGTGCACTCGAGGTGACAGAGGGGACCCAGGGCACAAAAGTGCCCGACCTCCTGGAGCCCAGGATGGGATCCGGGAGGTGAATGGCACCTCATAGGGACTTCCAGGGAAGTCCGGCCATCTAGTCGCCCCATAGGAAAGCATTGCGGGCGACCAGATGGCCGTGGTGAGAGGGGCGACCTGATGGCCGGGACCGAAATGACACCAATCTGCCTGCCCCGGGCCTTTAGGGCTCAGGAGCTGCAGTGCTCCAGGGCTCCGGGGCTCCGGGGCTCCGGGGCTCTGGGGCTGCAGGGATGCAGGGCTCGGGGACTGCAGGGCTCCACGGCTCTGGGGGCTGCAGGGCTCCGGGGCTGCAGGGCTCCAGGGCTTCAGGGCAGCAGGGCTCCAGGGCTCCGGGGCTCTGGGGCTCCAGGGCCCAGGACCCATGGAGCCCGTCCCGGGTACTTTCCCACTCTGCGGCCCGGAGGAGGGAGCCCCGAATGCCTGGGAGGTGCTGCCCGGGCATCGCTCATCTGGTCCCCAGCAGGGAACCACCAGCCCCGGGAGGGTGTTTGGGCATACCCTTGCACCTACTAACCCGGAGGAAAATTACCCCCCTTTCTTGTAATCCGTGCACTCGAGGTGACAGAGGGGACCCAGGGCACGAACGTGCCCGACCTCCTGGAGCCCTGGCTGGGATCCGGGAGGCGAATGGCATCTCATAGGGACTTCCAGGGAAGTCCGACCATCTAGTCGCCCCATAGAAAAGCATTTTGGGCGACCAGATGGCCGAGGCGAGAGGGGCGACCAGATGGCCGGGACCGAAATGACTCCAATCTGCCTGCCCCGGCCATGCAGGGCTCCGGGGCTGCAGGGCTCCTCGGGGGCCCAGGGCTCCCGGGCTCCAGGGCTGCAGGGCTTCAGGGCTGCAGGGCTCCGGGGGGGCTCCAGGGCTCCAGGGGCTGTAGGGCTCCGGGGGCTCCAGGGCTCCGGGTGCTCCAGGGCTGCAGGGCTCCGGGGCTGCAGGGCTCCTCGGGGGCTGCAGGGCTCCTCGGGGGCTCCATGGCTCCCGGGCTCCGGGGCTGCAGGGCTGCAGGGCTGCAGGGCTCCAGGGGGGCTCCAGGGCTCCAGGGGCTGTAGTGCTCCGGGGGCTCCAGGGTTCCGGGGGCTCCAGGGCTGCAGGACGGAGGGGTATTGCCACACCACCAGGCCCTGCCGGACGGGGCTCAAGCCCCGGGCCTGCTCCCGGTCCCTGCTTCTGAAACCCTAGCCAGGCCGGAGAAAGGGCCTCCCTTGGCTCGGATGAACGCCTGGAACCCCGGCCGGCTTGCAGGACGGGGAAGCTCCAGCAAACCCATGGCCGGCCGTACGGAGCTCAAGCCCCGGGCCCGCTCCCGGTCCCTGCATCCAAAACCCTAGCCAGGCCGGGGAGAGCCTCCCTTGGCCCTGATGAACGCCCGGAACCTCGGCCGGCTTGCGGGACGGGGAGGCTCCAGCAACCCCATAGCCTACCGGACGGAGCTCAAGCCCCGGGCCCGGTCCCTGCTTCCGAAACCCTAGCCAGCCCGGGGAGAGCCTCCCTTGGCCCCGATGAACGCCCGGAACCTCGGCCGGCTTGCAGGACGGAGCTCAGGCCCCAGGCCCAGCCTACCAACCCTAGCCGGGCCCGGGGAGAGCCTCCCGGTGGACCCCCCTGTCCCCAGCACCCAGACCCTGGGCCGGAACCAAGGAGGGTTAAGCCCAGGCCACGTCCTCTCCCCGACGGCCTGCCCGGGGAGCCCATTTTTGTTGACTATTAAGCCCCCACGTAGTGGGGGCTTACAGAACCTAGGGGAAGGACAAAAGTTGGAGTTAGCCCGGCCGCCAGCCCGCAGGGCCATCTGGTCGCCCAGCCCACAGGGCCATCTGGTCACCCTGCCCGCAGGGCAATCTGGTCGCGCAGCCAGGCAGCCAGATGACCCAGGACGACCCAGCGCCCGGATGGCCTGGGAGGATGCTGTACCCAGTCTCCCTTGCAGTCCAGCGAGGGTGGCCAGGCGCTGCTGCTGTTTGCCTCCCTGCTCGACTTGCCCATGCAGCAGTGGGAAGCGGAGGCCCGGCCGGCGGCGGCCCAGGCCATCTGGTCACCCTGCTGACCCGCAAGGGAAGGTGTGGCCCCCATCCCCGCACCCCGGTGGGGCAGGGACGGGAGGGGGAGGCCCCCCTGCTGAAGGGCACGTGGTGGAGGCAGCCTCCCACAGGCCCACGTTACCCCTCCGCATCCCTCCCGCCGGCCAGGCGGCAGAGGGACCCACCCCTGGGTGTGATGGAGGGAGGCTTCCACGGGCGCCCACGCACGGAAAGAGACAAAAGCTTGGCTCAGAGGATGACTTTCAATAGATCGCAGCGAGGTAGCTTCTCTGCTACTTACGAAACCCTGACCCAGATCGTCTACGAATGATTTAGCACCGGGTGCCCCACGAACATGCGCCTGATCAAACTCGGAGAAAAAGGACCATCGGCAAGGGGCTGAGAGGCAGGAGCGTCCCCGGGCCCCTGAGTGCCCCTGGCTGGCGGACCCCGGGATGCCTTCCGCCTCTAAGCATGGCCACACCTCATGGAAGTCTGCCTGATCAAACTCGGAGAAAAACGACCATTGAACCCTGATAAAAACAACCATCAACAAGGGGCCGAGAGGCAGAAGCGTCCACGGGCCCCTGGGGGCCCCTGGCGGGTGGGCCCCAGGACGACCTTCCCCTCTCTGCATGGCCAGACCTCACGGAGGTATGCCTGATCAAATTTGGAGAAAAACGACCATCGGCAAGGGGCTGAGAGGCAGGAGCGTCCTCGGGATCTTGGGGGCCCCTGGCAGGCAGGCCCCGGGAGGCCTCCCCTCCTCTCAGCATGGCCGGACCTCATGGAAGTCTGCCTGATCAAACTCGGAAAAAACAACCATCGACAAGGGGCCAAGAGGCAGAAGTGTCCACGGGCCCCTGGGGGACCCTGGCAGGCGGTCCCCAGGACACCTTCCCCCCCTCAGCATGGCCAGACCTCACGGAGGTCTGTGCCTGATCAAACTCGGAGAAAACGGACCATCGGCAAGGGACTGAGAGGCAGGATTGTTCCCGGGCCCCTGGGGGCCCCTGGCAGGCGGGCCCTGGGACGCCTTTCCCCTCTCAGCATGGCCAGACCTCACGGAGGTATGCCTGATCGAACTCGGAGAAAAACGACCATCGGCAAGGGGCTGAGAGGCAGAAGCTTCCCCGGGCCCCTGGGGGCCCCTGGCGGGTGGGCCCCGGGACGCCTTCCCCCTCTCAGCATGGCCAGACCTCATGGAAGTCTGCCTGATCAAACTCGGAGAAAAACTACCATCGAACTCGGAGAAAAACAAACATCGGCAAGGGGCTGAGAGGCAGAAGCTTCCCCGGGCCCCTGGGGGCCCCTGGCAGGCGGGCCCTGGGACGCCTTTCCCCTCTCAGCATGGCCAGACCTCACGGAGGTATGCCTGATCGAACTCGGAGAAAAACGACCATCGGCAAGGGGCTGAGAGGCAGAAGCGTCCCCGGGCCCCTGGGGGCCCCTGGCGGGTGGGTCCCGGGCGCCTTCCCCCTCTCAGCATGGCCAGACCTCATGGAAGTCTGCCTGATCAAACTCGGAAAAAAACAACCATCGAACTCGGAGAAAAACGACCATCGGCAAGGGGCTGAGAGGCAGAAGCGTCCCCGGGCCCCTGGGGGTCCCTGGCAGCCCCCGGGACGCCTTTCCCCTCTCAGCATGGCCAGACCTCACGGAGGTATACCTGATCAAACTCGGAGAAAAACGACCATCGGCAAGGGGCTGAGAGGCAGAAACGTCCCCGGGCCCCTGGGGGCCCCTGGCGGGTGGGCCCCGGGACGCTTCCCCCCTCTCACCATGGCCAGACCTCATGGAAGTCTGCCTGATCAAACTCGGAGAAAAACGACCATCGAACTCGGAGAAAAACAACCATCGGCAAGGGGCTGAGAGGCAGAAGCGTCCCCGGGCCCCTGGGGGCCCCTGGCAGGCGGGCCCCAGGACTCCTTTTCCCTCTCAGCAAGGCCAGACCTCACAGAGGTATGCCTGATCAAACTCGGAGAAAAACGACCATCGGCAAGGGGCTGAGAGGCAGAAGCGTCCCCGGGCCCCTGGGGGCCCCTGGCGGGTGGGCCCCGGGACGTATCCCCCCTCTCAGCATGGCCAGACCTCATGGAAGTCTGCCTGATCAAACTCGGAGAAAAACGACCATCGAACTCGGAGAAAAACGACCATCGGCAATGGGCTGAGAGGCAGAAGCGTCCCGGGCCCCTGGGGGCCCCTGGCGGGTGGACCCCGGGATGCCTTCCCCCTCTCAGCATGGCCAGACGTCATGGAAGTCTGCCTCATCAAACTCTTAGAAAAACAACCATCGAACCCTGATATAAACGACCATCGACAAGGGGCCGAGAGGCAGGATTGTTCCCGGGCCCCTGGGGGCCCCTGGCAGGCGGGCCCTGGGACGTGAGGTTCCGTGACGGTTCCGTGACGACTTGAGCCCGTGTTTTCAAGTTTGTCGGAAATACATAAAATTAGTATCAGCGAACCGCAAATGATCCATTTAGTATATCCTAGTGTTTTCGCTACGCTACGAGCAAGAGCACTCCTTCCACTGACACATTTCTGATATACACACGGCATCCATCTTAGATCGTGGCCGCCATTTTGTGGTTCCTTGCCCTCACATATGCAATAGCCTCTGATCATTTCATTCACTCCACTTTGATTAAGGACACGTAGCCTTAGCCGGAGATTCACCTCTTACATGACACGTGCACCTTAAACCAGATCACGCTGAAGCTGCATGACTCGACAAAGGCTGCCTCCTCTGCCCGAGGCCAGCCCACCTGAACTGGTTTTCCTGTCCATTGTACCTGATCATGATTAGGCGGCCGAAGCCGGTAGCCTTGCCCATTTACAACCCACAAACATCTCTTATCCCGCTTTTCTATCTTCTGCACCTGGCTCTGCTCCTTTCCTTCTGGGCCTTTATTAGGGGGAGGTAACGAACTTTACGATGAGGCGGTCCAGGTCTTGAATGCAATATTGACAAGGGATTGTGATGGACTGGTGGGAACCCCTCTTCGTGATGTTTGGTATCAGATATTATCGACAGTTCCTGTGTAACGCCAAATATTTATTGTTTAGAGACACAAAGGTTTGGGAATGTACCGACATGTGAAATATTTGCCTAGAGCACAATTTTTAGTATATAAGGAGCAACCCACTTTGTACAAATCGAACAGTCTCCTAGATTCTGCCCGTGTGTAGATTCTGTGACTTCTGTGTCCCTGCAGTAATAAACCTTTGGTCTTTGACGCCACCATCGAGAAGCCCGTGTTTCTGTTCATTTGTGCACCAAGGCAGGTGGGACTCCGGGGTCTTTGGGTGTTGTACCCTGACACCTCTGGACGGAACCAAAAAGTCCAGAACTCCAATTGGCGCCCAACGTGGGGCGCCGTCATTCGGTACCGGTCCAAAAGCCTGAAGAGTTCGAGAAGCTTCGTGTGAAGATTCCTGAGGGAGGCGCCCCACTTCATCGATCCCGGCATATCGCAAAAGTGGCCCTGAAGTTCTCTTCCACGAGGGTTCCCGTTCAGGACGGCTGCAGTGGGCCGTTGCCTTGACCGTCGCCCTGTCTTGGACCCGAAGTGGTGCAGTCCTTAGTACGGCGAAACGTGACGGGTTTCTCCTTGGTGACGTCTTCAGTGCCTCAGTTAAGTATTTAGTGATAGCTAGCTGGTTACTTTTGTGAGGATTGTTAAAAATCCTTGATCGGTTCTTGGTTTGGTTTGGTTTTGTAAGATTATCACTAGTTGTTCTGGTTACGATAATCTATTTGGTTCAGTTTGGGTATCGATACATCAGTTCGTTTTTGGTAGGCCTAAGTTCTTGGTTCAAGTGCACAATTTGTTCCGTGTTTGTTTGTTTTGTGTTCCGGACTGAGAATGGTAAGTCGGAAAATGTTGTCTTGTTTTAGTTGCAACAGTGACTCACAATTAGAGGATTCCTGTCTGGTTCCTCCGATTGGGACTCCCCTATATGACCTATATTGTAAGTATGGTGTGGGTCCTATAACTTATAATGAGATATGGGTCCGTTATTGTAAGAAGGATGGTGTCCTTAGCTGGCCACTGCATGGTAGTTTTGAACAAGAGATTCTCGACAATTTAGAAGCGAAATTGTTTAGGAAGAAAGCCCGGCCGGCAATGTTTGACTCTTTTCGTTATTGGCGGAAAGAATCCAAACAGAGAGAAATGAAAAGGTTGAAGAAAGAACAGAAAGAACTAGAAGAGTTAACTCTAGAGCAAGCGACTAAGCAGTTGCAGGCTGACGAGTGTGAGAAAGCCATAGATGTAGCCATTAGAGAGCGTAACTTAGCGATTGACAAGTGCTATCCTGCCTTGCCATCGAAAATGGCTAAGATACTGGAGGATTCCGAAAACGATCCTCTGCTATCTTATCTGTTACGGTCGCCTCCACCGTATGCACAAGGTGCTGCGGCTCCACTTATACCGGATGTTCAATTGCCGGTTGCTGGACAACCTGGTGCTCCTGCTCTTGTTCCTCAGAATCAAGCTCCTGTACTTCCTGTGGTGAATGTAAATGTTCCTACAGCTCCTCCTCTTCCCGCACTGCCCGCTCCTATATCTACCACTGTACCTATTGGTCCTCAAACTATTTTCCTCGATACTCCTACTGTTTCGTCATCTATTCCTACCTCTACTGCGTTCTCTATGTCTGCGAGTGTACTAACTCCACTTTCTGTTCGTCGAAGAATTACTGATTCTGTTACTAATATGCTGTCTCCTATATATAAAACCTTGATTAAGACTCCTACTCCTGACTCTGTTCAGAGACGGAGTCAGCTTCCAAGTACTGAGGAACGGGGAGTTTTAGACTCCACAGCTCTCAGATGGATTACAAAAGTTAGAAGATATAGTACGAGAGATGTGTTAGAGACATTTATGCAATGGGGAGAGCCAACACAGCGATACGTCTTCGACGAGATGTGCTCGTTGTTGCGTGAGGAAATAGAAGAAGACGATGTCGAATCAGATTTGGGAGATTTAATTAAGATTCAAAAAGAGTTTGCTGCTGGAATGATAGTGGGCGATAATATAAAGGAAGCGATGGAACTTATTTTGAGTTTTAGGAATGATCCATCTCTTCGTTCGCCGAGAGATTTAGAAAGAGGTAAAGTGAAGCCAAGTCGCCAATATCCTATGAGGGAAGTTCCTCCAATTTGGCGCGAGGCAGTACAACGTGATGATAATGCGGGTATTGCAGCTGCTCCAGCACAGTTCCAAAGAGTATGGATACATATTCCGTGGAAGCGAGCAGAAGTGTTAGCAGTGAAACAGGCCTTGCCAGATCCACGTAAGAATCCAGCCGGGTATTACAAGGAATTGACACAGACAGTTGAGGCTTGTATAATGAACTTAGCCGACATTGATATGTTGTTTGGTAATGTAGTTCCACAACCAGTATGGGCTAAAATTCGTAGAGAGGATCATCAGGCTGCTTTAGGTGGTGATTGGGCAGCTATCACTGCAGCAGATGCTCAACAAACAGGTGGTGCGAAACCCGAACCCCTAATTGCTAATCTTCCTGGCAGAATAATAGATTTAATGAAGACTCTGATGCCAGCATTGCGTGTTAATTGGGATAAATTATCCGCATGCAAGCAGAAGAAAGACGAAAGTGTCTCCGACTTCTTCACGAGGTTCGAAGAGACTTTTGTAGACCATAGTGGTCAGGATATGAGCACTGAAGGAGGACAGAGATTGTTTGTCGATAAATTTGTGCATAATTTGTTACCCGAATTATGCAATAAATTGAAAGACTCAGAAAGTGCGTGGGCTGTATCTACGACAGCGCAAATACTTGCGACTGCACAGTACTACGAAAATAGGGATAAAGAGGAAAAGGAGAAATCAGAGAAGAAAACGAAAGATTTAAAGACTAAAGTTCTCTTACAGCAGGCGTATCCGCCTCGCACGAATCAGACTAATATGCAACAGAATTCGTATCAAAAGACAGATTATAATTCGACCAGGCCTCAATACCAGTGGAATCAGTGTGCGTACTGTAAGAAAGAGGGTCACTATAAAAATGATTGTCAGATTTTAGCGCAAAATAATGCGGCAGCAGCTCAGAGAGGTCGTGGTAATTTTGCACAGAATTCTAGAGGTCGGGGACGAGGTGCTATGCCTCCACAAACGAATGATCGTCCTTCTAATCACTTTGATCAACAAAATGTACAGTCAGCTCAACAGAATAGATCTCAGCAATATCTTGTTGAGGATTATTGTGAAGTTGAAGAGGGATTTCAACAAAATGGGTACTAGGACAGCCATGGACAGAGAGAGGGAGTAGTATCAGTTCCAGTGGATCAGAGTGGGCCTTATGTCGCAGTAGCAACATCAGGTGTAGTCGAACCGTTTCTGTTGGATACTGGTGCCGCAAAAAGTTCTATCATGCATGCGAAACTCCCTGGCGCACCTTTGTCTGGCTCAACAAATGTTTCCGTAGGTTTTTCAGGCGCCCCTGTGTACAACCCGATATCTGGTCCTTTGTCTATTTCTGTTGGACCGTGTCAATTGAAAGCACCCTTAATTTTGACGACAGGTTGTAATGAAAATCTGCTTGGTTTAGATTTGTTAAAACGACTATATGCAACATTGTACTGTTCTCCGGAAGGAGTACAGCTTACTTTGGGTAAAAGACTCACCTCTCCGATGTACTTGTCAATGGACAAACTCCCGCCGGAGCTACGTTCACTCCCTGATTCTCTTTGGGCGACTGGTCCCAATGATGTAGGTCTACTAGAGATTCCACCGTATGTAGTAACTTTGAAAGCGAATGTGAAATTTCCAAGAATTCCTCAATATAAAATATCGAATGAAGGTGAGCGTGCACTCTTATTGATTGTGCAAGATTTGATTAAAAAAGGTGTGGTTGAAGAAACGCGAGGAAATGTTTGTAATAGTCCTGTATTGCCGATTTTGAAACGAACAGATCCTACAAAGCCTCCAGTCTATAGGTTTGTCATAGACCTTAGAGAAGTTAATAAGATTGTAATTCCGCAGTTTCCTGTAGTGCCAGACATTACTGCCTTGCTAACATTGATTCCCGCTACAGCCAATTGGTTCTCAGTCATCGACTTGAAGAATGCCTTTTTCAGCATTCCGATAGCCGAGGAAAGCAGAGATATTTTTGGCTTCTGTTTAGGAGGTCGCAGTTTCAGATTTAAACGCGCTCCACAAGGCTACTGTGAAAGTCCATCTATTTACAGTCAAGCTTTAAAAAGCCAGTTAGATTCTTTTGTCCTTCCTCCAGGTTCTGCCCTAGTACAGTACGTAGACGATCTTTTAGTGGCTGCCGATGACAAGGAGACTTGCAAAGCAGCTACAATTTCACTATTGCATCATTTGTCTAATTTGAATCATAAGGTGTCACCTTCCAAAATGCAATATTGCTGCCAAGAAGTAACCTACTTAGGTCATCTCTTGTCAAAGGAGGGAAGGAAGTTGACCCCAGAAAGAATAAAAGCAATTACGCAGATGAGTGTTCCACGCACACAGAGGGAAGTACGTGCCTTTCTAGGTATTACCTCTTACTGTAGGCAATGGATCCCAAGTTTTTCACTTTTAGCAAAGCCATTGGTAGCTTTGACTGGGAAAAATGTTCCGAGTCCGGTGCCATGGTCTAATGAATGTCAAGAGAGTTTTGCTGAATTACGAAAAGCTTTGTGTTCAGCTCCTGTATTGGGCACACCTGATTACAGTAAGCCATTCACGCTCTACGTTCACGAAAGAGAAGGTTGCGCGTTGAGTGTCTTGACACAGAAGTTTGGTGATAAACAACGCCCTTGTGCGTATTTCTCATCAACATTAGATCCGGTAGCTAGAGCATTGCCTAGTTGTTTGAGGGCTACAGCGGCAGCTGCAGCTTCCATTCGACAATCTGCTGGTTTGGTGATGAACAATATGCTAGTGGTCATGGTTCCTCATGCAGTGGACACACTCATGAACCGAACGAAGACACAACACCTTACTAGTGCGAGATTATCTGGTTACGAGCTGACGTTATTAGCGAGTCATATTCAGATCAAAAGATGCAATGTATTGAACCCAGCAACATTGTTGCCGACTGATCAAGAGTCGAGTGATTCTGAGCCACATGACTGTTATTTCAAAACGGAGGAAGAGACAAAAGGTCGTATCGACTTGAGAGATACTCCTCTATCCGACCCAGATGGTACGCTGTATGTGGACGGGTCATGTTTTAAATTGGAGAATGGTGATGTGACTGCTGCCTACGCGGTAACGACTTTGAAGACGATTGTGGAGACTGCAAGAGTGAGTCAGAATTCTGCCCAAGCTGCAGAGTTAATAGCTCTTACGAGAGCGTGTGTTTTAGCTGAGGGAAAGAGAGTGAATGTGTTTACAGATAGTCAGTACGCATTTGGCGTGGCCCATAGTTTTGGCCGGTTGTGGAGAGAAAGGGGTTTCATTACGTCCCATGGGACTAAGATTCAACATGGTCAGCTAGTTAACGACTTGTTAGAATCTCTAACCTTACCGACTGAAGTTGCGATTGTGAAGTGCAGTGCTCATAAAGCAATCACGGATGATGTTGGTCGGGGAAATGCCTTTGCTGATGAAACCGCTAAACAGACAGCTAGAGACATGATGAGTAGAATGTATGTTGCTACGTCTGCAAGATGGATTGCTGAGTCTGGAATGTGTGAGGACACAATGGAAAGTGTGAAAGAGATTCAGAAAGAAGCGACTGAGGAAGAGAAACGCGTATGGAGAGAAAGTACGGGCAAATTGGACTCGAATGGATGTTGGATCGATTTGACAGAACAGCAGCGTTGGATGTTGCCTGATGCGTATGTGCTTGCAGTAGTGACGATGGCGCATGGAGTGGCGCACATAAGTTCTAAAGGGATATGTAAGATGTTAGCTCCGGTTTGGAAGAATGAGGGAATCAGTAAGTGTGCAGAGAGAGTGGTGAAAAATTGTATGGTGTGCTTGATGCATAATCCTGGCAAGGGAACTCCAACTCCAGCTGGTCATTTTGCTCCTCCTTCCTGTCCCTTTGAAGTAATACAGTTAGACTTCATTCACATGGAACGCTGCAACAATTTAAAATACGTCCTGGTGGTAGTTTGTGCTTTTTCCAGGTGGATAGAAGCATACCCACTAAAGGACAACACTGCTTTATCAACTGCCAAAATTCTTCTCAAAGAATTTTTTTCCCTAGGTTTGGAATGCCACGGATTGTATGGTCAGATAACGGAAGTGAGTTTATAGGGAAAGTTATGCAGAGTGTGTGTGCTGGTCTAGGATTGAAACAAAAATTTCATAGTGCGAACCATCCCCAGTCTGCTGGTTTAGTCGAGGGTTACAATGGCACCCTCAAGCTTAAAATAGCCAAAATTCAAGCATCCACAGGTTTGGCTTGGCCAGACGCACTTCCTTTGGCCTTGTTATCAACGAGAGCAACAGTGCATTCTAGAATAGGGCTTTCTCCATATGAGATTGTATTTGGCCGCCCGGCAAATGTCTGGGGTGTGCCAAGGCCTAAACAATTCTGCTCCATTGAATATCCTATGTTGATAGACTATCTTTACGACTTGACTGCTAAATTAAGTCTTATTCATCAACAGGTCTTTGATGCTTTGCCAAAACCTCCGGAGAGTCCAGGGCATCAGCTGAAACCCGGCGACCACGTGGTGGTCAGAAATTTTGCGAGGACAAAGAATCTTCAGCCTCGCTACATCGGCCCCTTCCAAATCCTGCTGGCAACGAGGACAGCTGTACGTGTTGCTGGTCGCAAGCACTGGATCCACGCTTCTCACGTAAAGCGTGTTCCACTGCCGCTGCCCTACGACGACTGGGTGAAGAAGGGAATTGGTGCCTCCGAATCTGAAATAACTCCAAAATTTGTCCCTTTCAGCGATGCCGATTTGATTTCTGACACTTTGAAACGTGACTCTCCTCTTGAAAAGACTGCTTTGAACATTGAAAATTTGTCTCCAGCATCAGAAGAAACTTTGCCATCTGCGAACGTAAACTCTGCAACAGCTGCTAGTGATACACTATTTTCCGATCAAACAGTACCAGCAAGGAAAAGATACAACCTTAGAAGCCATAAAACGAACTTATAAAGCAGGCAACTGCATATTGTGATTTTGATATTTATATACATTGGACTTTTTTGCTTTTCAGCCAGGAAGTTTGCTATTGTTTATTGTTTTTAATAAATTGCCTTGCCGTCTGGGTAGCCGTAGGGTCGTGGCTGTGTGCCTAGTTTGAATTTGCAGGGGTCTGACACAAGGTCGATCTTTCTGTTAGTACTGGGAACTCCCAGGGCTGACAGAGGCATTTTCATCTACGTACACATCATCAGTGGTCGCGAGCGGATTGTAGAAGATGGAACTTCCTGCGCTGCAACGAGAAAATGTGGTTTACGTTCGCAGAAACAGACTAAATAGAATTCTTCACAGCAAATGTTTCTTGATGCAATGTGCCATTACATTTTTGATTGTTTTAGCAACATTGGTGGGTGGAATTGTCTTTAGCATAAATTTGATTTTTGTGCCAGTATCTACAGTACCTCCCCTTGATCCTGCTATTTCTACTGTTTCTTCTATACACTCTTTTCACTCGTTTCCGGAACATGAGCAAGCTCGACGCTCAGAATTCATTAATAATACTTTTGTACAGCTCTTGCACCAACACCAACTGGTAGTTAACACGACAGACTGTTGGGTGTGTGGCTTGATACCCCACACTATGGATAAAGGTATTCCCTATCTGGTTTTGCCTTTCAGCTACAATGGATCATTTCAGGCCCTTCAAACCATCTTTGCTTATGCTCTTGAGACCTATCCTCCACGCCCACCACGCTCCACTAAATATAACTCTGCCAACAAAGCTTTAGTCCAGGGAATTATTGACATGATCAAAGACGTCAATAATACCCCATCTTACCCTAGAGACGAATTGCGAGTATATTTAAGTTGGAATACTTCAGAGTATCGCCTTAGTTTAGGAGAAAGCAAGCGTAAAAGCTCAACTCCAATCTGGGTCGTACCTCACCGAGGTCAGGTCTGTTTGCAAGGTAATGGGAGAAATCCGAGAGCTCAGCTAGGGAGGAGTGAGTGCGTAGAGACTTATGTGTTTCCGGCTAACTCTTCCCCTGCCTTCCTTACTGCCAGGGGTACCTACTTCATTTGTCGAGACAGAGCTTATACATGGTTGCCTGCCGACTTCTCAGGATCATGTTATATTGCTCGATTATTGCCTCCGACATACACTGCTTCACCTGATTACCACAGAACAAGAGTAGCGAGAGGTGTCTTCAGCAAGGAAGATACAGCTGGTCAGGAAGCTGGAGACTTCTTCAAAGGCTTCCTTCCGTTCTGGGGGCCTATGGCCAATAGTAGAAACATACGTCAGCTAACACGGGTAGTTGAATCTACTATTACCGAAACTGCTGGTGCCCTTAGCAATCTGACAGCTGAGCTTCAGGCGGATAGGCTCATGACATTGCAGAACCGTATGGTTCTAGATGTTATACTTGCAGATCGAGGTGGGGTATGCAGAATGATCCAATCGAGCTGCTGTGTCTTTATTCCTAATAATGCTCCAACAGTTTACGAGGCGATCTCTAAGTTGCACAAGATTTCGGACTCCATACATGTAGATGAGGGAAACTGGTCCTTTATGGAGTGGGTTTGGACTCTGATCTCAGCGTGGGGATGGAAGGTTCTAATGGTCATTGGTGTCATCTTAATATTACTATTCTCATGTTGTCTGATTATCCAGTGTGGTCCTGCTCTGTGTAGTCTTTGTGCTACAACCTGTTTTAGGAAACCACCTGCATTTGGAGAAAAGACACGAGAAAGGATGATGATACAACAGCATGTCACTGACCTGATGAGCATAGAACTAGATTCAGACATAGATTGAGTAATTGCCTATGTAAGGGCAAAAGGAGGGTCTGAGGTTCCGTGACGGTTCCGTGACGACTTGAGCCCGTGTTTTCAAGTTTGTCGGAAATACATAAAATTAGTATCAGCGAACCGCAAATGATCCATTTAGTATATCCTAGTGTTTTCGCTACGCTACGAGCAAGAGCACTCCTTCCACTGACACATTTCTGATATACACACGGCATCCATCTTAGATCGTGGCCGCCATTTTGTGGTTCCTTGCCCTCACATATGCAATAGCCTCTGATCATTTCATTCACTCCACTTTGATTAAGGACACGTAGCCTTAGCCGGAGATTCACCTCTTACATGACACGTGCACCTTAAACCAGATCACGCTGAAGCTGCATGACTCGACAAAGGCTGCCTCCTCTGCCCGAGGCCAGCCCACCTGAACTGGTTTTCCTGTCCATTGTACCTGATCATGATTAGGCGGCCGAAGCCGGTAGCCTTGCCCATTTACAACCCACAAACATCTCTTATCCCGCTTTTCTATCTTCTGCACCTGGCTCTGCTCCTTTCCTTCTGGGCCTTTATTAGGGGGAGGTAACGAACTTTACGATGAGGCGGTCCAGGTCTTGAATGCAATATTGACAAGGGATTGTGATGGACTGGTGGGAACCCCTCTTCGTGATGTTTGGTATCAGATATTATCGACAGTTCCTGTGTAACGCCAAATATTTATTGTTTAGAGACACAAAGGTTTGGGAATGTACCGACATGTGAAATATTTGCCTAGAGCACAATTTTTAGTATATAAGGAGCAACCCACTTTGTACAAATCGAACAGTCTCCTAGATTCTGCCCGTGTGTAGATTCTGTGACTTCTGTGTCCCTGCAGTAATAAACCTTTGGTCTTTGACGCCACCATCGAGAAGCCCGTGTTTCTGTTCATTTGTGCACCAAGGCAGGTGGGACTCCGGGGTCTTTGGGTGTTGTACCCTGACACCTCTGGACGGAACCAAAAAGTCCAGAACTCCAGACGCCTTTCCCCTCTCAGCATGGCCAGACCTCACGGAGGTATGCCTGATTGAACTCCGAGAAAAACGACCATCGGCAAGGGGCTGAGAGGCAGAAGCGTCCCCAGGCCCCTGGGGGCCCCTGGCGGGTCGGCCCCGGGACGCCTTCCCCCTCTCAGCATGGCCAGACCTCATGGAAGTCTGCCTCATCAAACTCTTAGAAAAACGACCATCGAACCCTGATAAAAACGACCATCGGCAAGGGGCTGAGAGGCAGAAGCGTCCCCGGGCCCCTGGGGGCCCCTGGCGGGTGGGCCCCGGGACGCCTTCCCCCTCTCAGCATGGCCAGACCTCATGGAAGTCTGCCTGATCAAACTCGGAGAAAAACTACCATCGAACTCGGAGAAAAACAAACATCGGCAAGGGGCTGAGAGGCAGAAGCTTCCCCGGGCCCCTGGGGGCCCCTGGCAGGTGGGCCCTGGGACGCCTTTCCCCTCTCAGCATGGCCAGACCTCATGGAAGTCTGCCTGATCAAACTCGGAGAAAAACAACCATCGAACTCGGAGAAAAACGACCATCGGCAAGGGGCTGAGAGGCAGAAGCGTCCCCGGGCCCCTGGGGGTCCCTGGCAGCCCCCGGGACGCGATTCCCCTCTCAGCATGGCCAGACCTCACGGAGGTATACCTTATCGAACTCGGAGAAAAACGACCATCGGCAAGGGGCTTAGAGGCAGAAGCGTCCCCAGGCCCCTGGGGGCCCCTGGCGGGTGGGCCCCGGGACGCTTCCCCCCTCTCAGCATGGCCAGACCTCATGGAAGTCTGCCTGATCAAACTCGGAGAAAAATGACCATCGAACTCGGAGAAAAACGACCATCGGCAAGGGGCTGAGAGGCAGAAGCGTCCCCGGGCCCCTGGGGGCCCCTGGCAGGCGGGCCCCAGGACACCTTTTCCCTCTCAGCAAGGCCAGACCTCACAGAGGTATGCCTGATCAAACTCGGAGAAAAACGACCATCGGCAAGGGGCTGAGAGGCAGAAGCATCCCCGGGCCCCTGGGGGCCCCTGGCAGTTGGGCCCCGGGACGCATCCCCCCTCTCAGCATGGCCAGACCTCATGGAAGTCTGCCTGATCAAACTCGGAGAAAAACAACCATCGAACTCGGAGAAAAACGACCATCGGCAAGGGGCAGAGAGGCAGAAGCGTCCCTGGGCCCCTGGGGGCCCCTGGCAGGCGGGCCCCGGGACACCTTCCCCCTCAAACTCGGTGAAAAAGGACCATCGGCAATGGGCTGAGAGGCAAGAGTGTCCCCAGGACATGGGGGCCCCGGCGGGCAGGCCCCAGGACTGCTTTCCCCTGATTCAGAATCTCCGGAGGTCTGACTGACCCTCTCCCTAGTAATCCGGAGGAACATTACCCCCCTTTCTTGTAATCTGTGCACTCGAGGTCACATAGGGGACCCAAGCGACGAACGAGCCCGACCTCCTGGAGCCCTGGCTGGGATCCGGGAGGCGAATGGCACCTCATCGGGACTTCCAGGGAAGTTCGGTCATCTGGTCGCCCCATAGGAAAGCATTGTGGTCGACCAGATGGCCGAGGGAATCGGGGCGACCAGATGAAAGAGGAGCCGTCTGGACACCCTGTGCCCCAACAAAGGAGTCAGCGGGCTCCGCGGCATGGCCGACCGGAGGCCCAGAGCCCCAAAGCCCCAGCTGGGCCCCAGCCATGGAGGCTCCCAGGGGGCCCCGACAGGCCCTCCGACCCGGGGCCCCCTGGCACTTTGACAAGCAGGGAGGACTGCCCGGGCACAACGGAACCCCGACCTGGGCTCTTGGCAGTGCAGCAGGCCGGGGGACAGGGCCCAGGGCCCGAGCACCCAGCTCGGGGCTCTGGGGCTCCGGGGCTCTGTGCCTCCGGGCCTCCGGGGCTCTGGGGCTGCAGGGATGCAGGGCTCGGGGACTGCAGGGCTCCAAGGCTCGGGGGGCTGCAGGGCTCCGGGGCTGCAGGGCTGCAGGGCTCGGGGGCTCCAGGGCAGCAGGGCTGCAGGGTTCCGGGGCTCCATTGCTCCAGGGCTCCAGGCCTCCGGGGCTGCTGGGCTGCTGGGCTCCAAGGTTTCGGGCCTCCATGGCCCGGGACCCATGGAGCCCGTCCCGGGTACTTTCCCACTCTGCGGCCCGAAGGAGGGAGCCCCGAATGCCTGGGAGGTGCTGCCCGGGCATCGCTCATCTGGTCCCCAGCAGGGAACCACCAGCCCCGGGAGGGTGTTTGGGCATACCCCTGCACCTACTAATCCGGAGGAAAATTACCCCCCTTTCTTGTAATCTGTGCACTCGAGGTGACAGAGGGGACCCAGGGCACAAAAGTGCCCAACCTCCTGGAGCCCAGGATGGGATCCGGGAGGCGAATGGCACCTCATAAGGACTTCCAGGGAAGTCCGGCCATCTAGTCGCCCCATAGGAAAGAATTGCGGCCGACCAGATGGCCGAGGCGAGAGGGGCGACCTGATGGCCGGGACCGAAAGGACGCCCATCTGCCTGCCTCGGGCCTGTAGGGCTCAGGAGCTGCAGGGCTCCGGGGCTCCGGGGCTGCAGGGCTCGGGGACTGCAGGGCTTCACGGCTCGGGGGGCTGCAGGGCTCCGGGGCTCCAGGGCTCCAAGGCTGCTGGGCTCCAGGGCAGCAGGGCTCCAGGGCTCCAGGGCCCAGGACCCATGGAGCCTATCCCGGGTACTTTGCCACTCTGCGGCCCGGAGGAGGGAGCCCCGGATGCCTGGGAGGTGTTCCCCGGGCATCGCCCATCTGGTCCCCAGCAAGGAACCACCAGACCTGGGAGGGTGTTTGGGCATACCCTTGCACCTACTAATCCGGAGGAAAATTACCTCCCTTTCTTGTAATATGTGCACTCGAGGTGACAGAGGGGACCCAGGGCACGAACGTGCCCGACCTCCTGGAGCCCTGGCTGGGATCCGGGAGGCGAATGGCATCTCAAAGGGACTTCCAGGGAAGTCCGGCCATCTAGTCGCCCCATAGGAAAGCATTGCGGGCGACCAGATGGCCGTGGCGAGAGGGGCGACCAGATGGCCGGGACCGAAATGACGCCAATCTGCCTGCCCCGGGCCTTTAGGGCTCAGGAGCTGCAGGGCTCCAGGGCTCCGGGGCTCTGGGGCTCTGGGGCTGCAGGGATGCAGGGCTCGGGGACTGCAGGGCTCCACGGCTCGGGGGGCTGCAGGGCTCCAGGGCTCCAGGGCTCCAGGGCTTCAGGGCTCCAGGGCTGCAGGGCTCCAGGGCTCTGGGGCTTCAGGGCAGCAGGGCTCCAGGGCTCCGGGGCTCCGGGACCCATGGAGCCCGTCCCGGGTACTTTCCCACTCTGCGGCCCGGAGGAGGGAGCCCCGAATGCCTGTGAGGTGCTGCCCGGGCATCGCTCATCTGGTCCCCAGCAGGGAACCACCAGCCCCGGGAGGGTGTTTGGGCATACCCTTGCACCTACTAATCTGGAGGAAAATTACCCCCCTTTCTTGTAATCCGTGCACTCGAGGTGACAGAGGGGACCCAGGGCACAAAAGTGCCCGACCTCCTGGAGCCCAGGATGGGATCCGGGAGGCGAATGGCACCTCATAGGGACTTCCAGGGAAGTCCGGCCATCTAGTCGCCCCATAGGAAAGCATTGCGGGCGACCAGATGGCCGGGACCGAAATGACGCCAATCTGCCTGCCCCGGGCCTTTAGGGCTCAGGAGCTGCAGGGCTCCAGGGCTCCGGGGCTCCGGGGCCCTGGGGCTGCAGGGATGCAGGGCTCGGGGACTGCAGGGCTCCACGGCTCGGGGGCTGCAGGGCTCCGGGGCTGCAGGGCTCCAGGGCTCCAGGGCTCCAGGGCTCCAGTGCTGCAGGGCTCCAGGGCAGCAGGGCTCCAGGGCTCCGGGGCTCCAGGGCCCGGGACCCATGGAGCCCGTCCCGGGTACTTTCCCACTCTGCGGCCCGGAGGAGGGAGCCCCGAATGCCTGGGAGGTGCTGCCCGGGCATCGCTCATCTGGTCCCCAGAAGGGACCACCAGCCCCGGGAGGGTGTTTGGGCATACCCTTGCACGTACTAATCCAGAGGAAAATTACCCCCCTTTCTTGTAATCCGTGCACTCGAGGTGACAGAGGGGACCCAGGGCACAAAAGTGCCCGACCTCCTGGAGCCCAGGATGGGATCCGGGAGGCGAATGGCACCTCATAGGGACTTCCAGGGAAGTCCGGCCATCTAGTCGCCCCATAGGAAAGAATTGCGGGCGACCAGATGGCCGAGGCGAGAGGGGCGACCTGATGCCCGGGACCGAAAGGACGCCAATCTGCCTGCCTCGGGCCTGTAGGGCTCAGGAGCTGCAGGGCTCCGGGGCTGCAGGGCTCGGGGACTGCAGGACTCCACGGCTCGGGAGGCTGCAGGGCTCCGGGGCTCCAGAGCTCCAGGGCTCCAGGGCTGCAGGGCTCCGGGGCTGCTGGGCTCCAGGGCAGCAGGGCTCCAGGGCTCCAGGGCCCAGGACCCATGGAGCCTTTCCCGGGTACTTTGCCACTCTGCGGCCCGGAGGAGGGAGCCCCGGATGCCTGGGAGGTGTTCCCGGGCATCGCCCATCTGGTCCCAAGCAGGGAACCACCAGACCTGGGAGGGTGTTTGGGCATACCCTTGCACCTACTAATCCGGAGGAAAATTACCCCCCTTTCTTGTAATCTGTGCACTCGAGGTGACAGAGGGGACCCAGGGCACAAACGTGCCCGACCTCCTGGAGCCCTGTCTCGGATCCGGGAGGCGAATGGCATCTCATAGGGACTTCCAGGGAAATCCGGCCATCTAGTCGCCCCATAGGAAAGCATTGCGGGGGACCAGATGGCCGTGGCGAGAGGGGCGACCAGATGGCCGGGACCGAAATGACGCCAATCTGCCTGCCCCGGGCCTTTAGGGCTCAGGAGCTGCAGGGCTCCTGGGCTCCGGGGCTCCGGGGCTCTGGGGCTGCAGGGATGCAGGGCTCGGGGACTGCAGGGCTCCACGGCTCGGGGGGCTGCAGGGCTCCGGGGCTGCAGGGCTCCAGGGCTCCAGGGCTCCAGGGCTCCAGTGCTAAAGGGCTCCAGGGCTCTGGGGCTTCAGGGCAGCAGGGCTCCAGGGCTCCGGGGCTCCAGGGCCCGGGACCCATGGAGCCCGTCCCGGGTACTTTCCCACTCTGCGGCCCGGAGGAGGGAGCCCCGAATGCCTGGGAGGTGCTGCCCGGGCATCGCTCATCTGGTCCCCAGCAGGGACCACCAGCCCCGGGAGGGTGTTTGGGCATACCCTTGCACGTACTAATCCGGAGGAAAATTACCCCCCTTTCTTGTAATCCGTGCACTCGAGGTGACAGAGGGGACCCAGGGCACAAAAGTGCCCGACCTCCTGGAGCCCAGGATGGGATCCGGGAGGCGAATGGCACCTCATAGGGACTTCCAGGGAAGTCCGGCCATCTAGTCGCCCCATAGGAAAGAATAGCAGGCGACCAGATGGCCGAGGCGAGAGTGGCGACCTGATGGCCGGGACCGAAAGGAGGCCAATCTGCCTGCCTCGGGCCTGTAGGGCTCAGGAGCTGCAGGGCTCCGGGGCTGCAGGGCTCGGGACTGCAGGACTCCACGGCTCGGGGGGCTGCAGGGCTCCGGGGCTCCAGGGCTCCAGGGCTCCAGGGCTCCAGGGCTCCAGGGCTCCAGGGCTGCAGGGCTCCGGGGCTCCAGGGCTGCTGGGCTCCAGGGCAGCAGGGCTCCAGGGCCCAGGACCCATGGAGCCTATCCCGGGTACTTTGCCACTCTGCGGCCCGGAGGAGGGAGCCCCGGATGCCTGGGAGGTGTTCCCCAGGCATCGCCCATCTGGTCCCCAGCAGGGAACCACCAGACCTGGGAGGGTGTTTGGGCATACCCTTGCACCTACTAATCCGGAGGAAAATTACCCCCCTTTCTTGTAATCTGTGCACTCGAGGTGACAGAGGGGACCCAGGGCACGAATGTGCCCGACCTCCTGGAGCCCTGGCTGGGATCCGGGAGGCGAATGGCATCTCATAGGGACTTCCAGGGAAGTCCGGCCATCTAGTCGCCCCATAGGAAAGAATTGCGGGCGACCAGAAGGCCGAGGCGAGAGGGGCGACCTGATGGCCGGGACCGAAAGGACGCCAATCTGCCTGCCTCGGGCCTGTAGGGCTCAGGAGCTGCAGGGCTCCGGGGCTCCGGGGCTGCAGGGCTCGGGGACTGCAGGGCTCCACGGCTCGGGGGGCTGCAGGGCTCCGGGGCTCCAGGGCTCCAGGGCTCCAGGGCTGCAGGGCTCCGGGGCTGCTGTGCTCCAGGGCAGCAGGGCTCCAGGGCTCCAGGGCCCAGGACCCATGGAGCCTATCCCTGGTACTTTGCCACTCTGCGGCCCGGAGGAGGGAGCCCTTTATGCCTGGGAGGTGTTCCCCGGGCATCGCCCATCTGGTCCCCAGCAGGGAACTACCAGACCTGGGAGGGTGTTTGGGCATACCCTTGCACCTACTAATCCGGAGGAAAATTACCCCCCTTTCTTGTAATCTGTGCACTAGAGGGGACCCAGGGTGCAAACGTGCCCGACCTCCTGGAGCCCTGGCTGGGATCCGGGAGGCGAATGGCATCTCATAGGGACTTCCAGGGAAGTCCGGCCATCTAGTCGCCCCATAGGAAAGCATTGCGGGCGACCAGATGGCCGTGGCGAGAGGGGCGACCAGATGGCCGGGACCGAAATGACGCCAATCTGCCTGCCCCGGGCCTTTAGGGCTCAGGAGCTGCAGGGCTCCAGGGCTCCGGGGCTCCGGGGCTCTGGGGCTGCAGGGATGCAGGGCTCGGGGACTGCAGGGCTCCACGGCTCTGGGGGCTGCAGGGCTCCAGGGCTGCGGGGCTCCGGGGCTCCGGGGCTCCAGGGCCCAGGACCCATGGAGCCCGTCCCTGGTACTTTCCCACTCTGCGGCCCGGAGGAGGGAGCCCCGAATGCCTGGGAGGTGCTGCCCGGGCATCGCTCATCTGGTCCCCAGCAGGGAACCACCAGCCCCAGGAGGGTGTTTGGGCATACCCTTGCACCTACTAATCCGGAGGAAAATTACCCCCCTTTCTTGTAATCCGTGCACTCGAGGTGACAGAGGGGACCCAGGGCACAAAAGTGCCCGACCTCCTGGAGCCCAGGATGGGATCCGGGAGGCGAATGGCACCTCATAGGGACTTCCAGGGAAGTCCGGCCATCTAGTCGCCCCATAGAAAAGAATTGCGGGCGACCAGATGGCCGAGGCGAGAGGGGCGACCTGATGGCCGGGACCGAAAGGACGCCAATCTGCCTGCCTCGGGCCTGTAGGGCTCAGGAGCTGCAGGGCTCCGGAGCTCCGGGGCTGCAGGGCTCGGGGACTGCAGGGCTCCACGGCTCGGGGGGCCGCAGGGCTTCGGGGCTCCAGGGCTCCAGGGCTGCAGGGCTGCAGGGCTCCGGGGCTGCTGGGCTCCAGGGCAGCAGGGCTCCAGGGCTCCAGGGCCCAGGACCCATGGAGCCTATCCCGGGTACTTTGCCACTCTGCGCCCTGGAGGAGGGAGCCCCGGATGCCTGGGAGGTGTTCCCCGGGCATCGCCCATCTGGTCCCCAGCAGGGAACCACCAGACCTGGGAGGGTGTTTGGGCATACCCTTGCACCTACTAATCCGGAGGAAAATTACCCCCCTTTCTTGTAATCTGTGCACTCGAGGTGACAGAGGGGACCCAGGGCGCAAACGTGCCCGACCTCCTGGAGCCCTGTCTCGGATCCGGGAGGCGAATGGCATCTCATAGGGACTTCCAGGGAAATCCGGCCATCTAGTCGCCCCATAGGAAAGCATTGCGGGCGACCAGATGGCCGTGGCGAGAGGGGCGACCAGATGGCCGGGAGCGAAATGACGCCAATCTGCCTGCCCCGGGCCTTTAGGGCTCAGGAGCTGCAGGGCTCCAGGGCTCCGGGGCTCCGGGGCCCTGGGGCTGCAGGGATGCAGGGCTCGAGGACTGCAGGGCTCCACGGCTCGGGGGGCTGCAGGGCTCCGGGGCTGCAGGGCTCCAGGGCTCCAGGGCTCCAGGCTCCAGGGCTCCAGGGCTCCAGTGCTGCAGGGCTCCAGGGCTCTGGGGCTTCAGGGCAGCAGGGCTCCAGGGCTCCGGGGCTCCAGGGCCCGGGACCCATGGAGCCCGTCCCGGGTACTTTCCCACTCTGCGGCCCGGAGGAGGGAGCCCCGAATGCCTGGGAGGTGCTGCCCGGGCATCGCTCATCTGGTCCCCAGCAGGGACCACCAGCCCCGGGAGGGTGTTTGGGCATACCCTTGCACGTACTAATCCGGAGGAAAATTACCCCCCTTTCTTGTAATCCGTGCACTCGAGGTGACAGAGGGGACCCAGGGCACAAAAGTGCCCGACCTCCTGGAGCCCAGGATGGGATCCGGGAGGCGAATGGCACCTCATAGGGACTTCCAGGGAAGTCCGGCCATCTAGTCGCCCCATAGGAAAGAATTGCGGGCGACCAGATGGCCGAGGCGAGAGGGGCGACCTGATGCCCGGGACCGAAAGGACGCCAATCTGCCTGCCTCGGGCCTGTAGGGCTCAGGAGCTGCAGGGCTCCGGGGCTGCAGGGCTCGGGGAATGCAGGACTCCACGGCTCGGGGGGCTGCAGGGCTCCGGGGCTCCAGAGCTCCAGGGCTCCAGGGCTGCAGGGCTCCGGGGCTGCTGGGCTCCAGGGCAGCAGTGCTCCAGGGCTCCAGGGCCCAGGACCCATGGAGCCTTTCCCGGGTACTTTGCCACTCTGCGGCCCGGAGGAGGGAGCCCCGGATGCCTGGGAGGTGTTCCCGGGCATCGCCCATCTGGTCCCCAGCAGGGAACCACCAGACCTGGGAGGGTGTTTGGGCATACTCTTGCACCTACTAATCCGGAGGAAAATTACCCCCCTTTCTTGTAATCTGTGCACTCGAGGTGACAGAGGGGACCCAGGGCGCAAACGTGCCCGACCTCCTGGAGCCCTGTCTCGGATCCGGGAGGCGAATGGCATCTCATAGGGACTTCCAGGGAAATCCGGCCATCTAGTCGCCCCATAGGAAAGCATTGCGGGTGACCAGATGGCCGTGGCGAGAGGGGCGACCAGATGGCCGGGACCGAAATGACGCCAATCTGCCTGCCCCGGGCCTTTAGGGCTCAGGAGCTGCAGGGTTCCAGGGCTCCGGGGCTCTGGGGCTGCAGGGATGCAGGGCTCGGGGACTGCAGGGCTCCACGGCTCGGGGGGCTGCAGGGCTCCGGGGCTGCAGGGCTCCAGGGCTCCAGTGCTAAAGGGCTCCAGGGCTCTGGGGCTTCAGGGCAGCAGGGCTCCAGGGCTCCGGGGCTCCAGGGCCCGGGATCCATGGAGCCCGTCCCGGGTACTTTCCCACTCTGCGGCCCGGAGGAGGGAGCCCCGAATGCCTGGGAGGTGCTGCCCGGGCATCGCTCATCTGGTCCCCAGCAGGGACCACCAGCCCCGGGAGGGTGTTTGGGCATACCCTTGCACGTACTAATCCGGAGGAAAATTACCCCCCTTTCTTGTAATCCGTGCACTCGAGGTGACAGAGGGGACCCAGGGCACAAAAGTACCCGACCTCCTGGAGCCCAGGATGGGATCCGGGAGGCGAATGGCACCTCATAGGGACTTCCAGGGAAGTCCGGCCATCTAGTCGCCCCATAGGAAAGAATTGCGGGCGACCAGATGGCCGAGGCGAGAGGGGCGACCTGATGGCCCGGACCGAAAGAACGCCAATCTGCCTGCCTCGGGCCTGTAGGGCTCAGGAGCTGCAGGGCTCCGGGGCTGCAGGGCTCGGGACTGCAGGACTCCACGGCTCGGGGGGCTGCAGGGCTCCGGGGCTCCAGGGCTCCAGGGCTCCAGGGCTCCAGGGCTGCAGGGCTCCGGGGCTCCAGGGCTGCTGGGCTCCAGGGCAGCAGGGCTCCAGGGCCCAGGACCCATGGAGCCTATCCCGGGTACTTTGCCACTCTGCGGCCCGGAGGAGGGAGCCCCGGATGCCTGGGAGGTGTTCCCCGGGCATCGCCCATCTGGTCCCCAGCAGGGAACCACCAGACCTGGGAGGGTGTTTGGGCATACCCTTGCACCTACTAATCCGGAGGAAAGTTACCCCCCTTTCTTGTAATCTGTGCACTCGAGGTGACAGAGGGGACCCAGGGCACGAACGTGCCCGACCTCCTGGAGCCCTGGCTGGGATCCGGGAGGCGAATGGCATCTCATAGGGACTTCCAGGGAAGTCCGGCCATCTAGTCGCCCCATAGGAAAGCATTGCGGGCGACCAGATGGCCGTGGCGAGAGGGCCGACCAGATGGCCGGGACCGAAATGACGCCAATCTGCCTGCCCCGGGCCTTTAGGGCTCAGGAGCTGCAGGGCTCCAGGGCTCTGGGGCTCCGGGGCTCTGGGGCTGCAGGGATGCAGGGCTCGGGGACTGCAGGGCTCCACGGCTCTGGGGGCTGCAGGGCTCCGGGGCTGCAGGGCTCCAGGGCTCCAGGGCTGCAGGGCTCCAGGGCTCTGGGGCTTCAGGGCAGCAGGGCTCCAGGGCTCCGGAGCTCCAGGGCCCAGGACCCATGGAGCCCGTCCTGGGTACTTTCCCACTCTGCGGCCCGGAGGAGGGAGCCCCGGATGCCTGGGAGGTGCTGCCCGGGCATCGCTCATCTGGTCCCCAGCAGGGAACCACCAGCCCCGGGAGGGTGTTTGGGCATACCCTTGCACCTACTAATCCGGAGGAAAATTACCCCCCTTTCTTGTAATCCGTGCACTCGAGGTGACAGAGGGGACCCAGGGCACAAAAGTGCCCGACCTCCTGGAGCCCAGGATGGGATCCGGGAGGTGAATGGCACCTCATAGGGACTTCCAGGGAAGTCCGGCCATCTAGTCGCCCCATAGGAAAGCATTGCGGGCGACCAGATGGCCGTGGTGAGAGGGGCGACCTGATGGCCGGGACCGAAATGACACCAATCTGCCTGCCCCGGGCCTTTAGGGCTCAGGAGCTGCAGTGCTCCAGGGCTCCGGGGCTCCGGGGCTCCGGGGCTCTGGGGCTGCAGGGATGCAGGGCTCGGGGACTGCAGGGCTCCACGGCTCTGGGGGCTGCAGGGCTCCGGGGCTGCAGGGCTCCAGGGCTTCAGGGCAGCAGGGCTCCAGGGCTCCGGGGCTCTGGGGCTCCAGGGCCCAGGACCCATGGAGCCCGTCCCGGGTACTTTCCCACTCTGCGGCCCGGAGGAGGGAGCCCCGAATGCCTGGGAGGTGCTGCCCGGGCATCGCTCATCTGGTCCCCAGCAGGGAACCACCAGCCCCGGGAGGGTGTTTGGGCATACCCTTGCACCTACTAACCCGGAGGAAAATTACCCCCCTTTCTTGTAATCCGTGCACTCGAGGTGACAGAGGGGACCCAGGGCACGAACGTGCCCGACCTCCTGGAGCCCTGGCTGGGATCCGGGAGGCGAATGGCATCTCATAGGGACTTCCAGGGAAGTCCGACCATCTAGTCGCCCCATAGAAAAGCATTTTGGGCGACCAGATGGCCGAGGCGAGAGGGGCGACCAGATGGCCGGGACCGAAATGACTCCAATCTGCCTGCCCCGGCCATGCAGGGCTCCGGGGCTGCAGGGCTCCTCGGGGGCCCAGGGCTCCCGGGCTCCAGGGCTGCAGGGCTTCAGGGCTGCAGGGCTCCGGGGGGGCTCCAGGGCTCCAGGGGCTGTAGGGCTCCGGGGGCTCCAGGGCTCCGGGTGCTCCAGGGCTGCAGGGCTCCGGGGCTGCAGGGCTCCTCGGGGGCTGCAGGGCTCCTCGGGGGCTCCATGGCTCCCGGGCTCCGGGGCTGCAGGGCTGCAGGGCTGCAGGGCTCCAGGGGGGCTCCAGGGCTCCAGGGGCTGTAGTGCTCCGGGGGCTCCAGGGTTCCGGGGGCTCCAGGGCTGCAGGACGGAGGGGTATTGCCACACCACCAGGCCCTGCCGGACGGGGCTCAAGCCCCGGGCCTGCTCCCGGTCCCTGCTTCTGAAACCCTAGCCAGGCCGGAGAAAGGGCCTCCCTTGGCTCGGATGAACGCCTGGAACCCCGGCCGGCTTGCAGGACGGGGAAGCTCCAGCAAACCCATGGCCGGCCGTACGGAGCTCAAGCCCCGGGCCCGCTCCCGGTCCCTGCATCCAAAACCCTAGCCAGGCCGGGGAGAGCCTCCCTTGGCCCTGATGAACGCCCGGAACCTCGGCCGGCTTGCGGGACGGGGAGGCTCCAGCAACCCCATAGCCTACCGGACGGAGCTCAAGCCCCGGGCCCGGTCCCTGCTTCCGAAACCCTAGCCAGCCCGGGGAGAGCCTCCCTTGGCCCCGATGAACGCCCGGAACCTCGGCCGGCTTGCAGGACGGAGCTCAGGCCCCAGGCCCAGCCTACCAACCCTAGCCGGGCCCGGGGAGAGCCTCCCGGTGGACCCCCCTGTCCCCAGCACCCAGACCCTGGGCCGGAACCAAGGAGGGTTAAGCCCAGGCCACGTCCTCTCCCCGACGGCCTGCCCGGGGAGCCCATTTTTGTTGACTATTAAGCCCCCACGTAGTGGGGGCTTACAGAACCTAGGGGAAGGACAAAAGTTGGAGTTAGCCCGGCCGCCAGCCCGCAGGGCCATCTGGTCGCCCAGCCCACAGGGCCATCTGGTCACCCTGCCCGCAGGGCAATCTGGTCGCGCAGCCAGGCAGCCAGATGACCCAGGACGACCCAGCGCCCGGATGGCCTGGGAGGATGCTGTACCCAGTCGCCCTTGCAGTCCAGCGAGGGTGGCCAGGCGCTGCTGCTGTTTGCCTCCCTGCTCGACTTGCCCATGCAGCAGTGGGAAGCGGAGGCCCGGCCGGCGGCGGCCCAGGCCATCTGGTCACCCTGCTGACCCGCAAGGGAAGGTGTGGCCCCCATCCCCGCACCCCGGTGGGGCAGGGACGGGAGGGGGAGGCCCCCCTGCTGAAGGGCACGTGGTGGAGGCAGCCTCCCACAGGCCCACGTTACCCCTCCGCATCCCTCCCGCCGGCCAGGCGGCAGAGGGACCCACCCCTGGGTGTGATGGAGGGAGGCTTCCACGGGCGCCCACGCACGGAAAGAGACAAAAGCTTGGCTCAGAGGATGACTTTCAATAGATCGCAGCGAGGTAGCTTCTCTGCTACTTACGAAACCCTGACCCAGATCGTCTACGAATGATTTAGCACCGGGTGCCCCACGAACATGCGCCTGATCAAACTCGGAGAAAAAGGACCATCGGCAAGGGGCTGAGAGGCAGGAGCGTCCCCGGGCCCCTGAGTGCCCCTGGCTGGCGGACCCCGGGATGCCTTCCGCCTCTAAGCATGGCCACACCTCATGGAAGTCTGCCTGATCAAACTCGGAGAAAAACGACCATTGAACCCTGATAAAAACAACCATCAACAAGGGGCCGAGAGGCAGAAGCGTCCACGGGCCCCTGGGGGCCCCTGGCGGGTGGGCCCCAGGACGACCTTCCCCTCTCTGCATGGCCAGACCTCACGGAGGTATGCCTGATCAAATTTGGAGAAAAACGACCATCGGCAAGGGGCTGAGAGGCAGGAGCGTCCTCGGGATCTTGGGGGCCCCTGGCAGGCAGGCCCCGGGAGGCCTCCCCTCCTCTCAGCATGGCCGGACCTCATGGAAGTCTGCCTGATCAAACTCGGAAAAAACAACCATCGACAAGGGGCCAAGAGGCAGAAGTGTCCACGGGCCCCTGGGGGACCCTGGCAGGCGGTCCCCAGGACACCTTCCCCCCCTCAGCATGGCCAGACCTCACGGAGGTCTGTGCCTGATCAAACTCGGAGAAAACGGACCATCGGCAAGGGACTGAGAGGCAGGATTGTTCCCGGGCCCCTGGGGGCCCCTGGCAGGCGGGCCCTGGGACGCCTTTCCCCTCTCAGCATGGCCAGACCTCACGGAGGTATGCCTGATCGAACTCGGAGAAAAACGACCATCGGCAAGGGGCTGAGAGGCAGAAGCTTCCCCGGGCCCCTGGGGGCCCCTGGCGGGTGGGCCCCGGGACGCCTTCCCCCTCTCAGCATGGCCAGACCTCATGGAAGTCTGCCTGATCAAACTCGGAGAAAAACTACCATCGAACTCGGAGAAAAACAAACATCGGCAAGGGGCTGAGAGGCAGAAGCTTCCCCGGGCCCCTGGGGGCCCCTGGCAGGCGGGCCCTGGGACGCCTTTCCCCTCTCAGCATGGCCAGACCTCACGGAGGTATGCCTGATCGAACTCGGAGAAAAACGACCATCGGCAAGGGGCTGAGAGGCAGAAGCGTCCCCGGGCCCCTGGGGGCCCCTGGCGGGTGGGTCCCGGGCGCCTTCCCCCTCTCAGCATGGCCAGACCTCATGGAAGTCTGCCTGATCAAACTCGGAAAAAAACAACCATCGAACTCGGAGAAAAACGACCATCGGCAAGGGGCTGAGAGGCAGAAGCGTCCCCGGGCCCCTGGGGGTCCCTGGCAGCCCCCGGGACGCCTTTCCCCTCTCAGCATGGCCAGACCTCACGGAGGTATACCTGATCAAACTCGGAGAAAAACGACCATCGGCAAGGGGCTGAGAGGCAGAAACGTCCCCGGGCCCCTGGGGGCCCCTGGCGGGTGGGCCCCGGGACGCTTCCCCCCTCTCACCATGGCCAGACCTCATGGAAGTCTGCCTGATCAAACTCGGAGAAAAACGACCATCGAACTCGGAGAAAAACAACCATCGGCAAGGGGCTGAGAGGCAGAAGCGTCCCCGGGCCCCTGGGGGCCCCTGGCAGGCGGGCCCCAGGACTCCTTTTCCCTCTCAGCAAGGCCAGACCTCACAGAGGTATGCCTGATCAAACTCGGAGAAAAACGACCATCGGCAAGGGGCTGAGAGGCAGAAGCGTCCCCGGGCCCCTGGGGGCCCCTGGCGGGTGGGCCCCGGGACGCATCCCCCCTCTCAGCATGGCCAGACCTCATGGAAGTCTGCCTGATCAAACTCGGAGAAAAACGACCATCGAACTCGGAGAAAAACGACCATCGGCAATGGGCTGAGAGGCAGAAGCGTCCCGGGCCCCTGGGGGCCCCTGGCGGGTGGACCCCGGGATGCCTTCCCCCTCTCAGCATGGCCAGACGTCATGGAAGTCTGCCTCATCAAACTTCTAGAAAAACGACCATCGAACCCTGATATAAACGACCATCGACAAGGGGCCGAGAGGCAGGATTGTTCCCGGGCCCCTGGGGGCCCCTGGCAGGCGGGCCCTGGGACGCCTTTCCCCTCTCAGCATGGCCAGACCTCACGGAGGTATGCCTGATTGAACTCGGAGAAAAACGACCATCGGCAAGGGGCTGAGAGGCAGAAGCGTCCCCAGGCCCCTGGGGGCCCCTGGCGGGTCGGCCCCGGGACGCCTTCCCCCTCTCAGCATGGCCAGACCTCATGGAAGTCTGCCTCATCAAACTCTTAGAAAAACGACCATCGAACCCTGATAAAAACGACCATCGGCAAGGGGCTGAGAGGCAGAAGCGTCCCCGGGCCCCTGGGGGCCCCTGGCGGGTGGGCCCCGGGACGCCTTCCCCCTCTCAGCATGGCCAGACCTCATGGAAGTCTGCCTGATCAAACTCGGAGAAAAACTACCATCGAACTCGGAGAAAAACAAACATCGGCAAGGGGCTGAGAGGCAGAAGCTTCCCCGGGCCCCTGGGGGCCCCTGGCAGGTGGGCCCTGGGACGCCGTTCCCCTCTCAGCATGGCCAGACCTCATGGAAGTCTGCCTGATCAAACTCGGAGAAAAACAACCATCGAACTCGGAGAAAAACGACCATCGGCAAGGGGCTGAGAGGCAGAAGCGTCCCCGGGCCCCTGGGGGTCCCTGGCAGCCCCCGGGACGCGATTCCCCTCTCAGCATGGCCAGACCTCATGGAAGTCTGCCTGATCAAACTCGGAGAAAAATGACCATCGAACTCGGAGAAAAACGACCATCGGCAAGGGGCTGAGAGGCAGAAGCGTCCCCGGGCCCCTGGGGGCCCCTGGCAGGCGGGCCCCAGGACACCTTTTCCCTCTCAGCATGGCCAGACCTCACGGAGGTATACCTTATCGAACTCGGAGAAAAACGACCATCGGCAAGGGGCTTAGAGGCAGAAGCGTCCCCAGGCCCCTGGGGGCCCCTGGCGGGTGGGCCCCGGGACGCTTCCCCCCTCTCAGCATGGCCAGACCTCATGGAAGTCTGCCTGATCAAACTCGGAGAAAAATGACCATCGAACTCGGAGAAAAACGACCATCGGCAAGGGGCTGAGAGGCAGAAGCGTCCTCGGGCCCCTGGGGGCCCCTGGCAGGCGGGCCCCAGGACACCTTTTCCCTCTCAGCAAGGCCAGACCTCACAGAGGTATGCCTGATCAAACTCGGAGAAAAACGACCATCGGCAAGGGGCTGAGAGGCAGAAGCATCCCCGGGCCCCTGGGGGCCCCTGGCAGTTGGGCCCCGGGACGCATCCCCCCTCTCAGCATGGCCAGACCTCATGGAAGTCTGCCTGATCAAACTCGGAGAAAAACAACCATCGAACTCGGAGAAAAACGACCATCGGCAAGGGGCAGAGAGGCAGAAGCGTCCCTGGGCCCCTGGGGGCCCCTGGCAGGCGGGCCCCGGGACACCTTCCCCCTCAAACTCGGTGAAAAAGGACCATCGGCAATGGGCTGAGAGGCAAGAGTGTCCCCAGGACATGGGGGCCCCGGCGGGCAGGCCCCAGGGCTGCTTTCCCCTGATTCAGAATCTCCGGAGGTCTGACTGACCCTCTCCCTAGTAATCCGGAGGAACATTACCCCCCTTTCTTGTAATCTGTGCACTCGAGGTCACATAGGGGACCCAAGCGACGAACGAGCCCGACCTCCTGGAGCCCTGGCTGGGATCCGGGAGGCGAATGGCACCTCATCGGGACTTCCAGGGAAGTTCGGTCATCTGGTCGCCCCATAGGAAAGCATTGTGGTCGACCAGATGGCCGAGGGAATCGGGGCGACCAGATGAAAGAGGAGCCGTCTGGACACCCTGTGCCCCAACGAAGGAGTCAGCGGGCTCCGCGGCATGGCCGACCGGAGGCCCAGAGCCCCAAAGCCCCAGCTGGGCCCCAGCCATGGAGGCTCCCAGGGGGCCCCGACAGGCCCTCCGACCCGGGGCCCCCTGGCACTTTGACAAGCAGGGAGGACTGCCCGGGCACAACGGAACCCCGACCTGGGCTCTTGGCAGTGCAGCAGGCCGGGGGACAGGGCCCAGGGCCCGAGCACCCAGCTCGGGGCTCTGGGGCTCCGGGGCTCTGTGCCTCCGGGCCTCCGGGGCTCTGGGGCTGCAGGGATGCAGGGCTCGGGGACTGCAGGGCTCCAAGGCTCGGGGGGCTGCAGGGCTCCGGGGCTGCAGGGCTGCAGGGCTCCAGGGCTCGGGGGCTCCAGGGCAGCAGGGCTGCAGGGTTCCGGGGCTCCATTGCTCCAGGGCTCCAGGCCTCCGGGGCTGCTGGGCTGCTGGGCTCCAAGGTTTCGGGCCTCCATGGCCCGGGACCCATGGAGCCCGTCCCGGGTACTTTCCCACTCTGCGGCCCGAAGGAGGGAGCCCCGAATGCCTGGGAGGTGCTGCCCGGGCATCGCTCATCTGGTCCCCAGCAGGGAACCACCAGCCCCGGGAGGGTGTTTGGGCATACCCCTGCACCTACTAATCCGGAGGAAAATTACCCCCCTTTCTTGTAATCTGTGCACTCGAGGTGACAGAGGGGACCCAGGGCACAAAAGTGCCCAACCTCCTGGAGCCCAGGATGGGATCCGGGAGGCGAATGGCACCTCATAAGGACTTCCAGGGAAGTCCGGCCATCTAGTCGCCCCATAGGAAAGAATTGCGGCCGACCAGATGGCCGAGGCGAGAGGGGCGACCTGATGGCCGGGACCGAAAGGACGCCCATCTGCCTGCCTCGGGCCTGTAGGGCTCAGGAGCTGCAGGGCTCCGGGGCTCCGGGGCTGCAGGGCTCGGGGACTGCAGGGCTTCACGGCTCGGGGGGCTGCAGGGCTCCGGGGCTCCAGGGCTCCAAGGCTGCTGGGCTCCAGGGCAGCAGGGCTCCAGGGCTCCAGGGCCCAGGACCCATGGAGCCTATCCCGGGTACTTTGCCACTCTGCGGCCCGGAGGAGGGAGCCCCGGATGCCTGGGAGGTGTTCCCCGGGCATCGCCCATCTGGTCCCCAGCAAGGAACCACCAGACCTGGGAGGGTGTTTGGGCATACCCTTGCACCTACTAATCCGGAGGAAAATTACCCCCCTTTCTTGTAATATGTGCACTCGAGGTGACAGAGGGGACCCAGGGCACGAACGTGCCCGACCTCCTGGAGCCCTGGCTGGGATCCGGGAGGCGAATGGCATCTCAAAGGGACTTCCAGGGAAGTCCGGCCATCTAGTCGCCCCATAGGAAAGCATTGCGGGCGACCAGATGGCCGTGGCGAGAGGGGCGACCAGATGGCCGGGACCGAAATGACGCCAATCTGCCTGCCCCGGGCCTTTAGGGCTCAGGAGCTGCAGGGCTCCAGGGCTCCGGGGCTCTGGGGCTCTGGGGCTGCAGGGATGCAGGGCTCGGGGACTGCAGGGCTCCACGGCTCGGGGGGCTGCAGGGCTCCAGGGCTCCAGGGCTCCAGGGCTTCAGGGCTCCAGGGCTGCAGGGCTCCAGGGCTCTGGGGCTTCAGGGCAGCAGGGCTCCAGGGCTCCGGGGCTCCGGGACCCATGGAGCCCGTCCCGGGTACTTTCCCACTCTGCGGCCCGGAGGAGGGAGCCCCGAATGCCTGTGAGGTGCTGCCCGGGCATCGCTCATCTGGTCCCCAGCAGGGAACCACCAGCCCCGGGAGGGTGTTTGGGCATACCCTTGCACCTACTAATCTGGAGGAAAATTACCCCCCTTTCTTGTAATCCGTGCACTCGAGGTGACAGAGGGGACCCAGGGCACAAAAGTGCCCGACCTCCTGGAGCCCAGGATGGGATCCGGGAGGCGAATGGCACCTCATAGGGACTTCCAGGGAAGTCCGGCCATCTAGTCGCCCCATAGGAAAGCATTGCGGGCGACCAGATGGCCGGGACCGAAATGACGCCAATCTGCCTGCCCCGGGCCTTTAGGGCTCAGGAGCTGCAGGGCTCACCACGAGTGCACAGATTACAAGAAAGGGGGGTAATTTTCCTCCGGATTAGTAGGTGCAAGGGTATGCCCAAACACCCTCCCAGGTCTGGTGGTTCCCTGCTGGGGACCAGATGGGCGATGCCCGGGAACACCTCCAAGGCATCCGGGGCTCCCTCCTCCGGGCCGCAGAGTGGCAAAGTACCCGGGAAAGGCTCCATGGGTCCTGGGCCCTGGAGCCCTGGAGCACTGCTGCCCTGGAGCCCAGCAGCCCCGGAGCCCTGCAGCCCTGGAGCCCTGGAGCTCTGGAGCCCCGGAGCCCTGCAGCCCCCCGAGCCGTGGAGTCCTGCATTCCCCGAGCCCTGCAGCCCCGGAGCCCTGCAGCTCCTGAGCCCTACAGGCCCGAGGCAGGCAGATTGGCGTCCTTTCGGTCCCGGGCATCAGGTCGCCCCTCTCGCCTCGGCCATCTGGTCGCCCGCAATTCTTTCCTATGGGGCGACTAGATGGCCGGACTTCCCTGGAAGTCCCTATGAGGTGCCATTCGCCTCCCTGATCCCATCCTGGGCTCCAGGAGGTCGGGCACTTTTGTGCCCTGGGTCCCCTCTGTCACCTCGAGTGCACGGATTACAAGAAAGGGGGGTAATATTTTCCTCCGGATTAGTACGTGCAAGGGTATGCCCAAACACCCTCCCGGGGCTGGTGGTCCCTGCTGGGGACCAGATGAGCGATGCCCGGGCAGCACCTCCCAGGCATTCGGGGCTCCCTCCTCCGGGCCGCAGAGTGGGAAAGTACCCGGGACGGGCTCCATGGGTCCCGGGCCCTGGAGCCCCGGAGCCCTGGAGCCCTGCTGCCCTGAAGCCCCAGAGCCCTGGAGCCCTGCAGCACTGGAGCCCTGGAGCCCTGGAGCCCTGGAGCCCTGCAGCCCCGGAGCCCTGCAGCCCCCCGAGCCGTGGAGCCCTGCAGTCCCCGAGCCCTGCATCCCTGCAGCCCCAGGGCCCCGGAGCCCCGGAGCCCTGGAGCCCTGCAGCTCCTGAGCCCTAAAGGCCCGGGGCAGGCAGATTGGCGTCATTTCGGTCCCGGCCATCTGGTCGCCCCTCTCGCCACGGCCATCTGGTCGCCCGCAATGCTTTCCTATGGGGCGACTAGATGGCCGGATTTCCCTGGAAGTCCCTATGAGATGCCATTCGCCTCCCGGATCCGAGACAGGGCTCCAGGAGGTCGGGCACGTTTGCGCCCTGGGTCCCCTCTGTCACCTCGAGTGCACAGATTACAAGAAAGGGGGGTAATTTTCCTCCGGATTAGTAGGTGCAAGGGTATGCCCAAACACCCTCCCAGGTCTGGTGGTTCCCTGCTGGGGACCAGATGGGCGATGCCCGGGGAACACCTCCCAGGCATCCGGGGCTCCCTCCTCCAGGGCACAGAGTGGCAAAGTACCCGGGATAGGCTCCATGGGTCCTGGGCCCTGGAGCCCTGGAGCCCTGCTGCCCTGGAGCCCAGCAGCCCCGGAGTCCTGCAGCCCTGCAGCCCTGGAGCCCTGGAGCCCTGAAGCCCTGCGGCCCCCCGAGCCGTGGAGCCCTGCAGTCCCCGAGCCCTGCAGCCCCGGAGCTCCGGAGCCCTGCAGCTCCTGAGCCCTACAGGCCGAGGCAGGCAGATTGGCGTCCTTTCGGTCCCGGCCATCAGGTCGCCCCTCTCGCCTCGGCCATCTGGTCGCCCGCAATTCTTTTCTATGGGGCGACTAGATGGCCGGACTTCCCTGGAAGTCCCTATGAGGTGCCATTCGCCTCCCGGATCCCATCCTGGGCTCCAGGAGGTCGGGCACTTTTGTGCCCTGGGTCCCCTCTGTCACCTCGAGTGCACAGATTACAAAAAAGGGGGGTAATTTTCCTCCGGATTAGTAGGTGCAAGGGTATGCCCAAACACCCTCCCGGGGCTGGTGGTTCCCTGCTGGGGACCAGATGAGCGATGCCCGGGCAGCACCTACCAGGCATTCGGGGCTCCCTCCTCCGGGCCGCAGAGTGGGAAAGTACCAGGGACGGGCTCCATGGGTCCTGGGCCCTGGAGCCCCGGAGCCCCGGAGCCCTGCTGCCCTGAAGCCAAAGAGCCCTGGAGCCCCGCAGCCCTGGAGCCCTGCAGCCCCGGAGCCCTGCAGCCCCCAGAGCCGTGGAGCCCTGCAGTCCCCGAGCCCTGCATCCCTGCAGCCCCAGAGCCCCGGAGCCCCGGAGCCCCGGAGCCCCGGAGCCCTGGAGCCATGCAGCTCCTGAGCCCTAAAGGCCCGGGGCAGGCAGATTGGTGTCATTTCGGTCCCGGCCATCAGGTCGCCCCTCTCACCACGGCCATCTGGTCGCCCGCAATGCTTTCCTATGGGGCGACTAGATGGCCGGACTTCCCTGGAAGTCCCTATGAGGTGCCATTCACCTCCCGGATCCCATCCTGGGCTCCAGGAGGTCGGGCACTTTTGTGCCCTGGGTCCCCTCTGTCACCTCGAGTGCTTGATTACAAGAAAGGGGGGTAATTTTCCTCCGGATTAGTAGGTGCAAGGGTATGCCCAAACACCCTCCCGGGGCTGGTGGTTCCCTGCTGGGGACCAGATGAGCGATGCCCGGGCAGCACCTCCCAGGCATCCGGGGCTCCCTCCTCCGGGCCGCAGAGTGGGAAAGTACCCAGGACGGGCTCCATGGGTCCTGGGCCCTGGAGCGCCGGAGCCCTGGAGCCCTGCTGCCCTGAAGCCCCAGAGCCCTGGAGCCCTGCAGCCCTGGAGCCCTGCAGCCCCGGAGCCCTGCAGCCCCCAGAGCCGTGGAGCCCTGCAGTCCCCGAGCCCTGCATCCCTGCAGCCCCAGAGCCCCGGAGCCCCGGAGCCCTGGAGCCCTGCAGCTCCTGAGCCCTAAAGGCCCGGGGCAGGCAGATTGGCGTCATTTCGGTCCCGGCCATCTGGTCGGCCCTCTCGCCACGGCCATCTGGTCGCCCGCAATGCTTTCCTATGGGGCGACTAGATGGCCGGACTTCCCTGGAAGTCCCTATGAGATGCCATTCGCCTCCCGGATCCCAGCCAGGGCTCCAGGAGGTCGGGCACGTTCGTGCCCTGGGTCCCCTCTGTCACCTCGAGTGCACAGATTACAAGAAAGGGGGGTAATTTTCCTCCGGATTAGTAGGTGCAAGGGTATGCCCAAACACCCTCCCAGGTCTGGTGGTTCCCTGCTGGGGACCAGATGGGCGATGCCCGGGGAACACCTCCCAGGCATCCGGGGCTCCCTCCTCCGGGCCGCAGAGTGGCAAAGTACCCGGGATAGGCTCCATGGGTCCTGGGCCCTGGAGCCCTGCTGCCCTGGAGCCCAGCAGCCCTGGAGCCCCGGAGCCCTGCAGCCCTGGAGCCCTGGAGCCCTGGAGCCCTGGAGCCCCGGAGCCCTGCAGCCCCCGAGCCGTGGAGTCCTGCAGTCCCGAGCCCTGCAGCCCCGGAGCCCTGCAGCTCCTGAGCCCTACAGGCCCGAGGCAGGCAGATTGGCGTTCTTTCGGTCCGGGCCATCAGGTCGCCCCTCTCGCCTCGGCCATCTGGTCGCCCGCAATTCTTTCCTATGGGGCGACTAGATGGCCGGACTTCCCTGGAAGTCCCTATGAGGTGCCATTCGCCTCCCGGATCCCATCCTGGGCTCCAGGAGGTCGGGCACTTTTGTGCCCTGGGTCCCCTCTGTCACCTCGAGTGCACGGATTACAAGAAAGGGGGGTAATTTTCCTCCGGATTAGTACGTGCAAGGGTATGCCCAAACACCCTCCTGGGGCTGGTGGTCCCTGCTGGGGACCAGATGAGCGATGCCCGGGCAGCACCTCCCAGGCATTCGGGGCTCCCTCCTCCGGGCCGCAGAGTGGGAAAGTACCCGGGACGGGCTCCATGGGTCCCGGGCCCTGGAGCCCCGGAGCCCTGGAGTCCTGCTGCCCTGAAGCCCCAGAGCCCTGGAGCCCTTTAGCACTGGAGCCCTGGAGCCCTGGAGCCCTGCAGCCCCGGAGCCCTGCAGCCCCCCGAGCCGTGGAGCCCTGCAGTCCCCGAGCCCTGCATCCCTGCAGCCCCAGAGCCCCGGAGCCCTGGAACCCTGCAGCTCCTGAGCCCTAAAGGCCCGGGGCAGGCAGATTGGCGTCATTTCGGTCCCGGCCATCTGGTCGCCCCTCTCGCCACGGCCATCTGGTCACCCGCAATGCTTTCCTATGGGGCGACTAGATGGCCGGATTTCCCTGGAAGTCCCTATGAGATGCCATTCGCCTCCCGGATCCGAGACAGGGCTCCAGGAGGTCGGGCACGTTTGCGCCCTGGGTCCCCTCTGTCACCTCGAGTGCACAGATTACAAGAAAGGGGGGTAATTTTCCTCCGGATTAGTAGGTGCAAGGGTATGCCCAAACACCCTCCCAGGTCTGGTGGTTCCCTGCTGGGGACCAGATGGGCGATGCCCGGGAACACCTCCCAGGCATCCGGGGCTCCCTCCTCCGGGCCGCAGAGTGGCAAAGTACCCGGGAAAGGCTCCATGGGTCCTGGGCCCTGGAGCCCTGGAGCACTGCTGCCCTGGAGCCCAGCAGCCCCGGAGCCCTGCAGCCCTGGAGCCCTGGAGCTCTGGAGCCCCGGAGCCCTGCAGCCCCCCGAGCCGTGGAGTCCTGCATTCCCCGAGCCCTGCAGCCCCGGAGCCCTGCAGCTCCTGAGCCCTACAGGCCCGAGGCAGGCAGATTGGCGTCCTTTCGGTCCCGGGCATCAGGTCGCCCCTCTCGCCTCGGCCATCTGGTCGCCCGCAATTCTTTCCTATGGGGCGACTAGATGGCCGGACTTCCCTGGAAGTCCCTATGAGGTGCCATTCGCCTCCCTGATCCCATCCTGGGCTCCAGGAGGTCGGGCACTTTTGTGCCCTGGGTCCCCTCTGTCACCTCGAGTGCACGGATTACAAGAAAGGGGGGTAATTTTCCTCCGGATTAGTACGTGCAAGGGTATGCCCAAACACCCTCCTGGGGCTGGTGGTCCCTGCTGGGGACCAGATGAGCGATGCCCGGGCAGCACCTCCCAGGCATTCGGGGCTCCCTCCTCCGGGCCGCAGAGTGGGAAAGTACCCGGGACGGGCTCCATGGGTCCCGGGCCCTGGAGCCGCGGGGCCCTGGAGCCCTGCTGCCCTGAAGCCCCAGAGCCCTGGAGCCCTGCAGCACTGGAGCCCTGGAGCCCTGGAGCCCTGGAGCCCTGCAGCCCCGGAGCCCTGCAGCCCCCCGAGCCGTGGAGCCCTGCAGTCCCCGAGCCCTGCATCCCTGCAGCCCCAGGGCCCCGGAGCCCCGGAGCCCTGGAGCCCTGCAGCTCCTGAGCCCTAAAGGCCCGGGGCAGGCAGATTGGCGTCATTTCGGTCCCGGCCATCTGGTCGCCCCTCTCGCCACGGCCATCTGGTCGCCCGCAATGCTTTCCTATGGGGCGACTAGATGGCCGGATTTCCCTGGAAGTCCCTATGAGATGCCATTCGCCTCCCGGATCCGAGACAGGGCTCCAGGAGGTCGGGCACGTTTGCGCCCTGGGTCCCCTCTGTCACCTCGAGTGCACAGATTACAAGAAAGGGGGGTAATTTTCCTCCGGATTAGTAGGTGCAAGGGTATGCCCAAACACCCTCCCAGGTCTGGTGGTTCCCTGCTGGGGACCAGATGGGCGATGCCCGGGGAACACCTCCCAGGCATCCGGGGCTCCCTCCTCCAGGGCACAGAGTGGCAAAGTACCCGGGATAGGCTCCATGGGTCCTGGGCCCTGGAGCCCTGGAGCCCTGCTGCCCTGGAGCCCAGCAGCCCCGGAGCCCTGCAGCCCTGCAGCCCTGGAGCCCTGGAGCCCTGAAGCCCTGCGGCCCCCCGAGCCGTGGAGCCCTGCAGTCCCCGAGCCCTGCAGCCCCGGAGCTCCGGAGCCCTGCAGCTCCTGAGCCCTACAGGCCCGAGGCAGGCAGATTGGCGTCCTTTCGGTCCCGGCCATCAGGTCGCCCCTCTCGCCTCGGCCATCTGGTCGCCCGCAATTCTTTTCTATGGGGCGACTAGATGGCCGGACTTCCCTGGAAGTCCCTATGAGGTGCCATTCGCCTCCCGGATCCCATCCTGGGCTCCAGGAGGTCGGGCACTTTTGTGCCCTGGGTCCCCTCTGTCACCTCGAGTGCACGGATTACAAAAAAGGGGGGTAATTTTCCTCCGGATTAGTAGGTGCAAGGGTATGCCCAAACACCCTCCCGGGGCTGGTGGTTCCCTGCTGGGGACCAGATGAGCGATGCCCGGGCAGCACCTACCAGGCATTCGGGGCTCCCTCCTCCGGGCCGCAGAGTGGGAAAGTACCAGGGACGGGCTCCATGGGTCCTGGGCCCTGGAGCCCCGGAGCCCCGGAGCCCTGCTGCCCTGAAGCCCCAGAGCCCTGGAGCCCCGCAGCCCTGGAGCCCTGCAGCCCCCAGAGCCGTGGAGCCCTGCAGTCCCCGAGCCCTGCATCCCTGCAGCCCCAGAGCCCCGGAGCCCCGGAGCCCTGGAGCCCTGCAGCTCCTGAGCCCTAAAGGCCCGGGGCAGGCAGATTGGCGTCATTTCGGTCCCGGCCATCTGGTCGCCCGCAATGCTTTCCTATGGGGCGACTAGATGGCCGGACTTCCCTGGAAGTCCCTATGAGATGCCATTCGCCTCCCGGATCCCAGCCAGGGCTCCAGGAGGTCGGGCACGTTTGCACCCTGGGTCCCCTCTGTCACCTCGAGTGCACAGATTACAAGAAAGGGGGGTAATTTTCCTCCGGATTAGTAGGTGCAAGGGTATGCCCAAACACCCTCCCAGGTCTGGTAGTTCCCTGCTGGGGACCAGATGGGCGATGCCCGGGGAACACCTCCCAGGCATAAAGGGCTCCCTCCTCCGGGCCGCAGAGTGGCAAAGTACCAGGGATAGGCTCCATGGGTCCTGGGCCCTGGAGCCCTGGAGCCCTGCTGCCCTGGAGCACAGCAGCCCCGGAGCCCTGCAGCCCTGGAGCCCTGGAGCCCTGGAGCCCCGGAGCCCTGCAGCCCCCCGAGCCGTGGAGCCCTGCAGTCCCCGAGCCCTGCAGCCCCGGAGCCCCGGAGCCCTGCAGCTCCTGAGCCCTACAGGCCCGAGGCAGGCAGATTGGCGTCCTTTCGGTCCCGGCCATCAGGTCGCCCCTCTCGCCTCGGCCTTCTGGTCGCCCGCAATTCTTTCCTATGGGGCGACTAGATGGCCGGACTTCCCTGGAAGTCCCTATGAGATGCCATTCGCCTCCCGGATCCCAGCCAGGGCTCCAGGAGGTCGGGCACGTTCGTGCCCTGGGTCCCCTCTGTCACCTCGAGTGCACAGATTACAAGAAAGGGGGGTAATTTTCCTCCGGATTAGTAGGTGCAAGGGTATGCCCAAACACCCTCCCAGGTCTGGTGGTTCCCTGCTGGGGACCAGATGGGCGATGCCCGGGGAACACCTCCCAGGCATCCGGGGCTCCCTCCTCCGGGCCGCAGAGTGGCAAAGTACCCGGGATAGGCTCCATGGGTCCTGGGCCCTGGAGCCCTGCTGCCCTGGAGCCCAGCAGCCCTGGAGCCCCGGAGCCCTGTAGCCCTGGAGCCCTGGAGCCCTGGAGCCCTGGAGCCCTGGAGCCCCGGAGCCCTGCAGCCCCCCGAGCCGTGGAGTCCTGCAGTCCTGAGCCCTGCAGCCCCGGAGCCCTGCAGCTCCTGAGCCCTACAGGCCCGAGGCAGGCAGATTGGCGTCCTTTCGGTCCCGGCCATCAGGTCGCCACTCTCGCCTCGGCCATCTGGTCGCCTGCTATTCTTTCCTATGGGGCGACTAGATGGCCGGACTTCCCTGGAAGTCCCTATGAGGTGCCATTCGCCTCCCGGATCCCATCCTGGGCTCCAGGAGGTCGGGCACTTTTGTGCCCTGGGTCCCCTCTGTCACCTCGAGTGCACGGATTACAAGAAAGGGGGGTAATTTTCCTCCGGATTAGTACGTGCAAGGGTATGCCCAAACACCCTCCTGGGGCTGGTGGTCCCTGCTGGGGACCAGATGAGCGATGCCCGGGCAGCACCTCCCAGGCATTCGGGGCTCCCTCCTCCGGGCCGCAGAGTGGGAAAGTACCCGGGACGGGCTCCATGGGTCCCGGGCCCTGGAGCCCCGGAGCCCTGGAGCCCTGCTGCCCTGAAGCCCCAGAGCCCTGGAGCCCTTTAGCACTGGAGCCCTGGAGCCCTGGAGCCCTGGAGCCCTGCAGCCCCGGAGCCCTGCAGCCCCCCGAGCCGTGGAGCCCTGCAGTCCCCGAGCCCTGCATCCCTGCAGCCCCAGAGCCCCGGAGCCCCGGAGCCCTGGAGCCCTGCAGCTCCTGAGCCCTAAAGGCCCGGGGCAGGCAGATTGGCGTCCTTTCGGTCCCGGCCATCAGGTCGCCACTCTCGCCTCGGCCATCTGGTCGCCTGCTATTCTTTCCTATGGGGCGACTAGATGGCCGGACTTCCCTGGAAGTCCCTATGAGGTGCCATTCGCCTCCCGGATCCCATCCTGGGCTCCAGGAGGTCGGGCACTTTTGTGCCCTGGGTCCCCTCTGTCACCTCGAGTGCACGGATTACAAGAAAGGGGGGTAATTTTCCTCCGGATTAGTACGTGCAAGGGTATGCCCAAACACCCTCCTGGGGCTGGTGGTCCCTGCTGGGGACCAGATGAGCGATGCCCGGGCAGCACCTCCCAGGCATTCGGGGCTCCCTCCTCCGGGCCGCAGAGTGGGAAAGTACCCGGGACGGGCTCCATGGGTCCCGGGCCCTGGAGCCCCGGAGCCCTGGAGCCCTGCTGCCCTGGAGCCCTGCAGCACTGGAGCCCTGGAGCCCTGGAGCCCTGCAGCCCCGGAGCCCTGCAGCCCCCGAGCCGTGGAGCCCTGCAGTCCCCGAGCCCTGCATCCCTGCAGCCCCAGGGCCCCGGAGCCCCGGAGCCCTGGAGCCCTGCAGCTCCTGAGCCCTAAAGGCCCGGGGCAGGCAGATTGGCGTCATTTCGGTCCCGGCCATCTGGTCGCCCCTCTCGCCACGGCCATCTGGTCGCCCGCAATGCTTTCCTATGGGGCGACTAGATGGCCGGACTTCCCTGGAAGTCCCTATGAGGTGCCATTCGCCTCCCGGATCCCATCCTGGGCTCCAGGATGTCGGGCACTTTTGTGCCCTGGGTCCCCTCTGTCACCTCGAGTGCACAGATTACAAGAAAGGGGGGTAATTTTCCTCCAGATTAGTAGGTGCAAGGGTATGCCCAAACACCCTCCCGGGGCTGGTGGTTCCCTGCTGGGGACCAGATGAGCGATGCCCGGGCAGCACCTCACAGGCATTCGGGGCTCCCTCCTCCGGGCCGCAGAGTGGGAAAGTACCCGGGACGGGCTCCATGGGTCCCGGAGCCCCGGAGCCCTGGAGCCCTGCTGCCCTGAAGCCCCAGAGCCCTGGAGCCCTGCAGCCCTGGAGCCCTGAAGCCCTGGAGCCCTGGAGCCCTGGAGCCCTGCAGCCCCCCGAGCCGTGGAGCCCTGCAGTCCCCGAGCCCTGCATCCCTGCAGCCCCAGAGCCCCAGAGCCCCGGAGCCCTGGAGCCCTGCAGCTCCTGAGCCCTAAAGGCCCGGGGCAGGCAGATTGGCGTCATTTCGGTCCCGGCCATCTGGTCGCCCCTCTCGCCACGGCCATCTGGTCGCCCGCAATGCTTTCCTATGGGGCGACTAGATGGCCGGACTTCCCTGGAAGTCCCTATGAGATGCCATTCGCCTCCCGGATCCCAGCCAGGGCTCCAGGAGGTCGGGCACGTTCGTGCCCTGGGTCCCCTCTGTCACCTCGAGTGCACATATTACAAGAAAGGGGGGTAATTTTCCTCCGGATTAGTAGGTGCAAGGGTATGCCCAAACACCCTCCCAGGTCTGGTGGTTCCTTGCTGGGGACCAGATGGGCGATGCCCGGGGAACACCTCCCAGGCATCCGGGGCTCCCTCCTCCGGGCCGCAGAGTGGCAAAGTACCCGGGATAGGCTCCATGGGTCCTGGGCCCTGGAGCCCTGGAGCCCTGCTGCCCTGGAGCCCAGCAGCCTTGGAGCCCTGGAGCCCCGGAGCCCTGCAGCCCCCCGAGCCGTGAAGCCCTGCAGTCCCCGAGCCCTGCAGCCCCGGAGCCCCGGAGCCCTGCAGCTCCTGAGCCCTACAGGCCCGAGGCAGGCAGATGGGCGTCCTTTCGGTCCCGGCCATCAGGTCGCCCCTCTCGCCTCGGCCATCTGGTCGGCCGCAATTCTTTCCTATGGGGCGACTAGATGGCCGGACTTCCCTGGAAGTCCTTATGAGGTGCCATTCGCCTCCCGGATCCCATCCTGGGCTCCAGGAGGTTGGGCACTTTTGTGCCCTGGGTCCCCTCTGTCACCTCGAGTGCACAGATTACAAGAAAGGGGGGTAATTTTCCTCCGGATTAGTAGGTGCAGGGGTATGCCCAAACACCCTCCCGGGGCTGGTGGTTCCCTGCTGGGGACCAGATGAGCGATGCCCGGGCAGCACCTCCCAGGCATTCGGGGCTCCCTCCTTCGGGCCGCAGAGTGGGAAAGTACCCGGGACGGGCTCCATGGGTCCCGGGCCATGGAGGCCCGAAACCTTGGAGCCCAGCAGCCCAGCAGCCCCGGAGGCCTGGAGCAATGGAGCCCCGGAACCCTGCAGCCCTGCTGCCCTGGAGCCCCCGAGCCCTGGAGCCCTGCAGCCCTGCAGCCCCGGAGCCCTGCAGCCCCCCGAGCCTTGGAGCCCTGCAGTCCCCGAGCCCTGCATCCCTGCAGCCCCAGAGCCCCGGAGGCCCGGAGGCACAGAGCCCCGGAGCCCCAGAGCCCCGAGCTGGGTGCTCGGGCCCTGGGCCCTGTCCCCCGGCCTGCTGCACTGCCAAGAGCCCAGGTCGGGGTTCCGTTGTGCCCGGGCAGTCCTCCCTGCTTGTCAAAGTGCCAGGGGGCCCCGGGTCGGAGGGCCTGTCGGGGCCCCCTGGGAGCCTCCATGGCTGGGGCCCAGCTGGGGCTTTGGGGCTCTGGGCCTCCGGTCGGCCATGCCGCGGAGCCCGCTGACTCCTTCGTTGGGGCACAGGGTGTCCAGACGGCTCCTCTTTCATCTGGTCGCCCCGATTCCCTCGGCCATCTGGTCGACCACAATGCTTTCCTATGGGGCGACCAGATGACCGAACTTCCCTGGAAGTCCCGATGAGGTGCCATTCGCCTCCCGGATCCCAGCCAGGGCTCCAGGAGGTCGGGCTCGTTCGTCGCTTGGGTCCCCTATGTGACCTCGAGTGCACAGATTACAAGAAAGGGGGGTAATGTTCCTCCGGATTACTAGGGAGAGGGTCAGTCAGACCTCCGGAGATTCTGAATCAGGGGAAAGCAGCCCTGGGGCCTGCCCGCCGGGGCCCCCATGTCCTGGGGACACTCTTGCCTCTCAGCCCATTGCCGATGGTCCTTTTTCACCGAGTTTGAGGGGGAAGGTGTCCCGGGGCCCGCCTGCCAGGGGCCCCCAGGGGCCCAGGGACGCTTCTGCCTCTCTGCCCCTTGCCGATGGTCGTTTTTCTCCGAGTTCGATGGTTGTTTTTCTCCGAGTTTGATCAGGCAGACTTCCATGAGGTCTGGCCATGCTGAGAGGGGGGATGCGTCCCGGGGCCCAACTGCCAGGGGCCCCCAGGGGCCCGGGGATGCTTCTGCCTCTCAGCCCCTTGCCGATGGTCGTTTTTCTCCGAGTTTGATCAGGCATACCTCTGTGAGGTCTGGCCTTGCTGAGAGGGAAAAGGCGTCCTGGGGCCCGCCTGCCAGGGGCCCCCAGGGGCCCGGGGACGCTTCTGCCTCTCAGCCCCTTGCCGATGGTCGTTTTTCTCCGAGTTCGATGGTCATTTTTCTCCGAGTTTGATCAGGGAGACTTCCATGAGGTCTGGCCATGCTGAGAGGGGGGAAGCGTCCCGGGGCCCACCCGCCAGGGGCCCCCAGGGGCCCGGGGACGCTTCTGCCTCTAAGCCCCTTGCCGATGGTCGTTTTTCTCCGAGTTCGATCAGGTATACCTCCGTGAGGTCTGGCCATGCTGAGAGGGGAATCGCGTCCCGGGGGCTGCCAGGGACCCCCAGGGGCCCGGGGACGCTTCTGCCTCTCAGCCCCTTGCCGATGGTCGTTTTTCTCCGAGTTCGATGGTTGTTTTTCTCCGAGTTTGATCAGGCAGACTTCCATGAGGTCTGGCCATGCTGAGAGGGGAAAGGCGTCCCAGGGCCCACCTGCCAGGGGCCCCCAGGGGCCCGGGGAAGCTTCTGCCTCTCAGCCCCTTGCCGATGTTTGTTTTTCTCCGAGTTCGATGGTAGTTTTTCTCCGAGTTTGATCAGGCAGACTTCCATGAGGTCTGGCCATGCTGAGAGGGGGAAGGCGTCCCGGGGCCCACCCGCCAGGGGCCCCCAGGGGCCCGGGGACGCTTCTGCCTCTCAGCCCCTTGCCGATGGTCGTTTTTATCAGGGTTCGATGGTCGTTTTTCTAAGAGTTTGATGAGGCAGACTTCCATGAGGTCTGGCCATGCTGAGAGGGGGAAGGCGTCCCAGGGCCGACCCGCCAGGGGCCCCCAGGGGCCTGGGGACGCTTCTGCCTCTCAGCCCCTTGCCGATGGTCGTTTTTCTCCGAGTTCGATCAGGCATACCTCCGTGAGGTCTGGCCATGCTGAGAGGGGAAAGGCGTCCCAGGGCCCGCCTGCCAGGGGCCCCCAGGGGCCCGGGAACAATCCTGCCTCTCGGCCCCTTGTCGATGGTCGTTTATATCAGGGTTCGATGGTCGTTTTTCTAAGAGTTTGATGAGGCAGACTTCCATGACGTCTGGCCATGCTGAGAGGGGGAAGGCATCCCGGGGTCCACCCGCCAGGGGCCCCCAGGGGCCCGGGACGCTTCTGCCTCTCAGCCCCTTGCCGATGGTCGTTTTTCTCCGAGTTCGATGGTCGTTTTTCTCCGAGTTTGATCAGGCAGACTTCCATGAGGTCTGGCCATGCTGAGAGGGGGGATGCGTCCTGGGGCCCACCCGCCAGGGGCCCCCAGGGGCCCGGGGACGCTTCTGCCTCTCAGCCCCTTGCCGATGGTCGTTTTTCTCCGAGTTTGATCAGGCATACCTCTGTGAGATCTGGCCTTGCTGAGAGGGAAAAGGAGTCCTGGGGCCCGCCTGCCAGGGGCCCCCAGGGGCCCGGGGACGCTTCTGCCTCTCAGCCCCTTGCCGATGGTTGTTTTTCTCCGAGTTCGATGGTCGTTTTTCTCCGAGTTTGATCAGGCAGACTTCCATGAGGTCTGGCCATGGTGAGAGGGGGGAAGCGTCCCGGGGCCCACCCGCCAGGGGCCCCCAGGGGCCCGGGGACGCTTCTGTCTCTCAGCCCCTTGCCGATGGTCGTTTTTCTCCGAGTTTGATCAGGTATACCTCCGTGAGGTCTGGCCATGCTGAGAGGGGAAAGGCGTCCCGGGGGCTGCCAGGGACCCCCCGGGGACGCTTCTGCCTCTCAGCCCCTTGCCGATGGTCGTTTTTCTCCGAGTTCGATGGTTGTTTTTCTCCGAGTTTGATCAGGCAGACTTCCATGAGGTCTGGCCATGCTGAGAGGGGGAAGGCGTCCCGGGACCCACCCGCCAGGGGCCCCCAGGGGCCCGGGGACGCTTCTGCCTCTCAGCCCCTTGCCGATGGTCGTTTTTCTCCGAGTTCGATCAGGCATACCTCCGTGAGGTCTGGCCATGCTGAGAGGGGAAAGGCGTCCCAGGGCCCGCCTGCCAGGGGCCCCCAGGGGCCCGGGGAAGCTTCTGCCTCTCAGCCCCTTGCCGATGTTTGTTTTTCTCCGAGTTCGATGGTAGTTTTTCTCCGAGTTTGATCAGGCAGACTTCCATGAGGTCTGGCCATGCTGAGAGGGGGAAGGCGTCCCGGGGCCCACCCGCCAGGGGCCCCCAGGGGCCCGGGGAAGCTTCTGCCTCTCAGCCCCTTGCCGATGGTCGTTTTTCTCCGAGTTCGATCAGGCATACCTCCGTGAGGTCTGGCCATGCTGAGAGGGGAAAGGCGTCCCAGGGCCCGCCTGCCAGGGGCCCCCAGGGGCCCAGGGAAGCTTCTGCCTCTCAGCCCCTTGCCGATGTTTGTTTTTCTCCGAGTTCGATGGTAGTTTTTCTCCGAGTTTGATCAGGCAGACTTCCATGAGGTCTGGCCATGCTGAGAGGGGGAAGGCGTCCCGGGGCCCACCCGCCAGGGGCCCCCAGGGGCCCGGGACGCTTCTGCCTCTCAGCCCCTTGCCGATGGTCGTTTTTATCAGGGTTCGATGGTCGTTTTTCTAAGAGTTTGATGAGGCAGACTTCCATGAGGTCTGGCCATGCTGAGAGGGGGAAGGCGTCCTGGGGCCGACCCGCCAGGGGCCCCCAGGGGCCCGGGGACGCTTCTGCCTCTCAGCCCCTTGCCGATGGTCGTTTTTCTCCAAGTTCGATCAGGCATACCTCCGTGAGGTCTGGCCATGCTGAGAGGGGAAAGGCGTCCCAGGGCCCGCCTGCCAGGGGCCCCCAGGGGCCCGGGAACAATCCTGCCTCTCAGTCCCTTGCCGATGGTCCGTTTTCTCCGAGTTTGATCAGGCACAGACCTCCGTGAGGTCTGGCCATGCTGAGGGGGGGAAGGTGTCCTGGGGACCGCCTGCCAGGGTCCCCCAGGGGCCCGTGGACACTTCTGCCTCTTGGCCCCTTGCCGATGGTTGTTTTTTCCGAGTTTGATCAGGCAGACTTCCATGAGGTCCGGCCATGCTGAGAGGAGGGGAGGCATCCCGGGGCCTGCCTGCCAGGGGCCCCCAAGATCCCGAGGACGCTCCTGCCTCTCAGCCCCTTGCCGATGGTCGTTTTTCTCCAAATTTGATCAGGCATACCTCTGTGAGGTCTGGCCATGCAGAGAGGGGAAGGTCGTCCTGGGGCCCACCCGCCAGGGGCCCCCAGGGGCCCGTGGACGCTTCTGCCTCTCGGCCCCTTGTTGATGGTTGTTTTTATCAGGGTTCAATGGTCGTTTTTCTCCGAGTTTGATCAGGCAGACTTCCATGAGGTGTGGCCATGCTTAGAGGCGGAAGGCATCCCTGGGTCCGCCAGCCAGGGGCACTCAGGGGCCCGGGGACGCTCCTGCCTCTCAGCCCCTTGCCGATGGTCCTTTTTCTCCGAGTTTGATCAGGCGCATGTTCGTGGGGCACCCGGTGCTAAATCATTCGTAGACGATCTGGGTCAGGGTTTCGTAAGTAGCAGAGAAGCTACCTCGCTGCGATCTATTGAAAGTCATCCTCTGAGCCAAGCTTTTGTCTCTTTCCGTGCGTGGGCGCCCGTGGAAGCCTCCCTCCATCACACCCAGGGGTGGGTCCCTCTGCCGCCTGGCCGGCGGGAGGGATGCGGAGGGGTAACGTGGGCCTGTGGGAGGCTGCCTCCACCACGTGCCCTTCAGCAGGGGGGCCTCCCCCTCCCGTCCCTGCCCCACCGGGGTGCAGGGATGGGGGCCACACCTTCCCTTACGGGTCAGCAGGGTGACCAGATGGCCTGGGCCGCCGCCGGCCGGGCCTCCGCTTCCCACTGCTGCATGGGCAAGTCGAGCAGGGAGGCAAACAGCAGCAGCGCCTGGCCACCCTCGCTGGACTGCAAGGGTGACTGGGTACAGCATCCTCCCAGGCCATCCGGGCGCTGGGTCGTCCTGGGTCATCTGGCTGCCTGGCTGCGCGACCAGATTGCCCTGCGGGCAGGGTGACCAGATGGCCCTGTGGGCTGGGCGACCAGATGGCCCTGCGGGCTGGCGGCCGGGCTAACTCCAACTTTTGTCCCTCCCCTAGGTTCTGTAAGCCCCCACTACGTGGGGGCTTAATAGTCAACAAAAATGGGCTCCCCGGGCAGGCCGTCGGGGAGAGGACGTGGCCTGGGCTTAACCCTCCTTGGTTCCTGCCCAGGGTCTGGGTGCTGGGGACAGGGGGGTCCACCGGGAGGCTCTCCCCGGGCCCGGCTAGGGTTGGTAGGCTGGGCCTGGGGCCTGAGCTCCGTCCTGCAAGCCGGCCGAGGTTCCGGGCGTTCATCGGGGCCAAGGGAGGCTCTCCCCGGGCTGGCTAGGGTTTCGGAAGCAGGGACCGGGCCCGGGGCTTGAGCTCCGTCCGGTAGGCTATGGGGTTGCTGGAGCCTCCCCGTCCCGCAAGCCGGCCGAGGTTCCGGGCGTTCATCAGGGCCAAGGGAGGCTCTCCCCGGCCTGGCTAGGGTTTTGGAAGCAGGGACCGGGAGCGGGCCCGGGGCTTGAGCTCCGTACGGCCGGCCATGGGTTTGCTGGAGCTTCCCCGTCCTGCAAGCCGGCCGGGGTTCCAGGCGTTCATCCGAGCCAAGGGAGGCTTTTTCTCCGGCCTGGCTAGGGTTTCAGAAGCAGGGACCGGGAGCAGGCCCGGGGCTTGAGCCCCGTCCGGCAGGGCCTGGTGGTGTGGCAATACCCCTCCGTCCTGCAGCCCTGGAGCCCCCGGAACCCTGGAGCCCCCGGAGCACTACAGCCCCTGGAGCCCTGGAGCCCCCCTGGAGCCCTGCAGCCCTGCAGCCCTGCAGCCCCGGAGCCCGGGAGCCATGGAGCCCCCGAGGAGCCCTGCAGCCCCCGAGGAGCCCTGCAGCCCCGGAGCCCTGCAGCCCTGGAGCACCCGGAGCCCTGGAGCCCCCGGAGCCCTACAGCCCCTGGAGCCCTGGAGCCCCCCCGGAGCCCTGCAGCCCTGAAGCCCTGCAGCCCTGGAGCCCGGGAGCCCTGGGCCCCCGAGGAGCCCTGCAGCCCCGGAGCCCTGCATGCCCGGGGCAGGCAGATTGGAGTCATTTCGGTCCCGGCCATCTGGTCGCCCCTCTCGCCTCGGCCATCTGGTCGCCCAAAATGCTTTTCTATGGGGCGACTAGATGGCCGGACTTCCCTGGAAGTCCCTATGAGATGCCATTCGCCTCCAGGATCCGAGCCAGGGCTCCAGGAGGTCAGGCACGTTTGCGCCCTGGATCCCCTCTGTCACCTCGAGTGCACAGATTACAAGAAAGGGGGGTAATTTTCCTCCGGATTAGTAGGTGCAAGGGTATGCCCAAACACCCTCCCAGGTCTGGTGGTTCCCTGCTGGGGACCAGATGGGCGATGCCCGGGGAACACCTCCCAGGCATCCGGGGCTCCCTCCTCCAGGGCGCAGAGTGGCAAAGTACCCGGGATAGGCTCCATGGGTCCTGGGCCCTGGAGCCCTGGAGCCCTGCTGCCCTGGAGCCCAGCAGCCCCGGAGCCCTGCAGCCCTGGAGCCCTGGAGCCCTGGAGCCACGGAGCCCTGCAGCCCCCCGAGCCGTGGAGCCCTGCAGTCCCCGAGCCCTGCAGCCCCGGAGCTCCGGAGCCCTGCAGCTCCTGAGCCCTACAGGCCGAGGCAGGCAGATTGGCGTCCTTTCAGTCCCGGCCATCAGGTCGCCCCTCTCGCCTCGGCCATCTGGTCGCCCGCAATTCTTTCCTATAAGGGGGACTAGATGGCCGGACTTCCCTGGAAGTCCCTATGAGGTGCCATTCGCCTCCCGGATCCCATCCTGGGCTCCAGGAGGTCGGGCACTTTTGTGCCCTGGGTCCCCTCTGTCACCTCGAGTGCACGGATTACAAGAAAGGGGGGTAATTTTCCTCCGGGTTAGTAGGTGCAAGGGTATGCCCAAACACCCTCCCGGGGCTGGTGGTTCCCTGCTGGGGAACAGATGAGCGATGCCCGGGCAGCACCTCCCAGGCATTCGGGGCTCCCTCCTCCGGGCCGCAGAGTGGGAAAGTACCCGGGACGGGCTCCATGGGTCCTGGGCCCTGGAGCCCCGGAGCCCCGGAGCCCTGGAGCCCTGCTGCCCTGAAGCCCTGGAGCCCTGCAGCCCTGGAGCCCTGCAGCCCCGGAGCCCCGGAGCCCTGCAGCCCCGGAGCCCTGCAGCCCCCAGAGCCGTGGAGCCCTGCAGTCCCCGAGCCCTGCATCCCTGCAGCCCCAGAGCCCCGGAGCCCCGGAGCCCTGGAGCCCTGCAGCTCCTGAGCCCTAAAGGCCCGGGGCAGGCAGATTGGTGTCATTTCGGTCCCGGCCATCAGGTCGCCCCTCTCACCACGGCCATCTGGTCGCCCGCAATGCTTTCCTATGGGGCGACTAGATGGCCGGACTTCCCTGGAAGTCCCTATGAGGTGCCATTCACCTCCCGGATCCCATCCTGGGCTCCAGGAGGTCAGGCACTTTTGTGCCCTGGGTCCCCTCTGTCACCTCGAGTGCACGGATTACAAGAAAGGGGGGTAATTTTCCTCCGGATTAGTAGGTGCAAGGGTATGCCCAAACACCCTCCTGGGGCTGGTGGTTCCCTGCTGGGGACCAGATGAGCGATGCCCGGGCAGCACCTCCCAGGCATCCGGGGCTCCCTCCTCCGGGCCGCAGAGTGGGAAAGTACCCAGGACGGGCTCCATGGGTCCTGGGCCCTGGAGCGCCGGAGCCCTGGAGCCCTGCTGCCCTGAAGCCCCAGAGCCCTGGAGCCCTGCAGCCCTGGAGCCCTGCAGCCCCGGAGCCCTGCAGCCCCCAGAGCCGTGGAGCCCTGCAGTCCCCGAGCCCTACATCCCTGCAGCCCCAGAGCCCCGGAGCCCCGGAGCCCCGGAGCCCTGGAGCCCTGCAGCTCCTGAGCCCTAAAGGCCCGGGGCAGGCAGATTGGCGTCATTTCGGTCCCGGCCATCTGGTCGGCCCTCTCGCCACGGCCATCTGGTCGCCCGCAATGCTTTCCTATGGGGCGACTAGATGGCCGGACTTCCCTGGAAGTCCCTATGAGATGCCATTCGCCTCCCGGATCCCAGCCAGGGCTCCAGGAGGTCGGGCACGTTCGTGCCCTGGGTCCCCTCTGTCACCTCGAGTGCACAGATTACAAGAAAGGGGGGTAATTTTCCTCCGGATTAGTAGGTGCAAGGGTATGCCCAAACACCCTCCCAGGTCTGGTGGTTCCCTGCTGGGGACCAGATGGGCGATGCCCGGGGAACACCTCCCAGGCATCCGGGGCTCCCTCCTCCGGGCCGCAGAGTGGCAAAGTACCCGGGATAGGCTCCATGGGTCCTGGGCCCTGGAGCCCTGCTGCCCTGGAGCCCAGCAGCCCTGGAGCCCCGGAGCCCTGCAGCCCTGGAGCCCTGGAGCCCTGGAGCCCTGGAGCCCCGGAGCCCTGCAGCCCCCCGAGCCGTGGAGTCCTGCAGTCCCGAGCCCTGCAGCCCCGGAGCCCTGCAGCTCCTGAGCCCTACAGGCCCGAGGCAGGCAGATTGGCGTTCTTTCGGTCCGGGCCATCAGGTCGCCCCTCTCGCCTCGGCCATCTGGTCGCCCGCAATTCTTTCCTATGGGGCGACTAGATGGCCGGACTTCCCTGGAAGTCCCTATGAGGTGCCATTCGCCTCCCGGATCCCATCCTGGGCTCCAGGAGGTCGGGTACTTTTGTGCCCTGGGTCCCCTCTGTCACCTCGAGTGCACGGATTACAAGAAAGGGGGGTAATTTTCCTCCGGATTAGTACGTGCAAGGGTATGCCCAAACACCCTCCCGGGGCTGGTGGTCCCTGCTGGGGACCAGATGAGCGATGCCCGGGCAGCACCTCCCAGGCATTCGGGGCTCCCTCCTCCGGGCCGCAGAGTGGGAAAGTACCCGGGACGGGCTCCATGGATCCCGGGCCCTGGAGCCCCGGAGCCCTGGAGCCCTGCTGCCCTGAAGCCCCAGAGCCCTGGAGCCCTTTAGCACTGGAGCCCTGGAGCCCTGCAGCCCCGGAGCCCTGCAGCCCCCCGAGCCGTGGAGCCCTGCAGTCCCCGAGCCCTGCATCCCTGCAGCCCCAGAGCCCCGGAGCCCTGGAACCCTGCAGCTCCTGAGCCCTAAAGGCCCGGGGCAGGCAGATTGGCGTCATTTCGGTCCCGGCCATCTGGTCGCCCCTCTCGCCACGGCCATCTGGTCACCCGCAATGCTTTCCTATGGGGCGACTAGATGGCCGGATTTCCCTGGAAGTCCCTATGAGATGCCATTCGCCTCCCGGATCCGAGACAGGGCTCCAGGAGGTCGGGCACGTTTGCGCCCTGGGTCCCCTCTGTCACCTCGAGTGCACAGATTACAAGAAAGGGGGGTAATTTTCCTCCGGATTAGTAGGTGCAAGGGTATGCCCAAACACCCTCCCAGGTCTGGTGGTTCCCTGCTGGGGACCAGATGGGCGATGCCCGGGAACACCTCCCAGGCATCCGGGGCTCCCTCCTCCGGGCCGCAGAGTGGCAAAGTACCCGGGAAAGGCTCCATGGGTCCTGGGCCCTGGAGCCCTGGAGCACTGCTGCCCTGGAGCCCAGCAGCCCCGGAGCCCTGCAGCCCTGGAGCCCTGGAGCTCTGGAGCCCCGGAGCCCTGCAGCCCCCCGAGCCGTGGAGTCCTGCATTCCCCGAGCCCTGCAGCCCCGGAGCCCTGCAGCTCCTGAGCCCTACAGGCCCGAGGCAGGCAGATTGGCGTCCTTTCGGTCCCGGGCATCAGGTCGCCCCTTTCGCCTCGGCCATCTGGTCGCCCGCAATTCTTTCCTATGGGGCGACTAGATGGCCGGACTTCCCTGGAAGTCCCTATGAGGTGCCATTCGCCTCCCGGATCCCATCCTGGGCTCCAGGAGGTCGGGCACTTTTGTGCCCTGGGTCCCCTCTGTCACCTCGAGTGCACGGATTACAAGAAAGGGGGGTAATTTTCCTCCGGATTAGTACGTGCAAGGGTATGCCCAAACACCCTCCCGGGGCTGGTGGTCCCTGCTGGGGACCAGATGAGCGATGCCCGGGCAGCACCTCCCAGGCATTCGGGGCTCCCTCCTCCGGGCCGCAGAGTGGGAAAGTACCCGGGACGGGCTCCATGGGTCCCGGGCCCTGGAGCCCCGGAGCCCTGGAGCCCTGCTGCCCTGAAGCCCCAGAGCCCTGGAGCCCCGCAGCCCTGGAGCCCTGCAGCCCCCAGAGCCGTGGAGCCCTGCAGTCCCCGAGCCCTGCATCCCTGCAGCCCCAGAGCCCCGGAGCCCCGGAGCCCTGGAGCCCTGCAGCTCCTGAGCCCTAAAGGCCCGGGGAAGGCAGATTGGCGTCATTTCGGTCCCGGCCATCTGGTCGCCCCTCTCGCCACGGCCATCTGGTCGCCCGCAATGCTTTCCTATGGGGCGACTAGAGCCCTGGAGCCCTGCAGCACTGGAGCCCTGGAGCCCTGGAGCCCTGGAGCCCTGGAGCCCTGCAGCCCCGGAGCCCTGCAGCCCCCCGAGCCGTGGAGCCCTGCAGTCCTCGAGCCCTGCATCCCTGCAGCCCCAGGGCCCCGGAGCCCCGGAGCCCTGGAGCCTTGCAGCTCCTGAGCCCTAAAGGCCCGGGGCAGGCAGATTGGCGTCATTTCGGTCCCGGCCATCTGGTCGCCCCTCTCGCCACGGCCATCTGGTCGCCCGCAATGCTTTCCTATGGGGCGACTAGATGGCCGGATTTCCCTGGAAGTCCCTATGAGATGCCATTCGCCTCCCGGATCCGAGACAGGGCTCCAGGAGGTCGGGCACGTTTGCGCCCTGGGTCCCCTCTGTCACCTCGAGTGCACAGATTACAAGAAAGGGGGGTAATTTTCCTCCGGATTAGTAGGTGCAAGGGTATGCCCAAACACCCTCCCAGGTCTGGTGGTTCCCTGCTGGGGACCAGATGGGCGATGCCCGGGGAACACCTCCCAGGCATCCGGGGCTCCCTCCTCCAGGGCGCAGAGTGGCAAAGTACCCGGGATAGGCTCCATGGGTCCTGGGCCCTGGAGCCCTGGAGCCCTGCTGCCCTGGAGCCCAGCAGCCCCGGAGCCCTGCAGCCCTGCAGCCCTGGAGCCCTGGAGCCCCGAAGCCCTGCGGCCCCCCGAGCCGTGGAGCCCTGCAGTCCCCGAGCCCTGCAGCCCCGGAGCTCCGGAGCCCTGCAGCTCCTGAGCCCTACAGGCCCGAGGCAGGCAGATTGGCGTCCTTTCGGTCCCGGCCATCAGGTCGCCGCTCTCGCCTCGGCCATCTGGTCGCCCGCAATTCTTTTCTATGGGGCGACTAGATGGCCGGACTTCCCTGGAAGTCCCTATGAGGTGCCATTCGCCTCCCGGATCCCATCCTGGGCTCCAGGAGGTCGGGCACTTTTGTGCCCTGGGTCCCCTCTGTCACCTCGAGTGCACGGATTACAAGAAAGGGGGGTAATTTTCCTCCGGATTAGTAGGTGCAAGGGTATGCCCAAACACCCTCCTGGGGCTGGTGGTTCCCTGCTGGGGACCAGATGAGCGATGCCCGGGCAGCACCTCCCAGGCATTCGGGGCTCCCTCCTCCGGGCCGCAGAGTGGGAAAGTACCAGGGACGGGCTCCATGGGTCCTGGGCCCTGGAGCCCCGGAGCCCCGGAGCCCTGCTGCCCTGAAGCCCCAGAGCCCTGGAGCCCCGCAGCCCTGGAGCCCTGCAGCCCCCAGAGCCGTGGAGCCCTGCAGTCCCCGAGCCCTGCATCCCTGCAGCCCCAGAGCCCCGGAGCCCCGGAGCCCTGGAGCCCTGCAGCTCCTGAGCCCTAAAGGCCCGGGGCAGGCAGATTGGCGTCATTTCGGTCCCGGCCATCTGGTCGCCCCTCTCGCCACGGCCATCTGGTCGCCCGCAATGCTTTCCTATGGGGCGACTAGATGGCCGGACTTCCCTGGAAGTCCCTATGAGATGCCATTCGCCTCCCGGATCCCAGCCAGGGCTCCAGGAGGTCGGGCACGTTTGCACCCTGGGTCCCCTCTAGTGCACAGATTACAAGAAAGGGGGGTAATTTTCCTCCGGATTAGTAGGTGCAAGGGTATGCCCAAACACCCTCCCAGGTCTGGTAGTTCCCTGCTGGGGACCAGATGGGCGATGCCCGGGGAACACCTCCCAGGCATAAAGGGCTCCCTCCTCCGGGCCGCAGAGTGGCAAAGTACCAGGGATAGGCTCCATGGGTCCTGGGCCCTGGAGCCCTGGAGCCCTGCTGCCCTGGAGCACAGCAGCCCCGGAGCCCTGCAGCCCTGGAGCCCTGGAGCCCTGGAGCCCTGGAGCCCCGGAGCCCTGCAGCCCCCCGAGCCGTGGAGCCCTGCAGTCCCCGAGCCCTGCAGCCCCGGAGCCCCGGAGCCCTGCAGCTCCTGAGCCCTACAGGCCCGAGGCAGGCAGATTGGCGTCCTTTCGGTCCCGGCCATCAGGTCGCCCCTCTCGCCTCGGCCTTCTGGTCGCCCGCAATTCTTTCCTATGGGGCGACTAGATGGCCGGACTTCCCTGGAAGTCCCTATGAGATGCCATTCGCCTCCCGGATCCCAGCCAGGGCTCCAGGAGGTCGGGCACGTTCGTGCCCTGGGTCCCCTCTGTCACCTCGAGTGCACAGATTACAAGAAAGGGGGGTAATTTTCCTCCGGATTAGTAGGTGCAAGGGTATGCCCAAACACCCTCCCAGGTCTGGTGGTTCCCTGCTGGGGACCAGATGGGCGATGCCTGGGGAACACCTCCCAGGCATCCGGGGCTCCCTCCTCCGGGCCGCAGAGTGGCAAAGTACCCGGGATAGGCTCCATGGGCCCTGGAGCCCTGCTGCCCTGGAGCCCAGCAGCCCTGGAGCCCCGGAGCCCTGCAGCCCTGGAGCCCTGGAGCCCTGGAGCCCTGGAGCCCTGGAGCCCCGGAGCCCTGCAGCCCCCCGAGCCGTGGAGTCCTGCAGTCCCGAGCCCTGCAGCCCCGGAGCCCTGCAGCTCCTGAGCCCTACAGGCCCGAGGCAGGCAGATTGGCGTCCTTTCGGTCCCGGCCATCAGGTCGCCACTCTCGCCTCGGCCATCTGGTCGCCTGCTATTCTTTCCTATGGGGCGACTAGATGGCCGGACTTCCCTGGAAGTCCCTATGAGGTGCCATTCGCCTCCCGGATCCCATCCTGGGCTCCAGGAGGTCGGGCACTTTTGTGCCCTGGGTCCCCTCTGTCACCTCGAGTGCACGGATTACAAGAAAGGGGGGTAATTTTCCTCCGGATTAGTACGTGCAAGGATATGCCCAAACACCCTCCCGGGGCTGGTGGTCCCTGCTGGGGACCAGATGAGCGATGCCCGGGCAGCACCTCCCAGGCATTCGGGGCTCCCTCCTCCGGGCCGCAGAGTGGGAAAGTACCCGGGACGGGCTCCATGGGTCCCGGGCCCTGGAGCCCCGGAGCCCTGGAGCCCTGCTGCCCTGAAGCCCCAGAGCCCTGGAGCCCTTTAGCACTGGAGCCCTGGAGCCCTGGAGCCCTGCAGCCCCGGAGCCCTGCAGCCCCCCGAGCCGTGGAGCCCTGCAGTCCCCGAGCCCTGCATCCCTGCAGCCCCAGAGCCCCGGAGCCCCGGAGCCCAGGAGCCCTGCAGCTCCTGAGCCCTAAAGGCCCGGGGCAGGCAGATTGGCGTCATTTCGGTCCCGGCCATCTGGTCGCCCCTCTCGCCACGGCCATCTGGTCGCCCGCAATGCTTTCCTATGGGGCGACTAGATGGCCGGATTTCCCTGGAAGTCCCTATGAGATGCCATTCGCCTCCCGGATCCGAGACAGGGCTCCAGGAGGTCGGGCACGTTTGCGCCCTGGGTCCCCTCTGTCACCTCGAGTGCACAGATTACAAGAAAGGGGGGTAATTTTCCTCCGGATTAGTAGGTGCAAGGGTATGCCCAAACACCCTCCCAGGTCTGGTGGTTCCCTGCTTGGGACCAGATGGGCGATGCCCGGGAACACCTCCCAGGCATCCGGGGCTCCCTCCTCCGGGCCGCAGAGTGGCAAAGTACCCGGGAAAGGCTCCATGGGTCCTGGGCCCTGGAGCCCTGGAGCCCTGCTGCCCTGGAGCCCAGCAGCCCCGGAGCCCTGCAGCCCTGGAGCCCTGGAGCTCTGGAGCCCCGGAGCCCTGCAGCCTCCCGAGCCGTGGAGTCCTGCAGTCCCCGAGCCCTGCAGCCCCGGAGCCCTGCAGCTCCTGAGCCCTACAGGCCCGAGGCAGGCAGATTGGCGTCCTTTCGGTCCCGGCCATCAGGTCGCCCCTCTTGCCTCGGCCATCTGGTCGCCCGCAATTCTTTCCTATGGGGCGACTAGATGGCCGGACTTCCCTGGAAGTCCCTATGAGGTGCCATTCGCCTCCCGGATCCCATCCTGGGCTCCAGGAGGTCGGGCACTTTTGTGCCCTGGGTCCCCTCTGTCACCTCGAGTGCACGGATTACAAGAAAGGGGGGTAATTTTCCTCTGGATTAGTACGTGCAAGGGTATGCCCAAACACCCTCCCGGGGCTGGTGGTCCCTTCTGGGGACCAGATGAGCGATGCCCGGGCAGCACCTCCCAGGCATTCGGGGCTCCCTCCTCCGGGCCGCAGAGTGGGAAAGTACCCGGGACGGGCTCCATGGGTCCCGGGCCCTGGAGCCCCGGAGCCCTGGAGCCCTGCTGCCCTGGAGCCCTGCAGCACTGGAGCCCTGGAGCCCTGGAGCCCTGGAGCCCTGCAGCCCCGGAGCCCTGCAGCCCCCGAGCCGTGGAGCCCTGCAGTCCCCGAGCCCTGCATCCCTGCAGCCCCAGGGCCCCGGAGCCCCGGAGCCCTGGAGCCCTGCAGCTCCTGAGCCCTAAAGGCCCGGGGCAGGCAGATTGGCGTCATTTCGGTCCCGGCCATCTGGTCGCCCCTCTCGCCACGGCCATCTGGTCGCCCGCAATGCTTTCCTATGGGGCGACTAGATGGCCGGACTTCCCTGGAAGTCCCTATGAGGTGCCATTCGCCTCCCGGATCCCATCCTGGGCTCCAGGAGGTCGGGCACTTTTGTGCCCTGGGTCCCCTCTGTCACCTCGAGTGCACGGATTACAAGAAAGGGGGGTAATTTTCCTCCAGATTAGTAGGTGCAAGGGTATGCCCAAACACCCTCCCGGGGCTGGTGGTTCCCTGCTGGGGACCAGATGAGCGATGCCCGGGCAGCACCTCACAGGCATTCGGGGCTCCCTCCTCCGGGCCGCAGAGTGGGAAAGTACCCGGGACGGGCTCCATGGGTCCCGGAGCCCCGGAGCCCTGGAGCCCTGCTGCCCTGAAGCCCCAGAGCCCTGGAGCCCTGCAGCCCTGGAGCCCTGAAGCCCTGGAGCCCTGGAGCCCTGCAGCCCCCCGAGCCGTGGAGCCCTGCAGTCCCCGAGCCCTGCATCCCTGCAGCCCCAGAGCCCCGGAGCCCTGGAGCCCTGCAGCTCCTGAGCCCTAAAGGCCCGGGGCAGGCAGATTGGCGTCATTTCGGTCCCGGCCATCTGGTCGCCCCTCTCGCCACGGCCATCTGGTCGCCCGCAATGCTTTCCTATGGGGCGACTAGATGGCCGGACTTCCCTGGAAGTCCCTATGAGATGCCATTCGCCTCCCGGATCCCAGCCAGGGCTCCAGGAGGTCGGGCACGTTCGTGCCCTGGGTCCCCTCTGTCACCTCGAGTGCACATATTACAAGAAAGGGGGGTAATTTTCCTCCGGATTAGTAGGTGCAAGGGTATGCCCAAACACCCTCCCAGGTCTGGTGGTTCCTTGCTGGGGACCAGATGGGCGATGCCCGGGGAACACCTCCCAGGCATCCGGGGCTCCCTCCTCCGGGCCGCAGAGTGGCAAAGTACCCGGGATAGGCTCCATGGGTCCTGGGCCCTGGAGCCCTGGAGCCCTGCTGCCCTGGAGCCCAGCAGCCTTGGAGCCCTGGAGCCCCGGAGCCCTGCAGCCCCCCGAGCCGTGAAGCCCTGCAGTCCCCGAGCCCTGCAGCCCCGGAGCCCCGGAGCCCTGCAGCTCCTGAGCCCTACAGGCCCGAGGCAGGCAGATGGGCGTCCTTTCGGTCCCGGCCATCAGGTCGCCCCTCTCGCCTCGGCCATCTGGTCGGCCGCAATTCTTTCCTATGGGGCGACTAGATGGCCGGACTTCCCTGGAAGTCCTTATGAGGTGCCATTCGCCTCCCGGATCCCATCCTGGGCTCCAGGAGGTTGGGCACTTTTGTGCCCTGGGTCCCCTCTGTCACCTCGAGTGCACAGATTACAAGAAAGGGGGGTAATTTTCCTCCGGATTAGTAGGTGCAGGGGTATGCCCAAACACCCTCCCGGGGCTGGTGGTTCCCTGCTGGGGACCAGATGAGCGATGCCCGGGCAGCACCTCCCAGGCATTCGGGGCTCCCTCCTTCGGGCCGCAGAGTGGGAAAGTACCCGGGACGGGCTCCATGGGTCCCGGGCCATGGAGGCCCGAAACCTTGGAGCCCAGCAGCCCAGCAGCCCCGGAGGCCTGGAGCCCTGGAGCAATGGAGCCCCGGAACCCTGCAGCCCTGCTGCCCTGGAGCCCCCGAGCCCTGGAGCCCTGCAGCCCTGCAGCCCCGGAGCCCTGCAGCCCCCCGAGCCTTGGAGCCCTGCAGTCCCCGAGCCCTGCATCCCTGCAGCCCCAGAGCCCCGGAGGCCCGGAGGCCCGGAGGCACAGAGCCCCGGAGCCCCAGAGCCCCGAGCTGGGTGCTCGGGCCCTGGGCCCTGTCCCCCGGCCTGCTGCACTGCCAAGAGCCCAGGTCGGGGTTCGTTGTGCCCGGGCAGTCCTCCCTGCTTGTCAAAGTGCCAGGGGGCCCCGGGTCGGAGGGCCTGTCGGGGCCCCCTGGGAGCCTCCATGGCTGGGGCCCAGCTGGGGCTTTGGGGCTCTGGGCCTCCGGTCGGCCATGCCGCGGAGCCCGCTGACTCCTTCGTTGGGGCACAGGGTGTCCAGACGGCTCCTCTTTCATCTGGTCGCCCGATTCCCTCGGCCATCTGGTCGACCACAATGCTTTCCTATGGGGCGACCAGATGACCGAACTTCCCTGGAAGTCCCGATGAGGTGCCATTCGCCTCCCGGATCCCAGCCAGGGCTCCAGGAGGTCGGGCTCGTTCGTCGCTTGGGTCCCCTATGTGACCTCGAGTGCACAGATTACAAGAAAGGGGGGTAATGTTCCTCCGGATTACTAGGGAGAGGGTCAGTCAGACCTCCGGAGATTCTGAATCAGGGGAAAGCAGCCCTGGGGCCTGCCCGCCGGGGCCCCCATGTCCTGGGGACACTCTTGCCTCTCAGCCCATTGCCGATGGTCCTTTTTCACCGAGTTTGAGGGGGAAGGTGTCCCGGGGCCCGCCTGCCAGGGGCCCCCAGGGGCCCAGGGACGCTTCTGCCTCTCTGCCCCTTGCCGATGGTCGTTTTTCTCCGAGTTCGATGGTTGTTTTTCTCCGAGTTTGATCAGGCAGACTTCCATGAGGTCTGGCCATGCTGAGAGGGGGGATGCGGCCCGGGGCCCAACTGCCAGGGGCCCCCAGGGGCCCGGGGATGCTTCTGCCTCTCAGCCCCTTGCCGATGGTCGTTTTTCTCCGAGTTTGATCAGGCATACCTCTGTGAGGTCTGGCCTTGCTGAGAGGGAAAAGGCGTCCTGGGGCCCGCCTGCCAGGGGCCCCCAGGGGCCCGGGGACGCTTCTGCCTCTCAGCCCCTTGCCGATGGTCGTTTTTCTCCGAGTTCGATGGTCATTTTTCTCCGAGTTTGATCAGGCAGACTTCCATGAGGTCTGGCCATGCTGAGAGGGGGGAAGCGTCCCGGGGCCCACCCGCCAGGGGCCCCCAGGGGCCTGGGGACGCTTCTGCCTCTAAGCCCCTTGCCGATGGTCGTTTTTCTCCGAGTTCGATCAGGTATACCTCCGTGAGGTCTGGCCATGCTGAGAGGGGAATCGCATCCCGGGGGCTGCCAGGGACCCCCAGGGGCCCGGGGACGCTTCTGCCTCTCAGCCCCTTGCCGATGGTCGTTTTTCTCCGAGTTCGATGGTTGTTTTTCTCCGAGTTTGATCAGGCAGACTTCCATGAGGTCTGGCCATGCTGAGAGGGGAAAGGCGTCCCAGGGCCCACCTGCCAGGGGCCCCCAGGGGCCCGGGGAAGCTTCTGCCTCTCAGCCCCTTGCCGATGTTTGTTTTTCTCCGAGTTCGATGGTAGTTTTTCTCCGAGTTTGATCAGGCAGACTTCCATGAGGTCTGGCCATGCTGAGAGGGGGAAGGCGTCCCGGGGCCCACCGGCCAGGGGCCCCCAGGGGCCCGGGGACGCTTCTGCCTCTCAGCCCCTTGCCGATGGTCGTTTTTATCAGGGTTCGATGGTCGTTTTTCTAAGAGTTTGATGAGGCAGACTTCCATGAGGTCTGGCCATGCTGAGAGGGGGAAGGTGCCCGGGGCCGACCCGCCAGGGGCCCCCAGGGGCCTGGGGACGCTTCTGCCTCTCAGCCCCTTGCCGATGGTCGTTTTTCTCCGAGTTCGATCAGGCATACCTCCGTGAGGTCTGGCCATGCTGAGAGGGGAAAGGCGTCCCAGGGCCCGCCTGCCAGGGGCCCCCAGGGGCCAGGGAACAATCCTGCCTCTCGGCCCCTTGTCGATGGTCGTTTATATCAGGGTTCGATGGTCGTTTTTCTAAGAGTTTGATGAGGCAGACTTCCATGATGTCTGGCCATGCTGAGAGGGGGAAGGCATCCCGGGGTCCACCCGCCAGGGGCCCCCAGGGGCCCGGGACGCTTCTGCCTCTCGGCCCCTTGCCGATGGTCGTTTTTCTCCGAGTTCGATGGTCGTTTTTCTCCGAGTTTGATCAGGCAGACTTCCATGAGGTCTGGCCATGCTGAGAGGGGGGATGCGTCCCGGGGCCCACCCGCCAGGGGCCCCCAGGGGCCCGGGGACGCTTCTGCCTCTCAGCCCCTTGCCGATGGTCGTTTTTCTCCGAGTTTGATCAGGCATACCTCTGTGAGGTCTGGCCTTGCTGAGAGGGAAAAGGAGTCCTGGGGCCCGCCTGCCAGGGGCCCCCAGGGGCCCGGGGACGCTTCTGCCTCTCAGCCCCTTGCCGATGGTTGTTTTTCTCCGAGTTCGATGGTCGTTTTTCTCCGAGTTTGATCAGGCAGACTTCCATGAGGTCTGGCCATGGTGAGAGGGGGGAAGCGTCCCGGGGCCCACCCGCCAGGGGCCCCCAGGGGCCCGGGGACGCTTCTGCCTCTCAGCCCCTTGCCGATGGTCGTTTTTCTCCGAGTTTGATCAGGTATACCTCCGTGAGGTCTGGCCATGCTGAGAGGGGAAAGGCGTCCCGGGGGCTGCCAGGGACCCCCAGGGGCCCGGGGACGCTTCTGCCTCTCAGCCCCTTGCCGATGGTCGTTTTTCTCCGAGTTCGATGGTTGTTTTTCTCCGAGTTTGATCAGGCAGACTTCCATGAGGTCTGGCCATGCTGAGAGGGGGAAGGCGTCCCGGGACCCACCCGCCAGGGGCCCCCAGGGGCCCGGGGACGCTTCTGCCTCTCAGCCCCTTGCCGATGGTCGTTTTTCTCCGAGTTCGATCAGGCATACCTCCGTGAGGTCTGGCCATGCTGAGAGGGGAAAGGCGTCCCAGGGCCCGCCTGCCAGGGGCCCCCAGGGGCCCGGGGAAGCTTCTGCCTCTCAGCCCCTTGCCGATGTTTGTTTTTCTCCGAGTTCGATGGTAGTTTTTCTCCGAGTTTGATCAGGCAGACTTCCATGAGGTCTGGCCATGCTGAGAGGGGGAAGGCGTCCCGGGGCCCACCCGCCAGGGGCCCCCAGGGGCCCGGGGAAGCTTCTGCCTCTCAGCCCCTTGCCGATGGTCGTTTTTCTCCGAGTTCGATCAGGCATACCTCCGTGAGGTCTGGCCATGCTGAGAGGGGAAAGGCGTCCCAGGGCCCGCCTGCCAGGGGCCCCCAGGGGCCCAGGGAAGCTTCTGCCTCTCAGCCCCTTGCCGATGTTTGTTTTTCTCCGAGTTCGATGGTAGTTTTTCTCCGAGTTTGATCAGGCAGACTTCCATGAGGTCTGGCCATGCTGAGAGGGGGAAGGCGTCCCGGGGCCCACCCGCCAGGGGCCCCCAGGGGCCCGGGGACGCTTCTGCCTCTCAGCCCCTTGCCGATGGTCGTTTTTATCAGGGTTCGATGGTCGTTTTTCTAAGAGTTTGATGAGGCAGACTTCCATGAGGTCTGGCCATGCTGAGAGGGGGAAGGCGTCCTGGGGCCGACCCGCCAGGGGCCCCCAGGGGTCCGGGGACGCTTCTGCCTCTCAGCCCCTTGCCGATGGTCGTTTTTCTCCAAGTTCGATCAGGCATACCTCCGTGAGGTCTGGCCATGCTGAGAGGGGAAAGGCGTCCCAGGGCCCGCCTGCCAGGGGCCCCCAGGGGCCCGGGAACAATCCTGCCTCTCAGTCCCTTGCCGATGGTCCGTTTTCTCCGAGTTTGATCAGGCACAGACCTCCGTGAGGTCTGGCCATGCTGAGGGGGGGAAGGTGTCCTGGGGACCGCCTGCCAGGGTCCCCCAGGGGCCCGTGGACACTTCTGCCTCTTGGCCCCTTGCCGATGGTTGTTTTTTCTGAGTTTGATCAGGCAGACTTCCATGAGGTCCGGCCATGCTGAGAGGAGGGGAGGCATCCCGGGGCCTGCCTGCCAGGGGCCCCCAAGATCCCGAGGACGCTCCTGCCTCTCAGCCCCTTGCCGATGGTCATTTTTCTCCAAATTTGATCAGGCATACCTCCGTGAGGTCTGGCCATGCAGAGAGGGGAAGGTCGTCCTGGGGCCCACCCGCCAGGGGCCCCCAGGGGCCCGTGGACGCTTCTGCCTCTCGGCCCCTTGTTGATGGTTGTTTTTATCAGGGTTCAATGGTCGTTTTTCTCCGAGTTTGATCAGGCAGACTTCCATGAGGTGTGGCCATGCTTAGAGGCGGAAGGCATCCCGGGGTCCGCCAGCCAGGGGCACTCAGGGGCCCGGGGACGCTCCTGCCTCTCAGCCCCTTGCCGATGGTCCTTTTTCTCCGAGTTTGATCAGGCGCATGTTCGTGGGGCACCCGGTGCTAAATCATTCGTAGACGATCTGGGTCAGGGTTTCGTAAGTAGCAGAGAAGCTACCTCGCTGCGATCTATTGAAAGTCATCCTCTGAGCCAAGCTTTTGTCTCTTTCCGTGCGTGGGCGCCCGTGGAAGCCTCCCTCCATCACACCCAGGGGTGGGTCCCTCTGCCGCCTGGCCGGCGGGAGGGATGCGGAGGGGTAACGTGGGCCTGTGGGAGGCTGCCTCCACCACGTGCCCTTCAGCAGGGGGGCCTCCCCCTCCCGTCCCTGCCCCACCGGGGTGCGGGGATGGGGGCCACACCTTCCCTTGCGGGTCAGCAGGGTGACCAGATGGCCTGGGCCGCCGCCGGCCGGGCCTCCGCTTCCCACTGCTGCATGGGCAAGTCGAGCAGGGAGGCAAACAGCAGCAGCGCCTGGCCACCCTCGCTGGACTGCAAGGGCGACTGGGTACAGCATCCTCCCAGGCCATCCGGGCGCTGGGTCGTCCTGGGTCATCTGGCTGCCTGGCTGCGCGACCAGATTGCCCTGCGGGCAGGGTGACCAGATGGCCCTGTGCGCTGGGCGACCAGATGGCCCTGCGGGCTGGCGGCCGGGCTAACTCCAACTTTTGTCCTTCCCCTAGGTTCTGTAAGCCCCCACTACGTGGGGGCTTAATAGTCAACAAAAATGGGCTCCCCGGGCAGGCCGTCGGGGAGAGGACGTGGCCTGGGCTTAACCCTCCTTGGTTCCGGCCCAGGGTCTGGGTGCTGGGGACAGGGGGGTCCACCGGGAGGCTCTCCCCGGGCCCGGCTAGGGTTGGTAGGCTGGGCCTGGGGCCTGAGCTCCGTCCTGCAAGCCGGCTGAGGTTCCGGGCGTTCATCGGGGCCAAGGGAGGCTCTCCCCGGGCTGGCTAGGGTTTCGGAAGCAGGGACCGGGCCCGGGGCTTGAGCTCCGTCCGGTAGGCTATGGGGTTGCTGGAGCCTCCCCGTCCCGCAAGCCGGCCGAGGTTCCGGGCGTTCATCAGGGCCAAGGGAGGCTCTCCCCGGCCTGGCTAGGGTTTTGGATGCAGGGACCGGGAGCGGGCCCGGGGCTTGAGCTCCGTACGGCCGGCCATGGGTTTGCTGGAGCTTCCCCGTCCTGCAAGCCGGCCGGGGTTCCAGGCGTTCATCCGAGCCAAGGGAGGCTCTTTCTCCGGCCTGGCTAGGGTTTCAGAAGCAGGGACCGGGAGCAGGCCCGGGGCTTGAGCCCCGTCCGGCAGGGCCTGGTGGTGTGGCAATACCCCTCCGTCCTGCAGCCCTGGAGCCCCCGGAACCCTGGAGCCCCCGGAGCACTACAGCCCCTGGAGCCCTGGAGCCCCCCTGGAGCCCTGCAGCCCTGCAGCCCTGCAGCCCCGGAGCCCGGGAGCCATGGAGCCCCCGAGGAGCCCTGCAGCCCCCGAGGAGCCCTGCAGCCCTGGAGCCCTGCAGCCCTGGAGCACCCGGAGCCCTGGAGCCCCCGCAGCCCTACAGCCCCTGGAGCCCTGGAGCCCCCCCGGAGCCCTGCAGCCCTGAAGCCCTGCAGCCCTGGAGCCCGGGAGCCCTGGGCCCCCGAGGAGCCCTGCAGCCCCGGAGCCCTGCATGCCCGGGGCAGGCAGATTGGAGTCATTTCGGTCCCGGCCATCTGGTCGCCCCTCTCGCCTCGGCCATCTGGTCGCCCAAAATGCTTTTCTATGGGGCGACTAGATGGCCGGACTTCCCTGGAAGTCCCTATGAGATGCCATTCGCCTCCAGGATCCGAGCCAGGGCTCCAGGAGGTCGGGCACGTTTGCGCCCTGGGTCCCCTCTGTCACCTCGAGTGCACAGATTACAAGAAAGGGGGGTAATTTTCCTCCGGATTAGTAGGTGCAAGGGTATGCCCAAACACCCTCCCAGGTCTGGTGGTTCCCTGCTGGGGACCAGATGGGCGATGCCCGGGGAACACCTCCCAGGCATCCGGGGCTCCCTCCTCCAGGGCGCAGAGTGGCAAAGTACCCGGGATAGGCTCCATGGGTCCTGGGCCCTGGAGCCCTGGAGCCCTGCTGCCCTGGAGCCCAGCAGCCCTGGAGCCCTGCAGCCCTGGAGCCCTGGAGCCCTGGAGCCCTGGAGCCATGGAGCCCTGCAGCCCCCCGAGCCATGGAGCCCTGCAGTCCCCGAGCCCTGCAGCCCCGGAGCTCCGGAGCCCTGCAGCTCCTGAGCCCTACAGGCCGAGGCAGGCAGATTGGCGTCCTTTCAGTCCCGGCCATCAGGTCGCCCCTCTCGCCTCGGCCATCTGGTCGCCCGCAATTCTTTCCTATAAGGGGGACTAGATGTCCGGACTTCCCTGGAAGTCCCTATGAGGTGCCATTCGCCTCCCGGATCCCATCCTGGGCTCCAGGAGGTCGGGCACTTTTGTGCCCTGGGTCCCCTCTGTCACCTCGAGTGCACGGATTACAAGAAAGGGGGGTAATTTTCCTCCGGGTTAGTAGGTGCAAGGGTATGCCCAAACACCCTCCCGGGGCTGGTGGTTCCCTGCTGGGGACCAGATGAGCGATTCCCGGGCAGCACCTCCCAGGCATTCGGGGCTCCCTCCTCCGGGCCGCAGAGTGGGAAAGTACCCGGGACGGGCTCCATGGGTCCTGGGCCCTGGAGCCCCGGTGCCCCGGAGCCCTGGAGCCCTGCTGCCCTGAAGCCCTGGAGCCCTGCAGCCCTGGAGCCCTGCAGCCCCGGAGCCCTGCAGCCCCCAGAGCCGTGGAGCCCTGCAGTCCCCGAGCCCTGCATCCCTGCAGCCCCAGAGCCCCGGAGCCCCGGAGCCCCGGAGCCCTGGAGCCATGCAGCTCCTGAGCCCTAAAGGCCCGGGGCAGGCAGATTGGTGTCATTTCGGTCCCGGCCATCAGGTCGCCCCTCTCACCACGGCCATCTGGTCGCCCGCAATGCTTTCCTATGGGGCGACTAGATGGCCGGACTTCCCTGGAAGTCCCTATGAGGTGCCATTCACCTCCCGGATCCCATCCTGGGCTCCAGGAGGTCGGGCACTTTTGTGCCCTGGGTCCCCTCTGTCACCTCGAGTGCTTGATTACAAGAAAGGGGGGTAATTTTCCTCCGGATTAGTAGGTGCAAGGGTATGCCCAAACACCCTCCCGGGGCTGGTGGTTCCCTGCTGGGGACCAGATGAGCGATGCCCGGGCAGCACCTCCCAGGCATCCGGGGCTCCCTCCTCCGGGCCGCAGAGTGGGAAAGTACCCAGGACGGGCTCCATGGGTCCTGGGCCCTGGAGCGCCGGAGCCCTGGAGCCCTGCTGCCCTGAAGCCCCAGAGCCCTGGAGCCCTGCAGCCCTGGAGCCCTGCAGCCCCGGAGCCCTGCAGCCCCCAGAGCCGTGGAGCCCTGCAGTCCCCGAGCCCTGCATCCCTGCAGCCCCAGAGCCCCGGAGCCCCGGAGCCCTGGAGCCCTGCAGCTCCTGAGCCCTAAAGGCCCGGGGCAGGCAGATTGGCGTCATTTCGGTCCCGGCCATCTGGTCGGCCCTCTCGCCACGGCCATCTGGTCGCCCGCAATGCTTTCCTATGGGGCGACTAGATGGCCGGACTTCCCTGGAAGTCCCTATGAGATGCCATTCGCCTCCCGGATCCCAGCCAGGGCTCCAGGAGGTCGGGCACGTTCGTGCCCTGGGTCCCCTCTGTCACCTCGAGTGCACAGATTACAAGAAAGGGGGGTAATTTTCCTCCGGATTAGTAGGTGCAAGGGTATGCCCAAACACCCTCCCAGGTCTGGTGGTTCCCTGCTGGGGACCAGATGGGCGATGCCCGGGGAACACCTCCCAGGCATCCGGGGCTCCCTCCTCCGGGCCGCAGAGTGGCAAAGTACCCGGGATAGGCTCCATGGGTCCTGGGCCCTGGAGCCCTGCTGCCCTGGAGCCCAGGAGCCCTGCAGCCCCGGAGCCCTGCAGCCCTGGAGCACCCGGAGCCCTGGAGCCCCCGGAGCCCTACAGCCCCTGGAGCCCTGGAGCCCCCCCGGAGCCCTGCAGCCCTGAAGCCCTGCAGCCCTGGAGCCCGGGAGCCCTGGGCCCCCGAGGAGCCCTGCAGCCCCGGAGCCCCGGAGCCCTGCATGCCCGGGGCAGGCAGATTGGAGTCATTTCGGTCCCGGCCATCTGGTCGCCCCTCTCGCCTCGGCCATCTGGTCGCCCAAAATGCTTTTCTATGGGGCGACTAGATGGCCGGACTTCCCTGGAAGTCCCTATGAGGTGCCATTCACCTCCCGGATCCCATCCTGGGCTCCAGGAGGTCGGGCACTTTTGTGCCCTGGGTCCCCTCTGTCACCTCGAGTGCACAGATTACAAGAAAGGGGGGTAATTTTCCTCCGGATTAGTAGGTGCAAGGGTATGCCCAAACACCCTCCCAGGTCTGGTGGTTCCCTGCTGGGGACCAGATGGGCGATGCCCGGGGAACACCTCCCAGGCATCCGGGGCTCCCTCCTCCAGGGCGCAGAGTGGCAAAGTACCCGGGATAGGCTCCATGGGTCCTGGGCCCTGGAGCCCTGGAGCCCTGCTGCCCTGGAGCCCAGCAGCCCCGGAGCCCTGCAGCCCTGGAGCCCTGGAGCCCTGGAGCCCTGGAGCCACGGAGCCCTGCAGCCCCCCGAGCCGTGGAGCCCTGCAGTCCCCGAGCCCTGCAGCCCCGGAGCTCCGGAGCCCTGCAGCTCCTGAGCCCTACAGGCCGAGGCAGGCAGATTGGCGTCCTTTCAGTCCCGGCCATCAGGTCGCCCCTCTCGCCTCGGCCATCTGGTCGCCCGCAATTCTTTCCTATAAGGGGGACTAGATGGCCGGACTTCCCTGGAAGTCCCTATGAGGTGCCATTCGCCTCCCGGATCCCATCCTGGGCTCCAGGAGGTCGGGCACTTTTGTGCCCTGGGTCCCCTCTGTCACCTCGAGTGCACGGATTACAAGAAAGGGGGGTAATTTTCCTCCGGGTTAGTAGGTGCAAGGGTATGCCCAAACACCCTCCCGGGGCTGGTGGTTCCCTGCTGGGGACCAGATGAGCGATTCCCGGGCAGCACCTCCCAGGCATTCGGGGCTCCCTCCTCCGGGCCGCAGAGTGGGAAAGTACCCGGGACGGGCTCCATGGGTCCTGGGCCCTGGAGCCCCGGAGCCCCGGAGCCCTGGAGCCCTGCTGCCCTGAAGCCCTGGAGCCCTGCAGCCCTGGAGCCCTGCAGCCCCGGAGCCCTGCAGCCCCCAGAGCCGTGGAGCCCTACAGTCCCCGAGCCCTGCATCCCTGCAGCCCCAGAGCCCCGGAGCCCCGGAGCCCCGGAGCCCTGGAGCCATGCAGCTCCTGAGCCCTAAAGGCCCGGGGCAGGCAGATTGGTGTCATTTCGGTCCCGGCCATCAGGTCGCCCCTCTCACCACGGCCATCTGGTCGCCCGCAATGCTTTCCTATGGGGCGACTAGATGGCCGGACTTCCCTGGAAGTCCCTATGAGGTGCCATTCACCTCCCGGATCCCATCCTGGGCTCCAGGAGGTCGGGCACTTTTGTGCCCTGGGTCCCCTCTGTCACCTCGAGTGCTTGATTACAAGAAAGGGGGGTAATTTTCCTCCGGATTAGTAGGTGCAAGGGTATGCCCAAACACCCTCCCGGGGCTGGTGGTTCCCTGCTGGGGACCAGATGAGCGATGCCCGGGCAGCACCTCCCAGGCATCCGGGGCTCCCTCCTCCGGGCCGCAGAGTGGGAAAGTACCCAGGACGGGCTCCATGGGTCCTGGGCCCTGGAGCGCCGGAGCCCTGGAGCCCTGCTGCCCTGAAGCCCCAGAGCCCTGGAGCCCTGCAGCCCTGGAGCCCTGCAGCCCCGGAGCCCTGCAGCCCCCAGAGCCGTGGAGCCCTGCAGTCCCCGAGCCCTGCATCCCTGCAGCCCCAGAGCCCCGGAGCCCCGGAGCCCTGGAGCCCTGCAGCTCCTGAGCCCTAAAGGCCCGGGGCAGGCAGATTGGCGTCATTTCGGTCCCGGCCATCTGGTCGGCCCTCTCGCCACGGCCATCTGGTCGCCCGCAATGCTTTCCTATGGGGCGACTAGATGGCCGGACTTCCCTGGAAGTCCCTATGAGATGCCATTCGCCTCCCGGATCCCAGCCAGGGCTCCAGGAGGTCGGGCACGTTCGTGCCCTGGGTCCCCTCTGTCACCTCGAGTGCACAGATTACAAGAAAGGGGGGTAATTTTCCTCCGGATTAGTAGGTGCAAGGGTATGCCCAAACACCCTCCCAGGTCTGGTGGTTCCCTGCTGGGGACCAGATGGGCGATGCCCGGGGAACACCTCCCAGGCATCCGGGGCTCCCTCCTCCGGGCCGCAGAGTGGCAAAGTACCCGGGATAGGCTCCATGGGTCCTGGGCCCTGGAGCCCTGCTGCCCTGGAGCCCAGCAGCCCTGGAGCCCCGGAGCCCTGCAGCCCTGGAGCCCTGGAGCCCTGGAGCCCTGGAGCCCTGGAGCCCCGGAGCCCTGCAGCCCCCCGAGCCGTGGAGTCCTGCAGTCCCGAGCCCTGCAGCCCCGTAGCCCTGCAGCTCCTGAGCCCTACAGGCCCGAGGCAGGCAGATTGGCGTTCTTTCGGTCCGGGCCATCAGGTCGCCCCTCTCGCCTCGGCCATCTGGTCGCCCGCAATTCTTTCCTATGGGGCGACTAGATGGCCGGACTTCCCTGGAAGTCCCTATGAGGTGCCATTCGCCTCCCGGATCCCATCCTGGGCTCCAGGAGGTCGGGTACTTTTGTGCCCTGGGTCCCCTCTGTCACCTCGAGTGCACGGATTACAAGAAAGGGGGGTAATTTTCCTCCGGATTAGTACGTGCAAGGGTATGCCCAAACACCCTCCCGGGGCTGGTGGTCCCTGCTGGGGACCAGATGAGCGATGCCCGGGCAGCACCTCCCAGGCATTCGGGGCTCCCTCCTCCGGGCCGCAGAGTGGGAAAGTACCCGGGACGGGCTCCATGGATCCCGGGCCCTGGAGCCCCGGAGCCCTGGAGCCCTGCTGCCCTGAAGCCCCAGAGCCCTGGAGCCCTTTAGCACTGGAGCCCTGGAGCCCTGCAGCCCCGGAGCCCTGCAGCCCCCCGAGCCGTGGAGCCCTGCAGTCCCCGAGCCCTGCATCCCTGCAGCCCCAGAGCCCCGGAGCCCTGGAACCCTGCAGCTCCTGAGCCCTAAAGGCCCTGGGCAGGCAGATTGGCGTCATTTCGGTCCCGGCCATCTGGTCGCCCCTCTCGCCACGGCCATCTGGTCACCCGCAATGCTTTCCTATGGGGCGACTAGATGGCCGGATTTCCCTGGAAGTCCCTATGAGATGCCATTCGCCTCCCGGATCCGAGACAGGGCTCCAGGAGGTCGGGCACGTTTGCGCCCTGGGTCCCCTCTGTCACCTCGAGTGCACAGATTACAAGAAAGGGGGGTAATTTTCCTCCGGATTAGTAGGTGCAAGGGTATGCCCAAACACCCTCCCAGGTCTGGTGGTTCCCTGCTGGGGACCAGATGGGCGATGCCCGGGAACACCTCCCAGGCATCCGGGGCTCCCTCCTCCGGGCCGCAGAGTGGCAAAGTACCCGGGAATGGCTCCATGGGTCCTGGGCCCTGGAGCCCTGGAGCACTGCTGCCCTGGAGCCCAGCAGCCCCGGAGCCCTGCAGCCCTGGAGCCCTGGAGCTCTGGAGCCCCGGAGCCCTGCAGCCCCCCGAGCCGTGGAGTCCTGCATTCCCCGAGCCCTGCAGCCCCGGAGCCCTGCAGCTCCTGAGCCCTACAGGCCCGAGGCAGGCAGATTGGCGTCCTTTCGGTCCCGGGCATCAGGTCGCCCCTTTCGCCTCGGCCATCTGGTCGCCCGCAATTCTTTCCTATGGGGCGACTAGATGGCCGGACTTCCCTGGAAGTCCCTATGAGGTGCCATTCGCCTCCCGGATCCCATCCTGGGCTCCAGGAGGTCGGGCACTTTTGTGCCCTGGGTCCCCTCTGTCACCTCGAGTGCACGGATTACAAGAAAGGGGGGTAATTTTCCTCCGGATTAGTACGTGCAAGGGTATGCCCAAACACCCTCCCGGGGCTGGTGGTCCCTGCTGGGGACCAGATGAGCGATGCCCGGGCAGCACCTCCCAGGCATTCGGGGCTCCCTCCTCCGGGCCGCAGAGTGGGAAAGTACCCGGGACGGGCTCCATGGGTCCCGGGCCCTGGAGCCCCGGAGCCCTGGAGCCCTGCTGCCCTGAAGCCCCAGAGCCCTGGAGCCCCGCAGCCCTGGAGCCCTGCAGCCCCCAGAGCCGTGGAGCCCTGCAGTCCCCGAGCCCTGCATCCCTGCAGCCCCAGAGCCCCGGAGCCCCGGAGCCCTGGAGCCCTGCAGCTCCTGAGCCCTAAAGGCCCGGGGCAGGCAGATTGGCGTCATTTCGGTCCCGGCCATCTGGTCGCCCCTCTCGCCACGGCCATCTGGTCGCCCGCAATGCTTTCCTATGGGGCGACTAGAGCCCTGGAGCCCTGCAGCACTGGAGCCCTGGAGCCCTGGAGCCCTGGAGCCCTGGAGCCCTGCAGCCCCGGAGCCCTGCAGCCCCCCGAGCCGTGGAGCCCTGCAGTCCTCGAGCCCTGCATCCCTGCAGCCCCAGGGCCCCGGAGCCCCGGAGCCCTGGAGCCCTGCAGCTCCTGAGCCCTAAAGGCCCGGGGCAGGCAGATTGACGTCATTTCGGTCCCGGCCATCTGGTCGCCCCTCTCGCCACGGCCATCTGGTCGCCCGCAATGCTTTCCTATGGGGCGACTAGATGGCCGGATTTCCCTGGAAGTCCCTATGAGATGCCATTCGCCTCCCGGATCCGAGACAGGGCTCCAGGAGGTCGGGCACGTTTGCGCCCTGGGTCCCCTCTGTCACCTCGAGTGCACAGATTACAAGAAAGGGGGGTAATTTTCCTCCGGATTAGTAGGTGCAAGGGTATGCCCAAACACCCTCCCAGGTCTGGTGGTTCCCTGCTGGGGACCAGATGGGCGATGCCCGGGGAACACCTCCCAGGCATCCGGGGCTCCCTCCTCCAGGGCGCAGAGTGGCAAAGTACCCGGGATAGGCTCCATGGGTCCTGGGCCCTGGAGCCCTGGAGCCCTGCTGCCCTGGAGCCCAGCAGCCCCGGAGCCCTGCAGCCCTGCAGCCCTGGAGCCCTGGAGCCCCGAAGCCCTGCGGCCCCCCGAGCCGTGGAGCCCTGCAGTCCCCGAGCCCTGCAGCCCCGGAGCTCCGGAGCCCTGCAGCTCCTGAGCCCTACAGGCCCGAGGCAGGCAGATTGGCGTCCTTTCGGTCCCGGCCATCAGGTCGCCCCTCTCGCCTCGGCCATCTGGTCGCCCGCAATTCTTTTCTATGGGGCGACTAGATGGCCGGACTTCCCTGGAAGTCCCTATGAGGTGCCATTCGCCTCCCGGATCCCATCCTGGGCTCCAGGAGGTCGGGCACTTTTGTGCCCTGGGTCCCCTCTGTCACCTCGAGTGCACGGATTACAAGAAAGGGGGGTAATTTTCCTCCGGATTAGTAGGTGCAAGGGTATGCCCAAACACCCTCCTGGGGCTGGTGGTTCCCTGCTGGGGACCAGATGAGCGATGCCCGGGCAGCACCTCCCAGGCATTCGGGGCTCCCTCCTCCGGGCCGCAGAGTGGGAAAGTACCAGGGACGGGCTCCATGGGTCCTGGGCCCTGGAGCCCCGGAGCCCCGGAGCCCTGCTGCCCTGAAGCCCCAGAGCCCTGGAGCCCCGCAGCCCTGGAGCCCTGCAGCCCCCAGAGCCGTGGAGCCCTGCAGTCCCCGAGCCCTGCATCCCTGCAGCCCCAGAGCCCCGGAGCCCCGGAGCCCTGGAGCCCTGCAGCTCCTGAGCCCTAAAGGCCCGGGGCAGGCAGATTGGCGTCATTTCGGTCCCGGCCATCTGGTCGCCCCTCTCGCCACGGCCATCTGGTCGCCCGCAATGCTTTCCTATGGGGCGACTAGATGGCCGGACTTCCCTGGAAGTCCCTATGAGATGCCATTCGCCTCCCGGATCCCAGCCAGGGCTCCAGGAGGTCGGGCACGTTTGCACCCTGGGTCCCCTCTAGTGCACAGATTACAAGAAAGGGGGGTAATTTTCCTCCGGATTAGTAGGTGCAAGGGTATGCCCAAACACCCTCCCAGGTCTGGTAGTTCCCTGCTGGGGACCAGATGGGCGATGCCCGGGGAACACCTCCCAGGCATAAAGGGCTCCCTCCTCCGGGCCGCAGAGTGGCAAAGTACCAGGGATAGGCTCCATGGGTCCTGGGCCCTGGAGCCCTGGAGCCCTGCTGCCCTGGAGCACAGCAGCCCCGGAGCCCTGCAGCCCTGGAGCCCTGGAGCCCCGGAGCCCTGCAGCCCCCCGAGCCGTGGAGCCCTGCAGTCCCCGAGCCCTGCAGCCCCGGAGCCCCGGAGCCCTGCAGCTCCTGAGCCCTACAGGCCCGAGGCAGGCAGATTGGCGTCCTTTCGGTCCCGGCCATCAGGTCGCCCCTCTCGCCTCGGCCTTCTGGTCGCCCGCAATTCTTTCCTATGGGGCGACTAGATGGCCGGACTTCCCTGGAAGTCCCTATGAGATGCCATTCGCCTCCCGGATCCCAGCCAGGGCTCCAGGAGGTCGGGCACGTTCGTGCCCTGGGTCCCCTCTGTCACCTCGAGTGCACAGATTACAAGAAAGGGGGGTAATTTTCCTCCGGATTAGTAGGTGCAAGGGTATGCCCAAACACCCTCCCAGGTCTGGTGGTTCCCTGCTGGGGACCAGATGGGCGATGCCTGGGGAACACCTCCCAGGCATCCGGGGCTCCCTCCTCCGGGCCGCAGAGTGGCAAAGTACCCGGGATAGGCTCCATGGGTCCTGGGCCCTGGAGCCCTGCTGCCCTGGAGCCCAGCAGCCCTGGAGCCCCGGAGCCCTGCAGCCCTGGAGCCCTGGAGCCCTGGAGCCCTGGAGCCCTGGAGCCCCGGAGCCCTGCAGCCCCCCGAGCCGTGGAGTCCTGCAGTCCCGAGCCCTGCAGCCCCGGAGCCCTGCAGCTCCTGAGCCCTACAGGCCCGAGGCAGGCAGATTGGCGTCCTTTCGGTCCCGGCCATCAGGTCGCCACTCTCGCCTCGGCCATCTGGTCGCCTGCTATTCTTTCCTATGGGGCGACTAGATGGCCGGACTTCCCTGGAAGTCCCTATGAGGTGCCATTCGCCTCCCGGATCCCATCCTGGGCTCCAGGAGGTCGGGCACTTTTGTGCCCTGGGTCCCCTCTGTCACCTCGAGTGCACGGATTACAAGAAAGGGGGGTAATTTTCCTCCGGATTAGTACGTGCAAGGGTATGCCCAAACACCCTCCCGGGGCTGGTGGTCCCTGCTGGGGACCAGATGAGCGATGCCCGGGCAGCACCTCCCAGGCATTCGGGGCTCCCTCCTCCGGGCCGCAGAGTGGGAAAGTACCCGGGACGGGCTCCATGGGTCCCGGGCCCTGGAGCCCCGGAGCCCTGGAGCCCTGCTGCCCTGAAGCCCCAGAGCCCTGGAGCCCTTTAGCACTGGAGCCCTGGAGCCCTGGAGCCCTGGAGCCCTGCAGCCCCGGAGCCCTGCAGCCCCCCGAGCCGTGGAGCCCTGCAGTCCCCGAGCCCTGCATCCCTGCAGCCCCAGAGCCCCGGAGCCCCGGAGCCCAGGAGCCCTGCAGCTCCTGAGCCCTAAAGGCCCGGGGCAGGCAGATTGGCGTCATTTCGGTCCCGGCCATCTGGTCGCCCCTCTCGCCACGGCCATCTGGTCGCCCGCAATGCTTTCCTATGGGGCGACTAGATGGCCGGATTTCCCTGGAAGTCCCTATGAGATGCCATTCGCCTCCCGGATCCGAGACAGGGCTCCAGGAGGTCGGGCACGTTTGCGCCCTGGGTCCCCTCTGTCACCTCGAGTGCACAGATTACAAGAAAGGGGGGTAATTTTCCTCCGGATTAGTAGGTGCAAGGGTATGCCCAAACACCCTCCCAGGTCTGGTGGTTCCCTGCTTGGGACCAGATGGGCGATGCCCGGGAACACCTCCCAGGCATCCGGGGCTCCCTCCTCCGGGCCGCAGAGTGGCAAAGTACCCGGGAAAGGCTCCATGGGTCCTGGGCCCTGGAGCCCTGGAGCCCTGCTGCCCTGGAGCCCAGCAGCCCCGGAGCCCTGCAGCCCTGGAGCCCTGGAGCTCTGGAGCCCCGGAGCCCTGCAGCCTCCCGAGCCGTGGAGTCCTGCAGTCCCCGAGCCCTGCAGCCCCGGAGCCCTGCAGCTCCTGAGCCCTACAGGCCCGAGGCAGGCAGATTGGCGTCCTTTCGGTCCCGGGCATCAGGTCGCCCCTCTCGCCTCGGCCATCTGGTCGCCCGCAATTCTTTCCTATGGGGCGACTAGATGGCCGGACTTCCCTGGAAGTCCCTATGAGGTGCCATTCGCCTCCCGGATCCCATCCTGGGCTCCAGGAGGTCGGGCACTTTTGTGCCCTGGGTCCCCTCTGTCACCTCGAGTGCACGGATTACAAGAAAGGGGGGTAATTTTCCTCTGGATTAGTACGTGCAAGGGTATGCCCAAACACCCTCCCGGGGCTGGTGGTCCCTTCTGGGGACCAGATGAGCGATGCCCGGGCAGCACCTCCCAGGCATTCGGGGCTCCCTCCTCCGGGCCGCAGAGTGGGAAAGTACCCGGGACGGGCTCCATGGGTCCCGGGCCCTGGAGCCCCGGAGCCCTGGAGCCCTGCTGCCCTGGAGCCCTGCAGCACTGGAGCCCTGGAGCCCTGGAGCCCTGGAGCCCTGCAGCCCCGGAGCCCTGCAGCCCCCGAGCCGTGGAGCCCTGCAGTCCCCGAGCCCTGCATCCCTGCAGCCCCAGGGCCCCGGAGCCCCGGAGCCCTGGAGCCCTGCAGCTCCTGAGCCCTAAAGGCCCGGGGCAGGCAGATTGGCGTCATTTCGGTCCCGGCCATCTGGTCGCCCCTCTCGCCACGGCCATCTGGTCGCCCGCAATGCTTTCCTATGGGGCGACTAGATGGCCGGACTTCCCTGGAAGTCCCTATGAGGTGCCATTCGCCTCCCGGATCCCATCCTGGGCTCCAGGAGGTCGGGCACTTTTGTGCCCTGGGTCCCCTCTGTCACCTCGAGTGCACGGATTACAAGAAAGGGGGGTAATTTTCCTCCAGATTAGTAGGTGCAAGGGTATGCCCAAACACCCTCCCGGGGCTGGTGGTTCCCTGCTGGGGACCAGATGAGCGATGCCCGGGCAGCACCTCACAGGCATTCGGGGCTCCCTCCTCCGGGCCGCAGAGTGGGAAAGTACCCGGGACGGGCTCCATGGGTCCCGGAGCCTGAGGTTCCGTGACGGTTCCGTGACGACTTGAACCCGTGTTTTCAAGTTTGTCGGAAATACATAAAATTAGTATCAGCGAACCGCAAATGATCCATTTAGTATATCCTAGTGTTTTCGCTACGCTACGAGCAAGAGCACTCCTTCCACTGACACATTTCTGATATACACACGGCATCCATCTTAGATCGTGGCCGCCATTTTTGTGGTTCCTTGCCCTCACATATGCAATAGCCTCTGATCACTTCATTCACTCCACTTTGATTAAAGACACGTAGCCTTAGCCGGAGATTCACCTCTTACGTGACACGTGCACCTTAAACCAGATCACGCTGTAGCTGCATGACTCGACAAAGGCTGCCTCCTCTGCCCGAGGCCAGTCCTGCCAAACTGGTCTTCGTGTCCATTGTACCTGATCATGATTAGGCGGCCGAAGCCGGTAGCCTTGCCCATTTACAACCCACAAACATCTCTTATCCCGCTTTTCTATCTCCTGCACCTGGCTCTACTCCTTTCCTTCTGGGCCTTTATTAGGGGGAGGTAACGAACTTTACGATGAGGCGGTCCGGCTCTTGAATACAATATTGACAAGGGATTGTGATGGACTGGTGGGAACCCCTCTTCGTGATGTTTGGTATCAGATATTATCGACAGTTCCTGTGTAACGCCAAATATTTATTGTTTAGAGACACAAAAGGTTTGGGAATGTACCGACATGTGAAATATTTGCCTAGAGCACAATTTTTAGTATATAAGGAGCAACCCACTTTGTACAAATCGAACAGTCTCCTAGATTCTGCCCGTGTGTAGATTCTGTGACTTCTGTGTCCCTGCAGTAATAAACCTTTGGTCTTTGACGCCACCATCGAGAAGCCCGTGTTTCTGTTCATTTGTGCACCAAGGCAGGTGGGACTCCGGGGTCTTTGGGTGTTGTACCCTGACACCTCTGGACGGAACCAAAAAGTCCAGAACTCCAATTGGCGCCCAACGTGGGGCCACGTCATTCGGTACCGGTCCAAAAGCCTGAAGAGTTCGAGAAGCTTCGTGTGAAGATTCCTGAGGGAGGCGCCCCACTTCATCGATCCCGGCATATCGCAAAAGTGGCCCTGAAGTTCTCTTCCACGAGGGTTCCCGTTCAGGACGGCTGCAGTGGGCCGTTGCCTTGACCGTCGCCCTGTCTTGGACCCGAAGTGGTGCAGTCCTTAGTACAGCGAAACGTGACGGGTTTCTCCTTGGTGACGTCTTCAGTGACTCAGTTAAGTATTTAGTGATAGCTAGCTGGTTATTTTTGTGAGGATTGTTAAAAATCCTTGATCGGTTCTTGGTTTGGTTTGGTTTCGTAAGATTATCACTAGTTGTTCTGGTTACGATAATCTATTTGGTTCAGTTTTGGGTATCGATACATCAGTTCGTTTTTGGTAGGCCTAAGTTCTTGGTTCAAGTGCACAATTTGTTCCGTGTTTGTTTGTTTTGTGTTCCGGACTGAGAATGGTAAGTCGGAAAATGTTGTCTTGTTTTAGTTGCAACAGTGACTCACAATTAGAGGATTCCTGTCTGGTTCCTCCGATTGGGACTCCCCTATATGACCTATATTGTAAGTATGGTGTGGGTCCTATAACTTATAATGAGATATGGGTCCGTTATTGTAAGAAGGATGGTGTCCTTAGCTGGCCACTGCATGGTAGTTTTGAACAAGAGATTCTCGACAATTTAGAAGCGAAATTGTTTAGGAAGAAAGCCCGGCCGGCAATGTTTGACTCTTTTCGTTATTGGCGGAAAGAATCCAAACAGAGAGAAATGAAAAGGTTGAAGAAAGAGCAAAAAGAACAAGAAGAGTTAACTCTAGAGCAAGCGACTAAACAGTTGCAGGCTAACGAGTGTGAGAAGGCCATAGATGTAGCCATTAGAGAGCATAACTTAGCGATTGACAAGTGCTATCCTGCCTTGCCATCGAAAATGGCTAAGATACTGGAGGATTCCGAAAACGATCCTCTGCTATCTTATCTGTTACGGTCGCCTCCACCGTATGCACAAGGTGCTACGGCTCCACTGATCCCGAATGTTCAATTGCCGGTTGCTGGACAACCTGGTGTTCTTGTTCCTCAGAATCAAGTTCCTATACCTCCTGTGGTGAATGTAAATGTTCCTACAGCTCCTCCTCTTCCCGCACTGCCCGCTCCTATACCTACCACTGTACCTATTGGTCCTCAAACTATTTTCCTCGATACTCCTACTGTTTCGTCATCTATTCCTACCTCTACTGCGTTCTCTATGTCTGCGAGTGTACTAACTCCACTTTCTGTTCGTCGAAGAATTACTGATTCTGTTACTAATATGCTGTCGCCTATATATAAAACCTTGATTAAGACTCCTACTCCTGACTCTGTTCAGAGACGGAGTCAGCTTCCAAGTACTGAGGAACGGGGAGTTTTAGACTCCACGGCTCTCAGATGGATTACGAAAGTTAGAAGATATAGTACGAGAGATGTGTTAGAGACATTTATGCAATGGGGAGAGCCAACGCAACGGTACGTCTTTGATGAGATGTGCTCGTTGTTACGTGAGGAAATAGAAGAAGACGATGTCGAATCAGATTTGGAAGATTTAATTAAAATTCAAAAAGAGTTTGCTGCTGGAATGATAGTGGGCGATAATATAAAGGAAGCGATGGAACTCATTTTGAGTTTTAGGATTGATCCATCTCTTCGTTCCCCGAGAGATTTAGAGAAAGGTAGAATGAAGCCAAGTCGCCAATATCCTATGAGGGAGGTTCCTCCAATTTGGCGCGAAGCCGTGCAAGCTGATGCGGTTGCGGGCATTGCAGCTGCTCCAGCACAGTTCCAAAGAGTATGGATACATATTCCATGGAAGCGAGCAGAAGTGTTAGCAGTGAAACAGGCCTTGCCAGATCCACGTAAGAATCCAGCCGGATATTACAAGGAATTGACACAGACAGTTGAGGCTTGTATAATGAACTTAGCCGACATTGATATGTTGTTTGGTAATGTAGTTCCACAACCAGTGTGGGCTAAAATTCGTAGAGAGGATCATCAGGCTGCTTTAGGTGGTGATTGGGCAGCTATCACTGCAGCAGATGCTCAACAAATAGGTGGTGCGAAACCCGAACCTTTGATTGCTAATCTGCCAGGTAGAATAATTGATTTAATGAAGACTCTGATGCCAGCATTGCGTGTTAATTGGGACAAGTTGTCAGCGTGTAGACAGAAGAAAGACGAAAGTGTCTCGGACTTCTTCACGAGGTTCGAAGAGACTTTTGTAGACCATAGTGGTCAGGACATGAGCACTGAAGGGGGACAGAGATTGTTTGTCGATAAATTTGTGCATAATTTGTTACCTGAATTATGCAATAAATTGAAAGACTCAGAAAGTGCGTGGGCTGTATCTACAACTGCGCAAATACTTGCGACTGCACAGTACTATGAAAATAGGGATAAAGAGGAAAAGGAGAAATCAGAGAAGAAAACGAAAGATTTAAAAACTAAAGTTCTTTTGCAGCAGGCGTATCCGCCTCGTACGAATCAGACTAATACGCAGCAAAACTCATATCAAAGGACAGATTATAATACATCAAGGCCTCAATATCAGTGGAATCAGTGCGCGTACTGTAAGAAAGAGGGTCACTATAAAAATGAATGTCCGATCTTAGCGCAAAATAATGCAGCAGCAGCTCAGAGAGGTCGTGGTGGTTTTGCGCAGAATTCTAGAGGACGAGGACGAGGTGCTATGCCTCCACAAACAAATGATCGTCCCTCCAATCACTTTGATCAACGAAATGTACAGTCAGCTCAACAAAATAGGTCTCAGCAATATCTTGTTGAGGATTATTGTGAAGTTGAAGAGGGATTTCAACAAAATGGGTACTAGGACAGCCATGGGCAGAGAGAGGGAGTAGTATCAGTTCCAGTGGATCAGAGTGGGCCTTATGTCGCAGTAGCAACATCAGGTGTAGTCGAACCGTTTCTGTTGGATACTGGTGCCGCAAAAAGTTCTATCATGCATGCGAAACTCCCTGGCGCACCTTTGTCTGGCTCAACAAATGTTTCCGTAGGTTTTTCAGGCGCCCCTGTGTACAACCCGATATCTGGTCCTTTGTCTATTTCTGTTGGACCGTGTCAATTGAAAGCACCCTTAATTTTGACGACAGGTTGTAATGAAAATCTGCTTGGTTTAGATTTGTTAAAACGACTATATGCGACATTGTACTGTTCTCCGGAAGGAGTACAGCTTACTTTGGGTAAAAAACTCACCTCTCCGATGTACTTGTCAATGGACAAACTCCCGCCGGAGCTACGTTCACTCCCTGATTCTCTTTGGGCGACTGGTCCCAATGATGTAGGTCTACTAGAGATTCCACCGTATGTAGTAACTTTGAAAGCGAATGTGAAATTTCCAAGAATTCCTCAATATAAAATATCGAATGAAGGTGAGCGTGCACTCTTATTGATTGTGCAAGATTTGATTAAGAAAGATGTGGTTGAAGAAACGCGAGGAAATGTCTGTAACAGTCCTGTCTTACCGATTCTGAAGCGAACTGATCCTACAAAGCCTCCAGTTTATAGGTTTGTCATAGACCTTAGAGAAGTTAATAAGATTGTAATTCCGCAGTTTCCTGTAGTGCCAGACATTACTGCCTTATTAACATTGATTCCTGCTACAGCTACGTGGTTCTCAGTTATAGATCTCAAGAATGCATTTTTCAGCATTCCGATAGCTGAAGAAAGTAGGGATATTTTCGGCTTCTGTTTAGGAGGTCGCAGTTTCAGATTTAAACGCGCTCCACAAGGCTATTGTGAAAGTCCATCCATTTACAGTCAAGCTTTAAAAAGTCAGCTAGATTCTTTTGTCCTTCCTCCAGGCTCTGCCCTAGTACAGTACGTAGACGATCTTTTAGTGGCTGCCGATGACAAGGAAACTTGCAAAGCAGCTACAATTTCACTATTGCATCATTTGTCTAATTTGAAACATAAGGTGTCACCTTCCAAAATGCAATATTGCTGCCAAGAAGTAACCTACCTAGGTCACCTCTTATCAAAGGAGGGAAGGAAGTTGACCCCAGAAAGAATAAAAGCAATTATGCAGATGAGTGTTCCACGCACACAGAGGGAAGTACGTGCCTTTCTAGGTATTACCTCCTACTGTAGGCAGTGGATTCCAAATTTTTCACTTTTAGCGAAGCCATTGGTAGCTTTGACTGGGAAAAATGTTCCGAGTCCGGTGCCATGGTCTGATGAATGTCAAGAGAGTTTTATTGAGTTACGAAAAGCACTGTGTTCAGCTCCTGTATTGGGTACACCTGATTATAGCAAGCCATTCACGCTCTACGTTCACGAAAGAGAAGGTTGCGCGTTGAGTGTTCTGACACAGAAGTTTGGTGACAAACAACGCCCTTGTGCGTATTTCTCATCAACATTAGATCCGGTAGCTAGAGCATTGCCGAGTTGTTTGAGGGCTACAGCGGCAGCTGCAGCTTCCATTCGACAATCTGCTGGTTTGGTGATGAACAATATGCTAGTGGTCATGGTTCCTCATGCAGTGGACACACTCATGAATCGAACGAAGACACAACACCTTACTAGTGCGAGATTATCTGGTTACGAGCTGACGTTATTAGCGAGTCATATTCAGATCAAAAGATGCAATGTATTGAACCCAGCAACATTGTTGCCGACTGATCAAGAGTCGAGTGATTCTGAGCCACATGACTGTTATTTCAAAACGGAGGAAGAGACAAAAGGTCGTATCGACTTGAGAGATACTCCTCTATCCGACCCAGATGGTACGCTGTATGTGGACGGGTCATGTTTTAAATTGGAGAATGGTGATGTGACTGCTGCCTACGCGGTAACGACTTTGAAGACGATTGTGGAGACTGCAAGAGTGAGTCAGAATTCTGCCCAAGCTGCAGAGTTAATAGCTCTTACGAGAGCGTGTGTTTTAGCTGAGGGAAAGAGAGTGAATGTGTTTACAGATAGTCAGTACGCATTTGGCGTGGCCCATAGTTTTGGCCGTTTGTGGAGAGAAAGGGGTTTCATTACGTCCCATGGGACTAAGATTCAACATGGTCAGCTAGTTAACGACTTGTTGGAATCTCTAACCTTACCGACTGAAGTTGCGATTGTGAAGTGCAGTGCTCATAAAGCAATCACGGATGATGTTGGTCGGGGAAATGCCTTTGCTGATGAAACCGCTAAACAAACAGCTAGAGACATGATGAGTAGAATGTATGTTGCTACGTCTGCAAGATGGATTGCTGAGTCTGGAATGTGTGAGGACACTATGGAAAGTGTGAAAGAGATTCAGAAAGAAGCGACTGAGGAAGAGAAACGCGTATGGAGAGAAAGTACGGGCAAATTGGACTCGAATGGATGTTGGATCGATTTGACAGAACAGCAGCGTTGGATATTGCCTGATGCGTATGTGCTTGCAGTAGTGACGATGGCGCATGGAGTGGCGCACATAAGTTCTAAAGGGATATGTAAGATGTTAGCTCCGGTTTGGAAGAATGAGGGAATCAGTAAATGTGCGGAGAGGGTGGTGAAAAATTGTATGGTGTGCTTGATGCATAATCCTGGCAAGGGAACTCCAACTCCAGCTGGTCATTTTGCTCCTCCTTCCTGTCCCTTTGAAGTAATACAGTTAGACTTCATTCACATGGAACGCTGCAACAATTTAAAATACGTCCTGGTGGTAGTTTGTGCTTTTTCCAGGTGGATAGAAGCATACCCACTAAAGGACAACACTGCTTTATCAACTGCCAAAATTCTTCTCAAAGAATTTTTCCCTAGGTATGGAATGCCACGGATTGTATGGTCAGATAACGGAAGTGAGTTTATAGGGAAAGTTATGCAGAGTGTGTGTGCTGGTCTAGGATTGAAACAAAAATTTCATAGTGCGAACCATCCCCAGTCAGCTGGTTTAGTCGAGGGTTACAATGGCACCCTCAAGCTTAAAATAGCCAAAATACAAGCATCCACAGGTTTGGCTTGGCCAGACGCACTTCCCTTGGCTTTGTTATCAACGAGAGCAACAGTGCATTCTAGAATAGGGCTTTCTCCATATGAGATTGTGTTTGGCCGCCCGGCAAATGTCTGGGGTGTGCCAAGGCCTAAACAATTTTGCTCCATTGAATATCCTATGTTGATAGACTACCTTTACGACTTGACTGCTAAATTAAGTCTTATTCATCAACAGGTTTTTGATGCACTACCAAAGCCTCCGGAGAGTCCAGGGCATCAACTGAAACCGGGTGACTTCATTGTGGTCCGGAACTTCGCGAGGACAAAGAATCTTCAGCCTCGCTACATCGGCCCCTTCCAAATCCTACTGGCAACGAGGACAGCTGTACGTGTTGCTGGCCGCAAGCACTGGATCCACGCTTCTCACGTAAAGCGTGTTCCACTGCCGCTGCCCTACGACGACTGGGTGAAGAAGGGAATTGGTGCCTCCGAATCTGAAATAACTCCGAAATTTGTCCCTTTCAGCGATGCCGATTTGATTATTGACACTTTGAAACGTGACTCTCCTCCTGAAAAGACTGCTTTGAACATTGAACATTTGTCTCCAGCATCAAAAGAAACTTTGCCATCTGCGAACTTAAACTCTACAACAACTGCTAGTGATACACTATTTTCCGATCAGACAGTACCAGCAAAGAAGAGATACAACCTTAGAAGCCACAAAACGAACTAATAAAGCAGGCAACTGCATATTGTGATTTTGACATATATATATATATATATATATTGAACTTTTGCTTTTCAGCCAGGAAGTTTGCTATTGTTTATTGTTTTTAATAAATTGCCTTGCCGTCTGGGTAGCCGTAGGGTCGTGGCTGTGTGCCTAGTTTGAATTTGCAGGGGTCTGACACAAGGTCGATCTTTCTGTTAGTACTGGGAACTCCCAGGGCTGACAGAGGCATTTTCATCTACGTACACATCATCAGTGGTCGCGAGCGGATTGTAGAAGATGGAACTTCCTGCGCTGCAACGAGAAAATGTGATTTACGTTCGCAGAAACAGACTAAATAGAATTCTTCATAGCAAATGTTTCTTGATGCAATGTGCCATTACATTTTTGATTGTTTTAGCAACACTGGTGGGTGGAATTGTCTTTAGCATAAATTTGATTTTTGTGCCAGTATCTACAGTACCTCCCCTTGATCCTGCTATTTCTACTGTTTCTTCTATACACTCTTTTCACTCGTTTCCGGAACATGAGCAAGCTCGACGCTCAGAATTCATTAATAATACTTTTGTACAGCTCTTGCACCAACACCAACTGGTAGTTAACACGACAGACTGTTGGGTGTGTGGCTTGATACCCCACACTATGGATAAAGGTATTCCCTATCTGGTTTTGCCTTTCAGCTACAATGGATCATTTCAGGCCCTTCAAACCATCTTTGCTTATGCTCTTGAGACCTATCCTCCACGCCCACCACGCTCCACTAAATATAACTCTGCCAACAAAGCTTTAGTCCAGGGAATTATTGACATGATCAAAGACGTCAATAATACTCCATCTTACCCTAGAGACGAATTGCGAGTATATTTAAGTTGGAATACTTCAGAGTATCGCCTTAGTTTAGGAGAAAGCAAGCGTAAAAGCTCAACTCCAATCTGGGTCGTACCTCACCGAGGTCAGGTCTGTTTGCAAGGTAATGGGAGAAATCCGAGAGCTCAGCTAGGGAGGAGTGAGTGCGTAGAGACTTATGTGTTTCCGGCTAACTCTTCCCCTGCCTTCCTTACTGCCAGGGGTACCTACTTCATCTGTCGAGACAGAGCTTATACATGGTTGCCTGCTGACTTTTCAGGTTCATGTTATATTGCTCGATTGTTGCCTCCGACATACACTGCTTCACCGGATTACCACAGAACAAGAGTAGCAAGAGGTGTTTTCAGCAAGGAAGATACCGCTGGTCAGGAAGCTGGAGACTTCTTCAAAGGCTTCCTTCCATTCTGGGGGCCTATGGCCAATAGTAGAAACATACGTCAGCTAACACGGGTAGTTGAATCTACTATTACCGAAACTGCTGGTGCCCTTAGCAATCTGACAGCTGAGCTTCAGGCGGATAGGCTCATGACATTACAGAACCGTATGGTTCTAGATGTTATACTTGCAGATCGAGGTGGGGTATGCAGAATGATCCAATCGAGCTGCTGTGTCTTTATTCCTAATAATGCTCCAACAGTTTACGAGGCGATCTCTAAGTTGCACAAGATTTCGGACTCCATACATGTAGACAAGGGAAACTGGTCCTTCATGGAGTGGGTTTGGACTCTGATTTCAGCGTGGGGATGGAAGGTTCTAATGGTCATTGGTGTCATCTTAGTATTCCTATTCTCATGTTGTCTGATTATCCAGTGTGGTCCTGCTCTGTGTAGTCTTTGTGCTACAACCTGTTTTAGGAAACCACCTGCATTTGGAGAAAAGACACGAGAAAGGATGATGATACAACAACATGTCACTGACCTGATGAGCATAGAACTAGATTCAGACATAGATTGAGTAATTGCCTATGTAAGGGCAAAAGGAGGGTCTGAGGTTCCGTGACGGTTCCGTGACGACTTGAACCCGTGTTTTCAAGTTTGTCGGAAATACATAAAATTAGTATCAGCGAACCGCAAATGATCCATTTAGTATATCCTAGTGTTTTCGCTACGCTACGAGCAAGAGCACTCCTTCCACTGACACATTTCTGATATACACACGGCATCCATCTTAGATCGTGGCCGCCATTTTTGTGGTTCCTTGCCCTCACATATGCAATAGCCTCTGATCACTTCATTCACTCCACTTTGATTAAAGACACGTAGCCTTAGCCGGAGATTCACCTCTTACGTGACACGTGCACCTTAAACCAGATCACGCTGTAGCTGCATGACTCGACAAAGGCTGCCTCCTCTGCCCGAGGCCAGTCCTGCCAAACTGGTCTTCGTGTCCATTGTACCTGATCATGATTAGGCGGCCGAAGCCGGTAGCCTTGCCCATTTACAACCCACAAACATCTCTTATCCCGCTTTTCTATCTCCTGCACCTGGCTCTACTCCTTTCCTTCTGGGCCTTTATTAGGGGGAGGTAACGAACTTTACGATGAGGCGGTCCGGCTCTTGAATACAATATTGACAAGGGATTGTGATGGACTGGTGGGAACCCCTCTTCGTGATGTTTGGTATCAGATATTATCGACAGTTCCTGTGTAACGCCAAATATTTATTGTTTAGAGACACAAAAGGTTTGGGAATGTACCGACATGTGAAATATTTGCCTAGAGCACAATTTTTAGTATATAAGGAGCAACCCACTTTGTACAAATCGAACAGTCTCCTAGATTCTGCCCGTGTGTAGATTCTGTGACTTCTGTGTCCCTGCAGTAATAAACCTTTGGTCTTTGACGCCACCATCGAGAAGCCCGTGTTTCTGTTCATTTGTGCACCAAGGCAGGTGGGACTCCGGGGTCTTTGGGTGTTGTACCCTGACACCTCTGGACGGAACCAAAAAGTCCAGAACTCCAAGCCCCGGAGCCCTGGAGCCCTGCTGCCCTGAAGCCCCAGAGCCCTGGAGCCCTGCAGCCCTGGAGCCCTGAAGCCCTGGAGCCCTGGAGCCCTGGAGCCCTGCAGCCCCCCGAGCCGTGGAGCCCTGCAGTCCCCGAGCCCTGCATCCCTGCAGCCCCAGAGCCCCGGAGCCCTGGAGCCCTGCAGCTCCTGAGCCCTAAAGGCCCGGGGCAGGCAGATTGGCGTCATTTCGGTCCCGGCCATCTGGTCGCCCCTCTCGCCACGGCCATCTGGTCGCCCGCAATGCTTTCCTATGGGGCGACTAGATGGCCGGACTTCCCTGGAAGTCCCTATGAGATGCCATTCGCCTCCCGGATCCCAGCCAGGGCTCCAGGAGGTCGGGCACGTTCGTGCCCTGGGTCCCCTCTGTCACCTCGAGTGCACATATTACAAGAAAGGGGGGTAATTTTCCTCCGGATTAGTAGGTGCAAGGGTATGCCCAAACACCCTCCCAGGTCTGGTGGTTCCTTGCTGGGGACCAGATGGGCGATGCCCGGGGAACACCTCCCAGGCATCCGGGGCTCCCTCCTCCGGGCCGCAGAGTGGCAAAGTACCCGGGATAGGCTCCATGGGTCCTGGGCCCTGGAGCCCTGGAGCCCTGCTGCCCTGGAGCCCAGCAGCCTTGGAGCCCTGGAGCCCCGGAGCCCTGCAGCCCCCCGAGCCGTGAAGCCCTGCAGTCCCCGAGCCCTGCAGCCCCGGAGCCCCGGAGCCCTGCAGCTCCTGAGCCCTACAGGCCCGAGGCAGGCAGATGGGCGTCCTTTCGGTCCCGGCCATCAGGTCGCCCCTCTCGCCTCGGCCATCTGGTCGGCCGCAATTCTTTCCTATGGGGCGACTAGATGGCCGGACTTCCCTGGAAGTCCTTATGAGGTGCCATTCGCCTCCCGGATCCCATCCTGGGCTCCAGGAGGTTGGGCACTTTTGTGCCCTGGGTCCCCTCTGTCACCTCGAGTGCACAGATTACAAGAAAGGGGGGTAATTTTCCTCCGGATTAGTAGGTGCAGGGGTATGCCCAAACCCCCTCCCGGGGCTGGTGGTTCCCTGCTGGGGACCAGATGAGCGATGCCCGGGCAGCACCTCCCAGGCATTCGGGGCTCCCTCCTTCGGGCCGCAGAGTGGGAAAGTACCCGGGACGGGCTCCATGGGTCCCGGGCCATGGAGGCCCGAAACCTTGGAGCCCAGCAGCCCAGCAGCCCCGGAGGCCTGGAGCCCTGGAGCAATGGAGCCCCGGAACCCTGCAGCCCTGCTGCCCTGGAGCCCCCGAGCCCTGGAGCCCTGCAGCCCTGCAGCCCCGGAGCCCTGCAGCCCCCCGAGCCTTGGAGCCCTGCAGTCCCCGAGCCCTGCATCCCTGCAGCCCCAGAGCCCCGGAGGCCCGGAGGCACAGAGCCCCGGAGCCCCAGAGCCCCGAGCTGGGTGCTCGGGCCCTGGGCCCTGTCCCCCGGCCTGCTGCACTGCCAAGAGCCCAGGTCGGGGTTCGTTGTGCCCGGGCAGTCCTCCCTGCTTGTCAAAGTGCCAGGGGGCCCCGGGTCGGAGGGCCTGTCGGGGCCCCCTGGGAGCCTCCATGGCTGGGGCCCAGCTGGGGCTTTGGGGCTCTGGGCCTCCGGTCGGCCATGCCGCGGAGCCCGCTGACTCCTTCGTTGGGGCACAGGGTGTCCAGACGGCTCCTCTTTCATCTGGTCGCCCCGATTCCCTCGGCCATCTGGTCGACCACAATGCTTTCCTATGGGGCGACCAGATGACCGAACTTCCCTGGAAGTCCCGATGAGGTGCCATTCGCCTCCCGGATCCCAGCCAGGGCTCCAGGAGGTCGGGCTCGTTCGTCGCTTGGGTCCCCTATGTGACCTCGAGTGCACAGATTACAAGAAAGGGGGGTAATGTTCCTCCGGATTACTAGGGAGAGGGTCAGTCAGACCTCCGGAGATTCTGAATCAGGGGAAAGCAGCCCTGGGGCCTGCCCGCCGGGGCCCCCATGTCCTGGGGACACTCTTGCCTCTCAGCCCATTGCCGATGGTCCTTTTTCACCGAGTTTGAGGGGGAAGGTGTCCCGGGGCCCGCCTGCCAGGGGCCCCCAGGGGCCCAGGGACGCTTCTGCCTCTCTGCCCCTTGCCGATGGTCGTTTTTCTCCGAGTTCGATGGTTGTTTTTCTCCGAGTTTGATCAGGCAGACTTCCATGAGGTCTGGCCATGCTGAGAGGGGGGATGCGTCCCGGGGCCCAACTGCCAGGGGCCCCCAGGGGCCCGGGGATGCTTCTGCCTCTCAGCCCCTTGCCGATGGTCGTTTTTCTCCGAGTTTGATCAGGCATACCTCTGTGAGGTCTGGCCTTGCTGAGAGGGAAAAGGCGTCCTGGGGCCCGCCTGCCAGGGGCCCCCAGTGGCCCGGGGACGCTTCTGCCTCTCAGCCCCTTGCCGATGGTCGTTTTTCTCCGAGTTCGATGGTCATTTTTCTCCGAGTTTGATCAGGCAGACTTCCATGAGGTCTGGCCATGCTGAGAGGGGGGAAGCGTCCCGGGGCCCACCCGCCAGGGGCCCCCAGGGGCCTGGGGACGCTTCTGCCTCTAAGCCCCTTGCCGATGGTCGTTTTTCTCCGAGTTCGATCAGGTATACCTCCGTGAGGTCTGGCCATGCTGAGAGGGGAATCGCGTCCCGGGGGCTGCCAGGGACCCCCAGGGGCCCGGGGACGCTTCTGCCTCTCAGCCCCTTGCCGATGGTCGTTTTTCTCCGAGTTCGATGGTTGTTTTTCTCCGAGATTGATCAGGCAGACTTCCATGAGGTCTGGCCATGCTGAGAGGGGAAAGGCGTCCCAGGGCCCACCTGCCAGGGGCCCCCAGGGGCCCGGGGAAGCTTCTGCCTCTCAGCCCCTTGCCGATGTTTGTTTTTCTCCGAGTTCGATGGTAGTTTTTCTCCGAGTTTGATCAGGCAGACTTCCATGAGGTCTGGCCATGCTGAGAGGGGGAAGGCGTCCCGGGGCCCACCGGCCAGGGGCCCCCAGGGGCCCGGGGACGCTTCTGCCTCTCAGCCCCTTGCCGATGGTCGTTTTTATCAGGGTTCGATGGTCGTTTTTCTAAGAGTTTGATGAGGCAGACTTCCATGAGGTCTGGCCATGCTGAGAGGGGGAAGGTGCCCGGGGCCGACCCGCCAGGGGCCCCCAGGGGCCTGGGGACGCTTCTGCCTCTCAGCCCCTTGCCGATGGTCGTTTTTCTCCGAGTTCGATCAGGCATACCTCCGTGAGGTCTGGCCATGCTGAGAGGGGAAAGGCGTCCCAGGGCCCGCCTGCCAGGGGCCCCCAGGGGCCCGGGAACAATCCTGCCTCTCGGCCCCTTGTCGATGGTCGTTTATATCAGGGTTCGATGGTCGTTTTTCTAAGAGTTTGATGAGGCAGACTTCCATGATGTCTGGCCATGCTGAGAGGGGGAAGGCATCCCGGGGTCCACCCGCCAGGGGCCCCCAGGGGCCCGGGACGCTTCTGCCTCTCAGCCCCTTGCCGATGGTCGTTTTTCTCCGAGTTCGATGGTCGTTTTTCTCCGAGTTTGATCAGGCAGACTTCCATGAGGTCTGGCCATGCTGAGAGGGGGGATGCGTCCCGGGGCCCACCCGCCAGGGGCCCCCAGGGGCCCGGGGACGCTTCTGCCTCTCAGCCCCTTGCCGATGGTCGTTTTTCTCCGAGTTTGATCAGGCATACCTCTGTGAGGTCTGGCCTTGCTGAGAGGGAAAAGGAGTCCTGGGGCCCGCCTGCCAGGGGCCCCCAGGGGCCCAGGGACGCTTCTGCCTCTCAGCCCCTTGCCGATGGTTGTTTTTCTCCGAGTTCGATGGTCGTTTTTCTCCGAGTTTGATCAGGCAGACTTCCATGAGGTCTGGCCATGGTGAGAGGGGGGAAGCGTCCCGGGGCCCACCCGCCAGGGGCCCCCAGGGGCCCGGGGACGCTTCTGCCTCTCAGCCCCTTGCCGATGGTCGTTTTTCTCCGAGTTTGATCAGGTATACCTCCGTGAGGTCTGGCCATGCTGAGAGGGGAAAGGCGTCCCGGGGGCTGCCAGGGACCCCCAGGGGCCCGGGGACGCTTCTGCCTCTCAGCCCCTTGCCGATGGTCGTTTTTCTCCGAGTTCGATGGTTGTTTTTCTCCGAGTTTGATCAGGCAGACTTCCATGAGGTCTGGCCATGCTGAGAGGGGGAAGGCGTCCCGGGACCCACCCGCCAGGGGCCCCCAGGGGCCCGGGGACGCTTCTGCCTCTCAGCCCCTTGCCGATGGTCGTTTTTCTCCGAGTTCGATCAGGCATACCTCCGTGAGGTCTGGCCATGCTGAGAGGGGAAAGGCGTCCCAGGGCCCGCCTGCCAGGGGCCCCCAGGGGCCCGGGGAAGCTTCTGCCTCTCAGCCCCTTGCCGATGTTTGTTTTTCTCCGAGTTCGATGGTAGTTTTTCTCCGAGTTTGATCAGGCAGACTTCCATGAGGTCTGGCCATGCTGAGAGGGGGAAGGCGTCCCGGGGCCCACCCGCCAGGGGCCCCCAGGGGCCCGGGGAAGCTTCTGCCTCTCAGCCCCTTGCCGATGGTCGTTTTTCTCCGAGTTCGATCAGGCATACCTCCGTGAGGTCTGGCCATGCTGAGAGGGGAAAGGCGTCCCAGGGCCCGCCTGCCAGGGGCCCCCAGGGGCCCAGGGAAGCTTCTGCCTCTCAGCCCCTTGCCGATGTTTGTTTTTCTCCGAGTTCGATGGTAGTTTTTCTCCGAGTTTGATCAGGCAGACTTCCATGAGGTCTGGCCATGCTGAGAGGGGGAAGGCGTCCCGGGGCCCACCCGCCAGGGGCCCCCAGGGGCCCGGGGACGCTTCTGCCTCTCAGCCCCTTGCCGATGGTCGTTTTTATCAGGGTTCGATGGTCGTTTTTCTAAGAGTTTGATGAGGCAGACTTCCATGAGGTCTGGCCATGCTGAGAGGGGGAAGGCGTCCTGGGGCCGACCCGCCAGGGGCCCCCAGGGGCCCGGGGACGCTTCTGCCTCTCAGCCCCTTGCCGATGGTCGTTTTTCTCCAAGTTCGATCAGGCATACCTCCGTGAGGTCTGGCCATGCTGAGAGGGGAAAGGCGTCCCAGGGCCCGCCTGCCAGGGGCCCCCAGGGGCCCGGGAACAATCCTGCCTCTCAGTCCCTTGCCGATGGTCCGTTTTCTCCGAGTTTGATCAGGCACAGACCTCCGTGAGGTCTGGCCATGCTGAGGGGGGGAAGGTGTCCTGGGGACCGCCTGCCAGGGTCCCCCAGGGGCCCGTGGACACTTCTGCCTCTTGGCCCCTTGCCGATGGTTGTTTTTTCCGAGTTTGATCAGGCAGACTTCCATGAGGTCCGGCCATGCTGAGAGGAGGGGAGGCATCCCGGGGCCTGCCTGCCAGGGGCCCCCAAGATCCCGAGGACGCTCCTGCCTCTCAGCCCCTTGCCGATGGTCATTTTTCTCCAAATTTGATCAGGCATACCTCCGTGAGGTCTGGCCATGCAGAGAGGGGAAGGTCGTCCTGGGGCCCACCCGCCAGGGGCCCCCAGGGGCCCGTGGACGCTTCTGCCTCTCGGCCCCTTGTTGATGGTTGTTTTTATCAGGGTTCAATGGTCGTTTTTCTCCGAGTTTGATCAGGCAGACTTCCATGAGGTGTGGCCATGCTTAGAGGCAGAAGGCATCCCGGGGTCCGCCAGCCAGGGGCACTCAGGGGCCCGGGGACGCTCCTGCCTCTCAGCCCCTTGCCGATGGTCCTTTTTCTCCGAGTTTGATCAGGCGCATGTTCGTGGGGCACCCGGTGCTAAATCATTCGTAGACGATCTGGGTCAGGGTTTCGTAAGTAGCAGAGAAGCTACCTCGCTGCGATCTATTGAAAGTCATCCTCTGAGCCAAGCTTTTGTCTCTTTCCGTGCGTGGGCGCCCGTGGAAGCCTCCCTCCATCACACCCAGGGGTGGGTCCCTCTGCCGCCTGGCCGGCGGGAGGGATGCGGAGGGGTAACGTGGGCCTGTGGGAGGCTGCCTCCACCATGTGCCCTTCAGCAGGGGGGCCTCCCCCTCCCGTCCCTGCCCCACCGGGGTGCGGGGATGGGGGCCACACCTTCCCTTGCGGGTCAGCAGGGTGACCAGATGGCCTGGGCCGCCGCCGGCCGGGCCTCCGCTTCCCACTGCTGCATGGGCAAGTCGAGCAGGGAGGCAAACAGCAGCAGCGCCTGGCCACCCTCGCTGGACTGCAAGGGCGACTGGGTACAGCATCCTCCCAGGCCATCCGGGCGCTGGGTCGTCCTGGGTCATCTGGCTGCCTGGCTGCGCGACCAGATTGCCCTGCGGGCAGGGTGACCAGATGGCCCTGTGCGCTGGGCGACCAGATGGCCCTGCGGGCTGGCGGCCGGGCTAACTCCAACTTTTGTCCTTCCCCTAGGTTCTGTAAGCCCCCACTACGTGGGGGCTTAATAGTCAACAAAAATGGGCTCCCCGGGCAGGCCGTCGGGGAGAGGACGTGGCCTGGGCTTAACCCTCCTTGGTTCCGGCCCAGGGTCTGGGTGCTGGGGACAGGGGGGTCCACCGGGAGGCTCTCCCCGGGCCCGGCTAGGGTTGGTAGGCTGGGCCTGGGGCCTGAGCTCCGTCCTGCAAGCCGGCCGAGGTTCCGGGCGTTCATCGGGGCCAAGGGAGGCTCTCCCCGGGCTGGCTAGGGTTTCGGAAGCAGGGACCGGGCCCGGGGCTTGAGCTCCGTCCGGTAGGCTATGGGGTTGCTGGAGCCTCCCCGTCCCGCAAGCCGGCCGAGGTTCCGGGCGTTCATCAGGGCCAAGGGAGGCTCTCCCCGGCCTGGCTAGGGTTTTGGATGCAGGGACCGGGAGCGGGCCCGGGGCTTGAGCTCCGTACGGCCGGCCATGGGTTTGCTGGAGCTTCCCCGTCCTGCAAGCCGGCCGGGGTTCCAGGCGTTCATCCGAGCCAAGGGAGGCTCTTTCTCCGGCCTGGCTAGGGTTTCAGAAGCAGGGACCGGGAGCAGGCCCGGGGCTTGAGCCCCGTCCGGCAGGGCCTGGTGGTGTGGCAATACCCCTCCGTCCTGCAGCCCTGGAGCCCCCGGAACCCTGGAGCCCCCGGAGCACTACAGCCCCTGGAGCCCTGGAGCCCCCCTGGAGCCCTGCAGCCCTGCAGCCCTGCAGCCCCGGAGCCCGGGAGCCATGGAGCCCCCGAGGAGCCCTGCAGCCCCCGAGGAGCCCTGCAGCCCCGGAGCCCTGCAGCCCTGGAGCACCCGGAGCCCTGGAGCCCCCGCAGCCCTACAGCCCCTGGAGCCCTGGAGCCCCCCCGGAGCCCTGCAGCCCTGAAGCCCTGCAGCCCTGGAGCCCGGGAGCCCTGGGCCCCCGAGGAGCCCTGCAGCCCCGGAGCCCTGCATGCCCGGGGCAGGCAGATTGGAGTCATTTCGGTCCCGGCCATCTGGTCGCCCCTCTCGCCTCGGCCATCTGGTCGCCCAAAATGCTTTTCTATGGGGCGACTAGATGGCCGGACTTCCCTGGAAGTCCCTATGAGATGCCATTCGCCTCCAGGATCCGAGCCAGGGCTCCAGGAGGTCGGGCACGTTTGCGCCCTGGGTCCCCTCTGTCACCTCGAGTGCACAGATTACAAGAAAGGGGGGTAATTTTCCTCCGGATTAGTAGGTGCAAGGGTATGCCCAAACACCCTCCCAGGTCTGGTGGTTCCCTGCTGGGGACCAGATGGGCGATGCCCGGGGAACACCTCCCAGGCATCCGGGGCTCCCTCCTCCAGGGCGCAGAGTGGCAAAGTACCCGGGATAGGCTCCATGGGTCCTGGGCCCTGGAGCCCTGGAGCCCTGCTGCCCTGGAGCCCAGCAGCCCCGGAGCCCTGCAGCCCTGGAGCCCTGGAGCCCTGGAGCCCTGGAGCCATGGAGCCCTGCAGCCCCCCGAGCCGTGGAGCCCTGCAGTCCCCGAGCCCTGCAGCCCCGGAGCTCCGGAGCCCTGCAGCTCCTGAGCCCTACAGGCCGAGGCAGGCAGATTGGCGTCCTTTCAGTCCCGGCCATCAGGTCGCCCCTCTCGCCTCGGCCATCTGGTCGCCCGCAATTCTTTCCTATAAGGGGGACTAGATGGCCGGACTTCCCTGGAAGTCCCTATGAGGTGCCATTCGCCTCCCGGATCCCATCCTGGGCTCCAGGAGGTCGGGCACTTTTGTGCCCTGGGTCCCCTCTGTCACCTCGAGTGCACGGATTACAAGAAAGGGGGGTAATTTTCCTCCGGGTTAGTAGGTGCAAGGGTATGCCCAAACACCCTCCCGGGGCTGGTGGTTCCCTGCTGGGGACCAGATGAGCGATGCCCGGGCAGCACCTCCCAGGCATTCGGGGCTCCCTCCTCCGGGCCGCAGAGTGGGAAAGTACCCGGGACGGGCTCCATGGGTCCTGGGCCCTGGAGCCCCGGAGCCCCGGAGCCCTGGAGCCCTGCTGCCCTGAAGCCCTGGAGCCCTGCAGCCCTGGAGCCCTGCAGCCCCGGAGCCCTGCAGCCCCCAGAGCCGTGGAGCCCTGCAGTCCCCGAGCCCTGCATCCCTGCAGCCCCAGAGCCCCGGAGCCCCGGAGCCCCGGAGCCCTGGAGCCATGCAGCTCCTGAGCCCTAAAGGCCCGGGGCAGGCAGATTGGTGTCATTTCGGTCCCGGCCATCAGGTCGCCCCTCTCACCACGGCCATCTGGTCGCCCGCAATGCTTTCCTATGGGGCGACTAGATGGCCGGACTTCCCTGGAAGTCCCTATGAGGTGCCATTCACCTCCCGGATCCCATCCTGGGCTCCAGGAGGTCGGGCACTTTTGTGCCCTGGGTCCCCTCTGTCACCTCGAGTGCTTGATTACAAGAAAGGGGGGTAATTTTCCTCCGGATTAGTAGGTGCAAGGGTATGCCCAAACACCCTCCCGGGGCTGGTGGTTCCCTGCTGGGGACCAGATGAGCGATGCCCGGGCAGCACCTCCCAGGCATCCGGGGCTCCCTCCTCCGGGCCGCAGAGTGGGAAAGTACCCAGGACGGGCTCCATGGGTCCTGGGCCCTGGAGCGCCGGAGCCCTGGAGCCCTGCTGCCCTGAAGCCCCAGAGCCCTGGAGCCCTGCAGCCCTGGAGCCCTGCAGCCCCGGAGCCCTGCAGCCCCCAGAGCCGTGGAGCCCTGCAGTCCCCGAGCCCTGCATCCCTGCAGCCCCAGAGCCCCGGAGCCCCGGAGCCCTGGAGCCCTGCAGCTCCTGAGCCCTAAAGGCCCGGGGCAGGCAGATTGGCGTCATTTCGGTCCCGGCCATCTGGTCGGCCCTCTCGCCACGGCCATCTGGTCGCCCGCAATGCTTTCCTATGGGGCGACTAGATGGCCGGACTTCCCTGGAAGTCCCTATGAGATGCCATTCGCCTCCCGGATCCCAGCCAGGGCTCCAGGAGGTCGGGCACGTTCGTGCCCTGGGTCCCCTCTGTCACCTCGAGTGCACAGATTACAAGAAAGGGGGGTAATTTTCCTCCGGATTAGTAGGTGCAAGGGTATGCCCAAACACCCTCCCAGGTCTGGTGGTTCCCTGCTGGGGACCAGATGGGCGATGCCCGGGGAACACCTCCCAGGCATCCGGGGCTCCCTCCTCCGGGCCGCAGAGTGGCAAAGTACCCGGGATAGGCTCCATGGGTCCTGGGCCCTGGAGCCCTGCTGCCCTGGAGCCCAGGAGCCCTGCAGCCCCGGAGCCCTGCAGCCCTGGAGCACCCGGAGCCCTGGAGCCCCCGGAGCCCTACAGCCCCTGGAGCCCTGGAGCCCCCCCGGAGCCCTGCAGCCCTGAAGCCCTGCAGCCCTGGAGCCCGGGAGCCCTGGGCCCCCGAGGAGCCCTGCAGCCCCGGAGCCCCGGAGCCCTGCATGCCCGGGGCAGGCAGATTGGAGTCATTTCGGTCCCGGCCATCTGGTCGCCCCTCTCGCCTCGGCCATCTGGTCGCCCAAAATGCTTTTCTATGGGGCGACTAGATGGCCGGACTTCCCTGGAAGTCCCTATGAGGTGCCATTCACCTCCCGGATCCCATCCTGGGCTCCAGGAGGTCGGGCACTTTTGTGCCCTGGGTCCCCTCTGTCACCTCGAGTGCACAGATTACAAGAAAGGGGGGTAATTTTCCTCCGGATTAGTAGGTGCAAGGGTATGCCCAAACACCCTCCCAGGTCTGGTGGTTCCCTGCTGGGGACCAGATGGGCGATGCCCGGGGAACACCTCCCAGGCATCCGGGGCTCCCTCCTCCAGGGCGCAGAGTGGCAAAGTACCCGGGATAGGCTCCATGGGTCCTGGGCCCTGGAGCCCTGGAGCCCTGCTGCCCTGGAGCCCAGCAGCCCCGGAGCCCTGCAGCCCTGGAGCCCTGGAGCCCTGGAGCCCTGGAGCCACGGAGCCCTGCAGCCCCCCGAGCCGTGGAGCCCTGCAGTCCCCGAGCCCTGCAGCCCCGGAGCTCCGGAGCCCTGCAGCTCCTGAGCCCTACAGGCCGAGGCAGGCAGATTGGCGTCCTTTCAGTCCCGGCCATCAGGTCGCCCCTCTCGCCTCGGCCATCTGGTCGCCCGCAATTCTTTCCTATAAGGGGGACTAGATGGCCGGACTTTCCTGGAAGTCCCTATGAGGTGCCATTCGCCTCCCGGATCCCATCCTGGGCTCCAGGAGGTCGGGCACTTTTGTGCCCTGGGTCCCCTCTGTCACCTCGAGTGCACGGATTACAAGAAAGGGGGGTAATTTTCCTCCGGGTTAGTAGGTGCAAGGGTATGCCCAAACACCCTCCCGGGGCTGGTGGTTCCCTGCTGGGGACCAGATGAGCGATTCCCGGGCAGCACCTCCCAGGCATTCGGGGCTCCCTCCTCCGGGCCGCAGAGTGGGAAAGTACCCGGGACGGGCTCCATGGGTCCTGGGCCCTGGAGCCCCGGAGCCCCGGAGCCCTGGAGCCCCGCTGCCCTGAAGCCCTGGAGCCCTGCAGCCCTGGAGCCCTGCAGCCCCGGAGCCCTGCAGCCCCCAGAGCCGTGGAGCCCTACAGTCCCCGAGCCCTGCATCCCTGCAGCCCCAGAGCCCCGGAGCCCCGGAGCCCCGGAGCCCTGGAGCCATGCAGCTCCTGAGCCCTAAAGGCCCGGGGCAGGCAGATTGGTGTCATTTCGGTCCCGGCCATCAGGTCGCCCCTCTCACCACGGCCATCTGGTCGCCCGCAATGCTTTCCTATGGGGCGACTAGATGGCTGGACTTCCCTGGAAGTCCCTATGAGGTGCCATTCACCTCCCGGATCCCATCCTGGGCTCCAGGAGGTCGGGCACTTTTGTGCCCTGGGTCCCCTCTGTCACCTCGAGTGCTTGATTACAAGAAAGGGGGGTAATTTTCCTCCGGATTAGTAGGTGCAAGGGTATGCCCAAACACCCTCCCGGGGCTGGTGGTTCCCTGCTGGGGACCAGATGAGCGATGCCCGGGCAGCACCTCCCAGGCATCCGGGGCTCCCTCCTCCGGGCCGCAGAGTGGGAAAGTACCCAGGACGGGCTCCATGGGTCCTGGGCCCTGGAGCGCCGGAGCCCTGGAGCCCTGCTGCCCTGAAGCCCCAGAGCCCTGGAGCCCTGCAGCCCTGGAGCCCTGCAGCCCCGGAGCCCTGCAGCCCCCAGAGCCGTGGAGCCCTGCAGTCCCCGAGCCCTGCATCCCTGCAGCCCCAGAGCCCCGGAGCCCCGGAGCCCTGGAGCCCTGCAGCTCCTGAGCCCTAAAGGCCCGGGGCAGGCAGATTGGCGTCATTTCGGTCCCGGCCATCTGGTCGGCCCTCTCGCCACGGCCATCTGGTCGACCGCAATGCTTTCCTATGGGGCGACTAGATGGCCGGACTTCCCTGGAAGTCCCTATGAGATGCCATTCGCCTCCCGGATCCCAGCCAGGGCTCCAGGAGGTCGGGCACGTTCGTGCCCTGGGTCCCCTCTGTCACCTCGAGTGCACAGATTACAAGAAAGGGGGGTAATTTTCCTCCGGATTAGTAGGTGCAAGGGTATGCCCAAACACCCTCCCAGGTCTGGTGGTTCCCTGCTGGGGACCAGATGGGCGATGCCCGGGGAACACCTCCCAGGCATCCGGGGCTCCCTCCTCCAGGGCGCAGAGTGGCAAAGTACCCGGGATAGGCTCCATGGGTCCTGGGCCCTGGAGCCCTGGAGCCCTGCTGCCCTGGAGCCCAGCAGCCCTGGAGCCCTGCAGCCCTGGAGCCCTGGAGCCCTGGAGCCCTGGAGCCATGGAGCCCTGCAGCCCCCCGAGCCATGGAGCCCTGCAGTCCCCGAGCCCTGCAGCCCCGGAGCTCCGGAGCCCTGCAGCTCCTGAGCCCTACAGGCCGAGGCAGGCAGATTGGCGTCCTTTCAGTCCCGGCCATCAGGTCGCCCCTCTCGCCTCGGCCATCTGGTCGCCCGCAATTCTTTCCTATAAGGGGGACTAGATGTCCGGACTTCCCTGGAAGTCCCTATGAGGTGCCATTCGCCTCCCGGATCCCATCCTGGGCTCCAGGAGGTCGGGCACTTTTGTGCCCTGGGTCCCCTCTGTCACCTCGAGTGCACGGATTACAAGAAAGGGGGGTAATTTTCCTCCGGGTTAGTAGGTGCAAGGGTATGCCCAAACACCCTCCCGGGGCTGGTGGTTCCCTGCTGGGGACCAGATGAGCGATTCCCGGGCAGCACCTCCCAGGCATTCGGGGCTCCCTCCTCCGGGCCGCAGAGTGGGAAAGTACCCGGGACGGGCTCCATGGGTCCTGGGCCCTGGAGCCCCGGTGCCCCGGAGCCCTGGAGCCCTGCTGCCCTGAAGCCCTGGAGCCCTGCAGCCCTGGAGCCCTGCAGCCCCGGAGCCCTGCAGCCCCCAGAGCCGTGGAGCCCTGCAGTCCCCGAGCCCTGCATCCCTGCAGCCCCAGAGCCCCGGAGCCCCGGAGCCCCGGAGCCCTGGAGCCATGCAGCTCCTGAGCCCTAAAGGCCCGGGGCAGGCAGATTGGTGTCATTTCGGTCCCGGCCATCAGGTCGCCCCTCTCACCACGGCCATCTGGTCGCCCGCAATGCTTTCCTATGGGGCGACTAGATGGCCGGACTTCCCTGGAAGTCCCTATGAGGTGCCATTCACCTCCCGGATCCCATCCTGGGCTCCAGGAGGTCGGGCACTTTTGTGCCCTGGGTCCCCTCTGTCACCTCGAGTGCTTGATTACAAGAAAGGGGGGTAATTTTCCTCCGGATTAGTAGGTGCAAGGGTATGCCCAAACACCCTCCCAGGTCTGGTGGTTCCCTGCTGGGGACCAGATGGGCGATGCCCGGGGAACACCTCCCAGGCATCCGGGGCTCCCTCCTCCGGGCCGCAGAGTGGCAAAGTACCCGGGATAGGCTCCATGGGTCCTGGGCCCTGGAGCCCTGCTGCCCTGGAGCCCAGCAGCCCTGGAGCCCCGGAGCCCTGCAGCCCTGGAGCCCTGGAGCCCTGGAGCCCTGGAGCCCCGGAGCCCTGCAGCCCCCCGAGCCGTGGAGTCCTGCAGTCCCGAGCCCTGCAGCCCCGGAGCCCTGCAGCTCCTGAGCCCTACAGGCCCGAGGCAGGCAGATTGGCGTTCTTTCGGTCCGGGCCATCAGGTCGCCCCTCTCGCCTCGGCCATCTGGTCGCCCGCAATTCTTTCCTATGGGGCGACTAGATGGCCGGACTTCCCTGGAAGTCCCTATGAGGTGCCATTCGCCTCCCGGATCCCATCCTGGGCTCCAGGAGGTCGGGCACTTTTGTGCCCTGGGTCCCCTCTGTCACCTCGAGTGCACGGATTACAAGAAAGGGGGGTAATTTTCCTCCGGATTAGTACGTGCAAGGGTATGCCCAAACACCCTCCCGGGGCTGGTGGTCCCTGCTGGGGACCAGATGAGCGATGCCCGGGCAGCACCTCCCAGGCATTCGGGGCTCCCTCCTCCGGGCCGCAGAGTGGGAAAGTACCCGGGACGGGCTCCATGGATCCCGGGCCCTGGAGCCCCGGAGCCCTGGAGCCCTGCTGCCCTGAAGCCCCAGAGCCCTGGAGCCCTTTAGCACTGGAGCCCTGGAGCCCTGCAGCCCCGGAGCCCTGCAGCCCCCCGAGCCGTGGAGCCCTGCAGTCCCCGAGCCCTGCATCCCTGCAGCCCCAGAGCCCCGGAGCCCTGGAACCCTGCAGCTCCTGAGCCCTAAAGGCCCTGGGCAGGCAGATTGGCGTCATTTCGGTCCCGGCCATCTGGTCGCCCCTCTCGCCACGGCCATCTGGTCACCCGCAATGCTTTCCTATGGGGCGACTAGATGGCCGGATTTCCCTGGAAGTCCCTATGAGATGCCATTCGCCTCCCGGATCCGAGACAGGGCTCCAGGAGGTCGGGCACGTTTGCGCCCTGGGTCCCCTCTGTCACCTCGAGTGCACAGATTACAAGAAAGGGGGGTAATTTTCCTCCGGATTAGTAGGTGCAAGGGTATGCCCAAACACCCTCCCAGGTCTGGTGGTTCCCTGCTGGGGACCAGATGGGCGATGCCCGGGAACACCTCCCAGGCATCCGGGGCTCCCTCCTCCGGGCCGCAGAGTGGCAAAGTACCCGGGAATGGCTCCATGGGTCCTGGGCCCTGGAGCCCTGGAGCACTGCTGCCCTGGAGCCCAGCAGCCCCGGAGCCCTGCAGCCCTGGAGCCCTGGAGCTCTGGAGCCCCGGAGCCCTGCAGCCCCCCGAGCCGTGGAGTCCTGCATTCCCCGAGCCCTGCAGCCCCGGAGCCCTGCAGCTCCTGAGCCCTACAGGCCCGAGGCAGGCAGATTGGCGTCCTTTCGGTCCCGGGCATCAGGTCGCCCCTTTCGCCTCGGCCATCTGGTCGCCCGCAATTCTTTCCTATGGGGCGACTAGATGGCCGGACTTCCCTGGAAGTCCCTATGAGGTGCCATTCGCCTCCCGGATCCCATCCTGGGCTCCAGGAGGTCGGGCACTTTTGTGCCCTGGGTCCCCTCTGTCACCTCGAGTGCACGGATTACAAGAAAGGGGGGTAATTTTCCTCCGGATTAGTACGTGCAAGGGTATGCCCAAACACCCTCCCGGGGCTGGTGGTCCCTGCTGGGGACCAGATGAGCGATGCCCGGGCAGCACCTCCCAGGCATTCGGGGCTCCCTCCTCCGGGCCGCAGAGTGGGAAAGTACCCGGGACGGGCTCCATGGGTCCCGGGCCCTGGAGCCCCGGAGCCCTGGAGCCCTGCTGCCCTGAAGCCCCAGAGCCCTGGAGCCCCGCAGCCCTGGAGCCCTGCAGCCCCCAGAGCCGTGGAGCCCTGCAGTCCCCGAGCCCTGCATCCCTGCAGCCCCAGAGCCCCGGAGCCCCGGAGCCCTGGAGCCCTGCAGCTCCTGAGCCCTAAAGGCCCGGGGCAGGCAGATTGGCGTCATTTCGGTCCCGGCCATCTGGTCGCCCCTCTCGCCACGGCCATCTGGTCGCCCGCAATGCTTTCCTATGGGGCGACTAGAGCCCTGGAGCCCTGCAGCACTGGAGCCCTGGAGCCCTGGAGCCCTGGAGCCCTGGAGCCCTGCAGCCCCGGAGCCCTGCAGCCCCCCGAGCCGTGGAGCCCTGCAGTCCTCGAGCCCTGCATCCCTGCAGCCCCAGGGCCCCGGAGCCCCGGAGCCCTGGAGCCCTGCAGCTCCTGAGCCCTAAAGGCCCGGGGCAGGCAGATTGACGTCATTTCGGTCCCGGCCATCTGGTCGCCCCTCTCGCCACGGCCATCTGGTCGCCCGCAATGCTTTCCTATGGGGCGACTAGATGGCCGGATTTCCCTGGAAGTCCCTATGAGATGCCATTCGCCTCCCGGATCCGAGACAGGGCTCCAGGAGGTCGGGCACGTTTGCGCCCTGGGTCCCCTCTGTCACCTCGAGTGCACAGATTACAAGAAAGGGGGGTAATTTTCCTCCGGATTAGTAGGTGCAAGGGTATGCCCAAACACCCTCCCAGGTCTGGTGGTTCCCTGCTGGGGACCAGATGGGCGATGCCCGGGGAACACCTCCCAGGCATCCGGGGCTCCCTCCTCCAGGGCGCAGAGTGGCAAAGTACCCGGGATAGGCTCCATGGGTCCTGGGCCCTGGAGCCCTGGAGCCCTGCTGCCCTGGAGCCCAGCAGCCCCGGAGCCCTGCAGCCCTGCAGCCCTGGAGCCCTGGAGCCCCGAAGCCCTGCGGCCCCCCGAGCCGTGGAGCCCTGCAGTCCCCGAGCCCTGCAGCCCCGGAGCTCCGGAGCCCTGCAGCTCCTGAGCCCTACAGGCCCGAGGCAGGCAGATTGGCGTCCTTTCGGTCCCGGCCATCAGGTCGCCCCTCTCGCCTCGGCCATCTGGTCGCCCGCAATTCTTTTCTATGGGGCGACTAGATGGCCGGACTTCCCTGGAAGTCCCTATGAGGTGCCATTCGCCTCCCGGATCCCATCCTGGGCTCCAGGAGGTCGGGCACTTTTGTGCCCTGGGTCCCCTCTGTCACCTCGAGTGCACGGATTACAAGAAAGGGGGGTAATTTTCCTCCGGATTAGTAGGTGCAAGGGTATGCCCAAACACCCTCCTGGGGCTGGTGGTTCCCTGCTGGGGACCAGATGAGCGATGCCCGGGCAGCACCTCCCAGGCATTCGGGGCTCCCTCCTCCGGGCCGCAGAGTGGGAAAGTACCAGGGACGGGCTCCATGGGTCCTGGGCCCTGGAGCCCCGGAGCCCCGGAGCCCTGCTGCCCTGAAGCCCCAGAGCCCTGGAGCCCCGCAGCCCTGGAGCCCTGCAGCCCCCAGAGCCGTGGAGCCCTGCAGTCCCCGAGCCCTGCATCCCTGCAGCCCCAGAGCCCCGGAGCCCCGGAGCCCTGGAGCCCTGCAGCTCCTGAGCCCTAAAGGCCCGGGGCAGGCAGATTGGCGTCATTTCGGTCCCGGCCATCTGGTCGCCCCTCTCGCCACGGCCATCTGGTCGCCCGCAATGCTTTCCTATGGGGCGACTAGATGGCCGGACTTCCCTGGAAGTCCCTATGAGATGCCATTCGCCTCCCGGATCCCAGCCAGGGCTCCAGGAGGTCGGGCACGTTTGCACCCTGGGTCCCCTCTAGTGCACAGATTACAAGAAAGGGGGGTAATTTTCCTCCGGATTAGTAGGTGCAAGGGTATGCCCAAACACCCTCCCAGGTCTGGTAGTTCCCTGCTGGGGACCAGATGGGCGATGCCCGGGGAACACCTCCCAGGCATAAAGGGCTCCCTCCTCCGGGCCGCAGAGTGGCAAAGTACCAGGGATAGGCTCCATGGGTCCTGGGCCCTGGAGCCCTGGAGCCCTGCTGCCCTGGAGCACAGCAGCCCCGGAGCCCTGCAGCCCTGGAGCCCTGGAGCCCTGGAGCCCCGGAGCCCTGCAGCCCCCCGAGCCGTGGAGCCCTGCAGTCCCCGAGCCCTGCAGCCCCGGAGCCCCGGAGCCCTGCAGCTCCTGAGCCCTACAGGCCCGAGGCAGGCAGATTGGCGTCCTTTCGGTCCCGGCCATCAGGTCGCCCCTCTCGCCTCGGCCTTCTGGTCGCCCGCAATTCTTTCCTATGGGGCGACTAGATGGCCGGACTTCCCTGGAAGTCCCTATGAGATGCCATTCGCCTCCCGGATCCCAGCCAGGGCTCCAGGAGGTCGGGCACGTTCGTGCCCTGGGTCCCCTCTGTCACCTCGAGTGCACAGATTACAAGAAAGGGGGGTAATTTTCCTCCGGATTAGTAGGTGCAAGGGTATGCCCAAACACCCTCCCAGGTCTGGTGGTTCCCTGCTGGGGACCAGATGGGCGATGCCTGGGGAACACCTCCCAGGCATCCGGGGCTCCCTCCTCCGGGCCGCAGAGTGGCAAAGTACCCGGGATAGGCTCCATGGGTCCTGGGCCCTGGAGCCCTGCTGCCCTGGAGCCCAGCAGCCCTGGAGCCCCGGAGCCCTGCAGCCCTGGAGCCCTGGAGCCCTGGAGCCCTGGAGCCCTGGAGCGGAGCCCTGCAGCCCCCCGAGCCGTGGAGTCCTGCAGTCCCGAGCCCTGCAGCCCCGGAGCCCTGCAGCTCCTGAGCCCTACAGGCCCGAGGCAGGCAGATTGGCGTCCTTTCGGTCCCGGCCATCAGGTCGCCACTCTCGCCTCGGCCATCTGGTCGCCTGCTATTCTTTCCTATGGGGCGACTAGATGGCCGGACTTCCCTGGAAGTCCCTATGAGGTGCCATTCGCCTCCCGGATCCCATCCTGGGCTCCAGGAGGTCGGGCACTTTTGTGCCCTGGGTCCCCTCTGTCACCTCGAGTGCACGGATTACAAGAAAGGGGGGTAATTTTCCTCCGGATTAGTACGTGCAAGGGTATGCCCAAACACCCTCCCGGGGCTGGTGGTCCCTGCTGGGGACCAGATGAGCGATGCCCGGGCAGCACCTCCCAGGCATTCGGGGCTCCCTCCTCCGGGCCGCAGAGTGGGAAAGTACCCGGGACGGGCTCCATGGGTCCCGGGCCCTGGAGCCCCGGAGCCCTGGAGCCCTGCTGCCCTGAAGCCCCAGAGCCCTGGAGCCCTTTAGCACTGGAGCCCTGGAGCCCTGGAGCCCTGGAGCCCTGCAGCCCCGGAGCCCTGCAGCCCCCCGAGCCGTGGAGCCCTGCAGTCCCCGAGCCCTGCATCCCTGCAGCCCCAGAGCCCCGGAGCCCCGGAGCCCAGGAGCCCTGCAGCTCCTGAGCCCTAAAGGCCCGGGGCAGGCAGATTGGCGTCATTTCGGTCCCGGCCATCTGGTCGCCCCTCTCGCCACGGCCATCTGGTCGCCCGCAATGCTTTCCTATGGGGCGACTAGATGGCCGGATTTCCCTGGAAGTCCCTATGAGATGCCATTCGCCTCCCGGATCCGAGACAGGGCTCCAGGAGGTCGGGCACGTTTGCGCCCTGGGTCCCCTCTGTCACCTCGAGTGCACAGATTACAAGAAAGGGGGGTAATTTTCCTCCGGATTAGTAGGTGCAAGGGTATGCCCAAACACCCTCCCAGGTCTGGTGGTTCCCTGCTTGGGACCAGATGCGTGCCGATGCCCGGGAACACCTCCCAGGCATCCGGGGCTCCCTCCTCCGGGCCGCAGAGTGGCAAAGTACCCGGGAAAGGCTCCATGGGTCCTGGGCCCTGGAGCCCTGGAGCCCTGCTGCCCTGGAGCCCAGCAGCCCCGGAGCCCTGCAGCCCTGGAGCCCTGGAGCTCTGGAGCCCCGGAGCCCTGCAGCCTCCCGAGCCGTGGAGTCCTGCAGTCCCCGAGCCCTGCAGCCCCGGAGCCCTGCAGCTCCTGAGCCCTACAGGCCCGAGGCAGGCAGATTGGCGTCCTTTCGGTCCCGGGCATCAGGTCGCCCCTCTCGCCTCGGCCATCTGGTCGCCCGCAATTCTTTCCTATGGGGCGACTAGATGGCCGGACTTCCCTGGAAGTCCCTATGAGGTGCCATTCGCCTCCCGGATCCCATCCTGGGCTCCAGGAGGTCGGGCACTTTTGTGCCCTGGGTCCCCTCTGTCACCTCGAGTGCACGGATTACAAGAAAGGGGGGTAATTTTCCTCTGGATTAGTACGTGCAAGGGTATGCCCAAACACCCTCCCGGGGCTGGTGGTCCCTTCTGGGGACCAGATGAGCGATGCCCGGGCAGCACCTCCCAGGCATTCGGGGCTCCCTCCTCCGGGCCGCAGAGTGGGAAAGTACCCGGGACGGGCTCCATGGGTCCCGGGCCCTGGAGCCCCGGAGCCCTGGAGCCCTGCTGCCCTGGAGCCCTGCAGCACTGGAGCCCTGGAGCCCTGGAGCCCTGGAGCCCTGCAGCCCCGGAGCCCTGCAGCCCCCGAGCCGTGGAGCCCTGCAGTCCCCGAGCCCTGCATCCCTGCAGCCCCAGGGCCCCGGAGCCCCGGAGCCCTGGAGCCCTGCAGCTCCTGAGCCCTAAAGGCCCGGGGCAGGCAGATTGGCGTCATTTCGGTCCCGGCCATCTGGTCGCCCCTCTCGCCACGGCCATCTGGTCGCCCGCAATGCTTTCCTATGGGGCGACTAGATGGCCGGACTTCCCTGGAAGTCCCTATGAGGTGCCATTCGCCTCCCGGATCCCATCCTGGGCTCCAGGAGGTCGGGCACTTTTGTGCCCTGGGTCCCCTCTGTCACCTCGAGTGCACGGATTACAAGAAAGGGGGGTAATTTTCCTCCAGATTAGTAGGTGCAAGGGTATGCCCAAACACCCTCCCGGGGCTGGTGGTTCCCTGCTGGGGACCAGATGAGCGATGCCCGGGCAGCACCTCACAGGCATTCGGGGCTCCCTCCTCCGGGCCGCAGAGTGGGAAAGTACCCGGGACGGGCTCCATGGGTCCCGGAGCCCCGGAGCCCTGGAGCCCTGCTGCCCTGAAGCCCCAGAGCCCTGGAGCCCTGCAGCCCTGGAGCCCTGAAGCCCTGGAGCCCTGGAGCCCTGGAGCCCTGCAGCCCCCCGAGCCGTGGAGCCCTGCAGTCCCCGAGCCCTGCATCCCTGCAGCCCCAGAGCCCCGGAGCCCTGGAGCCCTGCAGCTCCTGAGCCCTAAAGGCCCGGGGCAGGCAGATTGGCGTCATTTCGGTCCCGGCCATCTGGTCGCCCCTCTCGCCACGGCCATCTGGTCGCCCGCAATGCTTTCCTATGGGGCGACTAGATGGCCGGACTTCCCTGGAAGTCCCTATGAGATGCCATTCGCCTCCCGGATCCCAGCCAGGGCTCCAGGAGGTCGGGCACGTTCGTGCCCTGGGTCCCCTCTGTCACCTCGAGTGCACATATTACAAGAAAGGGGGGTAATTTTCCTCCGGATTAGTAGGTGCAAGGGTATGCCCAAACACCCTCCCAGGTCTGGTGGTTCCTTGCTGGGGACCAGATGGGCGATGCCCGGGGAACACCTCCCAGGCATCCGGGGCTCCCTCCTCCGGGCCGCAGAGTGGCAAAGTACCCGGGATAGGCTCCATGGGTCCTGGGCCCTGGAGCCCTGGAGCCCTGCTGCCCTGGAGCCCAGCAGCCTTGGAGCCCTGGAGCCCCGGAGCCCTGCAGCCCCCCGAGCCGTGAAGCCCTGCAGTCCCCGAGCCCTGCAGCCCCGGAGCCCCGGAGCCCTGCAGCTCCTGAGCCCTACAGGCCCGAGGCAGGCAGATGGGCGTCCTTTCGGTCCCGGCCATCAGGTCGCCCCTCTCGCCTCGGCCATCTGGTCGGCCGCAATTCTTTCCTATGGGGCGACTAGATGGCCGGACTTCCCTGGAAGTCCTTATGAGGTGCCATTCGCCTCCCGGATCCCATCCTGGGCTCCAGGAGGTTGGGCACTTTTGTGCCCTGGGTCCCCTCTGTCACCTCGAGTGCACAGATTACAAGAAAGGGGGGTAATTTTCCTCCGGATTAGTAGGTGCAGGGGTATGCCCAAACCCCCTCCCGGGGCTGGTGGTTCCCTGCTGGGGACCAGATGAGCGATGCCCGGGCAGCACCTCCCAGGCATTCGGGGCTCCCTCCTTCGGGCCGCAGAGTGGGAAAGTACCCGGGACGGGCTCCATGGGTCCCGGGCCATGGAGGCCCGAAACCTTGGAGCCCAGCAGCCCAGCAGCCCCGGAGGCCTGGAGCCCTGGAGCAATGGAGCCCCGGAACCCTGCAGCCCTGCTGCCCTGGAGCCCCCGAGCCCTGGAGCCCTGCAGCCCTGCAGCCCCGGAGCCCTGCAGCCCCCCGAGCCTTGGAGCCCTGCAGTCCCCGAGCCCTGCATCCCTGCAGCCCCAGAGCCCCGGAGGCCCGGAGGCACAGAGCCCCGGAGCCCCAGAGCCCCGAGCTGGGTGCTCGGGCCCTGGGCCCTGTCCCCCGGCCTGCTGCACTGCCAAGAGCCCACGTCGGGGTTCGTTGTGCCCGGGCAGTCCTCCCTGCTTGTCAAAGTGCCAGGGGGCCCCGGGTCGGAGGGCCTGTCGGGGCCCCCTGGGAGCCTCCATGGCTGGGGCCCAGCTGGGGCTTTGGGGCTCTGGGCCTCCGGTCGGCCATGCCGCGGAGCCCGCTGACTCCTTCGTTGGGGCACAGGGTGTCCAGACGGCTCCTCTTTCATCTGGTCGCCCCGATTCCCTCGGCCATCTGGTCGACCACAATGCTTTCCTATGGGGCGACCAGATGACCGAACTTCCCTGGAAGTCCCGATGAGGTGCCATTCGCCTCCCGGATCCCAGCCAGGGCTCCAGGAGGTCGGGCTCGTTCGTCGCTTGGGTCCCCTATGTGACCTCGAGTGCACAGATTACAAGAAAGGGGGGTAATGTTCCTCCGGATTACTAGGGAGAGGGTCAGTCAGACCTCCGGAGATTCTGAATCAGGGGAAAGCAGCCCTGGGGCCTGCCCGCCGGGGCCCCCATGTCCTGGGGACACTCTTGCCTCTCAGCCCATTGCCGATGGTCCTTTTTCACCGAGTTTGAGGGGGAAGGTGTCCCGGGGCCCGCCTGCCAGGGGCCCCCAGGGGCCCAGGGACGCTTCTGCCTCTCTGCCCCTTGCCGATGGTCGTTTTTCTCCGAGTTCGATGGTTGTTTTTCTCCGAGTTTGATCAGGCAGACTTCCATGAGGTCTGGCCATGCTGAGAGGGGGGATGCGTCCCGGGGCCCAACTGCCAGGGGCCCCCAGGGGCCCGGGGATGCTTCTGCCTCTCAGCCCCTTGCCGATGGTCGTTTTTCTCCGAGTTTGATCAGGCATACCTCTGTGAGGTCTGGCCTTGCTGAGAGGGAAAAGGCGTCCTGGGGCCCGCCTGCCAGGGGCCCCCAGTGGCCCGGGGACGCTTCTGCCTCTCAGCCCCTTGCCGATGGTCGTTTTTCTCCGAGTTCGATGGTCATTTTTCTCCGAGTTTGATCAGGCAGACTTCCATGAGGTCTGGCCATGCTGAGAGGGGGGAAGCGTCCCGGGGCCCACCCGCCAGGGGCCCCCAGGGGCCTGGGGACGCTTCTGCCTCTAAGCCCCTTGCCGATGGTCGTTTTTCTCCGAGTTCGATCAGGTATACCTCCGTGAGGTCTGGCCATGCTGAGAGGGGAATCGCGTCCCGGGGGCTGCCAGGGACCCCCAGGGGCCCGGGGACGCTTCTGCCTCTCAGCCCCTTGCCGATGGTCGTTTTTCTCCGAGTTCGATGGTTGTTTTTCTCCGAGATTGATCAGGCAGACTTCCATGAGGTCTGGCCATGCTGAGAGGGGAAAGGCGTCCCAGGGCCCACCTGCCAGGGGCCCCCAGGGGCCCGGGGAAGCTTCTGCCTCTCAGCCCCTTGCCGATGTTTGTTTTTCTCCGAGTTCGATGGTAGTTTTTCTCCGAGTTTGATCAGGCAGACTTCCATGAGGTCTGGCCATGCTGAGAGGGGGAAGGCGTCCCGGGGCCCACCGGCCAGGGGCCCCCAGGGGCCCGGGGACGCTTCTGCCTCTCAGCCCCTTGCCGATGGTCGTTTTTATCAGGGTTCGATGGTCGTTTTTCTAAGAGTTTGATGAGGCAGACTTCCATGAGGTCTGGCCATGCTGAGAGGGGGAAGGTGCCCGGGGCCGACCCGCCAGGGGCCCCCAGGGGCCTGGGGACGCTTCTGCCTCTCAGCCCCTTGCCGATGGTCGTTTTTCTCCGAGTTCGATCAGGCATACCTCCGTGAGGTCTGGCCATGCTGAGAGGGGAAAGGCGTCCCAGGGCCCGCCTGCCAGGGGCCCCCAGGGGCCCGGGAACAATCCTGCCTCTCGGCCCCTTGTCGATGGTCGTTTATATCAGGGTTCGATGGTCGTTTTTCTAAGAGTTTGATGAGGCAGACTTCCATGATGTCTGGCCATGCTGAGAGGGGGAAGGCATCCCGGGGTCCACCCGCCAGGGGCCCCCAGGGGCCCGGGACGCTTCTGCCTCTCAGCCCCTTGCCGATGGTCGTTTTTCTCCGAGTTCGATGGTCGTTTTTCTCCGAGTTTGATCAGGCAGACTTCCATGAGGTCTGGCCATGCTGAGAGGGGGGATGCGTCCCGGGGCCCACCCGCCAGGGGCCCCCAGGGGCCCGGGGACGCTTCTGCCTCTCAGCCCCTTGCCGATGGTCGTTTTTCTCCGAGTTTGATCAGGCATACCTCTGTGAGGTCTGGCCTTGCTGAGAGGGAAAAGGAGTCCTGGGGCCCGCCTGCCAGGGGCCCCCAGGGGCCCAGGGACGCTTCTGCCTCTCAGCCCCTTGCCGATGGTTGTTTTTCTCCGAGTTCGATGGTCGTTTTTCTCCGAGTTTGATCAGGCAGACTTCCATGAGGTCTGGCCATGGTGAGAGGGGGGAAGCGTCCCGGGGCCCACCCGCCAGGGGCCCCCAGGGGCCCGGGGACGCTTCTGCCTCTCAGCCCCTTGCCGATGGTCGTTTTTCTCCGAGTTTGATCAGGTATACCTCCGTGAGGTCTGGCCATGCTGAGAGGGGAAAGGCGTCCCGGGGGCTGCCAGGGACCCCCAGGGGCCCGGGGACGCTTCTGCCTCTCAGCCCCTTGCCGATGGTCGTTTTTCTCCGAGTTCGATGGTTGTTTTTCTCCGAGTTTGATCAGGCAGACTTCCATGAGGTCTGGCCATGCTGAGAGGGGGAAGGCGTCCCGGGACCCACCCGCCAGGGGCCCCCAGGGGCCCGGGGACGCTTCTGCCTCTCAGCCCCTTGCCGATGGTCGTTTTTCTCCGAGTTCGATCAGGCATACCTCCGTGAGGTCTGGCCATGCTGAGAGGGGAAAGGCGTCCCAGGGCCCGCCTGCCAGGGGCCCCCAGGGGCCCGGGGAAGCTTCTGCCTCTCAGCCCCTTGCCGATGTTTGTTTTTCTCCGAGTTCGATGGTAGTTTTTCTCCGAGTTTGATCAGGCAGACTTCCATGAGGTCTGGCCATGCTGAGAGGGGGAAGGCGTCCCGGGGCCCACCCGCCAGGGGCCCCCAGGGGCCCGGGGAAGCTTCTGCCTCTCAGCCCCTTGCCGATGGTCGTTTTTCTCCGAGTTCGATCAGGCATACCTCCGTGAGGTCTGGCCATGCTGAGAGGGGAAAGGCGTCCCAGGGCCCGCCTGCCAGGGGCCCCCAGGGGCCCAGGGAAGCTTCTGCCTCTCAGCCCCTTGCCGATGTTTGTTTTTCTCCGAGTTCGATGGTAGTTTTTCTCCGAGTTTGATCAGGCAGACTTCCATGAGGTCTGGCCATGCTGAGAGGGGGAAGGCGTCCCGGGGCCCACCCGCCAGGGGCCCCCAGGGGCCCGGGGACGCTTCTGCCTCTCAGCCCCTTGCCGATGGTCGTTTTTATCAGGGTTCGATGGTCGTTTTTCTAAGAGTTTGATGAGGCAGACTTCCATGAGGTCTGGCCATGCTGAGAGGGGGAAGGCGTCCTGGGGCCGACCCGCCAGGGGCCCCCAGGGGCCCGGGGACGCTTCTGCCTCTCAGCCCCTTGCCGATGGTCGTTTTTCTCCAAGTTCGATCAGGCATACCTCCGTGAGGTCTGGCCATGCTGAGAGGGGAAAGGCGTCCCAGGGCCCGCCTGCCAGGGGCCCCCAGGGGCCCGGGAACAATCCTGCCTCTCAGTCCCTTGCCGATGGTCCGTTTTCTCCGAGTTTGATCAGGCACAGACCTCCGTGAGGTCTGGCCATGCTGAGGGGGGGAAGGTGTCCTGGGGACCGCCTGCCAGGGTCCCCCAGGGGCCCGTGGACACTTCTGCCTCTTGGCCCCTTGCCGATGGTTGTTTTTTCCGAGTTTGATCAGGCAGACTTCCATGAGGTCCGGCCATGCTGAGAGGAGGGGAGGCATCCCGGGGCCTGCCTGCCAGGGGCCCCCAAGATCCCGAGGACGCTCCTGCCTCTCAGCCCCTTGCCGATGGTCATTTTTCTCCAAATTTGATCAGGCATACCTCCGTGAGGTCTGGCCATGCAGAGAGGGGAAGGTCGTCCTGGGGCCCACCCGCCAGGGGCCCCCAGGGGCCCGTGGACGCTTCTGCCTCTCGGCCCCTTGTTGATGGTTGTTTTTATCAGGGTTCAATGGTCGTTTTTCTCCGAGTTTGATCAGGCAGACTTCCATGAGGTGTGGCCATGCTTAGAGGCAGAAGGCATCCCGGGGTCCGCCAGCCAGGGGCACTCAGGGGCCCGGGGACGCTCCTGCCTCTCAGCCCCTTGCCGATGGTCCTTTTTCTCCGAGTTTGATCAGGCGCATGTTCGTGGGGCACCCGGTGCTAAATCATTCGTAGACGATCTGGGTCAGGGTTTCGTAAGTAGCAGAGAAGCTACCTCGCTGCGATCTATTGAAAGTCATCCTCTGAGCCAAGCTTTTGTCTCTTTCCGTGCGTGGGCGCCCGTGGAAGCCTCCCTCCATCACACCCAGGGGTGGGTCCCTCTGCCGCCTGGCCGGCGGGAGGGATGCGGAGGGGTAACGTGGGCCTGTGGGAGGCTGCCTCCACCACGTGCCCTTCAGCAGGGGGGCCTCCCCCTCCCGTCCCTGCCCCACCGGGGTGCGGGGATGGGGGCCACACCTTCCCTTGCGGGTCAGCAGGGTGACCAGATGGCCTGGGCCGCCGCCGGCCGGGCCTCCGCTTCCCACTGCTGCATGGGCAAGTCGAGCAGGGAGGCAAACAGCAGCAGCGCCTGGCCACCCTCGCTGGACTGCAAGGGCGACTGGGTACAGCATCCTCCCAGGCCATCCGGGCGCTGGGTCGTCCTGGGTCATCTGGCTGCCTGGCTGCGCGACCAGATTGCCCTGCGGGCAGGGTGACCAGATGGCCCTGTGCGCTGGGCGACCAGATGGCCCTGCGGGCTGGCGGCCGGGCTAACTCCAACTTTTGTCCTTCCCCTAGGTTCTGTAAGCCCCCACTACGTGGGGGCTTAATAGTCAACAAAAATGGGCTCCCCGGGCAGGCCGTCGGGGAGAGGACGTGGCCTGGGCTTAACCCTCCTTGGTTCCGGCCCAGGGTCTGGGTGCTGGGGACAGGGGGGTCCACCGGGAGGCTCTCCCCGGGCCCGGCTAGGGTTGGTAGGCTGGGCCTGGGGCCTGAGCTCCGTCCTGCAAGCCGGCCGAGGTTCCGGGCGTTCATCGGGGCCAAGGGAGGCTCTCCCCGGGCTGGCTAGGGTTTCGGAAGCAGGGACCGGGCCCGGGGCTTGAGCTCCGTCCGGTAGGCTATGGGGTTGCTGGAGCCTCCCCGTCCCGCAAGCCGGCCGAGGTTCCGGGCGTTCATCAGGGCCAAGGGAGGCTCTCCCCGGCCTGGCTAGGGTTTTGGATGCAGGGACCGGGAGCGGGCCCGGGGCTTGAGCTCCGTACGGCCGGCCATGGGTTTGCTGGAGCTTCCCCGTCCTGCAAGCCGGCCGGGGTTCCAGGCGTTCATCCGAGCCAAGGGAGGCTCTTTCTCCGGCCTGGCTAGGGTTTCAGAAGCAGGGACCGGGAGCAGGCCCGGGGCTTGAGCCCCGTCCGGCAGGGCCTGGTGGTGTGGCAATACCCCTCCGTCCTGCAGCCCTGGAGCCCCCGGAACCCTGGAGCCCCCGGAGCACTACAGCCCCTGGAGCCCTGGAGCCCCCCTGGAGCCCTGCAGCCCTGCAGCCCTGCAGCCCCGGAGCCCGGGAGCCATGGAGCCCCCGAGGAGCCCTGCAGCCCCCGAGGAGCCCTGCAGCCCCGGAGCCCTGCAGCCCTGGAGCACCCGGAGCCCTGGAGCCCCCGCAGCCCTACAGCCCCTGGAGCCCTGGAGCCCCCCCGGAGCCCTGCAGCCCTGAAGCCCTGCAGCCCTGGAGCCCGGGAGCCCTGGGCCCCCGAGGAGCCCTGCAGCCCCGGAGCCCTGCATGCCCGGGGCAGGCAGATTGGAGTCATTTCGGTCCCGGCCATCTGGTCGCCCCTCTCGCCTCGGCCATCTGGTCGCCCAAAATGCTTTTCTATGGGGCGACTAGATGGCCGGACTTCCCTGGAAGTCCCTATGAGATGCCATTCGCCTCCAGGATCCGAGCCAGGGCTCCAGGAGGTCGGGCACGTTTGCGCCCTGGGTCCCCTCTGTCACCTCGAGTGCACAGATTACAAGAAAGGGGGGTAATTTTCCTCCGGATTAGTAGGTGCAAGGGTATGCCCAAACACCCTCCCAGGTCTGGTGGTTCCCTGCTGGGGACCAGATGGGCGATGCCCGGGGAACACCTCCCAGGCATCCGGGGCTCCCTCCTCCAGGGCGCAGAGTGGCAAAGTACCCGGGATAGGCTCCATGGGTCCTGGGCCCTGGAGCCCTGGAGCCCTGCTGCCCTGGAGCCCAGCAGCCCCGGAGCCCTGCAGCCCTGGAGCCCTGGAGCCCTGGAGCCCTGGAGCCATGGAGCCCTGCAGCCCCCCGAGCCGTGGAGCCCTGCAGTCCCCGAGCCCTGCAGCCCCGGAGCTCCGGAGCCCTGCAGCTCCTGAGCCCTACAGGCCGAGGCAGGCAGATTGGCGTCCTTTCAGTCCCGGCCATCAGGTCGCCCCTCTCGCCTCGGCCATCTGGTCGCCCGCAATTCTTTCCTATAAGGGGGACTAGATGGCCGGACTTCCCTGGAAGTCCCTATGAGGTGCCATTCGCCTCCCGGATCCCATCCTGGGCTCCAGGAGGTCGGGCACTTTTGTGCCCTGGGTCCCCTCTGTCACCTCGAGTGCACGGATTACAAGAAAGGGGGGTAATTTTCCTCCGGGTTAGTAGGTGCAAGGGTATGCCCAAACACCCTCCCGGGGCTGGTGGTTCCCTGCTGGGGACCAGATGAGCGATGCCCGGGCAGCACCTCCCAGGCATTCGGGGCTCCCTCCTCCGGGCCGCAGAGTGGGAAAGTACCCGGGACGGGCTCCATGGGTCCTGGGCCCTGGAGCCCCGGAGCCCCGGAGCCCTGGAGCCCTGCTGCCCTGAAGCCCTGGAGCCCTGCAGCCCTGGAGCCCTGCAGCCCCGGAGCCCTGCAGCCCCCAGAGCCGTGGAGCCCTGCAGTCCCCGAGCCCTGCATCCCTGCAGCCCCAGAGCCCCGGAGCCCCGGAGCCCCGGAGCCCTGGAGCCATGCAGCTCCTGAGCCCTAAAGGCCCGGGGCAGGCAGATTGGTGTCATTTCGGTCCCGGCCATCAGGTCGCCCCTCTCACCACGGCCATCTGGTCGCCCGCAATGCTTTCCTATGGGGCGACTAGATGGCCGGACTTCCCTGGAAGTCCCTATGAGGTGCCATTCACCTCCCGGATCCCATCCTGGGCTCCAGGAGGTCGGGCACTTTTGTGCCCTGGGTCCCCTCTGTCACCTCGAGTGCTTGATTACAAGAAAGGGGGGTAATTTTCCTCCGGATTAGTAGGTGCAAGGGTATGCCCAAACACCCTCCCGGGGCTGGTGGTTCCCTGCTGGGGACCAGATGAGCGATGCCCGGGCAGCACCTCCCAGGCATCCGGGGCTCCCTCCTCCGGGCCGCAGAGTGGGAAAGTACCCAGGACGGGCTCCATGGGTCCTGGGCCCTGGAGCGCCGGAGCCCTGGAGCCCTGCTGCCCTGAAGCCCCAGAGCCCTGGAGCCCTGCAGCCCTGGAGCCCTGCAGCCCCGGAGCCCTGCAGCCCCCAGAGCCGTGGAGCCCTGCAGTCCCCGAGCCCTGCATCCCTGCAGCCCCAGAGCCCCGGAGCCCCGGAGCCCTGGAGCCCTGCAGCTCCTGAGCCCTAAAGGCCCGGGGCAGGCAGATTGGCGTCATTTCGGTCCCGGCCATCTGGTCGGCCCTCTCGCCACGGCCATCTGGTCGCCCGCAATGCTTTCCTATGGGGCGACTAGATGGCCGGACTTCCCTGGAAGTCCCTATGAGATGCCATTCGCCTCCCGGATCCCAGCCAGGGCTCCAGGAGGTCGGGCACGTTCGTGCCCTGGGTCCCCTCTGTCACCTCGAGTGCACAGATTACAAGAAAGGGGGGTAATTTTCCTCCGGATTAGTAGGTGCAAGGGTATGCCCAAACACCCTCCCAGGTCTGGTGGTTCCCTGCTGGGGACCAGATGGGCGATGCCCGGGGAACACCTCCCAGGCATCCGGGGCTCCCTCCTCCGGGCCGCAGAGTGGCAAAGTACCCGGGATAGGCTCCATGGGTCCTGGGCCCTGGAGCCCTGCTGCCCTGGAGCCCAGGAGCCCTGCAGCCCCGGAGCCCTGCAGCCCTGGAGCACCCGGAGCCCTGGAGCCCCCGGAGCCCTACAGCCCCTGGAGCCCTGGAGCCCCCCCGGAGCCCTGCAGCCCTGAAGCCCTGCAGCCCTGGAGCCCGGGAGCCCTGGGCCCCCGAGGAGCCCTGCAGCCCCGGAGCCCCGGAGCCCTGCATGCCCGGGGCAGGCAGATTGGAGTCATTTCGGTCCCGGCCATCTGGTCGCCCCTCTCGCCTCGGCCATCTGGTCGCCCAAAATGCTTTTCTATGGGGCGACTAGATGGCCGGACTTCCCTGGAAGTCCCTATGAGGTGCCATTCACCTCCCGGATCCCATCCTGGGCTCCAGGAGGTCGGGCACTTTTGTGCCCTGGGTCCCCTCTGTCACCTCGAGTGCACAGATTACAAGAAAGGGGGGTAATTTTCCTCCGGATTAGTAGGTGCAAGGGTATGCCCAAACACCCTCCCAGGTCTGGTGGTTCCCTGCTGGGGACCAGATGGGCGATGCCCGGGGAACACCTCCCAGGCATCCGGGGCTCCCTCCTCCAGGGCGCAGAGTGGCAAAGTACCCGGGATAGGCTCCATGGGTCCTGGGCCCTGGAGCCCTGGAGCCCTGCTGCCCTGGAGCCCAGCAGCCCCGGAGCCCTGCAGCCCTGGAGCCCTGGAGCCCTGGAGCCCTGGAGCCACGGAGCCCTGCAGCCCCCCGAGCCGTGGAGCCCTGCAGTCCCCGAGCCCTGCAGCCCCGGAGCTCCGGAGCCCTGCAGCTCCTGAGCCCTACAGGCCGAGGCAGGCAGATTGGCGTCCTTTCAGTCCCGGCCATCAGGTCGCCCCTCTCGCCTCGGCCATCTGGTCGCCCGCAATTCTTTCCTATAAGGGGGACTAGATGGCCGGACTTTCCTGGAAGTCCCTATGAGGTGCCATTCGCCTCCCGGATCCCATCCTGGGCTCCAGGAGGTCGGGCACTTTTGTGCCCTGGGTCCCCTCTGTCACCTCGAGTGCACGGATTACAAGAAAGGGGGGTAATTTTCCTCCGGGTTAGTAGGTGCAAGGGTATGCCCAAACACCCTCCCGGGGCTGGTGGTTCCCTGCTGGGGACCAGATGAGCGATTCCCGGGCAGCACCTCCCAGGCATTCGGGGCTCCCTCCTCCGGGCCGCAGAGTGGGAAAGTACCCGGGACGGGCTCCATGGGTCCTGGGCCCTGGAGCCCCGGAGCCCCGGAGCCCTGGAGCCCCGCTGCCCTGAAGCCCTGGAGCCCTGCAGCCCTGGAGCCCTGCAGCCCCGGAGCCCTGCAGCCCCCAGAGCCGTGGAGCCCTACAGTCCCCGAGCCCTGCATCCCTGCAGCCCCAGAGCCCCGGAGCCCCGGAGCCCCGGAGCCCTGGAGCCATGCAGCTCCTGAGCCCTAAAGGCCCGGGGCAGGCAGATTGGTGTCATTTCGGTCCCGGCCATCAGGTCGCCCCTCTCACCACGGCCATCTGGTCGCCCGCAATGCTTTCCTATGGGGCGACTAGATGGCCGGACTTCCCTGGAAGTCCCTATGAGGTGCCATTCACCTCCCGGATCCCATCCTGGGCTCCAGGAGGTCGGGCACTTTTGTGCCCTGGGTCCCCTCTGTCACCTCGAGTGCTTGATTACAAGAAAGGGGGGTAATTTTCCTCCGGATTAGTAGGTGCAAGGGTATGCCCAAACACCCTCCCGGGGCTGGTGGTTCCCTGCTGGGGACCAGATGAGCGATGCCCGGGCAGCACCTCCCAGGCATCCGGGGCTCCCTCCTCCGGGCCGCAGAGTGGGAAAGTACCCAGGACGGGCTCCATGGGTCCTGGGCCCTGGAGCGCCGGAGCCCTGGAGCCCTGCTGCCCTGAAGCCCCAGAGCCCTGGAGCCCTGCAGCCCTGGAGCCCTGCAGCCCCGGAGCCCTGCAGCCCCCAGAGCCGTGGAGCCCTGCAGTCCCCGAGCCCTGCATCCCTGCAGCCCCAGAGCCCCGGAGCCCCGGAGCCCTGGAGCCCTGCAGCTCCTGAGCCCTAAAGGCCCGGGGCAGGCAGATTGGCGTCATTTCGGTCCCGGCCATCTGGTCGGCCCTCTCGCCACGGCCATCTGGTCGACCGCAATGCTTTCCTATGGGGCGACTAGATGGCCGGACTTCCCTGGAAGTCCCTATGAGATGCCATTCGCCTCCCGGATCCCAGCCAGGGCTCCAGGAGGTCGGGCACGTTCGTGCCCTGGGTCCCCTCTGTCACCTCGAGTGCACAGATTACAAGAAAGGGGGGTAATTTTCCTCCGGATTAGTAGGTGCAAGGGTATGCCCAAACACCCTCCCAGGTCTGGTGGTTCCCTGCTGGGGACCAGATGGGCGATGCCCGGGGAACACCTCCCAGGCATCCGGGGCTCCCTCCTCCGGGCCGCAGAGTGGCAAAGTACCCGGGATAGGCTCCATGGGTCCTGGGCCCTGGAGCCCTGCTGCCCTGGAGCCCAGCAGCCCTGGAGCCCCGGAGCCCTGCAGCCCTGGAGCCCTGGAGCCCTGGAGCCCTGGAGCCCCGGAGCCCTGCAGCCCCCCGAGCCGTGGAGTCCTGCAGTCCCGAGCCCTGCAGCCCCGGAGCCCTGCAGCTCCTGAGCCCTACAGGCCCGAGGCAGGCAGATTGGCGTTCTTTCGGTCCGGGCCCTCAGGTCGCCCCTCTCGCCTCGGCCATCTGGTCGCCCGCAATTCTTTCCTATGGGGCGACTAGATGGCCGGACTTCCCTGGAAGTCCCTATGAGGTGCCATTCGCCTCCCGGATCCCATCCTGGGCTCCAGGAGGTCGGGCACTTTTGTGCCCTGGGTCCCCTCTGTCACCTCGAGTGCACGGATTACAAGAAAGGGGGGTAATTTTCCTCCGGATTAGTACGTGCAAGGGTATGCCCAAACACCCTCCCGGGGCTGGTGGTCCCTGCTGGGGACCAGATGAGCGATGCCCGGGCAGCACCTCCCAGGCATTCGGGGCTCCCTCCTCCGGGCCGCAGAGTGGGAAAGTACCCGGGACGGGCTCCATGGGTCCCGGGCCCTGGAGCCCCGGAGCCCTGGAGTCCTGCTGCCCTGAAGCCCCAGAGCCCTGGAGCCCTTTAGCACTGGAGCCCTGGAGCCCTGGAGCCCTGCAGCCCCGGAGCCCTGCAGCCCCCCGAGCCGTGGAGCCCTGCAGTCCCCGAGCCCTGCATCCCTGCAGCCCCAGAGCCCCGGAGCCCTGGAACCCTGCAGCTCCTGAGCCCTAAAGGCCCGGGGCAGGCAGATTGGCGTCATTTCGGTCCCGGCCATCTGGTCGCCCCTCTCGCCACGGCCATCTGGTCACCCGCAATGCTTTCCTATGGGGCGACTAGATGGCCGGATTTCCCTGGAAGTCCCTATGAGATGCCATTCGCCTCCCGGATCCGAGACAGGGCTCCAGGAGGTCGGGCACGTTTGCGCCCTGGGTCCCCTCTGTCACCTCGAGTGCACAGATTACAAGAAAGGGGGGTAATTTTCCTCCGGATTAGTAGGTGCAAGGGTATGCCCAAACACCCTCCCAGGTCTGGTGGTTCCCTGCTGGGGACCAGATGGGCGATGCCCGGGAACACCTCCCAGGCATCCGGGGCTCCCTCCTCCGGGCCGCAGAGTGGCAAAGTACCCGGGAAAGGCTCCATGGGTCCTGGGCCCTGGAGCCCTGGAGCACTGCTGCCCTGGAGCCCAGCAGCCCCGGAGCCCTGCAGCCCTGGAGCCCTGGAGCTCTGGAGCCCCGGAGCCCTGCAGCCCCCCGAGCCGTGGAGTCCTGCATTCCCCGAGCCCTGCAGCCCCGGAGCCCTGCAGCTCCTGAGCCCTACAGGCCCGAGGCAGGCAGATTGGCGTCCTTTCGGTCCCGGGCATCAGGTCGCCCCTCTCGCCTCGGCCATCTGGTCGCCCGCAATTCTTTCCTATGGGGCGACTAGATGGCCGGACTTCCCTGGAAGTCCCTATGAGGTGCCATTCGCCTCCCTGATCCCATCCTGGGCTCCAGGAGGTCGGGCACTTTTGTGCCCTGGGTCCCCTCTGTCACCTCGAGTGCACGGATTACAAGAAAGGGGGGTAATTTTCCTCCGGATTAGTACGTGCAAGGGTATGCCCAAACACCCTCCCGAGGCTGGTGGTCCCTGCTGGGGACCAGATGAGCGATGCCCGGGCAGCACCTCCCAGGCATTCGGGGCTCCCTCCTCCGGGCCGCAGAGTGGGAAAGTACCCGGGACGGGCTCCATGGGTCCCGGGCCCTGGAGCCCCGGAGCCCTGGAGCCCTGCTGCCCTGAAGCCCCAGAGCCCTGGAGCCCTGCAGCACTGGAGCCCTGGAGCTCTGGAGCCCTGGAGCCCTGCAGCCCCGGAGCCCTGCAGCCCCCCCAGCCGTGGAGCCCTGCAGTCCCCGAGCCCTGCATCCCTGCAGCCCCAGGGCCCCGGAGCCCCGGAGCCCTGGAGCCCTGCAGCTCCTGAGCCCTAAAGGCCCGGGGCAGGCAGATTGGCGTCATTTCGGTCCCGGCCATCTGGTCGCCCCTCTCGCCACGGCCATCTGGTCGCCCGCAATGCTTTCCTATGGGGCGACTAGATGGCCGGATTTCCCTGGAAGTCCCTATGAGATGCCATTCGCCTCCCGGATCCGAGACAGGGCTCCAGGAGGTCGGGCACGTTTGCGCCCTGGGTCCCCTCTGTCACCTCGAGTGCACAGATTACAAGAAAGGGGGGTAATTTTCCTCCGGATTAGTAGGTGCAAGGGTATGCCCAAACACCCTCCCAGGTCTGGTGGTTCCCTGCTGGGGACCAGATGGGCGATGCCCGGGGAACACCTCCCAGGCATCCGGGGCTCCCTCCTCCAGGGCACAGAGTGGCAAAGTACCCGGGATAGGCTCCATGGGTCCTGGGCCCTGGAGCCCTGGAGCCCTGCTGCCCTGGAGCCCAGCAGCCCCGGAGTCCTGCAGCCCTGCAGCCCTGGAGCCCTGGATCCCTGAAGCCCTGCGGCCCCCCGAGCCGTGGAGCCCTGCAGTCCCCGAGCCCTGCAGCCCCGGAGCTCCGGAGCCCTGCAGCTCCTGAGCCCTACAGGCCGAGGCAGGCAGATTGGCGTCCTTTCGGTCCCGGCCATCAGGTCGCCCCTCTCGCCTCGGCCATCTGGTCGCCCGCAATTCTTTTCTATGGGGCGACTAGATGGCCGGACTTCCCTGGAAGTCCCTATGAGGTGCCATTCGCCTCCCGGATCCCATCCTGGGCTCCAGGAGGTCGGGCACTTTTGTGCCCTGGGTCCCCTCTGTCACCTCGAGTGCACAGATTACAAAAAAGGGGGGTAATTTTCCTCCGGATTAGTAGGTGCAAGGGTATGCCCAAACACCCTCCCGGGGCTGGTGGTTCCCTGCTGGGGACCAGATGAGCGATGCCCGGGCAGCACCTACCAGGCATTCGGGGCTCCCTCCTCCGGGCCGCAGAGTGGGAAAGTACCAGGGACGGGCTCCATGGGTCCTGGGCCCTGGAGCCCCGGAGCCCCGGAGCCCTGCTGCCCTGAAGCCCCAGAGCCCTGGAGCCCCGCAGCCCTGGAGCCCTGCAGCCCCGGAGCCCTGCAGCCCCCAGAGCCGTGGAGCCCTGCAGTCCCCGAGCCCTGCATCCCTGCAGCCCCAGAGCCCCGGAGCCCCGGAGCCCCGGAGCCCTGGAGCCATGCAGCTCCTGAGCCCTAAAGGCCCGGGGCAGGCAGATTGGTGTCATTTCGGTCCCGGCCATCAGGTCGCCCCTCTCACCACGGCCATCTGGTCGCCCGCAATGCTTTCCTATGGGGCGACTAGATGGCCGGACTTCCCTGGAAGTCCCTATGAGGTGCCATTCACCTCCCGGATCCCATCCTGGGCTCCAGGAGGTCGGGCACTTTTGTGCCCTGGGTCCCCTCTGTCACCTCGAGTGCTTGATTACAAGAAAGGGGGGTAATTTTCCTCCGGATTAGTAGGTGCAAGGGTATGCCCAAACACCCTCCCGGGGCTGGTGGTTCCCTGCTGGGGACCAGATGAGCGATGCCCGGGCAGCACCTCCCAGGCATCCGGGGCTCCCTCCTCCGGGCCGCAGAGTGGGAAAGTACCCAGGACGGGCTTCATGGGTCCTGGGCCCTGGAGCGCCGGAGCCCTGGAGCCCTGCTGCCCTGAAGCCCCAGAGCCCTGGAGCCCTGCAGCCCTGGAGCCCTGCAGCCCCGGAGCCCTGCAGCCCCCAGAGCCGTGGAGCCCTGCAGTCCCCGAGCCCTGCATCCCTGCAGCCCCAGAGCCCCGGAGCCCCGGAGCCCTGGAGCCCTGCAGCTCCTGAGCCCTAAAGGCCCGGGGCAGGCAGATTGGCGTCATTTCGGTCCCGGCCATCTGGTCGGCCCTCTCGCCACGGCCATCTGGTCGCCCGCAATGCTTTCCTATGGGGCGACTAGATGGCCGGACTTCCCTGGAAGTCCCTATGAGATGCCATTCGCCTCCCGGATCCCAGCCAGGGCTCCAGGAGGTCGGGCACGTTCGTGCCCTGGGTCCCCTCTGTCACCTCGAGTGCACAGATTACAAGAAAGGGGGGTAATTTTCCTCCGGATTAGTAGGTGCAAGGGTATGCCCAAACACCCTCCCAGGTCTGGTGGTTCCCTGCTGGGGACCAGATGGGCGATGCCCGGGGAACACCTCCCAGGCATCCGGGGCTCCCTCCTCCGGGCCGCAGAGTGGCAAAGTACCCGGGATAGGCTCCATGGGTCCTGGGCCCTGGAGCCCTGCTGCCCTGGAGCCCAGCAGCCCTGGAGCCCCGGAGCCCTGCAGCCCTGGAGCCCTGGAGCCCTGGAGCCCTGGAGCCCCGGAGCCCTGCAGCCCCCCGAGCCGTGGAGTCCTGCAGTCCCGAGCCCTGCAGCCCCGGAGCCCTGCAGCTCCTGAGCCCTACAGGCCCGAGGCAGGCAGATTGGCGTTCTTTCGGTCCGGGCCATCAGGTCGCCCCTCTCGCCTCGGCCATCTGGTCGCCCGCAATTCTTTCCTATGGGGCGACTAGATGGCCGGACTTCCCTGGAAGTCCCTATGAGGTGCCATTCGCCTCCCGGATCCCATCCTGGGCTCCAGGAGGTCGGGCACTTTTGTGCCCTGGGTCCCCTCTGTCACCTCGAGTGCACGGATTACAAGAAAGGGGGGTAATTTTCCTCCGGATTAGTACGTGCAAGGGTATGCCCAAACACCCTCCCGGGGCTGGTGGTCCCTGCTGGGGACCAGATGAGCGATGCCCGGGCAGCACCTCCCAGGCATTCGGGGCTCCCTCCTCCGGGCCGCAGAGTGGGAAAGTACCCGGGACGGGCTCCATGGGTCCCGGGCCCTGGAGCCCCGGAGCCCTGGAGTCCTGCTGCCCTGAAGCCCCAGAGCCCTGGAGCCCTTTAGCACTGGAGCCCTGGAGCCCTGGAGCCCTGCAGCCCCGGAGCCCTGCAGCCCCCCGAGCCGTGGAGCCCTGCAGTCCCCGAGCCCTGCATCCCTGCAGCCCCAGAGCCCCGGAGCCCTGGAACCCTGCAGCTCCTGAGCCCTAAAGGCCCGGGGCAGGCAGATTGGCGTCATTTCGGTCCCGGCCATCTGGTCGCCCCTCTCGCCACGGCCATCTGGTCACCCGCAATGCTTTCCTATGGGGCGACTAGATGGCCGGATTTCCCTGGAAGTCCCTATGAGATGCCATTCGCCTCCCGGATCCGAGACAGGGCTCCAGGAGGTCGGGCACGTTTGCGCCCTGGGTCCCCTCTGTCACCTCGAGTGCACAGATTACAAGAAAGGGGGGTAATTTTCCTCCGGATTAGTAGGTGCAAGGGTATGCCCAAACACCCTCCCAGGTCTGGTGGTTCCCTGCTGGGGACCAGATGGGCGATGCCCGGGAACACCTCCCAGGCATCCGGGGCTCCCTCCTCCGGGCCGCAGAGTGGCAAAGTACCCGGGAAAGGCTCCATGGGTCCTGGGCCCTGGAGCCCTGGAGCACTGCTGCCCTGGAGCCCAGCGGCCCCGGAGCCCTGCAGCCCTGGAGCCCTGGAGCTCTGGAGCCCCGGAGCCCTGCAGCCCCCCGAGCCGTGGAGTCCTGCATTCCCCGAGCCCTGCAGCCCCGGAGCCCTGCAGCTCCTGAGCCCTACAGGCCCGAGGCAGGCAGATTGGCGTCCTTTCGGTCCCGGGCATCAGGTCGCCCCTCTCGCCTCGGCCATCTGGTCGCCCGCAATTCTTTCCTATGGGGCGACTAGATGGCCGGACTTCCCTGGAAGTCCCTATGAGGTGCCATTCGCCTCCCTGATCCCATCCTGGGCTCCAGGAGGTCGGGCACTTTTGTGCCCTGGGTCCCCTCTGTCACCTCGAGTGCACGGATTACAAGAAAGGGGGGTAATTTTCCTCCGGATTAGTACGTGCAAGGGTATGCCCAAACACCCTCCTGGGGCTGGTGGTCCCTGCTGGGGACCAGATGAGCGATGCCCTGGCAGCACCTCCCAGGCATTCGGGGCTCCCTCCTCCGGGCCGCAGAGTGGGAAAGTACCCGGGACGGGCTCCATGGGTCCCGGGCCCTGGAGCCCCGGAGCCCTGGAGCCCTGCTGCCCTGAAGCCCCAGAGCCCTGGAGCCCTGCAGCACTGGAGCCCTGGAGCCCTGGAGCCCTGGAGCCCTGCAGCCCCGGAGCCCTGCAGCCCCCCGAGCCGTGGAGCCCTGCAGTCCCCGAGCCCTGCATCCCTGCAGCCCCAGGGCCCCGGAGCCCCGGAGCCCTGGAGCCCTGCAGCTCCTGAGCCCTAAAGGCCCGGGGCAGGCAGATTGGCGTCATTTCGGTCCCGGCCATCTGGTCGCCCCTCTCGCCACGGCCATCTGGTCGCCCGCAATGCTTTCCTATGGGGCGACTAGATGGCCGGATTTCCCTGGAAGTCCCTATGAGATGCCATTCGCCTCCCGGATCCGAGACAGGGCTCCAGGAGGTCAGGCACGTTTGCGCCCTGGGTCCCCTCTGTCACCTCGAGTGCACAGATTACAAGAAAGGGGGGTAATTTTCCTCCGGATTAGTAGGTGCAAGGGTATGCCCAAACACCCTCCCAGGTCTGGTGGTTCCCTGCTGGGGACCAGATGGGCGATGCCCGGGGAACACCTCCCAGGCATCCGGGGCTCCCTCCTCCAGGGCACAGAGTGGCAAAGTACCCGGGATAGGCTCCATGGGTCCTGGGCCCTGGAGCCCTGGAGCCCTGCTGCCCTGGAGCCCAGCAGCCCCGGAGCCCTGCAGCCCTGCAGCCCTGGAGCCCTGGAGCCCTGAAGCCCTGCGGCCCCCCGAGCCGTGGAGCCCTGCAGTCCCCGAGCCCTGCAGCCCCGGAGCTCCGGAGCCCTGCAGCTCCTGAGCCCTACAGGCCCGAGGCAGGCAGATTGGCGTCCTTTCGGTCCCGGCCATCAGGTCGCCCCTCTCGCCTCGGCCATCTGGTCGCCCGCAATTCTTTTCTATGGGGCGACTAGATGGCCGGACTTCCCTGGAAGTCCCTATGAGGTGCCATTCGCCTCCCGGATCCCATCCTGGGCTCCAGGAGGTCGGGCACTTTTGTGCCCTGGGTCCCCTCTGTCACCTCGAGTGCACGGATTACAAAAAAGGGGGGTAATTTTCCTCCGGATTAGTAGGTGCAAGGGTATGCCCAAACACCCTCCCGGGGCTGGTGGTTCCCTGCTGGGGACCAGATGAGCGATGCCCGGGCAGCACCTACCAGGCATTCGGGGCTCCCTCCTCCGGGCCGCAGAGTGGGAAAGTACCAGGGACGGGCTCCATGGGTCCTGGGCCCTGGAGCCCCGGAGCCCCGGAGCCCTGCTGCCCTGAAGCCCCAGAGCCCTGGAGCCCCGCAGCCCTGGAGCCCTGCAGCCCCCAGAGCCGTGGAGCCCTGCAGTCCCCGAGCCCTGCATCCCTGCAGCCCCAGAGCCCCGGAGCCCCGGAGCCCTGGAGCCCTGCAGCTCCTGAGCCCTAAAGGCCCGGGGCAGGCAGATTGGCGTCATTTCGGTCCCGGCCATCTGGTCGCCCCTCTCGCCACGGCCATCTGGTCGCCCGCAATGCTTTCCTATGGGGCGACTAGATGGCCGGACTTCCCTGGAAGTCCCTATGAGATGCCATTCGCCTCCCGGATCCCAGCCAGGGCTCCAGGAGGTCGGGCATGTTTGCACCCTGGGTCCCCTCTGTCACCTCGAGTGCACAGATTACAAGAAAGGGGGGTAATTTTCCTCCGGATTAGTAGGTGCAAGGGTATGCCCAAACAACCTCCCAGGTCTGGTAGTTCCCTGCTGGGGACCAGATGGGCGATGCCCGGGGAACACCTCCCAGGCATAAAGGGCTCCCTCCTCCGGGCCGCAGAGTGGCAAAGTACCAGGGATAGGCTCCATGGGTCCTGGGCCCTGGAGCCCTGGAGCCCTGCTGCCCTGGAGCACAGCAGCCCCGGAGCCCTGCAGCCCTGGAGCCCTGGAGCCCTGGAGCCCCGGAGCCCTGCAGCCCCCCGAGCCGTGGAGCCCTGCAGTCCCCGAGCCCTGCAGCCCCGGAGCCCCGGAGCCCTGCAGCTCCTGAGCCCTACAGGCCCGAGGCAGGCAGATTGGCGTCCTTTCGGTCCCGGCCATCAGGTCGCCCCTCTCGCCTCGGCCTTCTGGTCGCCCGCAATTCTTTCCTATGGGGCGACTAGATGGCCGGACTTCCCTGGAAGTCCCTATGAGATGCCATTCGCCTCCCGGATCCCAGCCAGGGCTCCAGGAGGTCGGGCACGTTCGTGCCCTGGGTCCCCTCTGTCACCTCGAGTGCACAGATTACAAGAAAGGGGGGTAATTTTCCTCCGGATTAGTAGGTGCAAGGGTATGCCCAAACACCCTCCCAGGTCTGGTGGTTCCCTGCTGGGGACCAGATGGGCGATGCCCGGGGAACACCTCCCAGGCATCCGGGGCTCCCTCCTCCGGGCCGCAGAGTGGCAAAGTACCCGGGATAGGCTCCATGGGTCCTGGGCCCTGGAGCCCTGCTGCCCTGGAGCCCAGCAGCCCTGGAGCCCCGGAGCCCTGTAGCCCTGGAGCCCTGGAGCCCTGGAGCCCTGGAGCCCTGGAGCCCTGGAGCCCCGGAGCCCTGCAGCCCCCCGAGCCGTGGAGTCCTGCAGTCCTGAGCCCTGCAGCCCCGGAGCCCTGCAGCTCCTGAGCCCTACAGGCCCGAGGCAGGCAGATTGGCGTCCTTTCGGTCCCGGCCATCAGGTCGCCACTCTCGCCTCGGCCATCTGGTCGCCTGCTATTCTTTCCTATGGGGCGACTAGATGGCCGGACTTCCCTGGAAGTCCCTATGAGGTGCCATTCGCCTCCCGGATCCCATCCTGGGCTCCAGGAGGTCGGGCACTTTTGTGCCCTGGGTCCCCTCTGTCACCTCGAGTGCACGGATTACAAGAAAGGGGGGTAATTTTCCTCCGGATTAGTACGTGCAAGGGTATGCCCAAACACCCTCCTGGGGCTGGTGGTCCCTGCTGGGGACCAGATGAGCGATGCCCGGGCAGCACCTCCCAGGCATTTGGGGCTCCCTCCTCCGGGCCGCAGAGTGGGAAAGTACCCGGGACGGGCTCCATGGGTCCCGGGCCCTGGAGCCCCGGAGCCCTGGAGCCCTGCTGCCCTGAAGCCCCAGAGCCCTGGAGCCCTTTAGCACTGGAGCCCTGGAGCCCTGGAGCCCTGGAGCCCTGCAGCCCCGGAGCCCTGCAGCCCCCCGAGCCGTGGAGCCCTGCAGTCCCCGAGCCCTGCATCCCTGCAGCCCCAGAGCCCCGGAGCCCCGGAGCCCTGGAGCCCTGCAGCTCCTGAGCCCTAAAGGCCCGGGGCAGGCAGATTGGCGTCCTTTCGGTCCCGGCCATCAGGTCGCCACTCTCGCCTCGGCCATCTGGTCGCCTGCTATTCTTTCCTATGGGGCGACTAGATGGCCGGACTTCCCTGGAAGTCCCTATGAGGTGCCATTCGCCTCCCGGATCCCATCCTGGGCTCCAGGAGGTCGGGCACTTTTGTGCCCTGGGTCCCCTCTGTCACCTCGAGTGCACGGATTACAAGAAAGGGGGGTAATTTTCCTCCGGATTAGTACGTGCAAGGGTATGCCCAAACACCCTCCTGGGGCTGGTGGTCCCTGCTGGGGACCAGATGAGCGATGCCCGGGCAGCACCTCCCAGGCATTCGGGGCTCCCTCCTCCGGGCCGCAGAGTGGGAAAGTACCCGGGACGGGCTCCATGGGTCCCGGGCCCTGGAGCCCCGGAGCCCTGGAGCCCTGCTGCCCTGGAGCCCTGCAGCACTGGAGCCCTGGAGCCCTGGAGCCCTGCAGCCCCGGAGCCCTGCAGCCCCCGAGCCGTGGAGCCCTGCAGTCCCCGAGCCCTGCATCCCTGCAGCCCCAGGGCCCCGGAGCCCCGGAGCCCTGGAGCCCTGCAGCTCCTGAGCCCTAAAGGCCCGGGGCAGGCAGATTGGCGTCATTTCGGTCCCGGCCATCTGGTCGCCCCTCTCGCCACGGCCATCTGGTCGCCCGCAATGCTTTCCTATGGGGCGACTAGATGGCCGGACTTCCCTGGAAGTCCCTATGAGGTGCCATTCGCCTCCCGGATCCCATCCTGGGCTCCAGGATGTAGGCACTTTTGTGCCCTGGGTCCCCTCTGTCACCTCGAGTGCACGGATTACAAGAAAGGGGGGTAATTTTCCTCCAGATTAGTAGGTGCAAGGGTATGCCCAAACACCCTCCCGGGGCTGGTGGTTCCCTGCTGGGGACCAGATGAGCGATGCCCGGGCAGCACCTCACAGGCATTCGGGGCTCCCTCCTCCGGGCCGCAGAGTGGGAAAGTACCCGGGACGGGCTCCATGGGTCCCGGAGCCCCGGAGCCCTGGAGCCCTGCTGCCCTGAAGCCCCAGAGCCCTGGAGCCCTGCAGCCCTGGAGCCCTGAAGCCCTGGAGCCCTGGAGCCCTGGAGCCCTGCAGCCCCCCGAGCCGTGGAGCCCTGCAGTCCCCGAGCCCTGCATCCCTGCAGCCCCAGAGCCCCAGAGCCCCGGAGCCCTGGAGCCCTGCAGCTCCTGAGCCCTAAAGGCCCGGGGCAGGCAGATTGGCGTCATTTCGGTCCCGGCCATCTGGTCGCCCCTCTCGCCACGGCCATCTGGTCGCCCGCAATGCTTTCCTATGGGGCGACTAGATGGCCGGACTTCCCTGGAAGTCCCTATGAGATGCCATTCGCCTCCCGGATCCCAGCCAGGGCTCCAGGAGGTCGGGCACGTTCGTGCCCTGGGTCCCCTCTGTCACCTCGAGTGCACATATTACAAGAAAGGGGGGTAATTTTCCTCCGGATTAGTAGGTGCAAGGGTATGCCCAAACACCCTCCCAGGTCTGGTGGTTCCTTGCTGGGGACCAGATGGGCGATGCCCGGGGAACACCTCCCAGGCATCCGGGGCTCCCTCCTCCGGGCCGCAGAGTGGCAAAGTACCCGGGAGAGGCTCCATGGGTCCTGGGCCCTGGAGCCCTGGAGCCCTGCTGCCCTGGAGCCCAGCAGCCTTGGAGCCCTGGAGCCCCGGAGCCCTGCAGCCCCCCGAGCCGTGAAGCCCTGCAGTCCCCGAGCCCTGCAGCCCCGGAGCCCCGGAGCCCTGCAGCTCCTGAGCCCTACAGGCCCGAGGCAGGCAGATGGGCGTCCTTTCGGTCCCGGCCATCAGGTCGCCCCTCTCGCCTCGGCCATCTGGTCGGCCGCAATTCTTTCCTATGGGGCGACTAGATGGCCGGACTTCCCTGGAAGTCCTTATGAGGTGCCATTCGCCTCCCGGATCCCATCCTGGGCTCCAGGAGGTTGGGCACTTTTGTGCCCTGGGTCCCCTCTGTCACCTCGAGTGCACAGATTACAAGAAAGGGGGGTAATTTTCCTCCGGATTAGTAGGTGCAGGGGTATGCCCAAACACCCTCCCGGGGCTGGTGGTTCCCTGCTGGGGACCAGATGAGCGATGCCCGGGCAGCACCTCCCAGGCATTCGGGGCTCCCTCCTTCGGGCCGCAGAGTGGGAAAGTACCCGGGACGGGCTCCATGGGTCCCGGGCCATGGAGGCCCGAAACCTTGGAGCCCAGCAGCCCAGCAGCCCCGGAGGCCTGGAGCCCTGGAGCAATGGAGCCCCGGAACCCTGCAGCCCTGCTGCCCTGGAGCCCCCGAGCCCTGGAGCCCTGCAGCCCTGCAGCCCCGGAGCCCTGCAGCCCCCCGAGCCTTGGAGCCCTGCAGTCCCCGAGCCCTGCATCCCTGCAGCCCCAGAGCCCCGGAGGCCCGGAGGCACAGAGCCCCGGAGCCCCAGAGCCCCGAGCTGGGTGCTCGGGCCCTGGGCCCTGTCCCCCGGCCTGCTGCACTGCCAAGAGCCCAGGTCGGGGTTCCGTTGTGCCCGGGCAGTCCTCCCTGCTTGTCAAAGTGCCAGGGGGCCCCGGGTCGGAGGGCCTGTCGGGGCCCCCTGGGAGCCTCCATGGCTGGGGCCCAGCTGGGGCTTTGGGGCTCTGGGCCTCCGGTCGGCCATGCCGCGGAGCCCGCTGACTCCTTCGTTGGGGCACAGGGTGTCCAGACGGCTCCTCTTTCATCTGGTCGCCCCGATTCCCTCGGCCATCTGGTCGACCACAATGCTTTCCTATGGGGCGACCAGATGACCGAACTTCCCTGGAAGTCCCGATGAGGTGCCATTCGCCTCCCGGATCCCAGCCAGGGCTCCAGGAGGTCGGGCTCGTTCGTCGCTTGGGTCCCCTATGTGACCTCGAGTGCACAGATTACAAGAAAGGGGGGTAATGTTCCTCCGGATTACTAGGGAGAGGGTCAGTCAGACCTCCGGAGATTCTGAATCAGGGGAAAGCAGCCCTGGGGCCTGCCCGCCGGGGCCCCCATGTCCTGGGGACACTCTTGCCTCTCAGCCCATTGCCGATGGTCCTTTTTCACCGAGTTTGAGGGGGAAGGTGTCCCGGGGCCCGCCTGCCAGGGGCCCCCAGGGGCCCAGGGACGCTTCTGCCTCTCTGCCCCTTGCCGATGGTCGTTTTTCTCCGAGTTCGATGGTTGTTTTTCTCCGAGTTTGATCAGGCAGACTTCCATGAGGTCTGGCCATGCTGAGAGGGGGGATGCGTCCCGGGGCCCAACTGCCAGGGGCCCCCAGGGGCCCGGGGATGCTTCTGCCTCTCAGCCCCTTGCCGATGGTCGTTTTTCTCCGAGTTTGATCAGGCATACCTCTGTGAGGTCTGGCCTTGCTGAGAGGGAAAAGGCGTCCTGGGGCCCGCCTGCCAGGGGCCCCCAGGGGCCCGGGGACGCTTCTGCCTCTCACCCCCTTGCCGATGGTCGTTTTTCTCCGAGTTCGATGGTCATTTTTCTCCGAGTTTGATCAGGGAGACTTCCATGAGGTCTGGCCATGCTGAGAGGGGGGAAGCGTCCCGGGGCCCACCCGCCAGGGGCCCCCAGGGGCCCGGGGACGCTTCTGCCTCTAAGCCCCTTGCCGATGGTCGTTTTTCTCCGAGTTCGATCAGGTATACCTCCGTGAGGTCTGGCCATGCTGAGAGGGGAATCGCGTCCCGGGGGCTGCCAGGGACCCCCAGGGGCCCGGGGACGCTTCTGCCTCTCAGCCCCTTGCCGATGGTCGTTTTTCTCCGAGTTCGATGGTTGTTTTTCTCCGAGTTTGATCAGGCAGACTTCCATGAGGTCTGGCCATGCTGAGAGGGGAAAGGCGTCCCAGGGCCCACCTGCCAGGGGCCCCCAGGGGCCCGGGGAAGCTTCTGCCTCTCAGCCCCTTGCCGATGTTTGTTTTTCTCCGAGTTCGATGGTAGTTTTTCTCCGAGTTTGATCAGGCAGACTTCCATGAGGTCTGGCCATGCTGAGAGGGGGAAGGCGTCCCGGGGCCCACCCGCCAGGGGCCCCCAGGGGCCCGGGGACGCTTCTGCCTCTCAGCCCCTTGCCGATGGTCGTTTTTATCAGGGTTCGATGGTCGTTTTTCTAAGAGTTTGATGAGGCAGACTTCCATGAGGTCTGGCCATGCTGAGAGGGGGAAGGCGTCCCAGGGCCGACCCGCCAGGGGCCCCCAGGGGCCTGGGGACGCTTCTGCCTCTCAGCCCCTTGCCGATGGTCGTTTTTCTCCGAGTTCGATCAGGCATACCTCCGTGAGGTCTGGCCATGCTGAGAGGGGAAAGGCGTCCCAGGGCCCGCCTGCCAGGGGCCCCCAGGGGCCCGGGAACAATCCTGCCTCTCGGCCCCTTGTCGATGGTCGTTTATATCAGGGTTCGATGGTCGTTTTTCTAAGAGTTTGATGAGGCAGACTTCCATGACGTCTGGCCATGCTGAGAGGGGGAAGGCATCCCGGGGTCCACCCGCCAGGGGCCCCCAGGGGCCCGGGACGCTTCTGCCTCTCAGCCCCTTGCCGATGGTCGTTTTTCTCCGAGTTCGATGGTCGTTTTTCTCCGAGTTTGATCAGGCAGACTTCCATGAGGTCTGGCCATGCTGAGAGGGGGGATGCGTCCTGGGGCCCACCCGCCAGGGGCCCCCAGGGGCCCGGGGACGCTTCTGCCTCTCAGCCCCTTGCCGATGGTCGTTTTTCTCCGAGTTTGATCAGGCATACCTCTGTGAGGTCTGGCCTTGCTGAGAGGGAAAAGGAGTCCTGGGGCCCGCCTGCCAGGGGCCCCCAGGGGCCTGGGGACGCTTCTGCCTCTCAGCCCCTTGCCGATGGTTGTTTTTCTCCGAGTTCGATGGTCGTTTTTCTCCGAGTTTGATCAGGCAGACTTCCATGAGGTCTGGCCATGGTGAGAGGGGGGAAGCGTCCCGGGGCCCACCCGCCAGGGGCCCCCAGGGGCCCGGGGACGCTTCTGCCTCTCAGCCCCTTGCCGATGGTCGTTTTTCTCCGAGTTTGATCAGGTATACCTCCGTGAGGTCTGGCCATGCTGAGAGGGGAAAGGCGTCCCGGGGGCTGCCAGGGACCCCCCGGGGACGCTTCTGCCTCTCAGCCCCTTGCCGATGGTCGTTTTTCTCCGAGTTCGATGGTTGTTTTTCTCCGAGTTTGATCAGGCAGACTTCCATGAGGTCTGGCCATGCTGAGAGGGGGAAGGCGTCCCGGGACCCACCCGCCAGGGGCCCCCAGGGGCCCGGGACGCTTCTGCCTCTCAGCCCCTTGCCGATGGTCGTTTTTCTCCGAGTTCGATCAGGCATACCTCCGTGAGGTCTGGCCATGCTGAGAGGGGAAAGGCGTCCCAGGGCCCGCCTGCCAGGGGCCCCCAGGGGCCCGGGGAAGCTTCTGCCTCTCAGCCCCTTGCCGATGTTTGTTTTTCTCCGAGTTCGATGGTAGTTTTTCTCCGAGTTTGATCAGGCAGACTTCCATGAGGTCTGGCCATGCTGAGAGGGGGAAGGCGTCCCGGGGCCCACCCGCCAGGGGCCCCCAGGGGCCCGGGGAAGCTTCTGCCTCTCAGCCCCTTGCCGATGGTCGTTTTTCTCCGAGTTCGATCAGGCATACCTCCGTGAGGTCTGGCCATGCTGAGAGGGGAAAGGCGTCCCAGGGCCCGCCTGCCAGGGGCCCCCAGGGGCCCAGGGAAGCTTCTGCCTCTCAGCCCCTTGCCGATGTTTGTTTTTCTCCGAGTTCGATGGTAGTTTTTCTCCGAGTTTGATCAGGCAGACTTCCATGAGGTCTGGCCATGCTGAGAGGGGCAAGGCGTCCCGGGGCCCACCCGCCAGGGGCCCCCAGGGGCCCGGGACGCTTCTGCCTCTCAGCCCCTTGCCGATGGTCGTTTTTATCAGGGTTCGATGGTCGTTTTTCTAAGAGTTTGATGAGGCAGACTTCCATGAGGTCTGGCCATGCTGAGAGGGGGAAGGCGTCCTGGGGCCGACCCGCCAGGGGCCCCCAGGGGCCCGGGGACGCTTCTGCCTCTCAGCCCCTTGCCGATGGTCGTTTTTCTCCAAGTTCGATCAGGCATACCTCCGTGAGGTCTGGCCATGCTGAGAGGGGAAAGGCGTCCCAGGGCCCGCCTGCCAGGGGCCCCCAGGGGCCCGGGAACAATCCTGCCTCTCAGTCCCTTGCCGATGGTCCGTTTTCTCCGAGTTTGATCAGGCACAGACCTCCGTGAGGTCTGGCCATGCTGAGGGGGGGAAGGTGTCCTGGGGACCGCCTGCCAGGGTCCCCCAGGGGCCCGTGGACACTTCTGCCTCTTGGCCCCTTGCCGATGGTTGTTTTTTCAGAGTTTGATCAGGCAGACTTCCATGAGGTCCGGCCATGCTGAGAGGAGGGGAGGCATCCCGGGGCCTGCCTGCCAGGGGCCCCCAAGATCCTGAGGACGCTCCTGCCTCTCAGCCCCTTGCCGATGGTCGTTTTTCTCCAAATTTGATCAGGCATACCTCTGTGAGGTCTGGCCATGCAGAGAGGGGAAGGTCGTCCTGGGGCCCACCCGCCAGGGGCCCCCAGGGGCCCGTGGACGCTTCTGCCTCTCGGCCCCTTGTTGATGGTTGTTTTTATCAGGGTTCAATGGTCGTTTTTCTCCGAGTTTGATCAGGCAGACTTCCATGAGGTGTGGCCATGCTTAGAGGCGGAAGGCATCCCGGGGTCCGCCAGCCAGGGGCACTCAGGGGCCCGGGGACGCTCCTGCCTCTCAGCCCCTTGCCGATGGTCCTTTTTCTCCGAGTTTGATCAGGCGCATGTTCGTGGGGCACCCGGTGCTAAATCATTCGTAGACGATCTGGGTCAGGGTTTCGTAAGTAGCAGAGAAGCTACCTCGCTGCGATCTATTGAAAGTCATCCTCTGAGCCAAGCTTTTGTCTCTTTCCGTGCGTGGGCGCCCGTGGAAGCCTCCCTCCATCACACCCAGGGGTGGGTCCCTCTGCCGCCTGGCCGGCGGGAGGGATGCGGAGGGGTAACGTGGGCCTGTGGGAGGCTGCCTCCACCACGTGCCCTTCAGCAGGGGGGCCTCCCCCTCCCGTCCCTGCCCCACCGGGGTGCGGGGATGGGGGCCACACCTTCCCTTACGGGTCAGCAGGGTGACCAGATGGCCTGGGCCGCCGCCGGCCGGGCCTCCGCTTCCCACTGCTGCATGGGCAAGTCGAGCAGGGAGGCAAACAGCAGCAGCGCCTGGCCACCCTCGCTGGACTGCAAGGGTGACTGGGTACAGCATCCTCCCAGGCCATCCGGGCGCTGGGTCGTCCTGGGTCATCTGGCTGCCTGGCTGCGCGACCAGATTGCCCTGCGGGCAGTGGAGTTCTGGACTTTTTTGGTTCCGTCCAGAGGTGTCAGGGTACAACACCCAAAGACCCCGGAGTTCCACCTGTCTTGGTGCACAAATGAACAGAAACACGGGCTTCTCGATGGTGGCGTCAAAGACGAAAGGTTTATTACTGCAGGGACACAGAAGTCACAGAATCTACACACGGGCAGAATTCAGGAGACTGTTCGATTTGTACATTGAGGGTTGCTCCTTATATACCAAAAATTGTGCTCTAGGCAAATATTTCACATGTCGGTACATTCCCAAACCTTTTGTGTCTCTAAACAATAAATATTTGGCGTTACACAGGAACTGTCGATAATATCTGATACCAAACATCACGAAGAGGGGTTCCCACCAGTCCATCACAATCCCTTGTCAATATTGCATTCAAGACCCGGACCGCCTCATCGTAAAGTTCGTTACCTCCCCCTAATAAAGGCCCAGAAGGAAAAGGAGCAGAGCCAGGTGCAGAAGATAGAAAACGGGATAAGAGATGTTTGTGGGTTGTAAATGGGCAAGGCTACCGGCTTCGGCCGCCTAATCATGATCAGGTACAATGGACAGGAAAACCAGTTCAGGTGGGCTGGCCTCGGGCAGAGGAGGCAGCCTTTGTCGAGTCATGCAGCTTCAGCGTGATCTGGTTTAAGGTGCACGTGTCATGTAAGAGGTGAATCTCCGGCTAAGGCTACGTGTCTTTAATCAAAGTGAAGTGAATGAAATGATCAGAGGCTATTGCATATGTGAGGGCAAGGAACCACAAAAATGGCGGCCACGATCTAAGATGGATGCCGTGTGTATATCAGAAATGTGTCAGTGGAAGGAGTGCTCTTGCTCGTAGCGTAGCGAAAACACTAGGATATACTAAATGGATCATTTGCGGTTCGCTGATACTAATTTTATGTATTTCCGACAAACTTGAAAACACGGGTTCAAGTCGTCACGGAACCGTCACGGAACCTCAGACCCTCCTTTTGCCCTTACATAGGCAATTACTCAATCTATGTCTGAATCTAGTTCTATGCTCATCAGGTCAGTGACATGTTGTTGTATCATCATCCTTTCTCGTGTCTTTTCTCCAAATGCAGGTGGTTTCCTAAAACAGGTTGTAGCACAAAGACTACACAGAGCAGGACCACACTGGATAATCAGACAACATGAGAATAGTAATATTAAGATGACACCAATGACCATTAGAACCTTCCATCCCCACGCTGAGATCAGAGTCCAAACCCACTCCATAAAGGACCAGTTTCCCTCATCTACATGTATGGAGTCCGAAATCTTGTGCAACTTAGAGATCGCCTCGTAAACTGTTGGAGCATTATTAGGAATAAAGACACAGCAGCTCGATTGGATCATTCTGCATACCCCACCTCGATCTGCAAGTATAACATCTAGAACCATACGGTTCTGCAATGTCATGAGCCTATCCGCCTGAAGCTCAGCTGTCAGATTGCTAAGGGCACCAGCAGTTTCGGTAATAGTAGATTCAACTACCCGTGTTAGCTGACGTATGTTTCTACTATTGGCCATAGGCCCCCAGAACGGAAGGAAGCCTTTGAAGAAGTCTCCAGCTTCCTGACCAGCGGTATCTTCCTTACTGAAAACACCTCTAGCTACTCTTATTCTGTGGTAATCCGGTGAAGCAGTGTATGTCGGAGGCAACAATCGAGCAATATAACATGAACCTGAAAAGTCAGCAGGCAACCATGTATAAGCTCTGTCTCGACAGATGAAGTAGGTACCCCTGGCAGTGAGGAAGGCAGGGGAGGAGTTAGCCGGAAACACATAAGTCTCTACGCACTCACTTCTCCCTAGCTGAGCTCTCGGATTTCTCCCATTACCTTGCAGACAGACCTGACCTCGGTGAGGTACGACCCAGATTGGAGTTGAGCTTTTACGCTTGCTTTCTCCTAAACTAAGGCGATACTCTGAAGTATTCCAACTTAAATATACTCGCAATTCGTCTCTAGGGTAAGATGGAGTATTATTGACGTCCTTAACCATGTCAATAATTCCCTGGACTAAGGCTTTGTTGGCAGAGTTATATTTAGTGGAACGTGGTGGACGTGGAGGATAGGTTTCAAGGGCATAAGCAAAGATGGTTTGGAAGGCCTGAAATGATCCATTATAGCTGTAAGGCAAAACCAAATAGGGAATACCTTTATCCATAGTGTGAGGTATCAAGCCACACACCCAGCAGTCTGTCGTGTTAACTACCAGTTGGTGTTGGTGCAAGAGCTGTACAAAAGTATTATTAATGAATTCTGAGCGTCGAGCTTGCTCATGTTCCGGAAACGAGTGAAAAGAGTGTATAGAAGAAACAGTAGAAATAGCAGGATCAAGGGGAGGTACTGTAGATACTGGCACAAAAATCAAATTTATGCTAAAGACAATTCCACCCACCAGTGTTGCTAAAACAATCAAAAATGTAATGGCACATTGCATCAAGAAACATTTGCTATGAAGAATTCTATTTAGTCTGTTTCTGCGAACGTAAATCACATTTTCTCGTTGCAGCGCAGGAAGTTCCATCTTCTACAATCCGCTCGCGACCACTGATGATGTGTACGTAGATGAAAATGCCTCTGTCAGCCCTGGGAGTTCCCAGTACTAACAGAAAGATCGACCTTGTGTCAGACCCCTGCAAATTCAAACTAGGCACACAGCCACGACCCTACGGCTACCCAGACGGCAAGGCAATTTATTAAAAACAATAAACAATAGCAAACTTCCTGGCTGAAAAGCAAAAAAGTCCAATGTATATAAATATCAAAATCACAATATGCAGTTGCCTGCTTTATTAGTTCGTTTTATGGCTTCTAAGGTTGTATCTTTTCCTTGCTGGTACTGTTTGATCGGAAAATAGTGTATCACTAGCAGTTGTTGTAGAGTTTAAGTTCGCAGATGGCAAAGTTTCTTTTGATGCTGGAGACAAATGTTCAATGTTCAAAGCAGTCTTTTCAAGAGGAGAGTCACGTTTCAAAGTGTCAGAAATCAAATCGGCATCGCTGAAAGGGACAAATTTTGGAGTTATTTCAGATTCGGAGGCACCAATTCCCTTCTTCACCCAGTCGTCGTAGGGCAGCGGCAGTGGAACACGCTTTACGTGAGAAGCGTGGATCCAGTTCTTCCGGCCAGCAACACGTACAGCTGTCCTCGTTGCCAGCAGGATTTGGAAGGGGCCGATGTAGCGAGGCTGAAGATTCTTTGTCCTCGCGAAGTTCCGGACCACTATGAAGTCACCCGGTTTCAGTTGATGCCCTGGACTCTCCGGAGGCTTTGGCAAAGCATCAAAAACCTGTTGATGAATAAGACTTAATTTAGCAGTCAAGTCATAAAGGTAGTCTATCAACATAGGATATTCAATGGAGCAGAATTGTTTAGGCCTTGGCACACCCCAGACATTTGCCGGGCGGCCAAACACAATCTCATATGGAGAAAGCCCTATTCTAGAATGCACTGTTGCTCTCGTTGATAACAAAGCCAAGGGAAGTGCGTCTGGCCAAGCCAAACCTGTGGATGCTTGTATTTTGGCTATTTTAAGCTTGAGGGTGCCATTGTAACCCTCGACTAAACCAGCTGACTGGGGATGGTTCGCACTATGAAATTTTTGTTTCAATCCTAGACCAGCACACACACTCTGCATAACTTTCCCTATAAACTCACTTCCGTTATCTGACCATACAATCCGTGGCATTCCATACCTAGGGAAAAATTCTTTGAGAAGAATTTTGGCAGTTGATAAAGCAGTGTTGTCCTTTAGTGGGTATGCTTCTATCCACCTGGAAAAAGCACAAACTACCACCAGGACGTATTTTAAATTGTTGCAGCGTTCCATGTGAATGAAGTCTAATTGAATTACTTCAAAGGGACAGGAAGGAGGAGCAAAATGACCAGCTGTAGTTGGAGTTCCCTTGCCAGGATTATGCATCAAGCACACCATACAATTTTTCACCACTCTCTCTGCACATTTACTGATTCCCTCATTCTTCCAGACCGGAGCTAACATCTTACATATCCCTTTAGAACTTATGTGCGCCACTCCATGCGCCATCGTCACTACTGCAAGCACATACGCATCAGGCAACATCCAACGCTGCTGTTCTGTCAAATCGATCCAACATCCATTCGAGTCCAATTTGCCCGTACTTTCTCTCCATACGCGTTTCTCTTCCTCAGTCGCTTCTTTCTGAATCTCTTTCACACTTTCCATAGTGTCCTCACACATTCCAGACTCAGCAATCCATCTTGCAGACGTAGCAACATACATTCTACTCATCATGTCTCTAGCTGTCTGTTTAGCGGTTTCATCAGCAAAGGCATTTCCCCGACCAACATCATCCGTGATTGCTTTATGAGCACTGCACTTCACAATCGCAACTTCAGTCGGTAAGGTTAGAGATTCTAACAAGTCGTTAACTAGCTGACCATGTTGAATCTTAGTCCCATGGGACGTAATGAAACCCCTTTCTCTCCACAACCGGCCAAAACTATGGGCCACGCCAAATGCGTACTGACTATCTGTAAACACATTCACTCTCTTTCCCTCAGCTAAAACACACGCTCTCGTAAGAGCTATTAACTCTGCAGCTTGGGCAGAATTCTGACTCACTCTTGCAGTCTCCACAATCGTCTTCAAAGTCGTTACCGCGTAGGCAGCAGTCACATCACCATTCTCCAATTTAAAACATGACCCGTCCACATACAGCGTACCATCTGGGTCGGATAGAGGAGTATCTCTCAAGTCGATACGACCTTTTGTCTCTTCCTCCGTTTTGAAATAACAGTCATGTGGCTCAGAATCACTCGACTCTTGATCAGTCGGCAACAATGTTGCTGGATTCAATACATTGCATCTTTTGATCTGAATATGATTTGCTAATAACGTCAGCTCGTAACCAGATAATCTCGCACTAGTAAGGTGTTGTGTCTTCGTTCGGTTCATGAGTGTATCCACTGCATGAGGAACCATGACCACTAGCATATTGTTCATCACCAAACCAGCAGATTGTCGAATGGAAGCTGCAGCTGCCGCTGTAGCCCTCAAACAACTAGGCAATGCTCTAGCTACCGGATCTAATGTTGATGAGAAATACGCACAAGGGCGTTGTTTATCACCAAACTTCTGTGTCAGAACACTCAACGCGCAACCTTCTCTTTCGTGAACGTAGAGCGTGAATGGCTTACTGTAATCAGGTGTGCCCAATACAGGAGCTGAACACAAAGCTTTTCGTAATTCAGCAAAACTCTTTTGACATTCATCAGACCATGGCACCGGACTCGGAACATTTTTCCCAGTCAAAGCTACCAATGGCTTTGCTAAAAGTGAAAAATTTGGAATCCACTGCCTACAGTAGGAGGTAATACCTAGAAAGGCACGTACTTCCCTCTGTGTGCGTGGAACACTCATCTGCGTAATTGCTTTTATTCTTTCTGGGGTCAACTTCCTTCCCTCCTTTGACAAGAGATGACCTAAGTAGGTTACTTCTTGGCAGCAATATTGCATTTTGGAAGGTGACACCTTATGATTCAAATTAGACAAATGATGCAATAGTGAAATTGTAGCTGTCTTGCAAGTTTCCTTGTCATCGGCAGCCACCAAAAGATCGTCTACGTACTGTACTAGGGCAGAGCCTGGAGGAAGGACAAAAGAATCTAGCTGACTTTTTAAAGCTTGACTGTAAATGGATGGACTTTCACAATAGCCTTGTGGAGCGCGTTTAAATCTGAAACTGCGACCTCCTAAACAGAAGCCGAAAATATCCCTACTTTCTTCAGCTATCGGAATGCTGAAAAATGCATTCTTGAGATCTATAACTGAGAACCACGTAGCTGTAGCAGGAATCAATGTTAATAAGGCAGTAATGTCTGGCACTACAGGAAACTGCGGAATTACAATCTTATTAACTTCTCTAAGGTCTATGACAAACCTATAGACTGGAGGCTTTGTAGGATCAGTTCGCTTCAGAATCGGTAAGACAGGACTGTTACAGACATTTCCTCGCGTTTCTTCAACCACATCTTTCTTAATCAAATCTTGCACAATCAATAAGAGTGCACGTTCACCTTCACTCGATATTTTATATTGAGGAATTCTTGGAAATTTTACATTCGCTTTCAAAGTTACTACATATGGTGGAATCTCTAGTAGACCTACATCATTGGGACCAGTCGCCCAAAGAGAATCAGGGAGTGAACGTAGCTCCGGCGGGAGTTTGTCCATTGACAAGTACATCGGAGAGGTGAGTCTTTTACCCAAAGTAAGCTGTACTCCTTCCGGAGAACAGTACAATGTCGCATATAGTCGTTTTAACAAATCTAAACCAAGCAGATTTTCATTACAACCTGTCGTCAAAATTAAGGGTGCTTTCAATTGACACGGTCCAACAGAAATAGACAAAGGACCAGATATCGGGTTGTACACAGGGGCGCCTGAAAAACCTACGGAAACATTTGTTGAGCCAGACAAAGGTGCGCCAGGGAGTTTCGCATGCATGATAGAACTTTTTGCGGCACCAGTATCCAACAGAAACGGTTCGACTACACCTGATGTTGCTACTGCGACATAAGGCCCACTCTGATCCACTGGAACTGATACTACTCCCTCTCTCTGTCCATGGCTGTCCTAGTACCCATTTTGTTGAAATCCCTCTTCAACTTCACAATAATCCTCAACAAGATATTGCTGAGACCTATTTTGTTGAGCTGACTGTACATTTCTTTGATCAAAGTGATTGGAGGGACGATCATTTGTTTGTGGAGGCATAGCACCTCGTCCTCGTCCTCTAGAATTCTGCGCATAACCACCACGACCTCTCTGAGCTGCTGCTGCATTATTTTGCGCTAAGATCGGACATTCATTTTTATAGTGACCCTCTTTCTTACAGTACGCGCACTGATTCCACTGATATTGAGGCCTGGTCGAATTATAATCTGTCTTTTGATACGAATTCTGTTGCATATTAGTCTGATTCGTGCGAGGCGGATACGCCTGCTGTAAAAGAACTTTAGTCTTTAAATCTTTCGTTTTCTTCTCTGATTTCTCCTTTTCCTCTTTATCCCTATTTTCATAGTACTGTGCAGTCGCAAGTATTTGCGCTGTCGTAGATACAGCCCACGCACTTTCTGAGTCTTTCAATTTATTGCATAATTCGGGTAACAAATTATGCACAAATTTATCGACAAACAATCTCTGTCCTCCTTCAGTGCTCATATCCTGACCACTATGGTCTACAAAAGTCTCTTCGAACCTCGTGAAGAAGTCCGAGACACTTTCGTCTTTCTTCTGTCTACATGCGGATAATTTATCCCAATTAACACGCAATGCTGGCATCAGAGTCTTCATTAAATCTATTATTCTGCCAGGAAGATTAGCAATTAGGGGTTCGGGTTTCGCACCACCTGTTTGTTGAGCATCTGCTGCAGTGATAGCTGCCCAATCACCACCTAAAGCAGCCTGATGATCCTCTCTACGAATTTTAGCCCACACTGGTTGTGGAACTACATTACCAAACAACATATCAATGTCGGCTAAGTTCATTATACAAGCCTCAACTGTCTGTGTCAATTCCTTGTAATATCCGGCTGGATTCTTACGTGGATCTGGCAAGGCCTGTTTCACTGCTAACACTTCTGCTCGCTTCCACGGAATATGTATCCATACTCTTTGGAACTGTGCTGGAGCAGCTGCAATGCCCGCAACCGCATCAGCTTGCACGGCTTCGCGCCAAATTGGAGGAACCTCCCTCATAGGATATTGGCGACTTGGCTTCATTCTACCTTTCTCTAAATCTCTCGGGGAACGAAGAGATGGATCAATCCTAAAACTCAAAATGAGTTCCATCGCTTCCTTTATATTATCGCCCACTATCATTCCAGCAGCAAACTCTTTTTGAATTTTAATTAAATCTTCCAAATCTGATTCGACATCGTCTTCTTCTATTTCCTCACGTAACAACGAGCACATCTCGTCGAAGACGTATCGCTGCGTTGGCTCTCCCCATTGCATAAATGTCTCTAACACATCTTTCGTACTATATCTTCTAACTTTTGTAATCCATCTGAGAGCTGTGGAGTCTAAAACTCCCCGTTCCTCAGTACTTGGAAGCTGACTCCGTCTCTGAACAGAGTCAGGAGTAGGAGTCTTAATCAAGGTTTTATATATAGGCGACAGCATATTAGTAACAGAATCAGTAATTCTTCGACGAACAGAAAGTGGAGTTAGTACACTCGCAGACATAGAGAATGCAGTAGAGGTAGGAATAGATGACGAAACAGTAGGAGTATCGAGGAAAATAGTTTGAGGACCAATAGGTACAGTGGTAGGTATAGGAGCGGGCAGTGCGGGAAGAGGAGGAGCTGTAGGAACATTTACATTCACCACAGGAGGTATAGGAACTTGATTCTGAGGAACAAGAACACCAGGTTGTCCAGCAACCGGCAATTGAACATCCGGTATAAGTGAAGCCGCAGCACCTTGTGCGTACGGTGGAGGCGACCGTAACAGATAAGATAGCAGAGGATCGTTTTCGGAATCCTCCAGTATCTTAGCCATTTTCGATGGCAAGGCAGGATAGCACTTGTCAATCGCTAAGTTACGCTCTCTAATGGCTACATCTATGGCTTTCTCACACTCGTCAGCCTGCAACTGCTTAGTCGCTTGCTCTAGAGTTAACTCTTCTAGTTCTTTTTGCTCTTTCTTCAACCTTTTCATTTCTCTCTGTTTGGATTCTTTCCGCCAATAACGAAAAGAGTCAAACATTGCCGGCCGGGCTTTCTTCCTAAACAATTCCGCTTCTAAATTGTCGAGAATCTCTTGTTCAAAACTACCATGCAGTGGCCAGCTAAGGACACCATCCTTCTTACAATAACGGACCCATATCTCATTATAAGTTATAGGACCCACACCATACTTACAATATAGGTCATATAGGGGAGTCCCAATCGGAGGAACCAGACAGGAATCCTCTAATTGTGAGTCACTGTTGCAACTAAAACAAGACAACATTTTCCGACTTACCATTTTCAGTCCGGAACACAAAACAAACAAACACGGAACAAATTTGTGCACTTGAACCAAGAACTTAGGCCTACCAAAAACGAACTGATGTATCGATACCCAAACTGAACCAAATAGATTATCGTAACCAGAACAACTAGTGATAATCTTACGAAACCAAACCAAACCAAGAACCGATCAAGGATTTTTAACAATCCTCACAAAAGTAACCAGCTAGCTATCACTAAATACTTAACTGAGTCACTGAAGACGTCACCAAGGAGAAACCCGTCACGTTTCGCTGTACTAAGGACTGCACCACTTCGGGTCCAAGACAGGGCGACGGTCAAGGCAACGGCCCACTGCAGCCGTCCCGAACGGGAACCCTCGTGGAAGAGAACTTCAGGGCCACTTTTGCGATATGCCGGGATCGATGAAGTGGGGCGCCTCCCTCAGGAATCTTCACACGAAGCTTCTCGAACTCTTCAGGCTTTTGGACCGGTACCGAATGACGTCGCCCCACGTTGGGCGCCAATTGGAGTTCTGGACTTTTTTGGTTCCGTCCAGAGGTGTCAGGGTACAACACCCAAAGACCCCGGAGTTCCACCTGTCTTGGTGCACAAATGAACAGAAACACGGGCTTCTCGATGGTGGCGTCAAAGACGAAAGGTTTATTACTGCAGGGACACAGAAGTCACAGAATCTACACACGGGCAGAATTCAGGAGACTGTTCGATTTGTACATTGAGGGTTGCTCCTTATATACCAAAAATTGTGCTCTAGGCAAATATTTCACATGTCGGTACATTCCCAAACCTTTTGTGTCTCTAAACAATAAATATTTGGCGTTACACAGGAACTGTCGATAATATCTGATACCAAACATCACGAAGAGGGGTTCCCACCAGTCCATCACAATCCCTTGTCAATATTGCATTCAAGACCCGGACCGCCTCATCGTAAAGTTCGTTACCTCCCCCTAATAAAGGCCCAGAAGGAAAAGGAGCAGAGCCAGGTGCAGAAGATAGAAAACGGGATAAGAGATGTTTGTGGGTTGTAAATGGGCAAGGCTACCGGCTTCGGCCGCCTAATCATGATCAGGTACAATGGACAGGAAAACCAGTTCAGGTGGGCTGGCCTCGGGCAGAGGAGGCAGCCTTTGTCGAGTCATGCAGCTTCAGCGTGATCTGGTTTAAGGTGCACGTGTCATGTAAGAGGTGAATCTCCGGCTAAGGCTACGTGTCTTTAATCAAAGTGAAGTGAATGAAATGATCAGAGGCTATTGCATATGTGAGGGCAAGGAACCACAAAAATGGCGGCCACGATCTAAGATGGATGCCGTGTGTATATCAGAAATGTGTCAGTGGAAGGAGTGCTCTTGCTCGTAGCGTAGCGAAAACACTAGGATATACTAAATGGATCATTTGCGGTTCGCTGATACTAATTTTATGTATTTCCGACAAACTTGAAAACACGGGTTCAAGTCGTCACGGAACCGTCACGGAACCTCAGAAGGGTGACCAGATGGCCCTGTGCGCTGGGCGACCAGATGGCCCTGCGGGCTGGCGGCCGGGCTAACTCCAACTTTTGTCCTTCCCCTAGGTTCTGTAAGCCCCCACTACGTGGGGGCTTAATAGTCAACAAAATTGGGCTCTACAGCCCCTGGAGCCCTGGAGCCCCCCTGGAGCCCTGCAGCCCTGCAGCCCTGCAGCCCCGGAGCCCGGGAGCCATGGAGCCCCCGAGGAGCCCTACAGCCCCCGAGGAGCCCTGCAGCCCCGGAGCCCTGCAGCCCTGGAGCACCCGGAGCCCTGGAGCCCCCGGAGCCCTACAGCCCCTGGAGCCCTGGAGCCCCCCCGGAGCCCTGCAGCCCTGAAGCCCTGCAGCCCTGAAGCCCTGCAGCCCTGGAGCCCGGGAGCCCTGGGCCCCCGAGGAGCCCTGCAGCCCCGGAGCCCTGCATGCCCGGGGCAGGCAGATTGGAGTCATTTCGGTCCCGGCCATCTGGTCGCCCCTCTCGCCTCGGCCATCTGGTCGCCCAAAATGCTTTTCTATGGGGCGACTAGATGGCCGGACTTCCCTGGAAGTCCCTATGAGATGCCATTCGCCTCCAGGATCCGAGCCAGGGCTCCAGGAGGTCAGGCACGTTTGCGCCCTGGGTCCCCTCTGTCACCTCGAGTGCACAGATTACAAGAAAGGGGGGTAATTTTCCTCCGGATTAGTAGGTGCAAGGGTATGCCCAAACACCCTCCCAGGTCTGGTGGTTCCCTGCTGGGGACCAGATGGGCGATGCCCGAGGAACACCTCCCAGGCATCCGGGGCTCCCTCCTCCAGGGCGCAGAGTGGCAAAGTACCCGGGATAGGCTCCATGGGTCCTGGGCCCTGGAGCCCTGGAGCCCTGCTGCCCTGGAGCCCAGCAGCCCCGGAGCCCTGCAGCCCTGGAGCCCTGGAGCCCTGGAGCCACGGAGCCCTGCAGCCCCCCGAGCCGTGGAGCCCTGCAGTCCCCGAGCCCTGCAGCCCCGGAGCTCCGGAGCCCTGCAGCTCCTGAGCCCTACAGGCCGAGGCAGGCAGATTGGCGTCCTTTCAGTCCCGGCCATCAGGTCGCCCCTCTCGCCTCGGCCATCTGGTCGCCCGCAATTCTTTCCTATAAGGGGGACTAGATGGCCGGACTTCCCTGGAAGTCCCTATGAGGTGCCATTCGCCTCCCGGATCCCATCCTGGGCTCCAGGAGGTCGGGCACTTTTGTGCCCTGGGTCCCCTCTGTCACCTCGAGTGCACGGATTACAAGAAAGGGGGGTAATTTTCCTCCGGGTTAGTAGGTGCAAGGGTATGCCCAAACACCCTCCCGGGGCTGGTGGTTCCCTGCTGGGGAACAGATGAGCGATGCCCGGGCAGCACCTCCCAGGCATTCGGGGCTCCCTCCTCCGGGCCGCAGAGTGGGAAAGTACCCGGGACGGGCTCCATGGGTCCTGGGCCCTGGAGCCCCGGAGCCCCGGAGCCCTGGAGCCCTGCAGCCCTGGAGCCCTGCAGCCCCGGAGCCCCGGAGCCCTGCAGCCCCGGAGCCCTGCAGCCCCCAGAGCCGTGGAGCCCTGCAGTCCCCGAGCCCTGCATCCCTGCAGCCCCAGAGCCCCGGAGCCCCGGAGCCCTGGAGCCCTGCAGCTCCTGAGCCCTAAAGGCCCGGGGCAGGCAGATTGGTGTCATTTTGGTCCCGGCCATCAGGTCGCCCCTCTCACCACGGCCATCTGGTCGCCCGCAATGCTTTCCTATGGGGCGACTAGATGGCCGGACTACCCTGGAAGTCCCTATGAGGTGCCATTCACCTCCCGGATCCCATCCTGGGCTCCAGGAGGTCAGGCACTTTTGTGCCCTGGGTCCCCTCTGTCACCTCGAGTGCACGGATTACAAGAAAGGGGGGTAATTTTCCTCCGGATTAGTAGGTGCAAGGGTATGCCCAAACACCCTCCCGGGGCTGGTGGTTCCCTGCTGGGGACCAGATGAGCGATGCCCGGGCAGCACCTCCCAGGCATCCGGGGCTCCCTCCTCCGGGCCGCAGAGTGGGAAAGTACCCAGGACGGGCTCCATGGGTCCTGGGCCCTGGAGCGCCGGAGCCCTGGAGCCCTGCTAACCTGAAGCCCCAGAGCCCTGGAGCCCTGCAGCCCTGGAGCCCTGCAGCCCCGGAGCCCTGCAGCCCCCAGAGCCGTGGAGCCCTGCAGTCCCCGAGCCCTGCATCCCTGCAGCCCCAGAGCCCCGGAGCCCCGGAGCCCTGGAGCCCTGCAGCTCCTGAGCCCTAAAGGCCCGGGGCAGGCAGATTGGCGTCATTTCGGTCCCGGCCATCTGGTCGGCCCTCTCGCCACGGCCATCTGGTCGCCCGCAATGCTTTCCTATGGGGCGACTAGATGGCCGGACTTCCCTGGAAGTCCCTATGAGATGCCATTCGCCTCCCGGATCCCAGCCAGGGCTCCAGGAGGTCGGGCACGTTCGTGCCCTGGGTCCCCTCTGTCACCTCGAGTGCACAGATTACAAGAAAGGGGGGTAATTTTCCTCCGGATTAGTAGGTGCAAGGGTATGCCCAAACACCCTCCCAGGTCTGGTGGTTCCCTGCTGGGGACCAGATGGGCGATGCCCGGGGAACACCTCCCAGGCATCCGGGGCTCCCTCCTCTGGGCCGCAGAGTGGCAAAGTACCCGGGATAGGCTCCATGGGTCCTGGGCCCTGGAGCCCTGCTGCCCTGGAGCCCAGCAGCCCTGGAGCCCCGGAGCCCTGCAGCCCTGGAGCCCTGGAGCCCTGGAGCCCTGGAGCCCTGGAGCCCCGGAGCCCTGCAGCCCCCCGAGCCGTGGAGTCCTGCAGTCCCGAGCCCTGCAGCCCCGGAGCCCTGCAGCTCCTGAGCCCTACAGGCCCGAGGCAGGCAGATTGGCGTTCTTTCGGTCCGGGCCATCAGGTCGCCCCTCTCGCCTCGGCCATCTGGTCGCCCGCAATTCTTTCCTATGGGGCGACTAGATGGCCGGACTTCCCTGGAAGTCCCTATGAGGTGCCATTCGCCTCCCGGATCCCATCCTGGGCTCCAGGAGGTCGGGTACTTTTGTGCCCTGGGTCCCCTCTGTCACCTCGAGTGCACGGATTACAAGAAAGGGGGGTAATTTTCCTCCGGATTAGTACGTGCAAGGGTATGCCCAAACACCCTCCCGGGGCTGGTGGTCCCTGCTGGGGACCAGATGAGCGATGCCCGGGCAGCACCTCCCAGGCATTCGGGGCTCCCTCCTCCGGGCCGCAGAGTGGGAAAGTACCCGGGACGGGCTCCATGGATCCCGGGCCCTGGAGCCCCGGAGCCCTGGAGCCCTGCTGCCCTGAAGCCCCAGAGCCCTGGAGCCCTTTAGCACTGGAGCCCTGGAGCCCTGCAGCCCCGGAGCCCTGCAGCCCCCCGAGCCGTGGAGCCCTGCAGTCCCCGAGCCCTGCATCCCTGCAGCCCCAGAGCCCCGGAGCCCTGGAACCCTGCAGCTCCTGAGCCCTAAAGGCCCGGGGCAGGCAGATTGGCGTCATTTCGGTCCCGGCCATCTGGTCGCCCCTCTCGCCACGGCCATCTGGTCACCCGCAATGCTTTCCTATGGGGCGACTAGATGGCCGGATTTCCCTGGAAGTCCCTATGAGATGCCATTCGCCTCCCGGATCCGAGACAGGGCTCCAGGAGGTCGGGCACGTTTGCGCCCTGGGTCCCCTCTGTCACCTCGAGTGCACAGATTACAAGAAAGGGGGGTAATTTTCCTCCGGATTAGTAGGTGCAAGGGTATGCCCAAACACCCTCCCAGGTCTGGTGGTTCCCTGCTGGGGACCAGATGGGCGATGCCCGGGAACACCTCCCAGGCATCCGGGGCTCCCTCCTCCGGGCCGCAGAGTGGCAAAGTACCCGGGAAAGGCTCCATGGGTCCTGGGCCCTGGAGCCCTGGAGCACTGCTGCCCTGGAGCCCAGCAGCCCCGGAGCCCTGCAGCCCTGGAGCCCTGGAGCTCTGGAGCCCCGGAGCCCTGCAGCCCCCCGAGCCGTGGAGTCCTGCATTCCCCGAGCCCTGCAGCCCCGGAGCCCTGCAGCTCCTGAGCCCTACAGGCCCGAGGCAGGCAGATTGGCGTCCTTTCGGTCCCGGGCATCAGGTCGCCCCTTTCGCCTCGGCCATCTGGTCGCCCGCAATTCTTTCCTATGGGGCGACTAGATGGCCGGACTTCCCTGGAAGTCCCTATGAGGTGCCATTCGCCTCCCGGATCCCATCCTGGGCTCCAGGAGGTCGGGCACTTTTGTGCCCTGGGTCCCCTCTGTCACCTCGAGTGCACGGATTACAAGAAAGGGGGGTAATTTTCCTCCGGATTAGTACGTGCAAGGGTATGCCCAAACACCCTCCCGGGGCTGGTGGTCCCTGCTGGGGACCAGATGAGCGATGCCCGGGCAGCACCTCCCAGGCATTCGGGGCTCCCTCCTCCGGGCCGCAGAGTGGGAAAGTACCCGGGACGGGCTCCATGGGTCCCGGGCCCTGGAGCCCCGGAGCCCTGGAGCCCTGCTGCCCTGAAGCCCCAGAGCCCTGGAGCCCCGCAGCCCTGGAGCCCTGCAGCCCCCAGAGCCGTGGAGCCCTGCAGTCCCCGAGCCCTGCATCCCTGCAGCCCCAGAGCCCCGGAGCCCCGGAGCCCTGGAGCCCTGCAGCTCCTGAGCCCTAAAGGCCCGGGGCAGGCAGATTGGCGTCATTTCGGTCCCGGCCATCTGGTCGCCCCTCTCGCCACGGCCATCTGGTCGCCCGCAATGCTTTCCTATGGGGCGACTAGAGCCCTGGAGCCCTGCAGCACTGGAGCCCTGGAGCCCTGGAGCCCTGGAGCCCTGCAGCCCCGGAGCCCTGCAGCCCCCCGAGCCGTGGAGCCCTGCAGTCCTCGAGCCCTGCATCCCTGCAGCCCCAGGGCCCCGGAGCCCCGGAGCCCTGGAGCCCTGCAGCTCCTGAGCCCTAAAGGCCCGGGGCAGGCAGATTGGCGTCATTTCGGTCCCGGCCATCTGGTCGCCCCTCTCGCCACGGCCATCTGGTCGCCCGCAATGCTTTCCTATGGGGCGACTAGATGGCCGGATTTCCCTGGAAGTCCCTATGAGATGCCATTCGCCTCCCGGATCTGAGACAGGGCTCCAGGAGGTCGGGCACGTTTGCGCCCTGGGTCCCCTCTGTCACCTCGAGTGCACAGATTACAAGAAAGGGGGGTAATTTTCCTCCGGATTAGTAGGTGCAAGGGTATGCCCAAACACCCTCTCAGGTCTGGTGGTTCCCTGCTGGGGACCAGATGGGCGATGCCCGGGGAACACCTCCCAGGCATCCGGGGCTCCCTCCTCCAGGGCGCAGAGTGGCAAAGTACCCGGGATAGGCTCCATGGGTCCTGGGCCCTGGAGCCCTGGAGCCCTGCTGCCCTGGAGCCCAGCAGCCCCGGAGCCCTGCAGCCCTGCAGCCCTGGAGCCCTGGAGCCCCGAAGCCCTGCGGCCCCCCGAGCCGTGGAGCCCTGCAGTCCCCGAGCCCTGCAGCCCCGGAGCTCCGGAGCCCTGCAGCTCCTGAGCCCTACAGGCCCGAGGCAGGCAGATTGGCGTCCTTTCGGTCCCGGCCATCAGGTCGCCCCTCTCGCCTCGGCCATCTGGTCGCCCGCAATTCTTTTCTATGGGGCGACTAGATGGCCGGACTTCCCTGGAAGTCCCTATGAGGTGCCATTCGCCTCCCGGATCCCATCCTGGGCTCCAGGAGGTCGGGCACTTTTGTGCCCTGGGTCCCCTCTGTCACCTCGAGTGCACGGATTACAAGAAAGGGGGGTAATTTTCCTCCGGATTAGTAGGTGCAAGGGTATGCCCAAACACCCTCCTGGGGCTGGTGGTTCCCTGCTGGGGACCAGATGAGCGATGCCCGGGCAGCACCTCCCAGGCATTCGGGGCTCCCTCCTCCGGGCCGCAGAGTGGGAAAGTACCAGGGACGGGCTCCATGGGTCCTGGGCCCTGGAGCCCCGGAGCCCCGGAGCCCTGCTGCCCTGAAGCCCCAGAGCCCTGGAGCCCCGCAGCCCTGGAGCCCTGCAGCCCCCAGAGCCGTGGAGCCCTGCAGTCCCCGAGCCCTGCATCCCTGCAGCCCCAGAGCCCCGGAGCCCCGGAGCCCTGGAGCCCTGCAGCTCCTGAGCCCTAAAGGCCCGGGGCAGGCAGATTGGCGTCATTTCGGTCCCGGCCATCTGGTCGCCCCTCTCGCCACGGCCATCTGGTCGCCCGCAATGCTTTCCTATGGGGCGACTAGATGGCCGGACTTCCCTGGAAGTCCCTATGAGATGCCATTCGCCTCCCGGATCCCAGCCAGGGCTCCAGGAGGTCGGGCACGTTTGCACCCTGGGTCCCCTCTAGTGCACAGATTACAAGAAAGGGGGGTAATTTTCCTCCGGATTAGTAGGTGCAAGGGTATGCCCAAACACCCTCCCAGGTCTGGTAGTTCCCTGCTGGGGACCAGATGGGCGATGCCCGGGGAACACCTCCCAGGCATAAAGGGCTCCCTCCTCCGGGCCGCAGAGTGGCAAAGTACCAGGGATAGGCTCCATGGGTCCTGGGCCCTGGAGCCCTGGAGCCCTGCTGCCCTGGAGCACAGCAGCCCCGGAGCCCTGCAGCCCTGGAGCCCTGGAGCCCTGGAGCCCTGGAGCCCCGGAGCCCTGCAGCCCCCCGAGCCGTGGAGCCCTGCAGTCCCCGAGCCCTGCAGCCCCGGAGCCCCGGAGCCCTGCAGCTCCTGAGCCCTACAGGCCCGAGGCAGGCAGATTGGCGTCCTTTCGGTCCCGGCCATCAGGTCGCCCCTCTCGCCTCGGCCTTCTGGTCGCCCGCAATTCTTTCCTATGGGGCGACTAGATGGCCGGACTTCCCTGGAAGTCCCTATGAGATGCCATTCGCCTCCCGGATCCCAGCCAGGGCTCCAGGAGGTCGGGCACGTTCGTGCCCTGGGTCCCCTCTGTCACCTCGAGTGCACAGATTACAAGAAAGGGGGGTAATTTTCCTCCGGATTAGTAGGTGCAAGGGTATGCCCAAACACCCTCCCAGGTCTGGTGGTTCCCTGCTGGGGACCAGATGGGCGATGCCTGGGGAACACCTCCCAGGCATCCGGGGCTCCCTCCTCCGGGCCGCAGAGTGGCAAAGTACCCGGGATAGGCTCCATGGGTCCTGGGCCCTGGAGCCCTGCTGCCCTGGAGCCCAGCAGCCCTGGAGCCCCGGAGCCCTGCAGCCCTGGAGCCCTGGAGCCCTGGAGCCCTGGAGCCCTGGAGCCCTGGAGCCCCGGAGCCCTGCAGCCCCCCGAGCCGTGGAGTCCTGCAGTCCCGAGCCCTGCAGCCCCGGAGCCCTGCAGCTCCTGAGCCCTACAGGCCGGAGGCAGGCAGATTGGCGTCCTTTCGGTCCCGGCCATCAGGTCGCCACTCTCGCCTCGGCCATCTGGTCGCCTGCTATTCTTTCCTATGGGGCGACTAGATGGCCGGTCTTCCCTGGAAGTCCCTATGAGGTGCCATTCGCCTCCCGGATCCCATCCTGGGCTCCAGGAGGTCGGGCACTTTTGTGCCCTGGGTCCCCTCTGTCACCTCGAGTGCACGGATTACAAGAAAGGGGGGTAATTTTCCTCCGGATTAGTACGTGCAAGGGTATGCCCAAACACCCTCCCGGGGCTGGTGGTCCCTGCTGGGGACCAGATGAGCGATGCCCGGGCAGCACCTCCCAGGCATTCGGGGCTCCCTCCTCCGGGCCGCAGAGTGGGAAAGTACCCGGGACGGGCTCCATGGGTCCCGGGCCCTGGAGCCCCGGAGCCCTGGAGCCCTGCTGCCCTGAAGCCCCAGAGCCCTGGAGCCCTTTAGCACTGGAGCCCTGGAGCCCTGGAGCCCTGGAGCCCTGCAGCCCCGGAGCCCTGCAGCCCCCCGAGCCGTGGAGCCCTGCAGTCCCCGAGCCCTGCATCCCTGCAGCCCCAGAGCCCCGGAGCCCCGGAGCCCAGGAGCCCTGCAGCTCCTGAGCCCTAAAGGCCCGGGGCAGGCAGATTGGCGTCATTTCGGTCCCGGCCATCTGGTCGCCCCTCTCGCCACGGCCATCTGGTCGCCCGCAATGCTTTCCTATGGGGCGACTAGATGGCCGGATTTCCCTGGAAGTCCCTATGAGATGCCATTCGCCTCCCGGATCCGAGACAGGGCTCCAGGAGGTCGGGCACGTTTGCGCCCTGGGTCCCCTCTGTCACCTCGAGTGCACAGATTACAAGAAAGGGGGGTAATTTTCCTCCGGATTAGTAGGTGCAAGGGTATGCCCAAACACCCTCCCAGGTCTGGTGGTTCCCTGCTTGGGACCAGATGGGCGATGCCCGGGAACACCTCCCAGGCATCCGGGGCTCCCTCCTCCGGGCCGCAGAGTGGCAAAGTACCCGGGAAAGGCTCCATGGGTCCTGGGCCCTGGAGCCCTGGAGCCCTGCTGCCCTGGAGCCCAGCAGCCCCGGAGCCCTGCAGCCCTGGAGCCCTGGAGCTCTGGAGCCCCGGAGCCCTGCAGCCTCCCGAGCCGTGGAGTCCTGCAGTCCCCGAGCCCTGCAGCCCCGGAGCCCTGCAGCTCCTGAGCCCTACAGGCCCGAGGCAGGCAGATTGGCGTCCTTTCGGTCCCGGGCATCAGGTCGCCCCTCTCGCCTCGGCCATCTGGTCGCCCGCAATTCTTTCCTATGGGGCGACTAGATGGCCGGACTTCCCTGGAAGTCCCTATGAGGTGCCATTCGCCTCCCGGATCCCATCCTGGGCTCCAGGAGGTCGGGCACTTTTGTGCCCTGGGTCCCCTCTGTCACCTCGAGTGCACGGATTACAAGAAAGGGGGGTAATTTTCCTCTGGATTAGTACGTGCAAGGGTATGCCCAAACACCCTCCCGGGGCTGGTGGTCCCTTCTGGGGACCAGATGAGCGATGCCCGGGCAGCACCTCCCAGGCATTCGGGGCTCCCTCCTCCGGGCCGCAGAGTGGGAAAGTACCCGGGACGGGCTCCATGGGTCCCGGGCCCTGGAGCCCCGGAGCCCTGGAGCCCTGCTGCCCTGGAGCCCTGCAGCACTGGAGCCCTGGAGCCCTGGAGCCCTGGAGCCCTGCAGCCCCGGAGCCCTGCAGCCCCCGAGCCGTGGAGCCCTGCAGTCCCCGAGCCCTGCATCCCTGCAGCCCCAGGGCCCTGGAGCCCCGGAGCCCTGGAGCCCTGCAGCTCCTGAGCCCTAAAGGCCCGGGGCAGGCAGATTGGCGTCATTTCGGTCCCGGCCATCTGGTCGCCCCTCTCGCCACGGCCATCTGGTCGCCCGCAATGCTTTCCTATGGGGCGACTAGATGGCCGGACTTCCCTGGAAGTCCCTATGAGGTGCCATTCGCCTCCCGGATCCCATCCTGGGCTCCAGGAGGTCGGGCACTTTTGTGCCCTGGGTCCCCTCTGTCACCTCGAGTGCACGGATTACAAGAAAGGGGGGTAATTTTCCTCCAGATTAGTAGGTGCAAGGGTATGCCCAAACACCCTCCCGGGGCTGGTGGTTCCCTGCTGGGGACCAGATGAGCGATGCCCGGGCAGCACCTCACAGGCATTCGGGGCTCCCTCCTCCGGGCCGCAGAGTGGGAAAACACCCGGGACGGGCTCCATGGGTCCCGGAGCCCCGGAGCCCTGGAGCCCTGCTGCCCTGAAGCCCCAGAGCCCTGGAGCCCTGCAGCCCTGGAGCCCTGAAGCCCTGGAGCCCTGGAGCCCTGGAGCCCTGCAGCCCCCCGAGCCGTGGAGCCCTGCAGTCCCCGAGCCCTGCATCCCTGCAGCCCCAGAGCCCCGGAGCCCTGGAGCCCTGCAGCTCCTGAGCCCTAATGGCCCGGGGCAGGCAGATTGGCGTCATTTCGGTCCCGGCCATCTGGTCGCCCCTCTCGCCACGGCCATCTGGTCGCCCGCAATGCTTTCCTATGGGGCGACTAGATGGCCGGACTTCCCTGGAAGTCCCTATGAGATGCCATTCGCCTCCCGGATCCCAGCCAGGGCTCCAGGAGGTCGGGCACGTTCGTGCCCTGGGTCCCCTCTGTCACCTCGAGTGCACATATTACAAGAAAGGGGGGTAATTTTCCTCCGGATTAGTAGGTGCAAGGGTATGCCCAAACACCCTCCCAGGTCTGGTGGTTCCTTGCTGGGGACCAGATGGGCGATGCCCGGGGAACACCTCCCAGGCATCCGGGGCTCCCTCCTCCGGGCCGCAGAGTGGCAAAGTACCCGGGATAGGCTCCATGGGTCCTGGGCCCTGGAGCCCTGGAGCCCTGCTGCCCTGGAGCCCAGCAGCCTTGGAGCCCTGGAGCCCCGGAGCCCTGCAGCCCCCCGAGCCGTGAAGCCCTGCAGTCCCCGAGCCCTGCAGCCCCGGAGCCCCGGAGCCCTGCAGCTCCTGAGCCCTACAGGCCCGAGGCAGGCAGATGGGCGTCCTTTCGGTCCCGGCCATCAGGTCGCCCCTCTCGCCTCGGCCATCTGGTCGGCCGCAATTCTTTCCTATGGGGCGACTAGATGGCCGGACTTCCCTGGAAGTCCTTATGAGGTGCCATTCGCCTCCCGGATCCCATCCTGGGCTCCAGGAGGTTGGGCACTTTTGTGCCCTGGGTCCCCTCTGTCACCTCGAGTGCACAGATTACAAGAAAGGGGGGTAATTTTCCTCCGGATTAGTAGGTGCAGGGGTATGCCCAAACACCCTCCCGGGGCTGGTGGTTCCCTGCTGGGGACCAGATGAGCGATGCCCGGGCAGCACCTCCCAGGCATTCAGGGCTCCCTCCTTCGGGCCGCAGAGTGGGAAAGTACCCGGGACGGGCTCCATGGGTCCCGGGCCATGGAGGCCCGAAACCTTGGAGCCCAGCAGCCCAGCAGCCCCGGAGGCCTGGAGCCCTGGAGCAATGGAGCCCCGGAACCCTTCAGCCCTGCTGCCCTGGAGCCCCCGAGCCCTGGAGCCCTGCAGCCCTGCAGCCCCGGAGCCCTGCAGCCCCCCGAGCCTTGGAGCCCTGCAGTCCCCGAGCCCTGCATCCCTGCAGCCCCAGAGCCCCGGAGGCCCGGAGGCCCGGAGGCACAGAGCCCCGGAGCCCCAGAGCCCCGAGCTGGGTGCTCGGGCCCTGGGCCCTGTCCCCCGGCCTGCTGCACTGCCAAGAGCCCAGGTCGGGGTTCGTTGTGCCCGGGCAGTCCTCCCTGCTTGTCAAAGTGCCAGGGGGCCCCGGGTCGGAGGGCCTGTCGGGGCCCCCTGGGAGCCTCCATGGCTGGGGCCCAGCTGGGGCTTTGGGGCTCTGGGCCTCCGGTCGGCCATGCCGCGGAGCCCGCTGACTCCTTCGTTGGGGCACAGGGTGTCCAGACGGCTCCTCTTTCATCTGGTCGCCCCGATTCCCTCGGCCATCTGGTCGACCACAATGCTTTCCTATGGGGCGACCAGATGACCGAACTTCCCTGGAAGTCCCGATGAGGTGCCATTCGCCTCCCGGATCCCAGCCAGGGCTCCAGGAGGTCGGGCTCGTTCGTCGCTTGGGTCCCCTATGTGACCTCGAGTGCACAGATTACAAGAAAGGGGGGTAATGTTCCTCCGGATTACTAGGGAGAGGGTCAGTCAGACCTCCGGAGATTCTGAATCAGGGGAAAGCAGCCCTGGGGCCTGCCCGCCGGGGCCCCCATGTCCTGGGGACACTCTTGCCTCTCAGCCCATTGCCGATGGTCCTTTTTCACCGAGTTTGAGGGGGAAGGTGTCCCGGGGCCCGCCTGCCAGGGGCCCCCAGGGGCCCAGGGACGCTTCTGCCTCTCTGCCCCTTGCCGATGGTCGTTTTTCTCCGAGTTCGATGGTTGTTTTTCTCCGAGTTTGATCAGGCAGACTTCCATGAGGTCTGGCCATGCTGAGAGGGGGGATGCGTCCCGGGGCCCAACTGCCAGGGGCCCCCAGGGGCCCGGGGATGCTTCTGCCTCTCAGCCCCTTGCCGATGGTCGTTTTTCTCCGAGTTTGATCAGGCATACCTCTGTGAGGTCTGGCCTTGCTGAGAGGGAAAAGGCGTCCTGGGGCCCGCCTGCCAGGGGCCCCCAGGGGCCCGGGGACGCTTCTGCCTCTCAGCCCCTTGCCGATGGTCGTTTTTCTCCGAGTTCGATGGTCATTTTTCTCCGAGTTTGATCAGGCAGACTTCCATGAGGTCTGGCCATGCTGAGAGGGGGGAAGCGTCCCGGGGCCCACCCGCCAGGGGCCCCCAGGGGCCTGGGGACGCTTCTGCCTCTAAGCCCCTTGCCGATGGTCGTTTTTCTCCGAGTTCGATCAGGTATACCTCCGTGAGGTCTGGCCATGCTGAGAGGGGAATCGCGTCCCGGGGGCTGCCAGGGACCCCCAGGGGCCCGGGGACGCTTCTGCCTCTCAGCCCCTTGCCGATGGTCGTTTTTCTCCGAGTTCGATGGTTGTTTTTCTCCGAGTTTGATCAGGCAGACTTCCATGAGGTCTGGCCATGCTGAGAGGGGAAAGGCGTCCCAGGGCCCACCTGCCAGGGGCCCCCAGGGGCCCGGGGAAGCTTCTGCCTCTCAGCCCCTTGCCGATGTTTGTTTTTCTCCGAGTTCGATGGTAGTTTTTCTCCGAGTTTGATCAGGCAGACTTCCATGAGGTCTGGCCATGCTGAGAGGGGGAAGGCGTCCCGGGGCCCACCGGCCAGGGGCCCCCAGGGGCCCGGGGACGCTTCTGCCTCTCAGCCCCTTGCCGATGGTCGTTTTTATCAGGGTTCGATGGTCGTTTTTCTAAGAGTTTGATGAGGCAGACTTCCATGAGGTCTGGCCATGCTGAGAGGGGGAAGGTGCCCGGGGCCGACCCGCCAGGGGCCCCCAGGGGCCTGGGGACGCTTCTGCCTCTCAGCCCCTTGCCGATGGTCGTTTTTCTCCGAGTTCGATCAGGCATACCTCCGTGAGGTCTGGCCATGCTGAGAGGGGAAAGGCGTCCCAGGGCCCGCCTGCCAGGGGCCCCCAGGGGCCCGGGAACAATCCTGCCTCTCGGCCCCTTGTCGATGGTCGTTTATATCAGGGTTCGATGGTCGTTTTTCTAAGAGTTTGATGAGGCAGACTTCCATGATGTCTGGCCATGCTGAGAGGGGGAAGGCATCCCGGGGTCCACCCGCCAGGGGCCCCCAGGGGCCCGGGACGCTTCTGCCTCTCAGCCCCTTGCCGATGGTCGTTTTTCTCCGAGTTCGATGGTCGTTTTTCTCCGAGTTTGATCAGGCAGACTTCCATGAGGTCTGGCCATGCTGAGAGGGGGGATGCGTCCCGGGGCCCACCCGCCAGGGGCCCCCAGGGGCCCGGGGACGCTTCTGCCTCTCAGCCCCTTGCCGATGGTCGTTTTTCTCCGTGTTTGATCAGGCATACCTCTGTGAGGTCTGGCCTTGCTGAGAGGGAAAAGGAGTCCTGGGGCCCGCCTGCCAGGGGCCCCCAGGGGCCCGGGGACGCTTCTGCCTCTCAGCCCCTTGCCGATGGTCGTTTTTCTCCGAGTTCGATGGTTGTTTTTCTCCGAGTTTGATCAGGCAGACTTCCATGAGGTCTGGCCATGCTGAGAGGGGGAAGGCGTCCCGGGACCCACCCGCCAGGGGCCCCCAGGGGCCCGGGGACGCTTCTGCCTCTCAGCCCCTTGCCGATGGTCGTTTTTCTCCGAGTTCGATCAGGCATACCTCCGTGAGGTCTGGCCATGCTGAGAGGGGAAAGGCGTCCCAGGGCCCGCCTGCCAGGGGCCCCCAGGGGCCCGGGGAAGCTTCTGCCTCTCAGCCCCTTGCCGATGTTTGTTTTTCTCCGAGTTCGATGGTAGTTTTTCTCCGAGTTTGATCAGGCAGACTTCCATGAGGTCTGGCCATGCTGAGAGGGGGAAGGCGTCCCGGGGCCCACCCGCCAGGCGCCCCCAGGGGCCCGGGGAAGCTTCTGCCTCTCAGCCCCTTGCCGATGGTCGTTTTTCTCCGAGTTCGATCAGGCATACCTCCGTGAGGTCTGGCCATGCTGAGAGGGGAAAGGCGTCCCAGGGCCCGCCTGCCAGGGGCCCCCAGGGGCCCAGGGAAGCTTCTGCCTCTCAGCCCCTTGCCGATGTTTGTTTTTCTCCGAGTTCGATGGTAGTTTTTCTCCGAGTTTGATCAGGCAGACTTCCATGAGGTCTGGCCATGCTGAGAGGGGGAAGGCGTCCCGGGGCCCACCCGCCAGGGGCCCCCAGGGGCCCGGGGACGCTTCTGCCTCTCAGCCCCTTGCCGATGGTCGTTTTTATCAGGGTTCGATGGTCGTTTTTCTAAGAGTTTGATGAGGCAGACTTCCATGAGGTCTGGCCATGCTGAGAGGGGGAAGGCGTCCTGGGGCCGACCCGCCAGGGGCCCCCAGGGGCCCGGGGACGCTTCTGCCTCTCAGCCCCTTGCCGATGGTCGTTTTTCTCCAAGTTCGATCAGGCATACCTCCGTGAGGTCTGGCCATGCTGAGAGGGGAAAGGCGTCCCAGGGCCCGCCTGCCAGGGGCCCCCAGGGGCCCGGGAACAATCCTGCCTCTCAGTCCCTTGCCGATGGTCCGTTTTCTCCGAGTTTGATCAGGCACAGACCTCCGTGAGGTCTGGCCATGCTGAGGGGGGGAAGGTGTCCTGGGGACCGCCTGCCAGGGTCCCCCAGGGGCCCGTGGACACTTCTGCCTCTTGGCCCCTTGCCGATGGTTGTTTTTTCCGAGTTTGATCAGGCAGACTTCCATGAGGTCCGGCCATGCTGAGAGGAGGGGAGGCATCCCGGGGCCTGCCTGCCAGGGGCCCCCAAGATCCCGAGGACGCTCCTGCCTCTCAGCCCCTTGCCGATGGTCATTTTTCTCCAAATTTGATCAGGCATACCTCCGTGAGGTCTGGCCATGCAGAGAGGGGAAGGTCGTCCTGGGGCCCACCCGCCAGGGGCCCCCAGGGGCCCGTGGACGCTTCTGCCTCTCGGCCCCTTGTTGATGGTTGTTTTTATCAGGGTTCAATGGTCGTTTTTCTCCGAGTTTGATCAGGCAGACTTCCATGAGGTGTGGCCATGCTTAGAGGCGGAAGGCATCCCGGGGTCCGCCAGCCAGGGGCACTCAGGGGCCCGGGGACGCTCCTGCCTCTCAGCCCCTTGCCGATGGTCCTTTTTCTCCGAGTTTGATCAGGCGCATGTTCGTGGGGCACCCGGTGCTAAATCATTCGTAGACGATCTGGGTCAGGGTTTCGTAAGTAGCAGAGAAGCTACCTCGCTGCGATCTATTGAAAGTCATCCTCTGAGCCAAGCTTTTGTCTCTTTCCGTGCGTGGGCGCCCGTGGAAGCCTCCCTCCATCACACCCAGGGGTGGGTCCCTCTGCCGCCTGGCCGGCGGGAGGGATGCGGAGGGGTAACGTGGGCCTGTGGGAGGCTGCCTCCACCACGTGCCCTTCAGCAGGGGGGCCTCCCCCTCCCGTCCCTGCCCCACCGGGGTGCGGGGATGGGGGCCACACCTTCCCTTGCGGGTCAGCAGGGTGACCAGATGGCCTGGGCCGCCGCCGGCCGGGCCTCCGCTTCCCACTGCTGCATGGGCAAGTCGAGCAGGGAGGCAAACAGCAGCAGCGCCTGGCCACCCTCGCTGGACTGCAAGGGCGACTGGGTACAGCATCCTCCCAGGCCATCCGGGCGCTGGGTCGTCCTGGGTCATCTGGCTGCCTGGCTGCGCGACCAGATTGCCCTGCGGGCAGGGTGACCAGATGGCCCTGTGCGCTGGGCGACCAGATGGCCCTGCGGGCTGGCGGCCGGGCTAACTCCAACTTTTGTCCTTCCCCTAGGTTCTGTAAGCCCCCACTACGTGGGGGCTTAATAGTCAACAAAAATGGGCTCCCCGGGCAGGCCGTCGGGGAGAGGACGTGGCCTGGGCTTAACCCTCCTTGGTTCCGGCCCAGGGTCTGGGTGCTGGGGACAGGGGGGTCCACCGGGAGGCTCTCCCCGGGCCCGGCTAGGGTTGGTAGGCTGGGCCTGGGGCCTGAGCTCCGTCCTGCAAGCCGGCCGAGGTTCCGGGCGTTCATCGGGGCCAAGGGAGGCTCTCCCCGGGCTGGCTAGGGTTTCGGAAGCAGGGACCGGGCCCGGGGCTTGAGCTCCGTCCGGTAGGCTATGGGGTTGCTGGAGCCTCCCCGTCCCGCAAGCCGGCCGAGGTTCCGGGCGTTCATCAGGGCCAAGGGAGGCTCTCCCCGGCCTGGCTAGGGTTTTGGATGCAGGGACCGGGAGCGGGCCCGGGGCTTGAGCTCCGTACGGCCGGCCATGGGTTTGCTGGAGCTTCCCCGTCCTGCAAGCCGGCCGGGGTTCCAGGCGTTCATCCGAGCCAAGGGAGGCTCTTTCTCCGGCCTGGCTAGGGTTTCAGAAGCAGGGACCGGGAGCAGGCCCGGGGCTTGAGCCCCGTCCGGCAGGGCCTGGTGGTGTGGCAATACCCCTCCGTCCTGCAGCCCTGGAGCCCCCGGAACCCTGGAGCCCCCGGAGCACTACAGCCCCTGGAGCCCTGGAGCCCCCCTGGAGCCCTGCAGCCCTGCAGCCCTGCAGCCCCGGAGCCCGGGAGCCATGGAGCCCCCGAGGAGCCCTGCAGCCCCCGAGGAGCCCTGCAGCCCCGGAGCCCTGCAGCCCTGGAGCACCCGGAGCCCTGGAGCCCCCGCAGCCCTACAGCCCCTGGAGCCCTGGAGCCCCCCCGGAGCCCTGCAGCCCTGAAGCCCTGCAGCCCTGGAGCCCGGGAGCCCTGGGCCCCCGAGGAGCCCTGCAGCCCCGGAGCCCTGCATGCCCGGGGCAGGCAGATTGGAGTCATTTCGGTCCCGGCCATCTGGTCGCCCCTCTCGCCTCGGCCATCTGGTCGCCCAAAATGCTTTTCTATGGGGCGACTAGATGGCCGGACTTCCCTGGAAGTCCCTATGAGATGCCATTCGCCTCCAGGATCCGAGCCAGGGCTCCAGGAGGTCGGGCACGTTTGCGCCCTGGGTCCCCTCTGTCACCTCGAGTGCACAGATTACAAGAAAGGGGGGTAATTTTCCTCCGGATTAGTAGGTGCAAGGGTATGCCCAAACACCCTCCCAGGTCTGGTGGTTCCCTGCTGGGGACCAGATGGGCGATGCCCGGGGAACACCTCCCAGGCATCCGGGGCTCCCTCCTCCAGGGCGCAGAGTGGCAAAGTACCCGGGATAGGCTCCATGGGTCCTGGGCCCTGGAGCCCTGGAGCCCTGCTGCCCTGGAGCCCAGCAGCCCCGGAGCCCTGCAGCCCTGGAGCCCTGGAGCCCTGGAGCCCTGGAGCCATGGAGCCCTGCAGCCCCCCGAGCCGTGGAGCCCTGCAGTCCCCGAGCCCTGCAGCCCCGGAGCTCCGGAGCCCTGCAGCTCCTGAGCCCTACAGGCCGAGGCAGGCAGATTGGCGTCCTTTCAGTCCCGGCCATCAGGTCGCCCCTCTCGCCTCGGCCATCTGGTCGCCCGCAATTCTTTCCTATAAGGGGGACTAGATGGCCGGACTTCCCTGGAAGTCCCTATGAGGTGCCATTCGCCTCCCGGATCCCATCCTGGGCTCCAGGAGGTCGGGCACTTTTGTGCCCTGGGTCCCCTCTGTCACCTCGAGTGCACGGATTACAAGAAAGGGGGGTAATTTTCCTCCGGGTTAGTAGGTGCAAGGGTATGCCCAAACACCCTCCCGGGGCTGGTGGTTCCCTGCTGGGGACCAGATGAGCGATGCCCGGGCAGCACCTCCCAGGCATTCGGGGCTCCCTCCTCCGGGCCACAGAGTGGGAAAGTACCCGGGACGGGCTCCATGGGTCCTGGGCCCTGGAGCCCCGGAGCCCCGGAGCCCTGGAGCCCTGCTGCCCTGAAGCCCTGGAGCCCTGCAGCCCTGGAGCCCTGCAGCCCCGGAGCCCTGCAGCCCCCAGAGCCGTGGAGCCCTGCAGTCCCCGAGCCCTGCATCCCTGCAGCCCCAGAGCCCCGGAGCCCCGGAGCCCCGGAGCCCTGGAGCCATGCAGCTCCTGAGCCCTAAAGGCCCGGGGCAGGCAGATTGGTGTCATTTCGGTCCCGGCCATCAGGTCGCCCCTCTCACCACGGCCATCTGGTCGCCCGCAATGCTTTCCTATGGGGCGACTAGATGGCCGGACTTCCCTGGAAGTCCCTATGAGGTGCCATTCACCTCCCGGATCCCATCCTGGGCTCCAGGAGGTCGGGCACTTTTGTGCCCTGGGTCCCCTCTGTCACCTCGAGTGCTTGATTACAAGAAAGGGGGGTAATTTTCCTCCGGATTAGTAGGTGCAAGGGTATGCCCAAACACCCTCCCGGGGCTGGTGGTTCCCTGCTGGGGACCAGATGAGCGATGCCCGGGCAGCACCTCCCAGGCATCCGGGGCTCCCTCCTCCGGGCCGCAGAGTGGGAAAGTACCCAGGACGGGCTCCATGGGTCCTGGGCCCTGGAGCGCCGGAGCCCTGGAGCCCTGCTGCCCTGAAGCCCCAGAGCCCTGGAGCCCTGCAGCCCTGGAGCCCTGCAGCCCCGGAGCCCTGCAGCCCCCAGAGCCGTGGAGCCCTGCAGTCCCCGAGCCCTGCATCCCTGCAGCCCCAGAGCCCCGGAGCCCCGGAGCCCTGGAGCCCTGCAGCTCCTGAGCCCTAAAGGCCCGGGGCAGGCAGATTGGCGTCATTTCGGTCCCGGCCATCTGGTCGGCCCTCTCGCCACGGCCATCTGGTCGCCCGCAATGCTTTCCTATGGGGCGACTAGATGGCCGGACTTCCCTGGAAGTCCCTATGAGATGCCATTCGCCTCCCGGATCCCAGCCAGGGCTCCAGGAGGTCGGGCACGTTCGTGCCCTGGGTCCCCTCTGTCACCTCGAGTGCACAGATTACAAGAAAGGGGGGTAATTTTCCTCCGGATTAGTAGGTGCAAGGGTATGCCCAAACACCCTCCCAGGTCTGGTGGTTCCCTGCTGGGGACCAGATGGGCGATGCCCGGGGAACACCTCCCAGGCATCCGGGGCTCCCTCCTCCGGGCCGCAGAGTGGCAAAGTACCCGGGATAGGCTCCATGGGTCCTGGGCCCTGGAGCCCTGCTGCCCTGGAGCCCAGCAGCCCTGGAGCCCCGGAGCCCTGCAGCCCTGGAGCCCTGGAGCCCTGGAGCCCTGGAGCCCTGGAGCCCCGGAGCCCTGCAGCCCCCCGAGCCGTGGAGTCCTGCAGTCCCGAGCCCTGCAGCCCCGGAGCCCTGCAGCTCCTGAGCCCTACAGGCCCGAGGCAGGCAGATTGGCGTTCTTTCGGTCCGGGCCCTCAGGTCGCCCCTCTCGCCTCGGCCATCTGGTCGCCCGCAATTCTTTCCTATGGGGCGACTAGATGGCCGGACTTCCCTGGAAGTCCCTATGAGGTGCCATTCGCCTCCCGGATCCCATCCTGGGCTCCAGGAGGTCGGGCACTTTTGTGCCCTGGGTCCCCTCTGTCACCTCGAGTGCACGGATTACAAGAAAGGGGGGTAATTTTCCTCCGGATTAGTACGTGCAAGGGTATGCCCAAACACCCTCCCGGGGCTGGTGGTCCCTGCTGGGGACCAGATGAGCGATGCCCGGGCAGCACCTCCCAGGCATTCGGGGCTCCCTCCTCCGGGCCGCAGAGTGGGAAAGTACCCGGGACGGGCTCCATGGGTCCCGGGCCCTGGAGCCCCGGAGCCCTGGAGTCCTGCTGCCCTGAAGCCCCAGAGCCCTGGAGCCCTTTAGCACTGGAGCCCTGGAGCCCTGGAGCCCTGCAGCCCCGGAGCCCTGCAGCCCCCCGAGCCGTGGAGCCCTGCAGTCCCCGAGCCCTGCATCCCTGCAGCCCCAGAGCCCCGGAGCCCTGGAACCCTGCAGCTCCTGAGCCCTAAAGGCCCGGGGCAGGCAGATTGGCGTCATTTCGGTCCCGGCCATCTGGTCGCCCCTCTCGCCACGGCCATCTGGTCACCCGCAATGCTTTCCTATGGGGCGACTAGATGGCCGGATTTCCCTGGAAGTCCCTATGAGATGCCATTCGCCTCCCGGATCCGAGACAGGGCTCCAGGAGGTCGGGCACGTTTGCGCCCTGGGTCCCCTCTGTCACCTCGAGTGCACAGATTACAAGAAAGGGGGGTAATTTTCCTCCGGATTAGTAGGTGCAAGGGTATGCCCAAACACCCTCCCAGGTCTGGTGGTTCCCTGCTGGGGACCAGATGGGCGATGCCCGGGAACACCTCCCAGGCATCCGGGGCTCCCTCCTCCGGGCCGCAGAGTGGCAAAGTACCCGGGAAAGGCTCCATGGGTCCTGGGCCCTGGAGCCCTGGAGCACTGCTGCCCTGGAGCCCAGCAGCCCCGGAGCCCTGCAGCCCTGGAGCCCTGGAGCTCTGGAGCCCCGGAGCCCTGCAGCCCCCCGAGCCGTGGAGTCCTGCATTCCCCGAGCCCTGCAGCCCCGGAGCCCTGCAGCTCCTGAGCCCTACAGGCCCGAGGCAGGCAGATTGGCGTCCTTTCGGTCCCGGGCATCAGGTCGCCCCTCTCGCCTCGGCCATCTGGTCGCCCGCAATTCTTTCCTATGGGGCGACTAGATGGCCGGACTTCCCTGGAAGTCCCTATGAGGTGCCATTCGCCTCCCTGATCCCATCCTGGGCTCCAGGAGGTCGGGCACTTTTGTGCCCTGGGTCCCCTCTGTCACCTCGAGTGCACGGATTACAAGAAAGGGGGGTAATTTTCCTCCGGATTAGTACGTGCAAGGGTATGCCCAAACACCCTCCCGAGGCTGGTGGTCCCTGCTGGGGACCAGATGAGCGATGCCCGGGCAGCACCTCCCAGGCATTCGGGGCTCCCTCCTCCGGGCCGCAGAGTGAGAAAGTACCCGGGACGGGCTCCATGGGTCCCGGGCCCTGGAGCCCCGGAGCCCTGGAGCCCTGCTGCCCTGAAGCCCCAGAGCCCTGGAGCCCTGCAGCACTGGAGCCCTGGAGCCCTGGAGCCCTGGAGCCCTGCAGCCCCGGAGCCCTGCAGCCCCCCCAGCCGTGGAGCCCTGCAGTCCCCGAGCCCTGCATCCCTGCAGCCCCAGGGCCCCGGAGCCCCGGAGCCCTGGAGCCCTGCAGCTCCTGAGCCCTAAAGGCCCGGGGCAGGCAGATTGGCGTCATTTCGGTCCCGGCCATCTGGTCGCCCCTCTCGCCACGGCCATCTGGTCGCCCGCAATGCTTTCCTATGGGGCGACTAGATGGCCGGATTTCCCTGGAAGTCCCTATGAGATGCCATTCGCCTCCCGGATCCGAGACAGGGCTCCAGGAGGTCGGGCACGTTTGCGCCCTGGGTCCCCTCTGTCACCTCGAGTGCACAGATTACAAGAAAGGGGGGTAATTTTCCTCCGGATTAGTAGGTGCAAGGGTATGCCCAAACACCCTCCCAGGTCTGGTGGTTCCCTGCTGGGGACCAGATGGGCGATGCCCGGGGAACACCTCCCAGGCATCCGGGGCTCCCTCCTCCAGGGCACAGAGTGGCAAAGTACCCGGGATAGGCTCCATGGGTCCTGGGCCCTGGAGCCCTGGAGCCCTGCTGCCCTGGAGCCCAGCAGCCCCGGAGTCCTGCAGCCCTGCAGCCCTGGAGCCCTGGAGCCCTGAAGCCCTGCGGCCCCCCGAGCCGTGGAGCCCTGCAGTCCCCGAGCCCTGCAGCCCCGGAGCTCCGGAGCCCTGCAGCTCCTGAGCCCTACAGGCCGAGGCAGGCAGATTGGCGTCCTTTCGGTCCCGGCCATCAGGTCGCCCCTCTCGCCTCGGCCATCTGGTCGCCCGCAATTCTTTTCTATGGGGCGACTAGATGGCCGGACTTCCCTGGAAGTCCCTATGAGGTGCCATTCGCCTCCCGGATCCCATCCTGGGCTCCAGGAGGTCGGGCACTTTTGTGCCCTGGGTCCCCTCTGTCACCTCGAGTGCACAGATTACAAAAAAGGGGGGTAATTTTCCTCCGGATTAGTAGGTGCAAGGGTATGCCCAAACACCCTCCCGGGGCTGGTGGTTCCCTGCTGGGGACCAGATGAGCGATGCCCGGGCAGCACCTACCAGGCATTCGGGGCTCCCTCCTCCGGGCCGCAGAGTGGGAAAGTACCAGGGACGGGCTCCATGGGTCCTGGGCCCTGGAGCCCCGGAGCCCCGGAGCCCTGCTGCCCTGAAGCCCCAGAGCCCTGGAGCCCCGCAGCCCTGGAGCCCTGCAGCCCCGGAGCCCTGCAGCCCCCAGAGCCGTGGAGCCCTGCAGTCCCCGAGCCCTGCATCCCTGCAGCCCCAGAGCCCCGGAGCCCCGGAGCCCCGGAGCCCTGGAGCCATGCAGCTCCTGAGCCCTAAAGGCCCGGGGCAGGCAGATTGGTGTCATTTCGGTCCCGGCCATCAGGTCGCCCCTCTCACCACGGCCATCTGGTCGCCCGCAATGCTTTCCTATGGGGCGACTAGATGGCCGGACTTCCCTGGAAGTCCCTATGAGGTGCCATTCACCTCCCGGATCCCATCCTGGGCTCCAGGAGGTCGGGCACTTTTGTGCCCTGGGTCCCCTCTGTCACCTCGAGTGCTTGATTACAAGAAAGGGGGGTAATTTTCCTCCGGATTAGTAGGTGCAAGGGTATGCCCAAACACCCTCCCGGGGCTGGTGGTTCCCTGCTGGGGACCAGATGAGCGATGCCCGGGCAGCACCTCCCAGGCATCCGGGGCTCCCTCCTCCGGGCCGCAGAGTGGGAAAGTACCCAGGACGGGCTTCATGGGTCCTGGGCCCTGGAGCGCCGGAGCCCTGGAGCCCTGCTGCCCTGAAGCCCCAGAGCCCTGGAGCCCTGCAGCCCTGGAGCCCTGCAGCCCCGGAGCCCTGCAGCCCCCAGAGCCGTGGAGCCCTGCAGTCCCCGAGCCCTGCATCCCTGCAGCCCCAGAGCCCCGGAGCCCCGGAGCCCTGGAGCCCTGCAGCTCCTGAGCCCTAAAGGCCCGGGGCAGGCAGATTGGCGTCATTTCGGTCCCGGCCATCTGGTCGGCCCTCTCGCCACGGCCATCTGGTCGCCCGCAATGCTTTCCTATGGGGCGACTAGATGGCCGGACTTCCCTGGAAGTCCCTATGAGATGCCATTCGCCTCCCGGATCCCAGCCAGGGCTCCAGGAGGTCGGGCACGTTCGTGCCCTGGGTCCCCTCTGTCACCTCGAGTGCACAGATTACAAGAAAGGGGGGTAATTTTCCTCCGGATTAGTAGGTGCAAGGGTATGCCCAAACACCCTCCCAGGTCTGGTGGTTCCCTGCTGGGGACCAGATGGGCGATGCCCGGGGAACACCTCCCAGGCATCCGGGGCTCCCTCCTCCGGGCCGCAGAGTGGCAAAGTACCCGGGATAGGCTCCATGGGTCCTGGGCCCTGGAGCCCTGCTGCCCTGGAGCCCAGCAGCCCTGGAGCCCCGGAGCCCTGCAGCCCTGGAGCCCTGGAGCCCTGGAGCCCTGGAGCCCCGGAGCCCTGCAGCCCCCCGAGCCGTGGAGTCCTGCAGTCCCGAGCCCTGCAGCCCCGGAGCCCTGCAGCTCCTGAGCCCTACAGGCCCGAGGCAGGCAGATTGGCGTTCTTTCGGTCCGGGCCATCAGGTCGCCCCTCTCGCCTCGGCCATCTGGTCGCCCGCAATTCTTTCCTATGGGGCGACTAGATGGCCGGACTTCCCTGGAAGTCCCTATGAGGTGCCATTCGCCTCCCGGATCCCATCCTGGGCTCCAGGAGGTCGGGCACTTTTGTGCCCTGGGTCCCCTCTGTCACCTCGAGTGCACGGATTACAAGAAAGGGGGGTAATTTTCCTCCGGATTAGTACGTGCAAGGGTATGCCCAAACACCCTCCCGGGGCTGGTGGTCCCTGCTGGGGACCAGATGAGCGATGCCCGGGCAGCACCTCCCAGGCATTCGGGGCTCCCTCCTCCGGGCCGCAGAGTGGGAAAGTACCCGGGACGGGCTCCATGGGTCCCGGGCCCTGGAGCCCCGGAGCCCTGGAGTCCTGCTGCCCTGAAGCCCCAGAGCCCTGGAGCCCTTTAGCACTGGAGCCCTGGAGCCCTGGAGCCCTGCAGCCCCGGAGCCCTGCAGCCCCCCGAGCCGTGGAGCCCTGCAGTCCCCGAGCCCTGCATCCCTGCAGCCCCAGAGCCCCGGAGCCCTGGAACCCTGCAGCTCCTGAGCCCTAAAGGCCCGGGGCAGGCAGATTGGCGTCATTTCGGTCCCGGCCATCTGGTCGCCCCTCTCGCCACGGCCATCTGGTCACCCGCAATGCTTTCCTATGGGGCGACTAGATGGCCGGATTTCCCTGGAAGTCCCTATGAGATGCCATTCGCCTCCCGGATCCGAGACAGGGCTCCAGGAGGTCGGGCACGTTTGCGCCCTGGGTCCCCTCTGTCACCTCGAGTGCACAGATTACAAGAAAGGGGGGTAATTTTCCTCCGGATTAGTAGGTGCAAGGGTATGCCCAAACACCCTCCCAGGTCTGGTGGTTCCCTGCTGGGGACCAGATGGGCGATGCCCGGGAACACCTCCCAGGCATCCGGGGCTCCCTCCTCCGGGCCGCAGAGTGGCAAAGTACCCGGGAAAGGCTCCATGGGTCCTGGGCCCTGGAGCCCTGGAGCACTGCTGCCCTGGAGCCCAGCAGCCCCGGAGCCCTGCAGCCCTGGAGCCCTGGAGCTCTGGAGCCCCGGAGCCCTGCAGCCCCCCGAGCCGTGGAGTCCTGCATTCCCCGAGCCCTGCAGCCCCGGAGCCCTGCAGCTCCTGAGCCCTACAGGCCCGAGGCAGGCAGATTGGCGTCCTTTCGGTCCCGGGCATCAGGTCGCCCCTCTCGCCTCGGCCATCTGGTCGCCCGCAATTCTTTCCTATGGGGCGACTAGATGGCCGGACTTCCCTGGAAGTCCCTATGAGGTGCCATTCGCCTCCCTGATCCCATCCTGGGCTCCAGGAGGTCGGGCACTTTTGTGCCCTGGGTCCCCTCTGTCACCTCGAGTGCACGGATTACAAGAAAGGGGGGTAATTTTCCTCCGGATTAGTACGTGCAAGGGTATGCCCAAACACCCTCCTGGGGCTGGTGGTCCCTGCTGGGGACCAGATGAGCGATGCCCTGGCAGCACCTCCCAGGCATTCGGGGCTCCCTCCTCCGGGCCGCAGAGTGGGAAAGTACCCGGGACGGGCTCCATGGGTCCCGGGCCCTGGAGCCCCGGAGCCCTGGAGCCCTGCTGCCCTGAAGCCCCAGAGCCCTGGAGCCCTGCAGCACTGGAGCCCTGGAGCCCTGGAGCCCTGGAGCCCTGCAGCCCCGGAGCCCTGCAGCCCCCCGAGCCGTGGAGCCCTGCAGTCCCCGAGCCCTGCATCCCTGCAGCCCCAGGGCCCCGGAGCCCCGGAGCCCTGGAGCCCTGCAGCTCCTGAGCCCTAAAGGCCCGGGGCAGGCAGATTGGCGTCATTTCGGTCCCGGCCATCTGGTCGCCCCTCTCGCCACGGCCATCTGGTCGCCCGCAATGCTTTCCTATGGGGCGACTAGATGGCCGGATTTCCCTGGAAGTCCCTATGAGATGCCATTCGCCTCCCGGATCCGAGACAGGGCTCCAGGAGGTCAGGCACGTTTGCGCCCTGGGTCCCCTCTGTCACCTCGAGTGCACAGATTACAAGAAAGGGGGGTAATTTTCCTCCGGATTAGTAGGTGCAAGGGTATGCCCAAACACCCTCCCAGGTCTGGTGGTTCCCTGCTGGGGACCAGATGGGCGATGCCCGGGGAACACCTCCCAGGCATCCGGGGCTCCCTCCTCCAGGGCACAGAGTGGCAAAGTACCCGGGATAGGCTCCATGGGTCCTGGGCCCTGGAGCCCTGGAGCCCTGCTGCCCTGGAGCCCAGCAGCCCCGGAGCCCTGCAGCCCTGCAGCCCTGGAGCCCTGGAGCCCTGAAGCCCTGCGGCCCCCCGAGCCGTGGAGCCCTGCAGTCCCCGAGCCCTGCAGCCCCGGAGCTCCGGAGCCCTGCAGCTCCTGAGCCCTACAGGCCCGAGGCAGGCAGATTGGCGTCCTTTCGGTCCCGGCCATCAGGTCGCCCCTCTCGCCTCGGCCATCTGGTCGCCCGCAATTCTTTTCTATGGGGCGACTAGATGGCCGGACTTCCCTGGAAGTCCCTATGAGGTGCCATTCGCCTCCCGGATCCCATCCTGGGCTCCAGGAGGTCGGGCACTTTTGTGCCCTGGGTCCCCTCTGTCACCTCGAGTGCACGGATTACAAAAAAGGGGGGTAATTTTCCTCCGGATTAGTAGGTGCAAGGGTATGCCCAAACACCCTCCCGGGGCTGGTGGTTCCCTGCTGGGGACCAGATGAGCGATGCCCGGGCAGCACCTACCAGGCATTCGGGGCTCCCTCCTCCGGGCCGCAGAGTGGGAAAGTACCAGGGACGGGCTCCATGGGTCCTGGGCCCTGGAGCCCCGGAGCCCCGGAGCCCTGCTGCCCTGAAGCCCCAGAGCCCTGGAGCCCCGCAGCCCTGGAGCCCTGCAGCCCCCAGAGCCGTGGAGCCCTGCAGTCCCCGAGCCCTGCATCCCTGCAGCCCCAGAGCCCCGGAGCCCCGGAGCCCTGGAGCCCTGCAGCTCCTGAGCCCTAAAGGCCCGGGGCAGGCAGATTGGCGTCATTTCGGTCCCGGCCATCTGGTCGCCCCTCTCGCCACGGCCATCTGGTCGCCCGCAATGCTTTCCTATGGGGCGACTAGATGGCCGGACTTCCCTGGAAGTCCCTATGAGATGCCATTCGCCTCCCGGATCCCAGCCAGGGCTCCAGGAGGTCGGGCATGTTTGCACCCTGGGTCCCCTCTGTCACCTCGAGTGCACAGATTACAAGAAAGGGGGGTAATTTTCCTCCGGATTAGTAGGTGCAAGGGTATGCCCAAACACCCTCCCGGGGCTGGTGGTCCCTGCTGGGGACCAGATGAGCGATGCCCGGGCAGCACCTCCCAGGCATTCGGGGCTCCCTCCTCCGGGCCGCAGAGTGGGAAAGTACCCGGGACGGGCTCCATGGGTCCCGGGCCCTGGAGCCCCGGAGCCCTGGAGCCCTGCTGCCCTGAAGCCCCAGAGCCCTGGAGCCCCGCAGCACTGGAGCCCTGCAGCCCCCAGAGCCGTGGAGCCCTGCAGTCCCCGAGCCCTGCATCCCTGCAGCCCCAGAGCCCCGGAGCCCCGGAGCCCTGGAGCCCTGCAGCTCCTGAGCCCTAAAGGCCCGGGGCAGGCAGATTGGCGTCATTTCGGTCCCGGCCATCTGGTCGCCCCTCTCGCCACGGCCATCTGGTCGCCCGCAATGCTTTCCTATGGGGCGACTAGAGCCCTGGAGCCCTGCAGCACTGGAGCCCTGGAGCCCTGGAGCCCTGGAGCCCTGGAGCCCTGCAGCCCCGGAGCCCTGCAGCCCCCCGAGCCGTGGAGCCCTGCAGTCCTCGAGCCCTGCATCCCTGCAGCCCCAGGGCCCCGGAGCCCCGGAGCCCTGGAGCCCTGCAGCTCCTGAGCCCTAAAGGCCCGGGGCAGGCAGATTGGCGTCATTTCGGTCCCGGCCATCTGGTCGCCCCTCTCGCCACGGCCATCTGGTCGCCCGCAATGCTTTCCTATGGGGCGACTAGATGGCCGGATTTCCCTGGAAGTCCCTATGAGATGCCATTCGCCTCCCGGATCCGAGACAGGGCTCCAGGAGGTCGGGCACGTTTGCGCCCTGGGTCCCCTCTGTCACCTCGAGTGCACAGATTACAAGAAAGGGGGGTAATTTTCCTCCGGATTAGTAGGTGCAAGGGTATGCCCAAACACCCTCCCAGGTCTGGTGGTTCCCTGCTGGGGACCAGATGGGCGATGCCCGGGGAACACCTCCCAGGCATCCGGGGCTCCCTCCTCCAGGGCGCAGAGTGGCAAAGTACCCGGGATAGGCTCCATGGGTCCTGGGCCCTGGAGCCCTGGAGCCCTGCTGCCCTGGAGCCCAGCAGCCCCGGAGCCCTGCAGCCCTGCAGCCCTGGAGCCCTGGAGCCCCGAAGCCCTGCGGCCCCCCGAGCCGTGGAGCCCTGCAGTCCCCGAGCCCTGCAGCCCCGGAGCTCCGGAGCCCTGCAGCTCCTGAGCCCTACAGGCCCGAGGCAGGCAGATTGGCGTCCTTTCGGTCCCGGCCATCAGGTCGCCCCTCTCGCCTCGGCCATCTGGTCGCCCGCAATTCTTTTCTATGGGGCGACTAGATGGCCGGACTTCCCTGGAAGTCCCTATGAGGTGCCATTCGCCTCCCGGATCCCATCCTGGGCTCCAGGAGGTCGGGCACTTTTGTGCCCTGGGTCCCCTCTGTCACCTCGAGTGCACGGATTACAAGAAAGGGGGGTAATTTTCCTCCGGATTAGTAGGTGCAAGGGTATGCCCAAACACCCTCCTGGGGCTGGTGGTCCCTGCTGGGGACCAGATGAGCGATGCCCGGGCAGCACCTCCCAGGCATTCGGGGCTCCCTCCTCCGGGCCGCAGAGTGGGAAAGTACCAGGGACGGGCTCCATGGGTCCTGGGCCCTGGAGCCCCGGAGCCCCGGAGCCCTGCTGCCCTGAAGCCCCAGAGCCCTGGAGCCCCGCAGCCCTGGAGCCCTGCAGCCCCCAGAGCCGTGGAGCCCTGCAGTCCCCGAGCCCTGCATCCCTGCAGCCCCAGAGCCCCGGAGCCCCGGAGCCCTGGAGCCCTGCAGCTCCTGAGCCCTAAAGGCCCGGGGCAGGCAGATTGGCGTCATTTCGGTCCCGGCCATCTGGTCGCCCCTCTCGCCACGGCCATCTGGTCGCCCGCAATGCTTTCCTATGGGGCGACTAGATGGCCGGACTTCCCTGGAAGTCCCTATGAGATGCCATTCGCCTCCCGGATCCCAGCCAGGGCTCCAGGAGGTCGGGCACGTTTGCACCCTGGGTCCCCTCTAGTGCACAGATTACAAGAAAGGGGGGTAATTTTCCTCCGGATTAGTAGGTGCAAGGGTATGCCCAAACACCCTCCCAGGTCTGGTAGTTCCCTGCTGGGGACCAGATGGGCGATGCCCGGGGAACACCTCCCAGGCATAAAGGGCTCCCTCCTCCGGGCCGCAGAGTGGCAAAGTACCAGGGATAGGCTCCATGGGTCCTGGGCCCTGGAGCCCTGGAGCCCTGCTGCCCTGGAGCACAGCAGCCCCGGAGCCCTGCAGCCCTGGAGCCCTGGAGCCCTGGAGCCCTGGAGCCCCGGAGCCCTGCAGCCCCCCGAGCCGTGGAGCCCTGCAGTCCCCGAGCCCTGCAGCCCCGGAGCCCCGGAGCCCTGCAGCTCCTGAGCCCTACAGGCCCGAGGCAGGCAGATTGGCGTCCTTTCGGTCCCGGCCATCAGGTCGCCCCTCTCGCCTCGGCCTTCTGGTCGCCCGCAATTCTTTCCTATGGGGCGACTAGATGGCCGGACTTCCCTGGAAGTCCCTATGAGATGCCATTCGCCTCCCGGATCCCAGCCAGGGCTCCAGGAGGTCGGGCACGTTCGTGCCCTGGGTCCCCTCTGTCACCTCGAGTGCACAGATTACAAGAAAGGGGGGTAATTTTCCTCCGGATTAGTAGGTGCAAGGGTATGCCCAAACACCCTCCCAGGTCTGGTGGTTCCCTGCTGGGGACCAGATGGGCGATGCCTGGGGAACACCTCCCAGGCATCCGGGGCTCCCTCCTCCGGGCCGCAGAGTGGCAAAGTACCCGGGATAGGCTCCATGGGTCCTGGGCCCTGGAGCCCTGCTGCCCTGGAGCCCAGCAGCCCTGGAGCCCCGGAGCCCTGCAGCCCTGGAGCCCTGGAGCCCTGGAGCCCTGGAGCCCTGGAGCCCTGGAGCCCCGGAGCCCTGCAGCCCCCCGAGCCGTGGAGTCCTGCAGTCCCGAGCCCTGCAGCCCCGGAGCCCTGCAGCTCCTGAGCCCTACAGGCCGGAGGCAGGCAGATTGGCGTCCTTTCGGTCCCGGCCATCAGGTCGCCACTCTCGCCTCGGCCATCTGGTCGCCTGCTATTCTTTCCTATGGGGCGACTAGATGGCCGGACTTCCCTGGAAGTCCCTATGAGGTGCCATTCGCCTCCCGGATCCCATCCTGGGCTCCAGGAGGTCGGGCACTTTTGTGCCCTGGGTCCCCTCTGTCACCTCGAGTGCACGGATTACAAGAAAGGGGGGTAATTTTCCTCCGGATTAGTACGTGCAAGGGTATACCCAAACACCCTCCCGGGGCTGGTGGTCCCTGCTGGGGACCAGATGAGCGATGCCCGGGCAGCACCTCCCAGGCATTCGGGGCTCCCTCCTCCGGGCCGCAGAGTGGGAAAGTACCCGGGACGGGCTCCATGGGTCCCGGGCCCTGGAGCCCCGGAGCCCTGGAGCCCTGCTGCCCTGAAGCCCCAGAGCCATGGAGCCCTTTAGCACTGGAGCCCTGGAGCCCTGGAGCCCTGGAGCCCTGCAGCCCCGGAGCCCTGCAGCCCCCCGAGCCGTGGAGCCCTGCAGTCCCCGAGCCCTGCATCCCTGCAGCCCCGGAGCCCTGGAGCCCTGCTGCCCTGGAGCCCTGCAGCACTGGAGCCCTGGAGCCCTGGAGCCCTGGAGCCCTGCAGCCCCGGAGCCCTGCAGCCCCCGAGCCGTGGAGCCCTGCAGTCCCCGAGCCCTGCATCCCTGCAGCCCCAGGGCCCTGGAGCCCCGGAGCCCTGGAGCCCTGCAGCTCCTGAGCCCTAAAGGCCCGGGGCAGGCAGATTGGCGTCATTTCGGTCCCGGCCATCTGGTCGCCCCTCTCGCCACGGCCATCTGGTCGCCCGCAATGCTTTCCTATGGGGCGACTAGATGGCCGGACTTCCCTGGAAGTCCCTATGAGGTGCCATTCGCCTCCCGGATCCCATCCTGGGCTCCAGGAGGTCGGGCACTTTTGTGCCCTGGGTCCCCTCTGTCACCTCGAGTGCACGGATTACAAGAAAGGGGGGTAATTTTCCTCCAGATTAGTAGGTGCAAGGGTATGCCCAAACACCCTCCCGGGGCTGGTGGTTCCCTGCTGGGGACCAGATGAGCGATGCCCGGGCAGCACCTCACAGGCATTCGGGGCTCCCTCCTCCGGGCCGCAGAGTGGGAAAACACCCGGGACGGGCTCCATGGGTCCCGGAGCCCCGGAGCCCTGGAGCCCTGCTGCCCTGAAGCCCCAGAGCCCTGGAGCCCTGCAGCCCTGGAGCCCTGAAGCCCTGGAGCCCTGGAGCCCTGGAGCCCTGCAGCCCCCCGAGCCGTGGAGCCCTGCAGTCCCCGAGCCCTGCATCCCTGCAGCCCCAGAGCCCCGGAGCCCTGGAGCCCTGCAGCTCCTGAGCCCTAATGGCCCGGGGCAGGCAGATTGGCGTCATTTCGGTCCCGGCCATCTGGTCGCCCCTCTCGCCACGGCCATCTGGTCGCCCGCAATGCTTTCCTATGGGGCGACTAGATGGCCGGACTTCCCTGGAAGTCCCTATGAGATGCCATTCGCCTCCCGGATCCCAGCCAGGGCTCCAGGAGGTCGGGCACGTTCGTGCCCTGGGTCCCCTCTGTCACCTCGAGTGCACATATTACAAGAAAGGGGGGTAATTTTCCTCCGGATTAGTAGGTGCAAGGGTATGCCCAAACACCCTCCCAGGTCTGGTGGTTCCTTGCTGGGGACCAGATGGGCGATGCCCGGGGAACACCTCCCAGGCATCCGGGGCTCCCTCCTCCGGGCCGCAGAGTGGCAAAGTACCCGGGATAGGCTCCATGGGTCCTGGGCCCTGGAGCCCTGGAGCCCTGCTGCCCTGGAGCCCAGCAGCCTTGGAGCCCTGGAGCCCCGGAGCCCTGCAGCCCCCCGAGCCGTGAAGCCCTGCAGTCCCCGAGCCCTGCAGCCCCAGAGCCCCGGAGCCCTGCAGCTCCTGAGCCCTACAGGCCCGAGGCAGGCAGATGGGCGTCCTTTCGGTCCCGGCCATCAGGTCGCCCCTCTCGCCTCGGCCATCTGGTCGGCCGCAATTCTTTCCTATGGGGCGACTAGATGGCCGGACTTCCCTGGAAGTCCTTATGAGGTGCCATTCGCCTCCCGGATCCCATCCTGGGCTCCAGGAGGTTGGGCACTTTTGTGCCCTGGGTCCCCTCTGTCACCTCGAGTGCACAGATTACAAGAAAGGGGGGTAATTTTCCTCCGGATTAGTAGGTGCAGGGGTATGCCCAAACACCCTCCCGGGGCTGGTGGTTCCCTGCTGGGGACCAGATGAGCGATGCCCGGGCAGCACCTCCCAGGCATTCGGGGCTCCCTCCTTCGGGCCGCAGAGTGGGAAAGTACCCGGGACGGGCTCCATGGGTCCCGGGCCATGGAGGCCCGAAACCTTGGAGCCCAGCAGCCCAGCAGCCCCGGAGGCCTGGAGCCCTGGAGCAATGGAGCCCCGGAACCCTTCAGCCCTGCTGCCCTGGAGCCCCCGAGCCCTGGAGCCCTGCAGCCCTGCAGCCCCGGAGCCCTGCAGCCCCCCGAGCCTTGGAGCCCTGCAGTCCCCGAGCCCTGCATCCCTGCAGCCCCAGAGCCCCGGAGGCCCGGAGGCCCGGAGGCACAGAGCCCCGGAGCCCCAGAGCCCCGAGCTGGGTGCTCGGGCCCTGGGCCCTGTCCCCCGGCCTGCTGCACTGCCAAGAGCCCAGGTCGGGGTTCGTTGTGCCCGGGCAGTCCTCCCTGCTTGTCAAAGTGCCAGGGGGCCCCGGGTCGGAGGGCCTGTCGGGGCCCCCTGGGAGCCTCCATGGCTGGGGCCCAGCTGGGGCTTTGGGGCTCTGGGCCTCCGGTCGGCCATGCCGCGGAGCCCGCTGACTCCTTCGTTGGGGCACAGGGTGTCCAGACGGCTCCTCTTTCATCTGGTCGCCCCGATTCCCTCGGCCATCTGGTCGACCACAATGCTTTCCTATGGGGCGACCAGATGACCGAACTTCCCTGGAAGTCCCGATGAGGTGCCATTCGCCTCCCGGATCCCAGCCAGGGCTCCAGGAGGTCGGGCTCGTTCGTCGCTTGGGTCCCCTATGTGACCTCGAGTGCACAGATTACAAGAAAGGGGGGTAATGTTCCTCCGGATTACTAGGGAGAGGGTCAGTCAGACCTCCGGAGATTCTGAATCAGGGGAAAGCAGCCCTGGGGCCTGCCCGCCGGGGCCCCCATGTCCTGGGGACACTCTTGCCTCTCAGCCCATTGCCGATGGTCCTTTTTCACCGAGTTTGAGGGGGAAGGTGTCCCGGGGCCCGCCTGCCAGGGGCCCCCAGGGGCCCAGGGACGCTTCTGCCTCTCTGCCCCTTGCCGATGGTCGTTTTTCTCCGAGTTCGATGGTTGTTTTTCTCCGAGTTTGATCAGGCAGACTTCCATGAGGTCTGGCCATGCTGAGAGGGGGGATGCGTCCCGGGGCCCAACTGCCAGGGGCCCCCAGGGGCCCGGGGATGCTTCTGCCTCTCAGCCCCTTGCCGATGGTCGTTTTTCTCCGAGTTTGATCAGGCATACCTCTGTGAGGTCTGGCCTTGCTGAGAGGGAAAAGGCGTCCTGGGGCCCGCCTGCCAGGGGCCCCCAGGGGCCCGGGGACGCTTCTGCCTCTCAGCCCCTTGCCGATGGTCGTTTTTCTCCGAGTTCGATGGTCATTTTTCTCCGAGTTTGATCAGGCAGACTTCCATGAGGTCTGGCCATGCTGAGAGGGGGGAAGCGTCCCGGGGCCCACCCGCCAGGGGCCCCCAGGGGCCTGGGGACGCTTCTGCCTCTAAGCCCCTTGCCGATGGTCGTTTTTCTCCGAGTTCGATCAGGTATACCTCCGTGAGGTCTGGCCATGCTGAGAGGGGAATCGCGTCCCGGGGGCTGCCAGGGACCCCCAGGGGCCCGGGGACGCTTCTGCCTCTCAGCCCCTTGCCGATGGTCGTTTTTCTCCGAGTTCGATGGTTGTTTTTCTCCGAGTTTGATCAGGCAGACTTCCATGAGGTCTGGCCATGCTGAGAGGGGAAAGGCGTCCCAGGGCCCACCTGCCAGGGGCCCCCAGGGGCCCGGGGAAGCTTCTGCCTCTCAGCCCCTTGCCGATGTTTGTTTTTCTCCGAGTTCGATGGTAGTTTTTCTCCGAGTTTGATCAGGCAGACTTCCATGAGGTCTGGCCATGCTGAGAGGGGGAAGGCGTCCCGGGGCCCACCGGCCAGGGGCCCCCAGGGGCCCGGGGACGCTTCTGCCTCTCAGCCCCTTGCCGATGGTCGTTTTTATCAGGGTTCGATGGTCGTTTTTCTAAGAGTTTGATGAGGCAGACTTCCATGAGGTCTGGCCATGCTGAGAGGGGGAAGGTGCCCGGGGCCGACCCGCCAGGGGCCCCCAGGGGCCTGGGGACGCTTCTGCCTCTCAGCCCCTTGCCGATGGTCGTTTTTCTCCGAGTTCGATCAGGCATACCTCCGTGAGGTCTGGCCATGCTGAGAGGGGAAAGGCGTCCCAGGGCCCGCCTGCCAGGGGCCCCCAGGGGCCCGGGAACAATCCTGCCTCTCGGCCCCTTGTCGATGGTCGTTTATATCAGGGTTCGATGGTCGTTTTTCTAAGAGTTTGATGAGGCAGACTTCCATGATGTCTGGCCATGCTGAGAGGGGGAAGGCATCCCGGGGTCCACCCGCCAGGGGCCCCCAGGGGCCCGGGACGCTTCTGCCTCTCAGCCCCTTGCCGATGGTCGTTTTTCTCCGAGTTCGATGGTCGTTTTTCTCCGAGTTTGATCAGGCAGACTTCCATGAGGTCTGGCCATGCTGAGAGGGGGGATGCGTCCCGGGGCCCACCCGCCAGGGGCCCCCAGGGGCCCGGGGACGCTTCTGCCTCTCAGCCCCTTGCCGATGGTCGTTTTTCTCCGAGTTTGATCAGGCATACCTCTGTGAGGTCTGGCCTTGCTGAGAGGGAAAAGGAGTCCTGGGGCCCGCCTGCCAGGGGCCCCCAGGGGCCCGGGGACGCTTCTGCCTCTCAGCCCCTTGCCGATGGTCGTTTTTCTCCGAGTTCGATGGTTGTTTTTCTCCGAGTTTGATCAGGCAGACTTCCATGAGGTCTGGCCATGCTGAGAGGGGGAAGGCGTCCCGGGACCCACCCGCCAGGGGCCCCCAGGGGCCCGGGGACGCTTCTGCCTCTCAGCCCCTTGCCGATGGTCGTTTTTCTCCGAGTTCGATCAGGCATACCTCCGTGAGGTCTGGCCATGCTGAGAGGGGAAAGGCGTCCCAGGGCCCGCCTGCCAGGGGCCCCCAGGGGCCCGGGGAAGCTTCTGCCTCTCAGCCCCTTGCCGATGTTTGTTTTTCTCCGAGTTCGATGGTAGTTTTTCTCCGAGTTTGATCAGGCAGACTTCCATGAGGTCTGGCCATGCTGAGAGGGGGAAGGCGTCCCGGGGCCCACCCGCCAGGCGCCCCCAGGGGCCCGGGGAAGCTTCTGCCTCTCAGCCCCTTGCCGATGGTCGTTTTTCTCCGAGTTCGATCAGGCATACCTCCGTGAGGTCTGGCCATGCTGAGAGGGGAAAGGCGTCCCAGGGCCCGCCTGCCAGGGGCCCCCAGGGGCCCAGGGAAGCTTCTGCCTCTCAGCCCCTTGCCGATGTTTGTTTTTCTCCGAGTTCGATGGTAGTTTTTCTCCGAGTTTGATCAGGCAGACTTCCATGAGGTCTGGCCATGCTGAGAGGGGGAAGGCGTCCCGGGGCCCACCCGCCAGGGGCCCCCAGGGGCCCGGGGACGCTTCTGCCTCTCAGCCCCTTGCCGATGGTCGTTTTTATCAGGGTTCGATGGTCGTTTTTCTAAGAGTTTGATGAGGCAGACTTCCATGAGGTCTGGCCATGCTGAGAGGGGGAAGGCGTCCTGGGGCCGACCCGCCAGGGGCCCCCAGGGGCCCGGGGACGCTTCTGCCTCTCAGCCCCTTGCCGATGGTCGTTTTTCTCCAAGTTCGATCAGGCATACCTCCGTGAGGTCTGGCCATGCTGAGAGGGGAAAGGCGTCCCAGGGCCCGCCTGCCAGGGGCCCCCAGGGGCCCGGGAACAATCCTGCCTCTCAGTCCCTTGCCGATGGTCCGTTTTCTCCGAGTTTGATCAGGCACAGACCTCCGTGAGGTCTGGCCATGCTGAGGGGGGGAAGGTGTCCTGGGGACCGCCTGCCAGGGTCCCCCAGGGGCCCGTGGACACTTCTGCCTCTTGGCCCCTTGCCGATGGTTGTTTTTTCCGAGTTTGATCAGGCAGACTTCCATGAGGTCCGGCCATGCTGAGAGGAGGGGAGGCATCCCGGGGCCTGCCTGCCAGGGGCCCCCAAGATCCCGAGGACGCTCCTGCCTCTCAGCCCCTTGCCGATGGTCATTTTTCTCCAAATTTGATCAGGCATACCTCCGTGAGGTCTGGCCATGCAGAGAGGGGAAGGTCGTCCTGGGGCCCACCCGCCAGGGGCCCCCAGGGGCCCGTGGACGCTTCTGCCTCTCGGCCCCTTGTTGATGGTTGTTTTTATCAGGGTTCAATGGTCGTTTTTCTCCGAGTTTGATCAGGCAGACTTCCATGAGGTGTGGCCATGCTTAGAGGCGGAAGGCATCCCGGGGTCCGCCAGCCAGGGGCACTCAGGGGCCCGGGGACGCTCCTGCCTCTCAGCCCCTTGCCGATGGTCCTTTTTCTCCGAGTTTGATCAGGCGCATGTTCGTGGGGCACCCGGTGCTAAATCATTCGTAGACGATCTGGGTCAGGGTTTCGTAAGTAGCAGAGAAGCTACCTCGCTGCGATCTATTGAAAGTCATCCTCTGAGCCAAGCTTTTGTCTCTTTCCGTGCGTGGGCGCCCGTGGAAGCCTCCCTCCATCACACCCAGGGGTGGGTCCCTCTGCCGCCTGGCCGGCGGGAGGGATGCGGAGGGGTAACGTGGGCCTGTGGGAGGCTGCCTCCACCACGTGCCCTTCAGCAGGGGGGCCTCCCCCTCCCGTCCCTGCCCCACCGGGGTGCGGGGATGGGGGCCACACCTTCCCTTGCGGGTCAGCAGGGTGACCAGATGGCCTGGGCCGCCGCCGGCCGGGCCTCCGCTTCCCACTGCTGCATGGGCAAGTCGAGCAGGGAGGCAAACAGCAGCAGCGCCTGGCCACCCTCGCTGGACTGCAAGGGCGACTGGGTACAGCATCCTCCCAGGCCATCCGGGCGCTGGGTCGTCCTGGGTCATCTGGCTGCCTGGCTGCGCGACCAGATTGCCCTGCGGGCAGGGTGACCAGATGGCCCTGTGCGCTGGGCGACCAGATGGCCCTGCGGGCTGGCGGCCGGGCTAACTCCAACTTTTGTCCTTCCCCTAGGTTCTGTAAGCCCCCACTACGTGGGGGCTTAATAGTCAACAAAAATGGGCTCCCCGGGCAGGCCGTCGGGGAGAGGACGTGGCCTGGGCTTAACCCTCCTTGGTTCCGGCCCAGGGTCTGGGTGCTGGGGACAGGGGGGTCCACCGGGAGGCTCTCCCCGGGCCCGGCTAGGGTTGGTAGGCTGGGCCTGGGGCCTGAGCTCCGTCCTGCAAGCCGGCCGAGGTTCCGGGCGTTCATCGGGGCCAAGGGAGGCTCTCCCCGGGCTGGCTAGGGTTTCGGAAGCAGGGACCGGGCCCGGGGCTTGAGCTCCGTCCGGTAGGCTATGGGGTTGCTGGAGCCTCCCCGTCCCGCAAGCCGGCCGAGGTTCCGGGCGTTCATCAGGGCCAAGGGAGGCTCTCCCCGGCCTGGCTAGGGTTTTGGATGCAGGGACCGGGAGCGGGCCCGGGGCTTGAGCTCCGTACGGCCGGCCATGGGTTTGCTGGAGCTTCCCCGTCCTGCAAGCCGGCCGGGGTTCCAGGCGTTCATCCGAGCCAAGGGAGGCTCTTTCTCCGGCCTGGCTAGGGTTTCAGAAGCAGGGACCGGGAGCAGGCCCGGGGCTTGAGCCCCGTCCGGCAGGGCCTGGTGGTGTGGCAATACCCCTCCGTCCTGCAGCCCTGGAGCCCCCGGAACCCTGGAGCCCCCGGAGCACTACAGCCCCTGGAGCCCTGGAGCCCCCCTGGAGCCCTGCAGCCCTGCAGCCCTGCAGCCCCGGAGCCCGGGAGCCATGGAGCCCCCGAGGAGCCCTGCAGCCCCCGAGGAGCCCTGCAGCCCCGGAGCCCTGCAGCCCTGGAGCACCCGGAGCCCTGGAGCCCCCGCAGCCCTACAGCCCCTGGAGCCCTGGAGCCCCCCTGGAGCCCTGCAGCCCTGAAGCCCTGCAGCCCTGGAGCCCGGGAGCCCTGGGCCCCCGAGGAGCCCTGCAGCCCCGGAGCCCTGCATGCCCGGGGCAGGCAGATTGGAGTCATTTCGGTCCCGGCCATCTGGTCGCCCCTCTCGCCTCGGCCATCTGGTCGCCCAAAATGCTTTTCTATGGGGCGACTAGATGGCCGGACTTCCCTGGAAGTCCCTATGAGATGCCATTCGCCTCCAGGATCCGAGCCAGGGCTCCAGGAGGTCGGGCACGTTTGCGCCCTGGGTCCCCTCTGTCACCTCGAGTGCACAGATTACAAGAAAGGGGGGTAATTTTCCTCCGGATTAGTAGGTGCAAGGGTATGCCCAAACACCCTCCCAGGTCTGGTGGTTCCCTGCTGGGGACCAGATGGGCGATGCCCGGGGAACACCTCCCAGGCATCCGGGGCTCCCTCCTCCAGGGCGCAGAGTGGCAAAGTACCCGGGATAGGCTCCATGGGTCCTGGGCCCTGGAGCCCTGGAGCCCTGCTGCCCTGGAGCCCAGCAGCCCCGGAGCCCTGCAGCCCTGGAGCCCTGGAGCCCTGGAGCCCTGGAGCCATGGAGCCCTGCAGCCCCCCGAGCCGTGGAGCCCTGCAGTCCCCGAGCCCTGCAGCCCCGGAGCTCCGGAGCCCTGCAGCTCCTGAGCCCTACAGGCCGAGGCAGGCAGATTGGCGTCCTTTCAGTCCCGGCCATCAGGTCGCCCCTCTCGCCTCGGCCATCTGGTCGCCCGCAATTCTTTCCTATAAGGGGGACTAGATGGCCGGACTTCCCTGGAAGTCCCTATGAGGTGCCATTCGCCTCCCGGATCCCATCCTGGGCTCCAGGAGGTCGGGCACTTTTGTGCCCTGGGTCCCCTCTGTCACCTCGAGTGCACGGATTACAAGAAAGGGGGGTAATTTTCCTCCGGGTTAGTAGGTGCAAGGGTATGCCCAAACACCCTCCCGGGGCTGGTGGTTCCCTGCTGGGGACCAGATGAGCGATTCCCGGGCAGCACCTCCCAGGCATTCGGGGCTCCCTCCTCCGGGCCGCAGAGTGGGAAAGTACCCGGGACGGGCTCCATGGGTCCTGGGCCCTGGAGCCCCGGAGCCCCGGAGCCCTGGAGCCCTGCTGCCCTGAAGCCCTGGAGCCCTGCAGCCCTGGAGCCCTGCAGCCCCGGAGCCCTGCAGCCCCCAGAGCCGTGGAGCCCTGCAGTCCCCGAGCCCTGCATCCCTGCAGCCCCAGAGCCCCGGAGCCCCGGAGCCCCGGAGCCCCGGAGCCCTGGAGCCATGCAGCTCCTGAGCCCTAAAGGCCCGGGGCAGGCAGATTGGTGTCATTTCGGTCCCGGCCATCAGGTCGCCCCTCTCACCACGGCCATCTGGTCGCCCGCAATGCTTTCCTATGGGGCGACTAGATGGCCGGACTTCCCTGGAAGTCCCTATGAGGTGCCATTCACCTCCCGGATCCCATCCTGGGCTCCAGGAGGTCGGGCACTTTTGTGCCCTGGGTCCCCTCTGTCACCTCGAGTGCTTGATTACAAGAAAGGGGGGTAATTTTCCTCCGGATTAGTAGGTGCAAGGGTATGCCCAAACACCCTCCCGGGGCTGGTGGTTCCCTGCTGGGGACCAGATGAGCGATGCCCGGGCAGCACCTCCCAGGCATCCGGGGCTCCCTCCTCCGGGCCGCAGAGTGGGAAAGTACCCAGGACGGGCTCCATGGGTCCTGGGCCCTGGAGCGCCGGAGCCCTGGAGCCCTGCTGCCCTGAAGCCCCAGAGCCCTGGAGCCCTGCAGCCCTGGAGCCCTGCAGCCCCGGAGCCCTGCAGCCCCCAGAGCCGTGGAGCCCTGCAGTCCCCGAGCCCTGCATCCCTGCAGCCCCAGAGCCCCGGAGCCCCGGAGCCCTGGAGCCCTGCAGCTCCTGAGCCCTAAAGGCCCGGGGCAGGCAGATTGGCGTCATTTCGGTCCCGGCCATCTGGTCGGCCCTCTCGCCACGGCCATCTGGTCGCCCGCAATGCTTTCCTATGGGGCGACTAGATGGCCGGACTTCCCTGGAAGTCCCTATGAGATGCCATTCGCCTCCCGGATCCCAGCCAGGGCTCCAGGAGGTCGGGCACGTTCGTGCCCTGGGTCCCCTCTGTCACCTCGAGTGCACAGATTACAAGAAAGGGGGGTAATTTTCCTCCGGATTAGTAGGTGCAAGGGTATGCCCAAACACCCTCCCAGGTCTGGTGGTTCCCTGCTGGGGACCAGATGGGCGATGCCCGGGGAACACCTCCCAGGCATCCGGGGCTCCCTCCTCCGGGCCGCAGAGTGGCAAAGTACCCGGGATAGGCTCCATGGGTCCTGGGCCCTGGAGCCCTGCTGCCCTGGAGCCCAGGAGCCCTGCAGCCCCGGAGCCCTGCAGCCCTGGAGCACCCGGAGCCCTGGAGCCCCCGGAGCCCTACAGCCCCTGGAGCCCTGGAGCCCCCCCGGAGCCCTGCAGCCCTGAAGCCCTGCAGCCCTGGAGCCCGGGAGCCCTGGGCCCCCGAGGAGCCCTGCAGCCCCGGAGCCCCGGAGCCCTGCATGCCCGGGGCAGGCAGATTGGAGTCATTTCGGTCCCGGCCATCTGGTCGCCCCTCTCGCCTCGGCCATCTGGTCGCCCAAAATGCTTTTCTATGGGGCGACTAGATGGCCGGACTTCCCTGGAAGTCCCTATGAGGTGCCATTCACCTCCCGGATCCCATCCTGGGCTCCAGGAGGTCGGGCACTTTTGTGCCCTGGGTCCCCTCTGTCACCTCGAGTGCACAGATTACAAGAAAGGGGGGTAATTTTCCTCCGGATTAGTAGGTGCAAGGGTATGCCCAAACACCCTCCCAGGTCTGGTGGTTCCCTGCTGGGGACCAGATGGGCGATGCCCGGGGAACACCTCCCAGGCATCCGGGGCTCCCTCCTCCAGGGCGCAGAGTGGCAAAGTACCCGGGATAGGCTCCATGGGTCCTGGGCCCTGGAGCCCTGGAGCCCTGCTGCCCTGGAGCCCAGCAGCCCCGGAGCCCTGCAGCCCTGGAGCCCTGGAGCCCTGGAGCCCTGGAGCCACGGAGCCCTGCAGCCCCCCGAGCCGTGGAGCCCTGCAGTCCCCGAGCCCTGCAGCCCCGGAGCTCCGGAGCCCTGCAGCTCCTGAGCCCTACAGGCCGAGGCAGGCAGATTGGCGTCCTTTCAGTCCCGGCCATCAGGTCGCCCCTCTCGCCTCGGCCATCTGGTCGCCCGCAATTCTTTCCTATAAGGGGGACTAGATGGCCGGACTTCCCTGGAAGTCCCTATGAGGTGCCATTCGCCTCCCGGATCCCATCCTGGGCTCCAGGAGGTCGGGCACTTTTGTGCCCTGGGTCCCCTCTGTCACCTCGAGTGCACGGATTACAAGAAAGGGGGGTAATTTTCCTCCGGGTTAGTAGGTGCAAGGGTATGCCCAAACACCCTCCCGGGGCTGGTGGTTCCCTGCTGGGGACCAGATGAGCGATTCCCGGGCAGCACCTCCCAGGCATTCGGGGCTCCCTCCTCCGGGCCGCAGAGTGGGAAAGTACCCGGGACGGGCTCCATGGGTCCTGGGCCCTGGAGCCCCGGAGCCCCGGAGCCCTGGAGCCCTGCTGCCCTGAAGCCCTGGAGCCCTGCAGCCCTGGAGCCCTGCAGCCCCGGAGCCCTGCAGCCCCCAGAGCCGTGGAGCCCTACAGTCCCCGAGCCCTGCATCCCTGCAGCCCCAGAGCCCCGGAGCCCCGGAGCCCCGGAGCCCTGGAGCCATGCAGCTCCTGAGCCCTAAAGGCCCGGGGCAGGCAGATTGGTGTCATTTCGGTCCCGGCCATCAGGTCGCCCCTCTCACCACGGCCATCTGGTCGCCCGCAATGCTTTCCTATGGGGCGACTAGATGGCCGGACTTCCCTGGAAGTCCCTATGAGGTGCCATTCACCTCCCGGATCCCATCCTGGGCTCCAGGAGGTCGGGCACTTTTGTGCCCTGGGTCCCCTCTGTCACCTCGAGTGCTTGATTACAAGAAAGGGGGGTAATTTTCCTCCGGATTAGTAGGTGCAAGGGTATGCCCAAACACCCTCCCGGGGCTGGTGGTTCCCTGCTGGGGACCAGATGAGCGATGCCCGGGCAGCACCTCCCAGGCATCCGGGGCTCCCTCCTCCGGGCCGCAGAGTGGGAAAGTACCCAGGACGGGCTCCATGGGTCCTGGGCCCTGGAGCGCCGGAGCCCTGGAGCCCTGCTGCCCTGAAGCCCCAGAGCCCTGGAGCCCTGCAGCCCTGGAGCCCTGCAGCCCCGGAGCCCTGCAGCCCCCAGAGCCGTGGAGCCCTGCAGTCCCCGAGCCCTGCATCCCTGCAGCCCCAGAGCCCCGGAGCCCCTGAGCCCTGGAGCCCTGCAGCTCCTGAGCCCTAAAGGCCCGGGGCAGGCAGATTGGCGTCATTTCGGTCCCGGCCATCTGGTCGGCCCTCTCGCCACGGCCATCTGGTCGCCGGCAATGCTTTCCTATGGGGCGACTAGATGGCCGGACTTCCCTGGAAGTCCCTATGAGATGCCATTCGCCTCCCGGATCCCAGCCAGGGCTCCAGGAGGTCGGGCACGTTCGTGCCCTGGGTCCCCTCTGTCACCTCGAGTGCACAGATTACAAGAAAGGGGGGTAATTTTCCTCCGGATTAGTAGGTGCAAGGGTATGCCCAAACACCCTCCCAGGTCTGGTGGTTCCCTGCTGGGGACCAGATGGGCGATGCCCGGGGAACACCTCCCAGGCATCCGGGGCTCCCTCCTCCGGGCCGCAGAGTGGCAAAGTACCCGGGATAGGCTCCATGGGTCCTGGGCCCTGGAGCCCTGCTGCCCTGGAGCCCAGCAGCCCTGGAGCCCCGGAGCCCTGCAGCCCTGGAGCCCTGGAGCCCTGGAGCCCTGGAGCCCCGGAGCCCTGCAGCCCCCCGAGCCGTGGAGTCCTGCAGTCCCGAGCCCTGCAGCCCCGGAGCCCTGCAGCTCCTGAGCCCTACAGGCCCGAGGCAGGCAGATTGGCGTTCTTTCGGTCCGGGCCATCAGGTCGCCCCTCTCGCCTCGGCCATCTGGTCGCCCGCAATTCTTTCCTATGGGGCGACTAGATGGCCGGACTTCCCTGGAAGTCCCTATGAGGTGCCATTCGCCTCCCGGATCCCATCCTGGGCTCCAGGAGGTCGGGCACTTTTGTGCCCTGGGTCCCCTCTGTCACCTCGAGTGCACGGATTACAAGAAAGGGGGGTAATTTTCCTCCGGATTAGTACGTGCAAGGGTATGCCCAAACACCCTCCCGGGGCTGGTGGTCCCTGCTGGGGACCAGATGAGCGATGCCCGGGCAGCACCTCCCAGGCATTCGGGGCTCCCTCCTCCGGGCCGCAGAGTGGGAAAGTACCCGGGACGGGCTCCATGGGTCCCGGGCCCTGGAGCCCCGGAGCCCTGGAGTCCTGCTGCCCTGAAGCCCCAGAGCCCTGGAGCCCTTTAGCACTGGAGCCCTGGAGCCCTGGAGCCCTGCAGCCCCGGAGCCCTGCAGCCCCCCGAGCCGTGGAGCCCTGCAGTCCCCGAGCCCTGCATCCCTGCAGCCCCAGAGCCCCGGAGCCCTGGAACCCTGCAGCTCCTGAGCCCTAAAGGCCCGGGGCAGGCAGATTGGCGTCATTTCGGTCCCGGCCATCTGGTCGCCCCTCTCGCCACGGCCATCTGGTCACCCGCAATGCTTTCCTATGGGGCGACTAGATGGCCGGATTTCCCTGGAAGTCCCTATGAGATGCCATTCGCCTCCCGGATCCGAGACAGGGCTCCAGGAGGTCGGGCACGTTTGCGCCCTGGGTCCCCTCTGTCACCTCGAGTGCACAGATTACAAGAAAGGGGGGTAATTTTCCTCCGGATTAGTAGGTGCAAGGGTATGCCCAAACACCCTAACAGGTCTGGTGGTTCCCTGCTGGGGACCAGATGGGCGATGCCCGGGAACACCTCCCAGGCATCCGGGGCTCCCTCCTCCGGGCCGCAGAGTGGCAAAGTACCCGGGAAAGGCTCCATGGGTCCTGGGCCCTGGAGCCCTGGAGCACTGCTGCCCTGGAGCCCAGCAGCCCCGGAGCCCTGCAGCCCTGGAGCCCTGGAGCTCTGGAGCCCCGGAGCCCTGCAGCCCCCCGAGCCGTGGAGTCCTGCATTCCCCGAGCCCTGCAGCCCCGGAGCCCTGCAGCTCCTGAGCCCTACAGGCCCGAGGCAGGCAGATTGGCGTCCTTTCGGTCCCGGGCATCAGGTCGCCCCTCTCGCCTCGGCCATCTGGTCGCCCGCAATTCTTTCCTATGGGGCGACTAGATGGCCGGACTTCCCTGGAAGTCCCTATGAGGTGCCATTCGCCTCCCTGATCCCATCCTGGGCTCCAGGAGGTCGGGCACTTTTGTGCCCTGGGTCCCCTCTGTCACCTCGAGTGCACGGATTACAAGAAAGGGGGGTAATTTTCCTCCGGATTAGTACGTGCAAGGGTATGCCCAAACACCCTCCCGGGGCTGGTGGTCCCTGCTGGGGACCAGATGAGCGATGCCCGGGCAGCACCTCCCAGGCATTCGGGGCTCCCTCCTCCGGGCCGCAGAGTGGGAAAGTACCCGGGACGGGCTCCATGGGTCCCGGGCCCTGGAGCCCCGGAGCCCTGGAGCCCTGCTGCCCTGAAGCCCCAGAGCCCTGGAGCCCTGCAGCACTGGAGCCCTGGAGCCCTGGAGCCCTGGAGCCCTGCAGCCCCGGAGCCCTGCAGCCCCCCGAGCCGTGGAGCCCTGCAGTCCCCGAGCCCTGCATCCCTGCAGCCCCAGGGCCCCGGAGCCCCGGAGCCCTGGAGCCCTGCAGCTCCTGAGCCCTAAAGGCCCGGGGCAGGCAGATTGGCGTCATTTCGGTCCCGGCCATCTGGTCGCCCCTCTCGCCACGGCCATCTGGTCGCCCGCAATGCTTTCCTATGGGGCGACTAGATGGCCGGATTTCCCTGGAAGTCCCTATGAGATGCCATTCGCCTCCCGGATCCGAGACAGGGCTCCAGGAGGTCGGGCACGTTTGCGCCCTGGGTCCCCTCTGTCACCTCGAGTGCACAGATTACAAGAAAGGGGGGTAATTTTCCTCCGGATTAGTAGGTGCAAGGGTATGCCCAAACACCCTCCCAGGTCTGGTGGTTCCCTGCTGGGGACCAGATGGGCGATGCCCGGGGAACACCTCCCAGGCATCCGGGGCTCCCTCCTCCAGGGCACAGAGTGGCAAAGTACCCGGGATAGGCTCCATGGGTCCTGGGCCCTGGAGCCCTGGAGCCCTGCTGCCCTGGAGCCCAGCAGCCCCGGAGTCCTGCAGCCCTGCAGCCCTGGAGCCCTGGAGCCCTGAAGCCCTGCGGCCCCCCGAGCCGTGGAGCCCTGCAGTCCCCGAGCCCTGCAGCCCCGGAGCTCCGGAGCCCTGCAGCTCCTGAGCCCTACAGGCCGAGGCAGGCAGATTGGCGTCCTTTCGGTCCCGGCCATCAGGTCGCCCCTCTCGCCTCGGCCATCTGGTCGCCCGCAATTCTTTTCTATGGGGCGACTAGATGGCCGGACTTCCCTGGAAGTCCCTATGAGGTGCCATTCGCCTCCCGGATCCCATCCTGGGCTCCAGGAGGTCGGGCACTTTTGTGCCCTGGGTCCCCTCTGTCACCTCGAGTGCACAGATTACAAAAAAGGGGGGTAATTTTCCTCCGGATTAGTAGGTGCAAGGGTATGCCCAACACCCTCCCGGGGCTGGTGGTTCCCTGCTGGGGACCAGATGAGCGATGCCAGGGCAGCACCTACCAGGCATTCGGGGCTCCCTCCTCCGGGCCGCAGAGTGGGAAAGTACCAGGGACGGGCTCCATGGGTCCTGGGCCCTGGAGCCCCGGAGCCCCGGAGCCCTGCTGCCCTGAAGCCCCAGAGCCCTGGAGCCCCGCAGCCCTGGAGCCCTGCAGCCCCGGAGCCCTGCAGCCCCCAGAGCCGTGGAGCCCTGCAGTCCCCGAGCCCTGCATCCCTGCAGCCCCAGAGCCCCGGAGCCCCGGAGCCCCGGAGCCCCGGAGCCCTGGAGCCATGCAGCTCCTGAGCCCTAAAGGCCCGGGGCAGGCAGATTGGTGTCATTTCGGTCCCGGCCATCAGGTCGCCCCTCTCACCACGGCCATCTGGTCGCCCGCAATGCTTTCCTATGGGGCGACTAGATGGCCGGACTTCCCTGGAAGTCCCTATGAGGTGCCATTCACCTCCCGGATCCCATCCTGGGCTCCAGGAGGTCGGGCACTTTTGTGCCCTGGGTCCCCTCTGTCACCTCGAGTGCTTGATTACAAGAAAGGGGGGTAATTTTCCTCCGGATTAGTAGGTGCAAGGGTATGCCCAAACACCCTCCCGGGGCTGGTGGTTCCCTGCTGGGGACCAGATGAGCGATGCCCGGGCAGCACCTCCCAGGCATCCGGGGCTCCCTCCTCCGGGCCGCAGAGTGGGAAAGTACCCAGGACGGGCTTCATGGGTCCTGGGCCCTGGAGCGCCGGAGCCCTGGAGCCCTGCTGCCCTGAAGCCCCAGAGCCCTGGAGCCCTGCAGCCCTGGAGCCCTGCAGCCCCGGAGCCCTGCAGCCCCCAGAGCCGTGGAGCCCTGCAGTCCCCGAGCCCTGCATCCCTGCAGCCCCAGAGCCCCGGAGCCCCGGAGCCCTGGAGCCCTGCAGCTCCTGAGCCCTAAAGGCCCGGGGCAGGCAGATTGGCGTCATTTCGGTCCCGGCCATCTGGTCGGCCCTCTCGCCACGGCCATCTGGTCGCCCGCAATGCTTTCCTATGGGGCGACTAGATGGCCGGACTTCCCTGGAAGTCCCTATGAGATGCCATTCGCCTCCCGGATCCCAGCCAGGGCTCCAGGAGGTCGGGCACGTTCGTGCCCTGGGTCCCCTCTGTCACCTCGAGTGCACAGATTACAAGAAAGGGGGGTAATTTTCCTCCGGATTAGTAGGTGCAAGGGTATGCCCAAACACCCTCCCAGGTCTGGTGGTTCCCTGCTGGGGACCAGATGGGCGATGCCCGGGGAACACCTCCCAGGCATCCGGGGCTCCCTCCTCCGGGCCGCAGAGTGGCAAAGTACCCGGGATAGGCTCCATGGGTCCTGGGCCCTGGAGCCCTGCTGCCCTGGAGCCCAGCAGCCCTGGAGCCCCGGAGCCCTGCAGCCCTGGAGCCCTGGAGCCCTGGAGCCCTGGAGCCCCGGAGCCCTGCAGCCCCCCGAGCCGTGGAGTCCTGCAGTCCCGAGCCCTGCAGCCCCGGAGCCCTGCAGCTCCTGAGCCCTACAGGCCCGAGGCAGGCAGATTGGCGTTCTTTCGGTCCGGGCCATCAGGTCGCCCCTCTCGCCTCGGCCATCTGGTCGCCCGCAATTCTTTCCTATGGGGCGACTAGATGGCCGGACTTCCCTGGAAGTCCCTATGAGGTGCCATTCGCCTCCCGGATCCCATCCTGGGCTCCAGGAGGTCGGGCACTTTTGTGCCCTGGGTCCCCTCTGTCACCTCGAGTGCACGGATTACAAGAAAGGGGGGTAATTTTCCTCCGGATTAGTACGTGCAAGGGTATGCCCAAACACCCTCCCGGGGCTGGTGGTCCCTGCTGGGGACCAGATGAGCGATGCCCGGGCAGCACCTCCCAGGCATTCGGGGCTCCCTCCTCCGGGCCGCAGAGTGGGAAAGTACCCGGGACGGGCTCCATGGGTCCCGGGCCCTGGAGCCCCGGAGCCCTGGAGTCCTGCTGCCCTGAAGCCCCAGAGCCCTGGAGCCCTTTAGCACTGGAGCCCTGGAGCCCTGGAGCCCTGCAGCCCCGGAGCCCTGCAGCCCCCCGAGCTGTGGAGCCCTGCAGTCCCCGAGCCCTGCATCCCTGCAGCCCCAGAGCCCCGGAGCCCTGGAACCCTGCAGCTCCTGAGCCCTAAAGGCCCGGGGCAGGCAGATTGGCGTCATTTCGGTCCCGGCCATCTGGTCGCCCCTCTCGCCACGGCCATCTGGTCACCCGCAATGCTTTCCTATGGGGCGACTAGATGGCCGGATTTCCCTGGAAGTCCCTATGAGATGCCATTCGCCTCCCGGATCCGAGACAGGGCTCCAGGAGGTCGGGCACGTTTGCGCCCTGGGTCCCCTCTGTCACCTCGAGTGCACAGATTACAAGAAAGGGGGGTAATTTTCCTCCGGATTAGTAGGTGCAAGGGTATGCCCAAACACCCTCCCAGGTCTGGTGGTTCCCTGCTGGGGACCAGATGGGCGATGCCCGGGAACACCTCCCAGGCATCCGGGGCTCCCTCCTCCGGGCCGCAGAGTGGCAAAGTACCCGGGAAAGGCTCCATGGGTCCTGGGCCCTGGAGCCCTGCTGCCCTGGAGCCCAGCAGCCCCGGAGCCCTGCAGCCCTGGAGCCCTGCAGCCCCCCGAGCCGTGAAGCCCTGCAGTCCCCGAGCCCTGCAGCCCCGGAGCCCCGGAGCCCTGCAGCTCCTGAGCCCTACAGGCCCGAGGCAGGCAGATGGGCGTCCTTTCGGTCCCGGCCATCAGGTCGCCCCTCTCGCCTCGGCCATCTGGTCGGCCGCAATTCTTTCCTATGGGGCGACTAGATGGCCGGACTTCCCTGGAAGTCCTTATGAGGGGCCATTCGCCTCCCGGATCCCATCCTGGGCTCCAGGAGGTTGGGCACTTTTGTGCCCTGGGTCCCCTCTGTCACCTCGAGTGCACAGATTACAAGAAAGGGGGGTAATTTTCCTCCGGATTAGTAGGTGCAGGGGTATGCCCAAACACCCTCCCGGGGCTGGTGGTTCCCTGCTGGGGACCAGATGAGCGATGCCCGGGCAGCACCTCCCAGGCATTCGGGGCTCCCTCCTTCGGGCCGCAGAGTGGGAAAGTACCCGGGACGGGCTCCATGGGTCCCGGGCCATGGAGGCCCGAAACCTTGGAGCCCAGCAGCCCAGCAGCCCCGGAGGCCTGGAGCCCTGGAGCAATGGAGCCCCGGAACCCTGCAGCCCTGCTGCCCTGGAGCCCCCGAGCCCTGGAGCCCTGCAGCCCTGCAGCCCCGGAGCCCTGCAGCCCCCCGAGCCTTGGAGCCCTGCAGTCCCCGAGCCCTGCATCCCTGCAGCCCCAGAGCCCCGGAGGCCCGGAGGCCCGGAGGCACAGAGCCCCGGAGCCCCAGAGCCCCGAGCTGGGTGCTCGGGCCCTGGGCCCTGTCCCCCGGCCTGCTGCACTGCCAAGAGCCCAGGTCGGGGTTCGTTGTGCCCGGGCAGTCCTCCCTGCTTGTCAAAGTGCCAGGGGGCCCCGGGTCGGAGGGCCTGTCGGGGCCCCCTGGGAGCCTCCATGGCTGGGGCCCAGCTGGGGCTTTGGGGCTCTGGGCCTCCGGTCGGCCATGCCGCGGAGCCCGCTGACTCCTTCGTTGGGGCACAGGGTGTCCAGACGGCTCCTCTTTCATCTGGTCGCCCCGATTCCCTCGGCCATCTGGTCGACCACAATGCTTTCCTATGGGGCGACCAGATGACCGAACTTCCCTGGAAGTCCCGATGAGGTGCCATTCGCCTCCCGGATCCCAGCCAGGGCTCCAGGAGGTCGGGCTCGTTCGTCGCTTGGGTCCCCTATGTGACCTCGAGTGCACAGATTACAAGAAAGGGGGGTAATGTTCCTCCGGATTACTAGGGAGAGGGTCAGTCAGACCTCCGGAGATTCTGAATCAGGGGAAAGCAGCCCTGGGGCCTGCCCGCCGGGGCCCCCATGTCCTGGGGACACTCTTGCCTCTCAGCCCATTGCCGATGGTCCTTTTTCACCGAGTTTGAGGGGGAAGGTGTCCCGGGGCCCGCCTGCCAGGGGCCCCCAGGGGCCCAGGGACGCTTCTGCCTCTCTGCCCCTTGCCGATGGTCGTTTTTCTCCGAGTTCGATGGTTGTTTTTCTCCGAGTTTGATCAGGCAGACTTCCATGAGGTCTGGCCATGCTGAGAGGGGGGATGCGTCCCGGGGCCCAACTGCCAGGGGCCCCCAGGGGCCCGGGGATGCTTCTGCCTCTCAGCCCCTTGCCGATGGTCGTTTTTCTCCGAGTTTGATCAGGCATACCTCTGTGAGGTCTGGCCTTGCTGAGAGGGAAAAGGCGTCCTGGGGCCCACCTGCCAGGGGCCCCCAGGGGCCCGGGGACGCTTCTGCCTCTCAGCCCCTTGCCGATGGTCGTTTTTCTCCGAGTTCGATGGTCATTTTTCTCCGAGTTTGATCAGGCAGACTTCCATGAGGTCTGGCCATGCTGAGAGGGGGGAAGCGTCCCGGGGCCCACCCGCCAGGGGCCCCCAGGGGCCTGGGGACGCTTCTGCCTCTAAGCCCCTTGCCGATGGTCGTTTTTCTCCGAGTTCGATCAGGTATACCTCCGTGAGGTCTGGCCATGCTGAGAGGGGAATCGCGTCCCGGGGGCTGCCAGGGACCCCCAGGGGCCCGGGGACGCTTCTGCCTCTCAGCCCCTTGCCGATGGTCGTTTTTCTCCGAGTTCGATGGTTGTTTTTCTCCGAGTTTGATCAGGCAGACTTCCATGAGGTCTGGCCATGCTGAGAGGGGAAAGGCGTCCCAGGGCCCACCTGCCAGGGGCCCCCAGGGGCCCGGGGAAGCTTCTGCCTCTCAGCCCCTTGCCGATGTTTGTTTTTCTCCGAGTTCGATGGTAGTTTTTCTCCGAGTTTGATCAGGCAGACTTCCATGAGGTCTGGCCATGCTGAGAGGGGGAAGGCGTCCCGGGGCCCACCGGCCAGGGGCCCCCAGGGGCCCGGGGACGCTTCTGCCTCTCAGCCCCTTGCCGATGGTCGTTTTTATCAGGGTTCGATGGTCGTTTTTCTAAGAGTTTGATGAGGCAGACTTCCATGAGGTCTGGCCATGCTGAGAGGGGGAAGGTGCCCGGGGCCGACCCGCCAGGGGCCCCCAGGGGCCTGGGGACGCTTCTGCCTCTCAGCCCCTTGCCGATGGTCGTTTTTCTCCGAGTTCGATCAGGCATACCTCCGTGAGGTCTGGCCATGCTGAGAGGGGAAAGGCGTCCCAGGGCCCGCCTGCCAGGGGCCCCCAGGGGCCCGGGAACAATCCTGCCTCTCGGCCCCTTGTCGATGGTCGTTTATATCAGGGTTCGATGGTCGTTTTTCTAAGAGTTTGATGAGGCAGACTTCCATGATGTCTGGCCATGCTGAGAGGGGGAAGGCATCCCGGGGTCCACCCGCCAGGGGCCCCCAGGGGCCCGGGACGCTTCTGCCTCTCAGCCCCTTGCCGATGGTCGTTTTTCTCCGAGTTCGATGGTCGTTTTTCTCCGAGTTTGATCAGGCAGACTTCCATGAGGTCTGGCCATGCTGAGAGGGGGGATGCGTCCCGGGGCCCACCCGCCAGGGGCCCCCAGGGGCCCGGGGACGCTTCTGCCTCTCAGCCCCTTGCCGATGGTCGTTTTTCTCCGAGTTTGATCAGGCATACCTCTGTGAGGTCTGGCCTTGCTGAGAGGGAAAAGGAGTCCTGGGGCCCGCCTGCCAGGGGCCCCCAGGGGCCCGGGGACGCTTCTGCCTCTCAGCCCCTTGCCGATGGTTGTTTTTCTCCGAGTTCGATGGTCGTTTTTCTCCGAGTTTGATCAGGCAGACTTCCATGAGGTCTGGCCATGGTGAGAGGGGGGAAGCGTCCCGGGGCCCACCCGCCAGGGGCCCCCAGGGGCCCGGGGACGCTTCTGCCTCTCAGCCCCTTGCCGATGGTCGTTTTTCTCCGAGTTTGATCAGGCAGACTTCCATGAGGTCTGGCCATGGTGAGAGGGGGGAAGCGTCCCGGGGCCCACCCGCCAGGGGCCCCCAGGGGCCCGGGGACGCTTCTGCCTCTCAGCCCCTTGCCGATGGTCGTTTTTCTCCGAGTTTGATCAGGTATACCTCCGTGAGGTCTGGCCATGCTGAGAGGGGAAAGGCGTCCCGGGGGCTGCCAGGGACCCCCAGGGGCCCGGGGACGCTTCTGCCTCTCAGCCCCTTGCCGATGGTCGTTTTTCTCCGAGTTCGATGGTTGTTTTTCTCCGAGTTTGATCAGGCAGACTTCCATGAGGTCTGGCCATGCTGAGAGGGGGAAGGCGTCCCGGGACCCACCCGCCAGGGGCCCCCAGGGGCCCGGGGACGCTTCTGCCTCTCAGCCCCTTGCCGATGGTCGTTTTTCTCCGAGTTCGATCAGGCATACCTCCGTGAGGTCTGGCCATGCTGAGAGGGGAAAGGCGTCCCAGGGCCCGCCTGCCAGGGGCCCCCAGGGGCCCGGGGAAGCTTCTGCCTCTCAGCCCCTTGCCGATGTTTGTTTTTCTCCGAGTTCGATGGTAGTTTTTCTCCGAGTTTGATCAGGCAGACTTCCATGAGGTCTGGCCATGCTGAGAGGGGGAAGGCGTCCCGGGGCCCACCCGCCAGGGGCCCCCAGGGGCCCGGGGAAGCTTCTGCCTCTCAGCCCCTTGCCGATGGTCGTTTTTCTCCGAGTTCGATCAGGCATACCTCCGTGAGGTCCGGCCATGCTGAGAGGGGAAAGGCGTCCCAGGGCCCGCCTGCCAGGGGCCCCCAGGGGCCCAGGGAAGCTTCTGCCTCTCAGCCCCTTGCCGATGTTTGTTTTTCTCCGAGTTCGATGGTAGTTTTTCTCCGAGTTTGATCAGGCAGACTTCCATGAGGTCTGGCCATGCTGAGAGGGGGAAGGCGTCCCGAGGCCCACCCGCCAGGGGCCCCCAGGGGCCCGGGGACGCTTCTGCCTCTCAGCCCCTTGCCGATGGTCGTTTTTCTCCAAGTTCGATCAGGCATACCTCCGTGAGGTCTGGCCATGCTGAGAGGGGAAAGGCGTCCCAGGGCCCGCCTGCCAGGGGCCCCCAGGGGCCCGGGAACAATCCTGCCTCTCAGTCCCTTGCCGATGGTCCGTTTTCTCCGAGTTTGATCAGGCACAGACCTCCGTGAGGTCTGGCCATGCTGAGGGGGGGAAGGTGTCCTGGGGACCGCCTGCCAGGGTCCCCCAGGGGCCCGTGGACACTTCTGCCTCTTGGCCCCTTGCCGATGGTTGTTTTTTCCGAGTTTGATCAGGCAGACTTCCATGAGGTCCGGCCATGCTGAGAGGAGGGGAGGCATCCCGGGGCCTGCCTGCCAGGGGCCCCCAAGATCCCGAGGACGCTCCTGCCTCTCAGCCCCTTGCCGATGGTCATTTTTCTCCAAATTTGATCAGGCATACCTCCGTGAGGTCTGGCCATGCAGAGAGGGGAAGGTCGTCCTGGGGCCCACCCGCCAGGGGCCCCCAGGGGCCCGTGGACGCTTCTGCCTCTCGGCCCCTTGTTGATGGTTGTTTTTATCAGGGTTCAATGGTCGTTTTTCTCCGAGTTTGATCAGGCAGACTTCCATGAGGTGTGGCCATGCTTAGAGGCGGAAGGCATCCCGGGGTCCGCCAGCCAGGGGCACTCAGGGGCCCGGGGACGCTCCTGCCTCTCAGCCCCTTGCCGATGGTCCTTTTTCTCCGAGTTTGATCAGGCGCATGTTCGTGGGGCACCCGGTGCTAAATCATTCGTAGACGATCTGGGTCAGGGTTTCGTAAGTAGCAGAGAAGCTACCTCGCTGCGATCTATTGAAAGTCATCCTCTGAGCCAAGCTTTTGTCTCTTTCCGTGCGTGGGCGCCCGTGGAAGCCTCCCTCCATCACACCCAGGGGTGGGTCCCTCTGCCGCCTGGCCGGCGGGAGGGATGCGGAGGGGTAACGTGGGCCTGTGGGAGGCTGCCTCCACCACGTGCCCTTCAGCAGGGGGGCCTCCCCCTCCCGTCCCTGCCCCACCGGGGTGCGGGGATGGGGGCCACACCTTCCCTTGCGGGTCAGCAGGGTGACCAGATGGCCTGGGCCGCCGCCGGCCGGGCCTCCGCTTCCCACTGCTGCATGGGCAAGTCGAGCAGGGAGGCAAACAGCAGCAGCGCCTGGCCACCCTCGCTGGACTGCAAGGGCGACTGGGTACAGCATCCTCCCAGGCCATCCGGGCGCTGGGTCGTCCTGGGTCATCTGGCTGCCTGGCTGCGCGACCAGATTGCCCTGCGGGCAGGGTGACCAGATGGCCCTGTGCGCTGGGCGACCAGATGGCCCTGCGGGCTGGCGGCCGGGCTAACTCCAACTTTTGTCCTTCCCCTAGGTTCTGTAAGCCCCCACTACGTGGGGGCTTAATAGTCAACAAAAATGGGCTCCCCGGGCAGGCCGTCGGGGAGAGGACGTGGCCTGGGCTTAACCCTCCTTGGTTCCGGCCCAGGGTCTGGGTGCTGGGGACAGGGGGGTCCACCGGGAGGCTCTCCCCGGGCCCGGCTAGGGTTGGTAGGCTGGGCCTGGGGCCTGAGCTCCGTCCTGCAAGCCGGCCGAGGTTCCGGGCGTTCATCGGGGCCAAGGGAGGCTCTCCCCGGGCTGGCTAGGGTTTCGGAAGCAGGGACCGGGCCCGGGGCTTGAGCTCCGTCCGGTAGGGTATGGGGTTGCTGGAGCCTCCCCGTCCCGCAAGCCGGCCGAGGTTCCGGGCGTTCATCAGGGCCAAGGGAGGCTCTCCCCGGCCTGGCTAGGGTTTTGGATGCAGGGACCGGGAGCGGGCCCGGGGCTTGAGCTCCGTACGGCCGGCCATGGGTTTGCTGGAGCTTCCCCGTCCTGCAAGCCGGCCGGGGTTCCAGGCGTTCATCCGAGCCAAGGGAGGCTCTTTCTCCGGCCTGGCTAGGGTTTCAGAAGCAGGGACCGGGAGCAGGCCCGGGGCTTGAGCCCCGACCGGCAGGGCCTGGTGGTGTGGCAATACCCCTCCGTCCTGCAGCCCTGGAGCCCCCGGAACCCTGGAGCCCCCGGAGCACTACAGCCCCTGGAGCCCTGGAGCCCCCCTGGAGCCCTGCAGCTCTGCAGCCCTGCAGCCCCGGAGCCCGGGAGCCATGGAGCCCCCGAGGAGCCCTGCAGCCCCCGAGGAGCCCTGCAGCCCCGGAGCCCTGCAGCCCTGGAGCACCCGGAGCCCTGGAGCCCCCGCAGCCCTACAGCCCCTGGAGCCCTGGAGCCCCCCCGGAGCCCTGCAGCCCTGGAGCCCGGGAGCCCTGGGCCCCCGAGGAGCCCTGCAGCCCCGGAGCCCTGCATGCCCGGGGCAGGCAGATTGGAGTCATTTCGGTCCCGGCCATCTGGTCGCCCCTCTCGCCTCGGCCATCTGGTCGCCCAAAATGCTTTTCTATGGGGCGACTAGATGGCCGGACTTCCCTGGAAGTCCCTATGAGATGCCATTCGCCTCCAGGATCCGAGCCAGGGCTCCAGGAGGTCGGGCACGTTTGCGCCCTGGGTCCCCTCTGTCACCTCGAGTGCACAGATTACAAGAAAGGGGGGTAATTTTCCTCCGGATTAGTAGGTGCAAGGGTATGCCCAAACACCCTCCCAGGTCTGGTGGTTCCCTGCTGGGGACCAGATGGGCGATGCCTGGGGAACACCTCCCAGGCATCCGGGGCTCCCTCCTCCAGGGCGCAGAGTGGCAAAGTACCCGGGATAGGCTCCATGGGTCCTGGGCCCTGGAGCCCTGGAGCCCTGCTGCCCTGGAGCCCAGCAGCCCCGGAGCCCTGCAGCCCTGGAGCCCTGGAGCCCTGGAGCCCTGGAGCCATGGAGCCCTGCAGCCCCCCGAGCCGTGGAGCCCTGCAGTCCCCGAGCCCTGCAGCCCCGGAGCTCCGGAGCCCTGCAGCTCCTGAGCCCTACAGGCCGAGGCAGGCAGATTGGCGTCCTTTCAGTCCCGGCCATCAGGTCGCCCCTCTCGCCTCGGCCATCTGGTCGCCCGCAATTCTTTCCTATAAGGGGGACTAGATGGCCGGACTTCCCTGGAAGTCCCTATGAGGTGCCATTCGCCTCCCGGATCCCATCCTGGGCTCCAGGAGGTCGGGCACTTTTGTGCCCTGGGTCCCCTCTGTCACCTCGAGTGCACGGATTACAAGAAAGGGGGGTAATTTTCCTCCGGGTTAGTAGGTGCAAGGGTATGCCCAAACACCCTCCCGGGGCTGGTGGTTCCCTGCTGGGGACCAGATGAGCGATTCCCGGGCAGCACCTCCCAGGCATTCGGGGCTCCCTCCTCCGGGCCGCAGAGTGGGAAAGTACCCGGGACGGGCTCCATGGGTCCTGGGCCCTGGAGCCCCGGAGCCCCGGAGCCCTGGAGCCCTGCTGCCCTGAAGCCCTGGAGCCCTGCAGCCCTGGAGCCCTGCAGCCCCGGAGCCCTGCAGCCCCCAGAGCCGTGGAGCCCTGCAGTCCCTGAGCCCTGCATCCCTGCAGCCCCAGAGCCCCGGAGCCCCGGAGCCCCGGAGCCCCGGAGCCCTGGAGCCATGCAGCTCCTGAGCCCTAAAGGCCCGGGGCAGGCAGATTGGTGTCATTTCGGTCCCGGCCATCAGGTCGCCCCTCTCACCACGGCCATCTGGTCGCCCGCAATGCTTTCCTATGGGGCGACTAGATGGCCGGACTTCCCTGGAAGTCCCTATGAGGTGCCATTCACCTCCCGGATCCCATCCTGGGCTCCAGGAGGTCGGGCACTTTTGTGCCCTGGGTCCCCTCTGTCACCTCGAGTGCTTGATTACAAGAAAGGGGGGTAATTTTCCTCCGGATTAGTAGGTGCAAGGGTATGCCCAAACACCCTCCCGGGGCTGGTGGTTCCCTGCTGGGGACCAGATGAGCGATGCCCGGGCAGCACCTCCCAGGCATCCGGGGCTCCCTCCTCCGGGCCGCAGAGTGGGAAAGTACCCAGGACGGGCTCCATGGGTCCTGGGCCCTGGAGCGCCGGAGCCCTGGAGCCCTGCTGCCCTGAAGCCCCAGAGCCCTGGAGCCCTGCAGCCCTGGAGCCCTGCAGCCCCGGAGCCCTGCAGCCCCCAGAGCCGTGGAGCCCTGCAGTCCCCGAGCCCTGCATCCCTGCAGCCCCAGAGCCCCGGAGCCCCGGAGCCCTGGAGCCCTGCAGCTCCTGAGCCCTAAAGGCCCGGGGCAGGCAGATTGGCGTCATTTCGGTCCCGGCCATCTGGTCGGCCCTCTCGCCACGGCCATCTGGTCGCCCGCAATGCTTTCCTATGGGGCGACTAGATGGCCGGACTTCCCTGGAAGTCCCTATGAGATGCCATTCGCCTCCCGGATCCCAGCCAGGGCTCCAGGAGGTCGGGCACATTCGTGCCCTGGGTCCCCTCTGTCACCTCGAGTGCACAGATTACAAGAAAGGGGGGTAATTTTCCTCCGGATTAGTAGGTGCAAGGGTATGCCCAAACACCCTCCCAGGTCTGGTGGTTCCCTGCTGGGGACCAGATGGGCGATGCCCGGGGAACACCTCCCAGGCATCCGGGGCTCCCTCCTCCGGGCCGCAGAGTGGCAAAGTACCCGGGATAGGCTCCATGGGTCCTGGGCCCTGGAGCCCTGCTGCCCTGGAGCCCAGGAGCCCTGCAGCCCCGGAGCCCTGCAGCCCTGGAGCACCCGGAGCCCTGGAGCCCCCGGAGCCCTACAGCCCCTGGAGCCCTGGAGCCCCCCCGGAGCCCTGCAGCCCTGAAGCCCTGCAGCCCTGGAGCCCGGGAGCCCTGGGCCCCCGAGGAGCCCTGCAGCCCCGGAGCCCCGGAGCCCTGCATGCCCGGGGCAGGCAGATTGGAGTCATTTCGGTCCCGGCCATCTGGTCGCCCCTCTCGCCTCGGCCATCTGGTCGCCCAAAATGCTTTTCTATGGGGCGACTAGATGGCCGGACTTCCCTGGAAGTCCCTATGAGGTGCCATTCACCTCCCGGATCCCATCCTGGGCTCCAGGAGGTCGGGCACTTTTGTGCCCTGGGTCCCCTCTGTCACCTCGAGTGCACAGATTACAAGAAAGGGGGGTAATTTTCCTCCGGATTAGTAGGTGCAAGGGTATGCCCAAACACCCTCCCAGGTCTGGTGGTTCCCTGCTGGGGACCAGATGGGCGATGCCCGGGGAACACCTCCCAGGCATCCGGGGCTCCCTCCTCCAGGGCGCAGAGTGGCAAAGTACCCGGGATAGGCTCCATGGGTCCTGGGCCCTGGAGCCCTGGAGCCCCGGAGCCCTGGAGCCCTGCTGCCCTGAAGCCCTGGAGCCCTGCAGCCCTGGAGCCCTGCAGCCCCGGAGCCCTGCAGCCCCCAGAGCCGTGGAGCCCTACAGTCCCCGAGCCCTGCATCCCTGCAGCCCCAGAGCCCCGGAGCCCCGGAGCCCCGGAGCCCTGGAGCCATGCAGCTCCTGAGCCCTAAAGGCCCGGGGCAGGCAGATTGGTGTCATTTCGGTCCCGGCCATCAGGTCGCCCCTCTCACCACGGCCATCTGGTCGCCCGCAATGCTTTCCTATGGGGCGACTAGATGGCCGGACTTCCCTGGAAGTCCCTATGAGGTGCCATTCACCTCCCGGATCCCATCCTGGGCTCCAGGAGGTCGGGCACTTTTGTGCCCTGGGTCCCCTCTGTCACCTCGAGTGCTTGATTACAAGAAAGGGGGGTAATTTTCCTCCGGATTAGTAGGTGCAAGGGTATGCCCAAACACCCTCCCGGGGCTGGTGGTTCCCTGCTGGGGACCAGATGAGCGATGCCCGGGCAGCACCTCCCAGGCATCCGGGGCTCCCTCCTCCGGGCCGCAGAGTGGGAAAGTACCCAGGACGGGCTCCATGGGTCCTGGGCCCTGGAGCGCCGGAGCCCTGGAGCCCTGCTGCCCTGAAGCCCCAGAGCCCTGGAGCCCTGCAGCCCTGGAGCCCTGCAGCCCCGGAGCCCTGCAGCCCCCAGAGCCGTGGAGCCCTGCAGTCCCCGAGCCCTGCATCCCTGCAGCCCCAGAGCCCCGGAGCCCCGGAGCCCTGGAGCCCTGCAGCTCCTGAGCCCTAAAGGCCCGGGGCAGGCAGATTGGCGTCATTTCGGTCCCGGCCATCTGGTCGGCCCTCTCGCCACGGCCATCTGGTCGCCCGCAATGCTTTCCTATGGGGCGACTAGATGGCCGGACTTCCCTGGAAGTCCCTATGAGATGCCATTCGCCTCCCGGATCCCAGCCAGGGCTCCAGGAGGTCGGGCACGTTCGTGCCCTGGGTCCCCTCTGTCACCTCGAGTGCACAGATTACAAGAAAGGGGGGTAATTTTCCTCCGGATTAGTAGGTGCAAGGGTATGCCCAAACACCCTCCCAGGTCTGGTGGTTCCCTGCTGGGGACCAGATGGGCGATGCCCGGGGAACACCTCCCAGGCATCCGGGGCTCCCTCCTCCGGGCCGCAGAGTGGCAAAGTACCCGGGATAGGCTCCATGGGTCCTGGGCCCTGGAGCCCTGCTGCCCTGGAGCCCAGGAGCCCTGCAGCCCCGGAGCCCTGCAGCCCTGGAGCACCCGGAGCCCTGGAGCCCCCGGAGCCCTACAGCCCCTGGAGCCCTGGAGCCCCCCCGGAGCCCTGCAGCCCTGAAGCCCTGCAGCCCTGGAGCCCGGGAGCCCTGGGCCCCCGAGGAGCCCTGCAGCCCCGGAGCCCCGGAGCCCTGCATGCCCGGGGCAGGCAGATTGGAGTCATTTCGGTCCCGGCCATCTGGTCGCCCCTCTCGCCTCGGCCATCTGGTCGCCCAAAATGCTTTTCTATGGGGCGACTAGATGGCCGGACTTCCCTGGAAGTCCCTATGAGGTGCCATTCACCTCCCGGATCCCATCCTGGGCTCCAGGAGGTCGGGCACTTTTGTGCCCTGGGTCCCCTCTGTCACCTCGAGTGCACAGATTACAAGAAAGGGGGGTAATTTTCCTCCGGATTAGTAGGTGCAAGGGTATGCCCAAACACCCTCCCAGGTCTGGTGGTTCCCTGCTGGGGACCAGATGGGCGATGCCCGGGGAACACCTCCCAGGCATCCGGGGCTCCCTCCTCCAGGGCGCAGAGTGGCAAAGTACCCGGGATAGGCTCCATGGGTCCTGGGCCCTGGAGCCCTGGAGCCCTGCTGCCCTGGAGCCCAGCAGCCCCGGAGCCCTGCAGCCCTGGAGCCCTGGAGCCCTGGAGCCCTGGAGCCATGGAGCCCTGCAGCCCCCCGAGCCGTGGAGCCCTGCAGTCCCCGAGCCCTGCAGCCCCGGAGCTCCGGAGCCCTGCAGCTCCTGAGCCCTACAGGCCGAGGCAGGCAGATTGGCGTCCTTTCAGTCCCGGCCATCAGGTCGCCCCTCTCGCCTCGGCCATCTGGTCGCCCGCAATTCTTTCCTATAAGGGGGACTAGATGGCCGGACTTCCCTGGAAGTCCCTATGAGGTGCCATTCGCCTCCCGGATCCCATCCTGGGCTCCAGGAGGTCGGGCACTTTTGTGCCCTGGGTCCCCTCTGTCACCTCGAGTGCACGGATTACAAGAAAGGGGGGTAATTTTCCTCCGGTTTAGTAGGTGCAAGGGTATGCCCAAACACCCTCCCGGGGCTGGTGGTTCCCTGCTGGGGACCAGATGAGCGATTCCCGGGCAGCACCTCCCAGGCATTCGGGGCTCCCTCCTCCGGGCCGCAGAGTGGGAAAGTACCCGGGACGGGCTCCATGGGTCCTGGGCCCTGGAGCCCCGGAGCCCCGGAGCCCTGGAGCCCTGCTGCCCTGAAGCCCTGGAGCCCTGCAGCCCTGGAGCCCTGCAGCCCCGGAGCCCTGCAGCCCCCAGAGCCGTGGAGCCCTACAGTCCCCGAGCCCTGCATCCCTGCAGCCCCAGAGCCCCGGAGCCCCGGAGCCCCGGAGCCCTGGAGCCATGCAGCTCCTGAGCCCTAAAGGCCCGGGGCAGGCAGATTGGTGTCATTTCGGTCCCGGCCATCAGGTCGCCCCTCTCACCACGGCCATCTGGTCGCCCGCAATGCTTTCCTATGGGGCGACTAGATGGCCGGACTTCCCTGGAAGTCCCTATGAGGTGCCATTCACCTCCCGGATCCCATCCTGGGCTCCAGGAGGTCGGGCACTTTTGTGCCCTGGGTCCCCTCTGTCACCTCGAGTGCTTGATTACAAGAAAGGGGGGTAATTTTCCTCCGGATTAGTAGGTGCAAGGGTATGCCCAAACACCCTCCCGGGGCTGGTGGTTCCCTGCTGGGGACCAGATGAGCGATGCCCGGGCAGCACCTCCCAGGCATCCGGGGCTCCCTCCTCCGGGCCGCAGAGTGGGAAAGTACCCAGGACGGGCTCCATGGGTCCTGGGCCCTGGAGCGCCGGAGCCCTGGAGCCCTGCTGCCCTGAAGCCCCAGAGCCCTGGAGCCCTGCAGCCCTGGAGCCCTGCAGCCCCGGAGCCCTGCAGCCCCCAGAGCCGTGGAGCCCTGCAGTCCCCGAGCCCTGCATCCCTGCAGCCCCAGAGCCCCGGAGCCCCGGAGCCCTGGAGCCCTGCAGCTCCTGAGCCCTAAAGGCCCGGGGCAGGCAGATTGGCGTCATTTCGGTCCCGGCCATCTGGTCGGCCCTCTCGCCACGGCCATCTGGTCGCCCGCAATGCTTTCCTATGGGGCGACTAGATGGCCGGACTTCCCTGGAAGTCCCTATGAGATGCCATTCGCCTCCCGGATCCCAGCCAGGGCTCCAGGAGGTCGGGCACGTTCGTGCCCTGGGTCCCCTCTGTCACCTCGAGTGCACAGATTACAAGAAAGGGGGGTAATTTTCCTCCGGATTAGTAGGTGCAAGGGTATGCCCAAACACCCTCCCAGGTCTGGTGGTTCCCTGCTGGGGACCAGATGGGCGATGCCCGGGGAACACCTCCCAGGCATCCGGGGCTCCCTCCTCCGGGCCGCAGAGTGGCAAAGTACCCGGGATAGGCTCCATGGGTCCTGGGCCCTGGAGCCCTGCTGCCCTGGAGCCCAGCAGCCCTGGAGCCCCGGAGCCCTGCAGCCCTGGAGCCCTGGAGCCCTGGAGCCCCGGAGCCCTGCAGCCCCCCGAGCCGTGGAGTCCTGCAGTCCCGAGCCCTGCAGCCCCGGAGCCCTGCAGCTCCTGAGCCCTACAGGCCCGAGGCAGGCAGATTGGCGTTCTTTCGGTCCGGGCCATCAGGTCGCCCCTCTCGCCTCGGCCATCTGGTCGCCCGCAACTCTTTCCTATGGGGCGACTAGATGGCCGGACTTCCCTGGAAGTCCCTATGAGGTGCCATTCGCCTCCCGGATCCCATCCTGGGCTCCAGGAGGTCGGGCACTTTTGTGCCCTGGGTCCCCTCTGTCACCTCGAGTGCACGGATTACAAGAAAGGGGGGTAATTTTCCTCCGGATTAGTACGTGCAAGGGTATGCCCAAACACCCTCCCGGGGCTGGTGGTCCCTGCTGGGGACCAGATGAGCGATGCCCGGGCAGCACCTCCCAGGCATTCGGGGCTCCCTCCTCCGGGCCGCAGAGTGGGAAAGTACCCGGGACGGGCTCCATGGGTCCCGGGCCCTGGAGCCCCGGAGCCCTGGAGTCCTGCTGCCCTGAAGCCCCAGAGCCCTGGAGCCCTTTAGCACTGGAGCCCTGGAGCCCTGGAGCCCCGGAGCCCTGCAGCCCCCCGAGCCGTGGAGCCCTGCAGTCCCCGAGCCCTGCATCCCTGCAGCCCCAGAGCCCCGGAGCCCTGGAACCCTGCAGCTCCTGAGCCCTAAAGGCCCGGGGCAGGCAGATTGGCGTCATTTCGGTCCCGGCCATCTGGTCGCCCCTCTCGCCACGGCCATCTGGTCACCCGCAATGCTTTCCTATGGGGCGACTAGATGGCCGGATTTCCCTGGAAGTCCCTATGAGATGCCATTCGCCTCCCGGATCCGAGACAGGGCTCCAGGAGGTCGGGCACGTTTGCGCCCTGGGTCCCCTCTGTCACCTCGAGTGCACAGATTACAAGAAAGGGGGGTAATTTTCCTCCGGATTAGTAGGTGCAAGGGTATGCCCAAACACCCTCCCAGGTCTGGTGGTTCCCTGCTGGGGACCAGATGGGCGATGCCCGGGAACACCTCCCAGGCATCCGGGGCTCCCTCCTCCGGGCCGCAGAGTGGCAAAGTACCCGGGAAAGGCTCCATGGGTCCTGGGCCCTGGAGCCCTGGAGCACTGCTGCCCTGGAGCCCAGCAGCCCCGGAGCCCTGCAGCCCTGGAGCCTTGGAGCTCTGGAGCCCCGGAGCCCTGCAGCCCCCCGAGCCGTGGAGTCCTGCATTCCCCGAGCCCTGCAGCCCCGGAGCCCTGCAGCTCCTGAGCCCTACAGGCCCGAGGCAGGCAGATTGGCGTCCTTTCGGTCCCGGGCATCAGGTCGCCCCTCTCGCCTCGGCCATCTGGTCGCCCGCAATTCTTTCCTATGGGGCGACTAGATGGCCGGACTTCCCTGGAAGTCCCTATGAGGTGCCATTCGCCTCCCTGATCCCATCCTGGGCTCCAGGAGGTCGGGCACTTTTGTGCCCTGGGTCCCCTCTGTCACCTCGAGTGCACGGATTACAAGAAAGGGGGGTAATTTTCCTCCGGATTAGTACGTGCAAGGGTATGCCCAAACACCCTCCCGGGGCTGGTGGTCCCTGCTGGGGACCAGATGAGCGATGCCCGGGCAGCACCTCCCAGGCATTCGGGGCTCCCTCCTCCGGGCCGCAGAGTGGGAAAGTACCCGGGACGGGCTCCATGGGTCCCGGGCCCTGGAGCCCCGGAGCCCTGGAGCCCTGCTGCCCTGAAGCCCCAGAGCCCTGGAGCCCTGCAGCACTGGAGCCCTGGAGCCCTGGAGCCCTGGAGCCCTGCAGCCCCGGAGCCCTGCAGCCCCCCGAGCCGTGGAGCCCTGCAGTCCCCGAGCCCTGCATCCCTGCAGCCCCAGGGCCCCGGAGCCCCGGAGCCCTGGAGCCCTGCAGCTCCTGAGCCCTAAAGGCCCGGGGCAGGCAGATTGGCGTCATTTCGGTCCCGGCCATCTGGTCGCCCCTCTCGCCACGGCCATCTGGTCGCCCGCAATGCTTTCCTATGGGGCGACTAGATGGCCGGATTTCCCTGGAAGTCCCTATGAGATGCCATTCGCCTCCCGGATCCGAGACAGGGCTCCAGGAGGTCGGGCACGTTTGCGCCCTGGGTCCCCTCTGTCACCTCGAGTGCACAGATTACAAGAAAGGGGGGTAATTTTCCTCCGGATTAGTAGGTGCAAGGGTATGCCCAAACACCCTCCCAGGTCTGGTGGTTCCCTGCTGGGGACCAGATGGGCGATGCCCGGGGAACACCTCCCAGGCATCCGGGGCTCCCTCCTCCAGGGCACAGAGTGGCAAAGTACCCGGGATAGGCTCCATGGGTCCTGGGCCCTGGAGCCCTGGAGCCCTGCTGCCCTGGAGCCCAGCAGCCCCGGAGCCCTGCAGCCCTGCAGCCCTGGAGCCCTGGAGCCCTGAAGCCCTGCGGCCCCCCGAGCCGTGGAGCCCTGCAGTCCCCGAGCCCTGCAGCCCCGGAGCTCCGGAGCCCTGCAGCTCCTGAGCCCTACAGGCCCGAGGCAGGCAGATTGGCGTCCTTTCGGTCCCGGCCATCAGGTCGCCCCTCTCGCCTCGGCCATCTGGTCGCCCGCAATTCTTTTCTATGGGGCGACTAGATGGCCGGACTTCCCTGGAAGTCCCTATGAGGTGCCATTCGCCTCCCGGATCCCATCCTGGGCTCCAGGAGGTCGGGCACTTTTGTGCCCTGGGTCCCCTCTGTCACCTCGAGTGCACGGATTACAAAAAAGGGGGGTAATTTTCCTCCGGATTAGTAGGTGCAAGGGTATGCCCAAACACCCTCCCGGGGCTGGTGGTTCCCTGCTGGGGACCAGATGAGCGATGCCCGGGCAGCACCTACCAGGCATTCGGGGCTCCCTCCTCCGGGCCGCAGAGTGGGAAAGTACCAGGGACGGGCTCCATGGGTCCTGGGCCCTGGAGCCCCGGAGCCCCGGAGCCCTGCTGCCCTGAAGCCCCAGAGCCCTGGAGCCCCGCAGCCCTGGAGCCCTGCAGCCCCCAGAGCCGTGGAGCCCTGCAGTCCCCGAGCCCTGCATCCCTGCAGCCCCAGAGCCCCGGAGCCCCGGAGCCCTGGAGCCCTGCAGCTCCTGAGCCCTAAAGGCCCGGGGCAGGCAGATTGGCGTCATTTCGGTCCCGGCCATCTGGTCGCCCCTCTCGCCACGGCCATCTGGTCGCCCGCAATGCTTTCCTATGGGGCGACTAGATGGCCGGACTTCCCTGGAAGTCCCTATGAGATGCCATTCGCCTCCCGGATCCCAGCCAGGGCTCCAGGAGGTCGGGCACGTTTGCACCCTGGGTCCCCTCTGTCACCTCGAGTGCACAGATTACAAGAAAGGGGGGTAATTTTCCTCCGGATTAGTAGGTGCAAGGGTATGCCCAAACACCCTCCCAGGTCTGGTAGTTCCCTGCTGGGGACCAGATGGGCGATGCCCGGGGAACACCTCCCAGGCATAAAGGGCTCCCTCCTCCGGGCCGCAGAGTGGCAAAGTACCAGGGATAGGCTCCATGGGTCCTGGGCCCTGGAGCCCTGGAGCCCTGCTGCCCTGGAGCACAGCAGCCCCGGAGCCCTGCAGCCCTGGAGCCCTGGAGCCCTGGAGCCCCGGAGCCCTGCAGCCCCCCGAGCCGTGGAGCCCTGCAGTCCCCGAGCCCTGCAGCCCCGGAGCCCCGGAGCCCTGCAGCTCCTGAGCCCTACAGGCCCGAGGCAGGCAGATTGGCGTCCTTTCGGTCCCGGCCATCAGGTCGCCCCTCTCGCCTCGGCCTTCTGGTCGCCCGCAATTCTTTCCTATGGGGCGACTAGATGGCCGGACTTCCCTGGAAGTCCCTATGAGATGCCATTCGCCTCCCGGATCCCAGCCAGGGCTCCAGGAGGTCGGGCACGTTCGTGCCCTGGGTCCCCTCTGTCACCTCGAGTGCACAGATTACAAGAAAGGGGGGTAATTTTCCTCCGGATTAGTAGGTGCAAGGGTATGCCCAAACACCCTCCCAGGTCTGGTGGTTCCCTGCTGGGGACCAGATGGGCGATGCCCGGGGAACACCTCCCAGGCATCCGGGGCTCCCTCCTCCGGGCCGCAGAGTGGCAAAGTACCCGGGATAGGCTCGATGGGTCCTGGGCCCTGGAGCCCTGCTGCCCTGGAGCCCAGCAGCCCTGGAGCCCCGGAGCCCTGTAGCCCTGGAGCCCTGGAGCCCTGGAGCCCTGGAGCCCCGGAGCCCTGCAGCCCCCCGAGCCGTGGAGTCCTGCAGTCCTGAGCCCTGCAGCCCCGGAGCCCTGCAGCTCCTGAGCCCTACAGGCCCGAGGCAGGCAGATTGGCGTCCTTTCGGTCCCGGCCATCAGGTCGCCACTCTCGCCTCGGCCATCTGGTCGCCTGCTATTCTTTCCTATGGGGCGACTAGATGGCCGGACTTCCCTGGAAGTCCCTATGAGGTGCCATTCGCCTCCCGGATCCCATCCTGGGCTCCAGGAGGTCGGGCACTTTTGTGCCCTGGGTCCCCTCTGTCACCTCGAGTGCACGGATTACAAGAAAGGGGGGTAATTTTCCTCCGGATTAGTACGTGCAAGGGTATGCCCAAACACCCTCCTGGGGCTGGTGGTCCCTGCTGGGGACCAGATGAGCGATGCCCGGGCAGCACCTCCCAGGCATTCGGGGCTCCCTCCTCCGGGCCGCAGAGTGGGAAAGTACCCGGGACGGGCTCCATGGGTCCCGGGCCCTGGAGCCCCGGAGCCCTGGAGCCCTGCTGCCCTGAAGCCCCAGAGCCCTGGAGCCCTTTAGCACTGGAGCCCTGGAGCCCTGGAGCCCTGGAGCCCTGCAGCCCCGGAGCCCTGCAGCCCCCCGAGCCGTGGAGCCCTGCAGTCCCCGAGCCCTGCATCCCTGCAGCCCCAGAGCCCCGGAGCCCCGGAGCCCTGGAGCCCTGCAGCTCCTGAGCCCTAAAGGCCCGGGGCAGGCAGATTGGCGTCCTTTCGGTCCCGGCCATCAGGTCGCCACTCTAAGCATGGGCGAATTTTGCGGATCTCGCGTTCGCGAATTTTGCGGATTTGCGGATTCGCAATCCGCAAAATCCGCGAATTCCCGCGAATTTGCGGATTTTTTTTTTTTTTTGTGTTCGCCCGTGTTTCTGCCAGTTCGCGAGGGTTTTTACAATTTCGCAATTTGCGAACTTACCTGTCGGGTCGCAAGTTTTGCGAACTTGTTGTTTCTACATGTCCAGCCTGTTTGGGACACTCTTCTTCATCACTGCCACTCTCTGTCACCACTGCCACTCTCTGACTACTCATGCCACCCTCTGGCCCACCCATGCCACCCTCTGTTTCATCACCACACCCTCTGGTTGTCCAGTGTACATTATTTTCGGCAAAGCAAAGCACACCTTCCCTGCCTCAAGTGACCTGAATTAATTTGGGGCTGATTAATGTGTCACAGAATATTTTTTTAGCTGGCACCTGCTTCCTTAGTGCGCCCTGATTAGTGATCTTTTGCACTTGCTAAGTGCTTTCATTGTTGCAAAATTAGTTACAACACCTGCCCTGCCCCAACTGACAATAATGAATTAGGGGCTAATTAATGTGTCACTGAAAGAATTTAAAGTTCCAGCCTGGCACCTGCTTGTCTGCTCCTTTAGCTGTAAATCAGGACCTTTGTGGCATACAGTTAAGGTCAGAGCAGGGTCACACAATAGTTGCAAGCAGGCAACCGAATTCTGGAGGGCCCCCTCAGGAAGCAATACAAAGAATCGTTACAAATCATGAGGTTGACCTTTTGCACCTGCTCATTGCTTTTGCTTTTGCTGAAATCGTTTTGCGGTTTTTTTCGCGCTATTCGCGGGGCGCGGCGTCGTGCGAAACCGACCGCGGAAGCCGCCAATTCGTGCGAATGAGCATTTTATTTTTTTGCGGCTTGTTGTTTCGCGAGTTTTTTTGCAGTATTCGCGAGCCGCTTGCAGCGCAACACGCGAATTTACCCCAAGGTCGAGTACGGGCGCGGCCATTTTGTTTGCGTGACGTATTTCCGTTTCCGCCCGCTATGTATAATCTCGCGCAGTAAGCGCATTGCGAGTAGAGGTTCGCACGAGATCGCGCGGGAAATCTAGAGGTTCGCACGAGATCGCGAGGAAAATCTCGCGCGAACTGACTTTCGCGCTCGGAAACGGGCGCCGGCCATCTTGTTTTTCATTCATTTCCTGTGTCTGGGCATGGTGTTTAATCCTCTTGATATCTTTCCCATCCTTTGCTTGTTTTCAGTTTTTTTTTTACGATTTTGCTTCTTATCTATCCCTCTCTTTTCCTAGCTGTATATTTTTGTCTTTTCTGCTATTTTTCTTTACTTTTAAACTACTTTTGTAAACTCTTTTCTTTTCTTCTTCCCTATCCTATTCTTTCTTAATTTTCTACTTCTTCCTACCTTACCTGCCCAGACCATGGTCAAGCCAGGCGCCGTGAAGCTGCCCAGGCACTTGAGGGCCGCAGCGGCGGCGGGGAGTAGTGCTGGACCCAGTGGCAGGACAGCAGGCGTGAGATCGAGGGGGGAGCAGGTGACGCGCCGGGAGATATTCAGCCCGGAGGAAGTGGGCGCGCTGGTGTACTTTGTCCAGCGCCGCCTGCCCAGGACCATCGCGGGAGGCGGCAGGATCGCGGCCGGCGGCTATAACATGCGGGAGCGCCGGAAGCGGTGGGAGAAGGTGTGCTGGGCCATATCCCACCTCTACGGGGTCCAGCGCACCTACAGCCAGGTCACCCATCGCTGGACGGACCTCCTGGACCGCGAGCGCGACCTGCTGGACCAGCTCGGCTTGGAGATCCCCGGCCTTGGTGAGTAGTAGTAGCCATTGGCATTTAATCACTCACTACTATGATGTTTTCTCCTGCTCTGTGTTGTTGTATTGCAAATATTTGTTTTTTACATGGAGCAAGCCAATAATGCCGCTGATGACGATTACATTGTAGTTAAATTATATTTCAAAATCTTCTGTGCATTTCAGGTGCACTGCTCTCCTTCTCAGTGGGGTTGCTACTATGCTTATTTGTTTTCTATTTCGTGGTCTCATTGGCCCGAGTAACTATTATGTATGAGTGTACTTAACAGAACTGCGTAATGCTAGACACTAGGGGGCAGATTACATTTACAAGCCCCTTGCGCCACGTTTACGTTGCCTTGCGTGACGCAACAGCGGCGTAAACGTGCCGCATCCCTGCAAGTCATTTACAGCATGACGCATCTAGGGAGATGCGTCACGTTATAAAGCCATGGGCCTGCACCACAATGGGTGCGTTCCTAGTACGCAGGGTGGGCGGTCCAGCGGCTGTGCGCCTCGCAAAATTGCCTGCGTGAAATCTACAAGATTTAACGCAGGCACTTCTGCGCCGCTGCTACGTCAATTCAATTCCTTATGTCTGCTCGAAGCAGGCGAAAGGACTGACACAGCATGTAAAGTATTGGGTGGCCCTGAGCATTACTGGAGTTGCATTGCGTTGGCGACGTGACTCCAGCGATGCGCCGCTCTTACGTGACGAGATGCGTCACGCAAGTGCCTACCCTTGCGCCAGGGCGCGCCGCATTGTAAATGAGGCACATCTGCCGTGTCGCAAGGGTAGTTTTGCGTGACGCATTTGATCTGGCGCATCTCTGGAGATGCGCCAGAACGCGTAAGTAAGTATGCCCCTAAGGGGCAGAATTGCAATTACCGTCGCATCCCTGCAAAGTAGCAGGGATGCGCCATTAATTGTGCGGCCCGCTACCACCACCAAACATGGTGCGCCGTATTTGCAATGCGGCGGCGGCGCCCCATGGGCCCAAAACGTCACCGAAGCTTTACTGCTGGAGTTGCGTCGCAACGATGGCGCAGCTCCATCAATGCTCTGGGGTACCCTATCTCCCCAATGCTGGGTCAAGCCGTACGTCTGCTTCAAGCAGGTGCAGGGTTTGTGTGACGCATCATTGTCCTAAAGGTGACTGATTGATATTTTGTAGATTTCCCTCAGCCACTATTAGGATGTGTTCCAGCGCAGGAATGCCCTCCCTTGCGCCGGAACGCCCCCTGATGGCGCAGGGCTTTATAACGGGATGCATCTCCCAAATGCGTCACGTTGTTATAATATTATACGCCGCACCATGGCGCCCTTTTTTGTTTAGCTGCTGCGTCACAAAAGTCACGCAAGAACGGCGCAAAAGAGCCGCAAGGGCTTAAATCTGCCCCTTCCTTTGTAACCCTGACAATAAGAAAAATAGTGGCGGTGGATTGATAGTTTGACTATTTAAATGACTGGTAATGTAGCAGGCAACTGTTAGTGTTGTCACTGATCTGACTGAAATCACAATGGAGTTTGTCTGTCACTTTGCGTCTTGCCTGCGGACTGCTGCCTGCCAGTCCTAGGTGAACGTTTCAGTACTTTGTTTAGTGAGTTACGTGACTTTCGAAGTCACAGGTCCGCATATAAATGAAAAGTAACCATAATCAATATAATTTCGCAGAAATATTTTGTTATTGTTCTTTTGAAATGTTTGATTTGGTTGACATTGACAAGCAACAATCATCCATGTTTTCTGTTCTTTCTTTCATGTTGTACGTCAGCTCCCCCCAGGGGCGAGAGGAGGACACAGGAGCAGCAGGCGGCGGATGCTGTTCATCAACAGGGCCAGGATCGGGCAGGCGAGGGCTCCTCTGCTGGCCCCAGTAAGTTTTCATTTTAGACTAGTACCTATTTTTCCTAGCGTTCCTCATTTGACTTTTTTCAAAATTGTCTTTGCTCTTCTTGTAGACTGTATCTAAATTCTTATCCTGCCTCTACTATGACTCCCTGTGGTATTACTAGATTATTCTTATTAGTCTGTCTGTGTAGCTAACTAAGATTGCACGGTTGGCGAAACTCCCATGATTCTAGTCAGCAATAGCTCTATCAACTTAGTGCAGTCCTCTGGGATTGTCCATAATGTCTTTTGAAGTGTTCTATCTGGACTCATGCTTGCAAAAATTGCAAAACCTTTCGCTCAGTCACTCTAGTCTGGACCAAAAAACACAGATTGTATTTAAGTTTAAAAGCTTTATTAAAAGTAAACACATTTATTAAAATGAAGTCATAATAAAACTAAACGTTTAACTGATAATGGAAAAGTGGTTAGTGCTGACGATTAATTGAAGACATTTCTTGTGGTCGAGCCGAGCTCTCACCTGGTTTCAACTTGATCTTGTTGTTAGAAGTCCATCTTCTGTCTGTGTGGAGAAAAATGGTGCGTGTTAAAAAAACAGCCTTCATCAGTTGTGCCAAAAAGTGCAGCAAGACAACCTTCCCTGGAAAAAGGGAAATTTTTTTTTTAACTTTAACGACAGTCACAAATTACATTGTTTTCACATGTCTTCATTCCTAGACCAAATACTAGTGACTGCTTTATTCTAACATTCTTAAATGTACTTTGTAGGTGGAACATCTGGTGGCGGGGCCAGTGTGGAGGTGGTGGTGCTCGACACCGAGGCGGAGGGCGAATCGGGCGATGCTTCAGGGGAGGAGGCGGCGGCGGCAGCTGTGAGAGTTGAGACGGTGGTGGTGGCGGCCAGAGGTAAGCTCTTATATATTCCTTACTTATTGAGATTGAAGACTAGCTGGGAAGGCAAGAATATGAGATGCATGGCTGGGTGAATGATGAAGCAATGATGGGTGGAAGGACAACAGCCTGGGTGGGTGACACAGAAACTGTATGTGTCCATATACCTGGATCATGCTACTATCTGACTCTTAGATAGCATATGTGTATCTAGAGCAGGGGTACTCCTAGTACGGCCCGCGGGCCGGTGGTGGCCCGGCAAGCCTTCGTTGGCGGTGCGCTGACCTTGCAGACAATCACTGCTCCCCCGGCCCCCACAGAGCAGAGGCTTTTTTGTATTTCACCTGTTAGCGCCCCTGCATCTCCACTCTGACAATCACTGCTCCCCCGGCCCCCACAGAGCAGAGTGGAGATGCAAGGCCACAAAGAGGTGAAATAGAACTAAGCCTCTGCTCTGTGGGGCCGGGCAAGCAGTGATTGTCAGGGTGGAGAAGCAGGGGCGCTAAAACAAACAAAGCCTCAATAATATGTTAATGGTCTTTTAAAGACCTGTTAAGTACTTTGGTGTTGTTGTCTGTGTGTGCGCGTTGAGGAAGCGGTCTCAACCCGGGCTGAAGGCTGACACAGATAGACACACACACAGTGAGATGACAGAGGGAGAGGGAGGGCAGGAGGGAGAGAGAGATGGAGGGAGGGCAGGAGGGACAGCAGGAGGGAGAGAGATGTATGTAAATGCTGGGTCTGGTGGCTCAGTGGATGAGGGCATCTGCTGCAGGGACCTGTGTGCAACCTCATGGTCACAAGTTATCGTTTTGCTTTAGCCCCGCCCCCTCTGACTCCGCCCCCACCAGTGCGGCCCTCGGCCCCAAACTACACTGTAAATGTAGCCCCTGAGAGAAAGTTTGTGAGTACCCATGATCTAGAGAGAGTAGACGGTCAGTGGATGAAGTAAGTGTAACTTTGAAGAGCATGTAACACTAACACTGCACCCGCACGTCCGTTCCAGTGTAGGAAAGGCAAGGAAAAGAACTTTTAATTTTGTCCAAATACTACCATAAATAGTAGCAGTAGTTTGTATTGCAAGCACTGCATAGATCCGGTTATTATGGTGGCCACTCCCTACCTCTCTTAATAAGTTTAGTAGTACTCAGTCATTCATGTGTGGATGTATCACTGCCTGTCACTCAATAAAAAGCAAAGCACCTAAAGTCATCCCATATATAAGCAAAAACATCCCATGTGAAGTGATAGATAATCAGATTATTTATCTTCTTCAATTTTCCATTTCTAGTACTCATTTCCACTGTAGGGTGAAAGTTAAATTAATTAAGCAGTAGCCCTTGAGTTGTAACAGAGTATTCTCAGTGCCACCCGTAATAGAAAAGTAAGAGATTCACCACCTGCATGTACTGGACGGGTACAGTAACGCAACGGCAACGCAAGTCTAGGTCACTCCTCATGGCGTGCGTCTCTTTTTCTCGGGTGCAAGTTTACCGCGCTGGCATTATGCCGGCTTGCAGAAAATAACGTACCAATTTTCCAAAACAAGAGACAAGAAGAAGAATAAGACTGGTGTACTTTCATAGTCGACTCCAATGGAAGTCCACAGTGCTCATAGAATTTGTTCCTTAAACTCCCACTAATGTTAGAGCAAGGATGAAGAAGTGTGAGGTTAGATAGATACTGGCCTCAATAGTTATGTAATGCGCTTGCAAGTTGCTAGTTGTACTGCAGCACACATTTCTGCTGAATGATTGAGTTAATCTTAAAGAGCATTGGTTACAGACTATGTCTTTCTTTCTTCATATAGGTTCTCCTTCCAAACGAACAAGGAGGAAGGAGCTGGCTAGAGCGGCCCGGCAACGGAGAATCGAGGCCACTGTTGCGGAATATCGGCGGCTGGTGGCCCTGGAGGACGTGGAAAGTGTGCGGTCGACAACAACGACAACGTCGTCCTCCGTGGCCTCACCGGCTGCCACCGTGACCCAGCACAGTGGTCCACCGAGACTGAGCCGGGCTGCCAAAGGCAAACGCCACCGCCGAGCAGCAAGGCCAACAGCTGCTTCTCACAGGCCTTGCACCTGCAAGGCAGTGAAGGCACGCCTGCGCCGCACCACCCTGATGGTGTCCCGCCTTCAGCAGGAGCTCGCCTTGCTCCGCGAGGAGCATGATGCCCTGGCCCAAAAAGTGAACAGCATCCACCCCTAGTGTCCCTTGCCCCTTTTTTAGAGACTTTTGGGGGGTGGGAATTGGGAGTTGGGTTTTTGGGGACTTTTGAAGGACAATCGTTGGGGTTAGGGAGGGTCTTGCGGGAGATTATTTTGTTAGGGATATAAATATACTTTTTCAAACTTTATCTGAGCATACCTGTTTTTTACTGCTTGCCTGGTGGGTGGGGGTTTAACGTTGACTGTTTTCCTGAAAGTTTAGTTCCATTTTCTTCCTTTAAGTGTAAATGCCCAAATGTTTTCAACACTAAGTGCCTCTCACAGACTAAGTGAAGTGAATCCAAGAGTCCTAGGACTTTAGTAGTACTACCTTCAGGCTCTCGTCTCTCGTACTAATACTCCATTATACCCCCAAACCACCAAACGCTTATCTTACCTGTAATTTGTGTTTGAAAGTAGGGCTAGGCCCAGGGCTGGCTCCACGGGAAACACCGAATAACGTTGGCAATCTTGGTCGGATAAAATTTCCTCATAGCGGTGGTAGTAGTGGTGTGCCACAGTGGCAGTTGCATGCCTATGAAAAAAAAGAAAATGAAATCTGGTTTGTCCTCCTGAGCAATTCAACGGTACAACTGAGAATATAGCAGGTGACAGAAGTACAGTAGAGCAGTGCCACATTGTAGCCTAACAAATGGTAAAGTATAACTACTAATTCGGTTGAAGTTCTTTCACATTAGCAATGGTTCTTTGTCAAGCAGAGTAAGAATATATCATCGACAACTGTGGAAAGAAAGAATGCGACAGTACAGGGCCTGTGTGGAATTATTGATAACTATATTCAACATAAGGTCTCTGTAGCCAGATACCCGAGAGCCTTGCTGGTCACTATAAATCCATTCACAACAACACTCAATGGGGTTGGTCTGGAAGGTGTCACGTTTACTCCCCGTGATCCAGTCGATGCAAATATGGTTCCACCTCCAAATGTCACCAACACCCAGAAGTGTAAACACAGGGTGTTCGAGGCATTAGGCGAGGGAGAAAAATAACAAACTAAAATAAAAAATGTGGGATGGGTAAAGGTAGGGTCAGCAGGGAAAGGATACCTGTAAGAGAAGACAAGACAGGCATCAGTGAAGTGATGTCCTAACATACAAGGGTACTCTCATATAGTCTCACTAAATAGTCTGCAAGTCTCCCGCCTACTCATGGGAAATGTAGTTTCATAGTACGGTAGGCGCTTAGGGGCTGCGTAACCTGACAGAAGGTATAGTAGATAGAAAAGGAGAAATTGCTTTTTTTCTAGGTGTCCCCTCACTCACCAGGGTTGCCCCTTGGTGACATGCTTCATCATTGGGGCCATCCCAGTCCTCTACGGCCTGGGGCGTGCTGCGACTTGCGAATTACGTAGGAGCACTTACAAATGACTATGTGTGGTGCAGATAGTGGAGTGGACTAAGTGATGTGTTAAGGGATCAATGTAGAAGCCGAGAGAGAGCAAAGAAATGCAGTCACAGTCAGAGAAAAAGGCAAGGGATACTGTATCTATGTGTGGTTGTAGTGGTCCTGTTGGAAGTGGTAAGTAAGTTGCCCGCAGAAAAAAAATCCTCCTATTAGCGGCACTCCTCCATTGCAGCCGACGCTTCGTCCACCGATGTTGGTCACCAGAAGACACCCTGTCCACTGCCTGCCTGATGCTGAATTGTGGCTCGCTACTGTGAAGCCTGACTCCATCCTTTTTTCCCCATTGCAGAGACTGAAACCCGGCCTGTAATTATTCAACGAAAAACAGGAAGTGATATAATATTACAACACCACTGATAAATAAATATAAGGTATGTAGGCTGTGGAGTGCAAAAAGTCACAATTTGTTTTTCCTAGTAGACAGACAGTACAATGTTTTTGAAAGTGCGTACTCTGAGTCACCTTTTGAAGGATAAGTAAGTATGGGCAAATTAATGTAGCGGATCTTGCCCCTCAAGCTAGGTGTACTGTAAACTGTGTTTTAGAACAAAAATAGATCTTCCTAGCAGTGCTCCCACCCAAAAAACGAGGCCTAGCAGAAAACTGGAGACAAAACTTACTTTGAAAGTAAAAGTAGGCCGAAGTACCCTAATTACCCATTACCCCCCGTGGATTGTATTCAAACCACTTGCAAGCAACCAAGCAAAAGTAGCCATAGCCAGCATCGCTCCAAGACTCGAAATCCCCCCCACTCAAACACATGCAATAGAAATACTGCTAACCCTAACGAACCCTAAGTTAAGAATAGTGGCAAAGGCTTTCTTTAACTATGCCAAATCCCCCCTTTCCCACCATGGATTTTCTTCAAATGACTTGCAACCAAAATTACACATTCTCACGAGTGCTCTAAGACCCCAGAACTCAGTTTGAAAAATCTAGAACACCCCGATACACATGCAATCCTGGTGCTAGGGCTAACCCTAACGAACCCTAAGTTACAAAAAGTGCCAAAACTAAAGGCTTTTCCGCGCGGATTTTGTCCCAACCACTTCTACCCGGTATTAGACCTTCCCAGGAATGCCCCAAGACCCGGCAACCCACCCGCCAAGAAGCATAACACCCCCAAACAGGCCAAAAGAAAAATCTCATACTTGCAATATTTCTGGGCCTTCGGTCCAAACGCGCTGCGTAGCTAGGCCATAAGTCGGGGTTGGCACGACGGATTTCCTGAAAAGCAAATGCAATCAAGATTAGAGTGTCCCAGCAGTGCTCCCAGACCACGAAACTCACCCGCAAACAGACGGAACCCCCCCTAAGAGCACCTCAAAGGCAAGCAAGTCATCAAAAACACAAAAAAAATTCCGCCTGGGATTTGGTCCAAAACACTTTTATCCGGTATTAGAGCTTCCCAGCAATGGCCCCAGAGCCGTCAACCCAGGAGAAAACGAGTAGAAGACCCCCAAACAGCCAAAGAGCAAAAGTACAAAAATGGGGACTTAGTCACTTTTTCACAAATTTCCCAAATCACTCCGCGCGCGCTCTGCAGCTAGGCCCTAAGTCCCCTCAGCCACCATGGATTTGCTTCAAACCTCTTGCAAAGTAAAGTATATATAGCCAGCAGTGCTCCCAGACCACGAAACTCACCCGCAAACACCAGCAAGCCCCCCAAACAGGCCCCCGAAAACGCTACATAGAGCAAAATGTCTGAAATAGCCCAAAAAAAAATCGGCCTGGATTTTGTCCCAACCACTTCTACCCGGTATTAGACCTTCCCAGGAATGCCCCAAGACCCGGCAACCCACCCGCCAAGAAGCATAACACCCCCAAACAGGCCAAAAGCAAAATCTCATACTTGCAATATTTCTGGGCCTTCGGTCCAAACGCGCTGCGTAGCTAGGCCATAAGTCGGGGTTGGCACGACGGATTTCCTGAAAAGCAAATGCAATCAAGATTAGAGTGTCCCAGCAGTGCTCCCAGACCACGAAACTCACCCGCAAACACCAGCAAGCCCCCCAAACAGGCCCCCGAAAACGCTACATAGAGCAAAATGTCTGAAATAGCCCAAAAAAAAATCGGCCTGGATTTTGTCCCAACCACTTCTACCCGGTATTAGACCTTCCCAGGAATGCCCCAAGACCCGGCAACCCACCCGCCAAGAAGCATAACACCCCCAAACAGGCCAAAAGCAAAATCTCATACTTGCAATATTTCTGGGCCTTCGGTCCAAACGCGCTGCGTAGCTAGGCCATAAGTCGGGGTTGGCACGACGGATTTCCTGAAAAGCAAATGCAATCAAGATTAGAGTGTCCCAGCAGTGCTCCCAGACCACGAAACTCACCCGCAAACACCAGCAAGCCCCCCAAACAGGCCCCCGAAAACGCTACATAGAGCAAAATGTCTGAAATAGCCCAAAAAAAAATCGGCCTGGATTTTGTCCCAACCACTTCTACCCGGTATTAGACCTTCCCAGGAATGCCCCAAGACCCGGCAACCCACCCGCCAAGAAGCATAACACCCCCAAACAGGCCAAAAGCAAAATCTCATACTTGCAATATTTCTGGGCCTTCGGTCCAAACGCGCTGCGTAGCTAGGCCATAAGTCGGGGTTGGCACGACGGATTTCCTGAAAAGCAAATGCAATCAAGATTAGAGTGTCCCAGCAATGCTCTCAGACCATGAAACTCACCCACAAACAGACGGAACCCCCCCTAAGAGCACCTCAAAGGCAAGCAAGTCATCAAAAACACAAAAAAATTTCCGCCTCGGATTTGGCACAAACCACTTTTAGTGCTTCCCAGCAATGGCCCCAGACCCGTCAACTCACCTGCAAAGAGGTAGAACAACACCCCCACAAGTGCTGAGTCTTTCTTCATTGGGCGTAAACCAGCCCTCTGCTTTGATGGAAATAGGAGTCTGGAGGAGGAGGATAGAGGAGCATGTTCTTCTGAACTTGTGAACCTGAGGAATGCAGACTGCGGCACCTTCAAATAAATTAGCAAACAAGTGAAGACAGTTCTGCTGATGGGCTTGTCTTTGTGATAATCTGATTAAAGTTTGAATTATATTAACTGTGCACAACAAAGAAAGACAGACACACAGGAATAAAAGTGAATAAGGATGAAAAAGAAAGTTATTGATTCGTTGTCTCATTTTCAGGGCTCGAAGTCGGAATCACGGTCCAGGAATAAGAATAAGGCTTCGTCATCATACTCTGCGAATTCAGCCCGGGTGAGGTCAGTGCCACCTGACAGAGTAGAAATTCCCTCATCTATGGTGCTGGCCACCTCCTCTTCATCCGGCACGCTCTCTCGTACTCTTATATCTGGTGGTATGAGGTGCTGATTCATCTTGATCATTGTTAACCTCTCCACATTTTTGGGCGAGAGGCGGCTCCGTTTGGGAGTTACAATCCCACCAGCCGCACTGAAAACCCGTTCAGAAGACACACTTGCGAGTGGGCAAGACAAGTAGTTTAAAGCCAGGTTGGTGAGCTGTGGCCACAATTCTTTTTTCCCATGCCAATACGCCAATGGGTCAGAATTAACATAGACCTCTGTGGAGTCATTCAGATAGTCCTTCACCATCGACTCAAGGTCCTCCTCCAAGGTTCCTCCACTTTGCGTAGCTCTTGCTGTGCCTCTGGCCTTTTGAGAACCAAACCCACGCAGAGCTAGCCAATCCTCTTCAGCCTCCAATGTTTCTGCTGTCTTTCGTGCAGATGATGCGGTTGCCGGTGTCTTTAACGGCTGAGAGGTCACTTGTGCCACAGCCACAGGTGCAGAAGTGGATTGTTTTGACTGGGGATGGCCTGCTGATGTACTGCCATTTCCTTCAATTTCCAGCCGTTCTGTTTCAAACTTCTTGGCTGACAAGGCTAGCCAACGTTTGTACTTTGTAACATCTTCATCAGCAAAAGCAAAGAATGCTCTGCCTGCCAGCGCCTTTTTGTAGCGTGGATCCAGAATAGTAGCACAAATGTAATGCTGTTCTGAGTGGATCTTTTGAAGACGTTCATCACCTTGTAGGAGCTCTAATAATTGCTCAGCCAGAAGCAAAGAAGAGCCTTTCTTTTTGTCATCTTTTCGAAACACAGAACACACCTCCTTCAGTTGGTCCTCCAGCATGTACAACAATGGGATAGCTTTTCCCAAATTAGAGTCCTCCTTGCTGACTGCACGCGTGAAGACCTCAAAAGGACGAAGCATGCGTGTTAGGCTTTCAACTATGTTCCATTGCGGCCCACCCATCCTCAGCTCCTCTATACCCTCTTTCAAGAAATATTGATCGAGTTGCGTATACTGCTCATACAGACGCTCAAGCATGTAGAAGGTTGAGTTCCAACGTGTTACCACCTCCTGGATGAGTGCTTTCACTGGCATTTGACATTGATATAGCATGCTCCTCAGCTGCTTGCGGGCCTTAAAAGAATGCCTGAAATGCTTGCAAATTTTTCGGCAGTTCTCCAATACACTGCACGCTGCACTGTCTTTATTACCCAAGAATTTTTGGACAACCAGGTTTATACAGTGCGCCAAACACGGCACTCTGAAATAGTAACCGTCCCTCATGGCCTTAACTATATTGGAGCCATTGTCCGTGGAAACATAACCAACCTTGCGTTTTAGTGGGGACAGACAGTTAAGGACCTTTGTGTTAAAGACATCCAAAATGTTTTCTGCTGTGTGACGTTTCTCCAAACCAAACATGGCTAGTGTTGCATGTTTCCGAGCACCTTTAAAAACAGTGTTAGTGTCAACACCTGAGTTTAGCTTTGCTTTAGCCCCTGAAAAAGAGACCCAGTGTGCAGTGATGCACATGTAATCAGCGCCTGCGCCACTGGTCCACATGTCTGTTGTCAGATGTATAGTGTGAACAGCACTCTTCTGCAAAGCTGCCCCAATCGCCTTCAGAACATCTTCATGTAGTGCTGGAACCGCAACTCGGGCAAAATAGAACCGGCTAGGAACCTTCCATTTAGGGCAGAGCACTGCCACTAATTCTAGAAAACCAACCCCTTCGACAAAAGAAAAAGGGAGAAGGTCCAGAGCTAGCATTTTAGCCAGCTTAGTGTTATACAGACGGGTCATTGGGTGGTTGCGTTCATATTGCGCTTCTGTAAACAACATCTTTTTAATGTTGCCCTGGACCAATGATTTACGGGATGATGATCTCTTCGACCCAGTTACGCTCGCTGATGAACTTTTCCGCATTGATGTCTCACTCTCTCCCACACTCTTAGTGTGGCTCCCATGGGGTGTGCTGCTGACATGGGAACTGGGTGTAAGTGAAGTGTTTGGATCGTCTTCTTCTACCTCCTCGTCATCAGCAGATGACAAATCAACGTTTTCATTACGTGCAATTCCGGCTTTCTTGACCGCCTCTAGGTGCGGAAACCATTCGAGAGGGTGCCTTCTCTCAAGATGACCTCTCTGGCCTCCGGTACCATAGTTAGAACCAAGCTTACCACGACTATATCGAAGCTTACAAAGGCTACAAATGGCTACGTTTGCCTTTTTTGGGCAAACACTAAAGAAGTCCCAAACTGGAGACTTGAAATGTCTTCGGGGGCCGCCGCCGGAGGAGGCGTCGATACTGGTGGTGGTGGTCCTGCTGCTAATGACAGATGAAGTGGAGGATGTGGATTGCCGAACTTCAGTACGTTTTGCACTTTCACCACCACGAATTGAGGTCGAGGACGAGGTGGGTACCTTCTTGCGAGGAAGAAATATGGAAGCGGTAGGTTTTGGTGTACTACTTAACTCCAAATCTAATGATTCCATTTCCATTGCCTCCTCGCCGACATCATCATCACGCTCAGCAGCTTCTCGGGATAGGGTCAAAATGTCTCTTTGCTGCATGCCCGGTGGGGCTGCAGTGACCTTTGTGATGACTGCCTCGTCGTCATCGTGAGAGGCTTCATCACCAGCAGTATCTGTCACTTCTTGTTGAGCCTCATCACACTCCATAGGTTTGAGTTTTTGGACGACCTTCCTTTTACGCTTAGGTACCGGTGGCAGATCATGGTGTGCCTCTGCCTCACTGTCAGACCGCAGTTGTCGTGGTTCCCAAGACAGATCACTTGCACCAGAACGAGGTGGGCTTGAAGAAGATGTAGACACCCCCCTTGATCTTTTCCTTGCTAGGGATGTGGAAGACAATGAATGATCATCAGGAGGAGTGGCTTCCAATGATACCTCAGCTTCATTGTCGATTTCCAAATGTGCCCCTACTTCGGGAGGAACAACTATTGTGGGCACTTGTGAACGTCCATGCACCTTTGCTTGCGCATCTCCTTTTGCTGCCTCTCCTTCCACATGTACTTGGGCGTGTACTTGCACATGGTGTTGTTGTTGCGGCTGTGGTTGTTCAACACTTGTCAGATGAGTTACAACAACCTGTGTTGATTCAGGGACATTGCTGCTACTTTCTTGCGATGAGCCAACATCACTGGTCGATGGTGATTGGAGAAGTACACTGACTGCCTCTGAAGCACTCAAGGGCTTTGACTTAAGTTGGCGTGGTGGTGGAGGCACTGAACCCAATGGAGCAGGGGTGCTGCTCTCAGGTTGGTCCCCAGCAGATCCTGCTGCTGCAGGCGTACTTTTTCTTTTGCTCCCAAAAAAAGTGGCGGGTGACACACCAGCCTCCTTGGTAACTTGCTTCTTCTGCTCCTTACTAGCAACTTTCTTGCTAGAGGAGCTACGGAGAACTTTCTTTGGGGGCGGGGCCATCTTCTTCAGAGCAGGTCAGACAGCAGGCCGCAGTTGCACGAATTGTAGAGTTGTCTGAGGCCAGACGTGACGTCGCGTGACGTTATGCTGCACACACACACCGCTGCAGGACTTCTTCCTGGCACTGGTGGTTCTCTTGAGTCTTGTGCACCTAAAAAAAATGGAAGACAGAGGAACATCAGTTCAGTTATAGAGCACAAAAAAATCGAAAAACACTGCAAAATCAGCACAATCCCAATCCATCCATGCCCTCCATAATGTTTAAATTCAAGACAACCCACAGAAAGACTAGGCCCATGCAAGACTCACTACCCCTGGGCATAAATAAAGGTTGAAAAGTAGGCAAAATGGTTGGAGGCCTAACAACAAAGCCTGCATTCAAAATGGCCACTTGCCTGCCAAGCACATGGCCAGTGCCTGTAGCTGCACTCAAAATGGCCACCAGCCACATGGCATGTCCCTCCCCATGAACACCCCCAAAAATCGAAAAACACTGCTAAATCAGCACAATCCTATTCCATCCATGGCCTCCATGATGTTTAAATTCAAGACAGCCCACAGAAAGACTAGGCCCATGCTAGACTCAAATACCCCTGGTGAAAAGGCCCCAACAACAGGTCAAAAATCGAAAAACACAAAATTGTACAAAAAAAAAAATTCGAAAAACACAGAAAAATCAGCACAATCCCAATTCATCTATGGCCTCCATGATGTTTAAATTCAAGACAACCCACAGAAATACTAGGCCCATGCAAGACTCACTACCCCTGGCATAAATAAAGGTTGAAAAGTAGGCAAAATGGTTGGAGGCCTAACAACAAAGCCTGCATTCAAAATGGCCACTTGCCTGCCAGCACATGGCCAGTGCCTGTAGCTGCACTCAAAATGGCCACCAGCCACATGGCATGTCCCTCCCCATGAACACCCCCAAAAATCGAAAAACACTGCAAAATCAGCACAATCCCATTCCATCCATGATGTTTAAATTCAAGACAGCCCACAGAAAGACTAGGCCCCATGCACCACTCACTACCCCTGGTCAAGGCCCCAACAACAGGTCAAAAATCGAAAAACACAAAATTTTACACAAAAAAAAATCGAAAAACACAGAAAAATCAGCACAATCCCAATTCATCTATGGCCTCCATGATGTTTAAATTCAAGACAACCCACAGAAATACTAGGCCCATGCAAGACTCACTACCCCTGGCATAAATAAAGGTTGAAAAGTAGGCAAAATGGTTGGAGGCCTAACAACAAAGCCTGCATTCAAAATGGCCACTTGCCTGCCAGCACATGGCCAGTGCCTGTAGCTGCACTCAAAATGGCCACCAGCCACATGGCATGTCCCTCCCCATGAACACCCCCAAAAATCGAAAAACACTGCAAAATCAGCACAATCCCATTCCATCCATGATGTTTAAATTCAAGACAGCCCACAGAAAGACTAGGCCCCATGCACCACTCACTACCCCTGGTCAAGGCCCCAACAACAGGTCAAAAATCGAAAAACACAAAATTTTACACAAAAAAAAATCGAAAAACACAGAAAAATCAGCACAATCCCAATTCATCTATGGCCTCCATGATGTTTAAATTCAAGACAACCCACAGAAATACTAGGCCCATGCAAGACTCACTACCCCTGGCATAAATAAAGGTTGAAAAGTAGGCAAAATGGTTGGAGGCCTAACAACAAAGCCTGCATTCAAAATGGCCACTTGCCTGCCAGCACATGGCCAGTGCCTGTAGCTGCACTCAAAATGGCCACCAGCCACATGGCATGTCCCTCCCCATGAACACCCCCAAAAATCGAAAAACACTGCAAAATCAGCACAATCCCATTCCATCCATGATGTTTAAATTCAAGACAGCCCACAGAAAGACTAGGCCCCATGCACCACTCACTACCCCTGGTCAAGGCCCCAACAACAGGTCAAAAATCGAAAAACACAAAATTGTACAAAAAAAAAAAATCGAAAAACACAGAAAAATCAGCACAATCCCAATTCATCTATGGCCTCCATGATGTTTAAATTCAAGACAACCCACAGAAATACTAGGCCCATGCAAGACTCACTACCCCTGGCATAAATAAAGGTTGAAAAGTAGGCAAAATGGTTGGAGGCCTAACAACAAAGCCTGCATTCAAAATGGCCACTTGCCTGCCAGCACATGGCAAGTGCCTGTAGCTGCACTCAAAATGGCCACCAGCCACATGGCATGTCCCTCCCCATGAACACCCCCAAAAATCGAAAAACACTGCAAAATCAGCACAATCCCATTCCATCCATGATGTTTAAATTCAAGACAGCCCACAGAAAGACTAGGCCCCATGCACCACTCACTACCCCTGGTCAAGGCCCCAACAACAGGTCAAAAATCGAAAAACACAAAATTTTACAAAAAAAAAAAATCGAAAAACACAGAAAAATCAGCACAATCCCAATTCATCTATGGCCTCCATGATGTTTAAATTCAAGACAACCCACAGAAAGAATCAGTCCACCCACCACTGAGTACCCCTGGGAAAAGGCCCCAAAACAGCAAAAAAATCGAAAATCCCAAAATTTTAGTTGCAGCAACTGTAATGCCCCAAACAAACTTACTTGTAAAATTTCTAATCCAACAGTGATCCAAAGAAAGTCAAAAAGGCCTCAAATCCAAAGATCCAGCAGCATCCACAAAAGGTAATCCTTCCAGGTCCACATCCGAATGAAAAGTGACCAGGAGATGGACAAAGCACTGGGAGGAGCCTGCTGAACAGGAACAGGAAGTTGAAGACTATGGGGCACTTCCTTCCTCCCACCCCCCTGCCCCCCTCCCCAAAATGGACTCCTCGCTAAAAAAGTGCAGGCAAATGTCAAACTAAGGAGTTATTCACATAAAAATCATCATTTCTAGAAGGTTTATGCTGCTTGCTGGTGGATTTCTTGTGCAGAATTGCAAATTTATATTTTCGCGCGCCGCATCTCAAATCTCGCAATTTGCGAAGTACCGCGAGACGTGATCTCGCCGTACTCGCGTTGACAAACTCTCGCTGGCAAGCCGCGATGACGTAATCGCGCTCGCCAATTCCCGCGGGATCACACAGCAAGATCCAAAATGGCGCAGCACTCGCAAACTATCGAAAAAAACAACTCGGCAAACGATGATAAACGCCGCGCGCCGCAAAAATTGTATCACCAACGCCGCGCGCCGCCAAAAAAATCCGCTGCGTGCGAATTTGCGGATTTTGCGGGAAATCCGCAAATCTCGCGGATTGCGGATTTCCCGAAAATCCGCAAAATCCGCGAGCGGAACGGATTTTCCGCCCACGCTTACGCCACTCTCGCCTCGGCCATCTGGTCGCCTGCTATTCTTTCCTATGGGGCGACTAGATGGCCGGACTCCCCTGGAAGACCCTATGAGGTGCCATTCGCCTCCCGGATCCCATCCTGGGCTCCAGGAGGTCGGGCACTTTTGTGCCCTGGGTCCCCTCTGTCACCTCGAGTGCACGGATTACAAGAAAGGGGGGTAATTTTCCTCCGGATTAGTACGTGCAAGGGTATGCCCAAACACCCTCCTGGGGCTGGTGGTCCCTGCTGGGGACCAGATGAGCGATGCCCGGGCAGCACCTCCCAGGCATTCGGGGCTCCCTCCTCCGGGCCGCAGAGTGGGAAAGTACCCGGGACGGGCTCCATGGGTCCCGGGCCCTGGAGCCCCGGAGCCCTGGAGCCCTGCTGCCCTGGAGCCCTGCAGCACTGGAGCCCTGGAGCCCTGGAGCCCTGCAGCCCCGGAGCCCTGCAGCCCCCGAGCCGTGGAGCCCTGCAGTCCCCGAGCCCTGCATCCCTGCAGCCCCAGGGCCCCGGAGCCCCGGAGCCCTGGAGCCCTGCAGCTCCTGAGCCCTAAAGGCCCGGGGCAGGCAGATTGGCGTCATTTCGGTCCCGGCCATCTGGTCGCCCCTCTCGCCACGGCCATCTGGTCGCCCGCAATGCTTTCCTATGGGGCGACTAGATGGCCGGACTTCCCTGGAAGTCCCTATGAGGTGCCATTCGCCTCCCGGATCCCATCCTGGGCTCCAGGAGGTCGGGCACTTTTGTGCCCTGGGTCCCCTCTGTCACCTCGAGTGCACGGATTACAAGAAAGGGGGGTAATTTTCCTCCAGATTAGTAGGTGCAAGGGTATGCCCAAACACCCTCCCGGGGCTGGTGGTTCCCTGCTGGGGACCAGATGAGCGATGCCCGGGCAGCACCTCACAGGCATTCGGGGCTCCCTCCTCCGGGCCGCAGAGTGGGAAAGTACCCGGGACGGGCTCCATGGGTCCCGGAGCCCCGGAGCCCTGGAGCCCTGCTGCCCTGAAGCCCCAGAGCCCTGGAGCCCTGCAGCCCTGGAGCCCTGAAGCCCTGGAGCCCTGGAGCCCTGGAGCCCTGCAGCCCCCCGAGCCGTGGAGCCCTGCAGTCCCCGAGCCCTGCATCCCTGCAGCCCCAGAGCCCCAGAGCCCCGGAGCCCTGGAGCCCTGCAGCTCCTGAGCCCTAAAGGCCCGGGGCAGGCAGATTGGCGTCATTTCGGTCCCGGCCATCTGGTCGCCCCTCTCGCCACGGCCATCTGGTCGCCCGCAATGCTTTCCTATGGGGCGACTAGATGGCCGGACTTCCCTGGAAGTCCCTATGAGATGCCATTCGCCTCCCGGATCCCAGCCAGGGCTCCAGGAGGTCGGGCACGTTCGTGCCCTGGGTCCCCTCTGTCACCTCGAGTGCACATATTACAAGAAAGGGGGGTAATTTTCCTCCGGATTAGTAGGTGCAAGGGTATGCCCAAACACCCTCCCAGGTCTGGTGGTTCCTTGCTGGGGACCAGATGGGCGATGCCCGGGGAACACCTCCCAGGCATCCGGGGCTCCCTCCTCCGGGCCGCAGAGTGGCAAAGTACCCGGGATAGGCTCCATGGGTCCTGGGCCCTGGAGCCCTGGAGCCCTGCTGCCCTGGAGCCCAGCAGCCTTGGAGCCCTGGAGCCCCGGAGCCCTGCAGCCCCCCGAGCCGTGAAGCCCTGCAGTCCCCGAGCCCTGCAGCCCCGGAGCCCCGGAGCCCTGCAGCTCCTGAGCCCTACAGGCCCGAGGCAGGCAGATGGGCGTCCTTTCGGTCCCGGCCATCAGGTCGCCCCTCTCGCCTCGGCCATCTGGTCGGCCGCAATTCTTTCCTATGGGGCGACTAGATGGCCGGACTTCCCTGGAAGTCCTTATGAGGTGCCATTCGCCTCCCGGATCCCATCCTGGGCTCCAGGAGGTTGGGCACTTTTGTGCCCTGGGTCCCCTCTGTCACCTCGAGTGCACAGATTACAAGAAAGGGGGGTAATTTTCCTCCGGATTAGTAGGTGCAGGGGTATGCCCAAACACCCTCCCGGGGCTGGTGGTTCCCTGCTGGGGACCAGATGAGCGATGCCCGGGCAGCACCTCCCAGGCATTCGGGGCTCCCTCCTTCGGGCCGCAGAGTGGGAAAGTACCCGGGACGGGCTCCATGGGTCCCGGGCCATGGAGGCCCGAAACCTTGGAGCCCAGCAGCCCAGCAGCCCCGGAGGCCTGGAGCCCTGTCGATGGTCGTTTATATCAGGGTTCGATGGTCGTTTTTCTAAGAGTTTGATGAGGCAGACTTCCATGACGTCTGGCCATGCTGAGAGGGGGAAGGCATCCCGGGGTCCACCCGCCAGGGGCCCCCAGGGGCCCGGGACGCTTCTGCCTCTCAGCCCCTTGCCGATGGTCGTTTTTCTCCGAGTTCGATGGTCGTTTTTCTCCGAGTTTGATCAGGCAGACTTCCATGAGGTCTGGCCATGCTGAGAGGGGGGATGCGTTCGGGGCCCACCCGCCAGGGGCCCCCAGGGGCCCGGGGACGCTTCTGCCTCTCAGCCCCTTGCCGATGGTCGTTTTTCTCCGAGTTTGATCAGGCATACCTCTGTGAGGTCTGGCCTTGCTGAGAGGGAAAAGGAGTCCTGGGGCCCGCCTGCCAGGGGCCCCCAGGGGCCCGGGGACGCTTCTGCCTCTCAGCCCCTTGCCGATGGTTGTTTTTCTCCGAGTTCGATGGTCGTTTTTCTCCGAGTTTGATCAGGCAGACTTCCATGAGGTCTGGCCATGGTGAGAGGGGGGAAGCGTCCCGGGGCCCACCCGCCAGGGGCCCCCAGGGGCCCGGGGACGCTTCTGCCTCTCAGCCCCTTGCCGATGGTCGTTTTTCTCCGAGTTTGATCAGGTATACCTCCGTGAGGTCTGGCCATGCTGAGAGGGGAAAGGCGTCCCGGGGGCTGCCAGGGAACCCCAGGGGCCCGGGGACGCTTCTGCCTCTCAGCCCCTTGCCGATGGTCGTTTTTCTCCGAGTTCGATGGTTGTTTTTCTCCGAGTTTGATCAGGCAGACTTCCATGAGGTCTGGCCATGCTGAGAGGGGGAAGGCGTCCCGGGACCCACCCGCCAGGGGCCCCCAGGGGCCCGGGGACGCTTCTGCCTCTCAGCCCCTTGCCGATGGTCGTTTTTCTCCGAATTCGATCAGGCATACCTCCGTGAGGTCTGGCCATGCTGAGAGGGGAAAGGCGTCCCAGGGCCCGCCTGCCAGGGGCCCCCAGGGGCCCGGGGAAGCTTCTGCCTCTCAGCCCCTTGCCGATGTTTGTTTTTCTCCGAGTTCGATGGTAGTTTTTCTCCGAGTTTGATCAGGCAGACTTCCATGAGGTCTGGCCATGCTGAGAGGGGGAAGGCGTCCCGGGGCCCACCCGCCAGGGGCCCCCAGGGGCCCGGGAAAGCTTCTGCCTCTCAGCCCCTTGCCGATGGTCGTTTTTCTCCGAGTTCGATCAGGCATACCTCCGTGAGGTCTGGCCATGCTGAGAGGGGAAAGGCGTCCCAGGGCCCACCTGCCAGGGGCCCCCAGGGGCCCAGGGAAGCTTCTGCCTCTCAGCCCCTTGCCGATGTTTGTTTTTCTCCGAGTTCGATGGTAGTTTTTCTCCGAGTTTGATCAGGCAGACTTCCATGAGGTCTGGCCATGCTGAGAGGGGGAAGGCGTCCCGGGGCCCACCCGCCAGGGGCCCCCAGGGGCCCGGGGACGCTTCTGCCTCTCAGCCCCTTGCCGATGGTCGTTTTTATCAGGGTTCGATGGTCGTTTTTCTAAGAGTTTGATGAGGCAGACTTCCATGAGGTCTGGCCATGCTGAGAGGGGGAAGGCGTCCTGGGGCCGACCCGCCAGGGGCCCCCAGGGGCCCGGGGACGCTTCTGCCTCTCAGCCCCTTGCCGATGGTCGTTTTTCTCCAAGTTCGATCAGGCATACCTCCGTGAGGTCTGGCCATGCTGAGAGGGGAAAGGCATCCCAGGGCCCGCCTGCCAGGGGCCCCCAGGGGCCCGGGAACAATCCTGCCTCTCAGTCCCTTGCCGATGGTCCGTTTTCTCCGAGTTTGATCAGGCACAGACCTCCGTGAGGTCTGGCCATGCTGAGGGGGGGAAGGTGTCCTGGGGACCACCTGCCAGGGTCCCCCAGGAGCCCGTGGACACTTCTGCCTCTTGGCCCCTTGCCGATGGTTGTTTTTTCCGAGTTTGATCAGGCAGACTTCCATGAGGTCCGGCCATGCTGAGAGGAGGGGAGGCATCCCGGGGCCTGCCTGCCAGGGGCCCCCAAGATCCCGAGGACGCTCCTGCCTCTCAGCCCCTTGCCGATGGTCGTTTTTCTCCAAATTTGATCAGGCATACCTCCGTGAGGTCTGGCCATGCAGAGAGGGTAAGGTCGTCCTGGGGCCCACCCGCCAGGGGCCCCCAGGGGCCCGTGGACGCTTCTGCCTCTCGGCCCCTTGTTGATGGTTGTTTTTATCAGGGTTCAATGGTCGTTTTTCTCCGAGTTTGATCAGGCAGACTTCCATGAGGTGTGGCCATGCTTAGAGGCGGAAGGCATCCCGGGGTCCGCCAGCCAGGGGCACTCAGGGGCCCGGGGACGCTCCTGCCTCTCAGCCCCTTGCCGATGGTCCTTTTTCTCCGAGTTTGATCAGGCGCATGTTCGTGGGGCACCCGGTGCTAAATCATTCGTAGACGATCTGGGTCAGGGTTTCGTAAGTAGCAGAGAAGCTACCTCGCTGCGATCTATTGAAAGTCATCCTCTGAGCCAAGCTTTTGTCTCTTTCCGTGCGTGGGCGCCCGTGGAAGCCTCCCTCCATCACACCCAGGGGTGGGTCCCTCTGCCGCCTGGCCGGCGGGAGGGATGCGGAGGGGTAACGTGGGCCTGTGGGAGGCTGCCTCCACCACGTGCCCTTCAGCAGGGGGGCCTCCCCCTCCCGTCCCTGCCCCACCGGGGTGCGGGGATGGGGGCCACACCTTCCCTTGCGGGTCAGCAGGGTGACCAGATGGCCTGGGCCGCCGCCGGCCGGGCCTCCGCTTCCCACTGCTGCATGGGCAAGTCGAGCAGGGAGGCAAACAGCAGCAGCGCCTGGCCACCCTCGCTGGACTGCAAGGGCGACTGGGTACAGCATCCTCCCAGGCCATCCGGGCGCTGGGTCGTCCTGGGTCATCTGGCTGCCTGGCTGCGCGACCAGATTGCCCTGCGGGCAGGGTGACCAGATGGCCCTGTGGGCTGGGCGACCAGATGGCCCTGCGGGCTGGCGGCCGGGCTAACTCCAACTTTTGTCCCTCCCCTAGGTTCTGTAAGCCCCCACTACGTGGGGGCTTAATAGTCAACAAAAATGGGCTCCCCGGGCAGGCCGTCGGGGAGAGGACGTGGCCTGGGCTTAACGCTCCTTGGTTCCGGCCCAGGGTCTGGGTGCTGGGGACAGGGGGGTCCACCGGGAGGCTCTCCCCGGGCCCGGCTAGGGTTGGTAGGCTGGGCCTGGGGCCTGAGCTCCGTCCTGCAAGCCGGCCGAGGTTCCGGGTGTTCATCGGGGCCAAGGGAGGCTCTCCCCGGGCTGGCTAGGGTTTCGGAAGCAGGGACCGGGCCCGGGGCTTGAGCTCCGTCCGGTAGGCTATGGGGTTGCTGGAGCCTCCCCGTCCCGCAAGCCGGCCGAGGTTCCGGGCGTTCATCAGGGCCAAGGGAGGCTCTGCCCGGCCTGGCTAGGGTTTTGGAAGCAGGGACCGGGAGCGGGCCCGGGGCTTGAGCTCCGTACGGCCGGCCATGGGTTTGCTGGAGCTTCCCCGTCCTGCAAGCCGGCCGGGGTTCCAGGCGTTCATCCGAGCCAAGGGAGGCTTTTTTTCCGGCCTGGCTAGGGTTTCAGAAGCAGGGACCGGGAGCAGGCCCGGGGCTTGAGCCCCGTCCGGCAGGGCCTGGTGGTGTGGCAATACCCCTCCGTCCTGCAGCCCTGGAGCCCCCGGAACCCTGGAGCCCCCGGAGCACTACAGCCCCTGGAGCCCTGGAGCCCCCCTGGAGCCCTGCAGCCCTGCAGCCCTGCAGCCCTGCAGCCCCGGAGCCCGGGAGCCATGGAGCCCCCGAGGAGCCCTGCAGCCCCCGAGGAGCCCTGCAGCCCCGGAGCCCTGCAGCCCTGGAGCACCCGGAGCCCTGGAGCCCCCGGAGCCCTACAGCCCCTGGAGCCCTGGAGCCCCCCCGGAGCCCTGCAGCCCTGAAGCCCTGCAGCCCTGGAGCCCGGGAGCCCTGGGCCCCCGAGGAGCCCTGCAGCCCCGGAGCCCTGCATGCCCGGGGCAGGCAGATTGGAGTCATTTCGGTCCCGGCCATCTGGTCGCCCCTCTCGCCTCGGCCATCTGGTCGCCCAAAATGCTTTTCTATGGGGCAACTAGATGGCCGGACTTCCCTGGAAGTCCCTATGAGATGCCATTCGCCTCCAGGATCCGAGCCAGGGCTCCAGGAGGTCAGGCACGTTTGCGCCCTGGGTCCCCTCTGTCACCTCGAGTGCACAGATTACAAGAAAGGGGGGTAATTTTCCTCCGGATTAGTAGGTGCAAGGGTATGCCCAAACACCCTCCCAGGTCTGGTGGTTCCCTGCTGGGGACCAGATGGGCGATGCCCGGGGAACACCTCCCAGGCATCCGGGGCTCCCTCCTCCAGGGCGCAGAGTGGCAAAGTACCCGGGATAGGCTCCATGGGTCCTGGGCCCTGGAGCCCTGGAGCCCTGCTGCCCTGGAGCCCAGCAGCCCCGGAGCCCTGCAGCCCTGGAGCCCTGGAGCCCTGGAGCCACGGAGCCCTGCAGCCCCCCGAGCCGTGGAGCCCTGCAGTCCCCGAGCCCTGCAGCCCCGGAGCTCCGGAGCCCTGCAGCTCCTGAGCCCTACAGGCCGAGGCAGGCAGATTGGCGTCCTTTCAGTCCCGGCCATCAGGTCGCCCCTCTCGCCTCGGCCATCTGGTCGCCCGCAATTCTTTCCTATAAGGGGGACTAGATGGCCGGACTTCCCTGGAAGTCCCTATGAGGTGCCATTCGCCTCCCGGATCCCATCCTGGGCTCCAGGAGGTCGGGCACTTTTGTGCCCTGGGTCCCCTCTGTCACCTCGAGTGCACGGATTACAAGAAAGGGGGGTAATTTTCCTCCGGGTTAGTAGGTGCAAGGGTATGCCCAAACACCCTCCCGGGGCTGGTGGTTCCCTGCTGGGGAACAGATGAGCGATGCCCGGGCAGCACCTCCCAGGCATTCGGGGCTCCCTCCTCCGGGCCGCAGAGTGGGAAAGTACCCGGGACGGGCTCCATGGGTCCTGGGCCCTGGAGCCCCGGAGCCCCGGAGCCCTGGAGCCCTGCTGCCCTGAAGCCCTGGAGCCCTGCAGCCCTGGAGCCCTGCAGCCCCGGAGCCCTGCAGCCCCGGAGCCCTGCAGCCCCCAGAGCCGTGGAGCCCTGCAGTCCCCGAGCCCTGCATCCCTGCAGCCCCAGAGCCCCGGAGCCCCGGAGCCCCGGAGCCCTGGAGCCCTGCAGCTCCTGAGCCCTAAAGGCCCGGGGCAGGCAGATTGGTGTCATTTCGGTCCCGGCCATCAGGTCGCCCCTCTCACCACGGCCATCTGGTCGCCCGCAATGCTTTCCTATGGGGCGACTAGATGGCCGGACTTCCCTGGAAGTCCCTATGAGGTGCCATTCACCTCCCGGATCCCATCCTGGGCTCCAGGAGGTCAGGCACTTTTGTGCCCTGGGTCCCCTCTGTCACCTCGAGTGCACGGATTACAAGAAAGGGGGGTAATTTTCCTCCGGATTAGTAGGTGCAAGGGTATGCCCAAACACCCTCCCGGGGCTGGTGGTTCCCTGCTGGGGACCAGATGAGCGATGCCCGGGCAGCACCTCCCAGGCATCCGGGGCTCCCTCCTCCGGGCCGCAGAGTGGGAAAGTACCCAGGACGGGCTCCATGGGTCCTGGGCCCTGGAGCGCCGGAGCCCTGGAGCCCTGCTGCCCTGAAGCCCCAGAGCCCTGGAGCCCTGCAGCCCTGGAGCCCTGCAGCCCCGGAGCCCTGCAGCCCCCAGAGCCGTGGAGCCCTGCAGTCCCCGAGCCCTGCATCCCTGCAGCCCCAGAGCCCCGGAGCCCCGGAGCCCTGGAGCCCTGCAGCTCCTGAGCCCTAAAGGCCCGGGGCAGGCAGATTGGCGTCATTTCGGTCCCGGCCATCTGGTCGGCCCTCTCGCCACGGCCATCTGGTCGCCCGCAATGCTTTCCTATGGGGCGACTAGATGGCCGGACTTCCCTGGAAGTCCCTATGAGATGCCATTCGCCTCCCGGATCCCAGCCAGGGCTCCAGGAGGTCGGGCACGTTCGTGCCCTGGGTCCCCTCTGTCACCTCGAGTGCACAGATTACAAGAAAGGGGGGTAATTTTCCTCCGGATTAGTAGGTGCAAGGGTATGCCCAAACACCCTCCCAGCTCTGGTGGTTCCCTGCTGGGGACCAGATGGGCGATGCCCGGGGAACACCTCCCAGGCATCCGGGGCTCCCTCCTCCGGGCCGCAGAGTGGCAAAGTACCCGGGATAGGCTCCATGGGTCCTGGGCCCTGGAGCCCTGCTGCCCTGGAGCCCAGCAGCCCTGGAGCCCCGGAGCCCTGCAGCCCTGGAGCCCTGGAGCCCTGGAGCCCTGGAGCCCCGGAGCCCTGCAGCCCCCCGAGCCGTGGAGTCCTGCAGTCCCGAGCCCTGCAGCCCCGGAGCCCTGCAGCTCCTGAGCCCTACAGGCCCGAGGCAGGCAGATTGGCGTTCTTTCGGTCCGGGCCATCAGGTCGCCCCTCTCGCCTCGGCCATCTGGTCGCCCGCAATTCTTTCCTATGGGGCGACTAGATGGCCGGACTTCCCTGGAAGTCCCTATGAGGTGCCATTCGCCTCCCGGATCCCATCCTGGGCTCCAGGAGGTCGGGTACTTTTGTGCCCTGGGTCCCCTCTGTCACCTCGAGTGCACGGATTACAAGAAAGGGGGGTAATTTTCCTCCGGATTAGTACGTGCAAGGGTATGCCCAAACACCCTCCCGGGGCTGGTGGTCCCTGCTGGGGACCAGATGAGCGATGCCCGGGCAGCACCTCCCAGGCATTCGGGGCTCCCTCCTCCGGGCCGCAGAGTGGGAAAGTGCCCGGGACGGGCTCCATGGATCCCGGGCCCTGGAGCCCCGGAGCTCTGGAGCCCTGCTGCCCTGAAGCCCCAGAGCCCTGGAGCCCTTTAGCACTGGAGCCCTGGAGCCCTGCAGCCCCGGAGCCCTGCAGCCCCCCGAGCCGTGGAGCCCTGCAGTCCCCGAGCCCTGCATCCCTGCAGCCCCAGAGCCCCGGAGCCCTGGAACCCTGCAGCTCCTGAGCCCTAAAGTCCCGGGGCAGGCAGATTGGCGTCATTTCAGTCCCGGCCATCTGGTCGCCCCTCTCGCCACGGCCATCTGGTCACCCGCAATGCTTTCCTATGGGGCGACTAGATGGCCGGATTTCCCTGGAAGTCCCTATGAGATGCCATTCGCCTCCCGGATCCGAGACAGGGCTCCAGGAGGTCGGGCACGTTTGCGCCCTGGGTCCCCTCTGTCACCTCGAGTGCACAGATTACAAGAAAGGGGGGTAATTTTCCTCCGGATTAGTAGGTGCAAGGGTATGCCCAAACACCCTCCCAGGTCTGGTGGTTCCCTGCTGGGGACCAGATGGGCGATGCCCGGGAACACCTCCCAGGCATCCGGGGCTCCCTCCTCCTGGCCGCAGAGTGGCAAAGTACCCGGGAAAGGCTCCATGGGTCCTGGGCCCTGGAGCCCTGGAGCACTGCTGCCCTGGAGCCCAGCAGCCCCGGAGCCCTGCAGCCCTGGAGCCCTGGAGCTCTGGAGCCCCGGAGCCCTGCAGCCCCCCGAGCCGTGGAGTCCTGCATTCCCCGAGCCCTGCAGCCCCGGAGCCCTGCAGCTCCTGAGCCCTACAGGCCCGAGGCAGGCAGATTGGCGTCCTTTCGGTCCCGGGCATCAGGTCGCCCCTCTCGCCTCGGCCATCTGGTCGCCCGCAATTCTTTCCTATGGGGCGACTAGATGGCCGGACTTCCCTGGAAGTCCCTATGAGGTGCCATTCGCCTCCCGGATCCCATCCTGGGCTCCAGGAGGTCGGTCACTTTTGTGCCCTGGGTCCCCTCTGTCACCTCGAGTGCACGGATTACAAGAAAGGGGGGTAATTTTCCTCCGGATTAGTACGTGCAAGGGTATGCCCAAACACCCTCCCGGGGCTGGTGGTCCCTGCTGGGGACCAGATGAGCGATGCCCGGGCATCACCTCCCAGGCATTCGGGGCTCCCTCCTCCGGGCCGCAGAGTGGGAAAGTACCCGGGACGGGCTCCATGGGTCCCGGGCCCTGGAGCCCCGGAGCCCTGGAGCCCTGCTGCCCTGAAGCCCCAGAGCCCTGGAGCCCTGCAGCACTGGAGCCCTGGAGCCCTGGAGCCCTGGAGCCCTGGAGCCCTGCAGCCCCGGAGCCCTGCAGCCCCCCGAGCCGTGGAGCCCTGCAGTCCTCGAGCCCTGCATCCCTGCAGCCCCAGGGCCCCGGAGCCCCGGAGCCCTGGAGCCCTGCAGCTCCTGAGCCCTAAAGGCCCGGGGCAGGCAGATTGGCGTCATTTCGGTCCCGGCCATCTGGTCGCCCCTCTCGCCACGGCCATCTGGTCGCCCGCAATGCTTTCCTATGGGGCGACTAGATGGCCGGATTTCCCTGGAAGTCCCTATGAGATGCCATTCGCCTCCCGGATCCGAGACAGGGCTCCAGGAGGTCGGGCACGTTTGCGCCCTGGGTCCCCTCTGTCACCTCGAGTGCACAGATTACAAGAAAGGGGGGTAATTTTCCTCCGGATTAGTAGGTGCAAGGGTATGCCCAAACACCCTCCCAGGTCTGGTGGTTCCCTGCTGGGGACCAGATGGGCGATGCCCGGGGAACACCTCCCAGGCATCCGGGGCTCCCTCCTCCAGGGCGCAGAGTGGCAAAGTACCCGGGATAGGCTCCATGGGTCCTGGGCCCTGGAGCCCTGGAGCCCTGCTGCCCTGGAGCCCAGCAGCCCCGGAGCCCTGCAGCCCTGCAGCCCTGGAGCCCTGGAGCCCCGAAGCCCTGCGGCCCCCCGAGCCGTGGAGCCCTGCAGTCCCCGAGCCCTGCAGCCCCGGAGCTCCGGAGCCCTGCAGCTCCTGAGCCCTACAGGCCCGAGGCAGGCAGATTGGCGTCCTTTCGGTCCCGGCCATCAGGTCGCCCCTCTAGCCTCGGCCATCTGGTCGCCCGCAATTCTTTTCTATGGGGCGACTAGATGGCCGGACTTCCCTGGAAGTCCCTATGAGGTGCCATTCGCCTCCCGGATCCCATCCTGGGCTCCAGGAGGTCGGGCACTTTTGTGCCCTGGGTCCCCTCTGTCACCTCGAGTGCACGGATTACAAGAAAGGGGGGTAATTTTCCTCCGGATTAGTAGGTGCAAGGGTATGCCCAAACACCCTCCTGGGGCTGGTGGTTCCCTGCTGGGGACCAGATGAGCGATGCCCGGGCAGCACCTCCCAGGCATTCGGGGCTCCCTCCTCCGGGCCACAGAGTGGGAAAGTACCAGGGACGGGCTCCATGGGTCCTGGGCCCTGGAGCCCCGGAGCCCCGGAGCCCTGCTGCCCTGAAGCCCCAGAGCCCTGGAGCCCCGCAGCCCTGGAGCCCTGCAGCCCCCAGAGCCGTGGAGCCCTGCAGTCCCCGAGCCCTGCATCCCTGCAGCCCCAGAGCCCCGGAGCCCCGGAGCCCTGGAGCCCTGCAGCTCCTGAGCCCTAAAGGCCCGGGGCAGGCATATTGGCGTCATTTCGGTCCCGGCCATCTGGTCGCCCCTCTCGCCACGGCCATCTGGTCGCCCGCAATGCTTTCCTATGGGGCGACTAGATGGCCGGACTTCCCTGGAAGTCCCTATGAGATGCCATTCGCCTCCCGGATCCCAGCCAGGGCTCCAGGAGGTCGGGCACGTTTGCACCCTGGGTCCCCTCTAGTGCACAGATTACAAGAAAGGGGGGTAATTTTCCTCCGGATTAGTAGGTGCAAGGGTATGCCCAAACACCCTCCCAGGTCTGGTAGTTCCCTGCTGGGGACCAGATGGGCGATGCCCGGGGAACACCTCCCAGGCATAAAGGGCTCCCTCCTCCGGGCCGCAGAGTGGCAAAGTACCAGGGATAGGCTCCATGGGTCCTGGGCCCTGGAGCCCTGGAGCCCTGCTGCCCTGGAGCACAGCAGCCCCGGAGCCCTGCAGCCCTGGAGCCCTGGAGCCCTGGAGCCCTGGAGCCCCGGAGCCCTGCAGCCCCCCGAGCCGTGGAGCCCTGCAGTCCCCGAGCCCTGCAGCCCCGGAGCCCCGGAGCCCTGCAGCTCCTGAGCCCTACAGGCCCGAGGCAGGCAGATTGGCGTCCTTTCGGTCCCGGCCATCAGGTCGCCCCTCTCGCCTCGGCCTTCTGGTCGCCCGCAATTCTTTCCTATGGGGCGACTAGATGGCCGGACTTCCCTGGAAGTCCCTAGGAGATGCCATTCGCCTCCCGGATCCCAGCCAGGGCTCCAGGAGGTCGGGCACGTTCGTGCCCTGGGTCCCCTCTGTCACCTCGAGTGCACAGATTACAAGAAAGGGGGGTAATTTTCCTCCGGATTAGTAGGTGCAAGGGTATGCCCAAACACCCTCCCAGGTCTGGTGGTTCCCTGCTGGGGACCAGATGGGCGATGCCTGGGGAACACCTCCCAGGCATCCGGGGCTCCCTCCTCCGGGCCGCAGAGTGGCAAAGTACCCGGGATAGGCTCCATGGGTCCTGGGCCCTGGAGCCCTGCTGCCCTGGAGCCCAGCAGCCCTGGAGCCCCGGAGCCCTGCAGCCCTGGAGCCCTGGAGCCCTGGAGCCCTGGAGCCCTGGAGCCCTGGAGCCCTGGAGCCCTGGAGCCCCGGAGCCCTGCAGCCCCCCGAGCCGTGGAGTCCTGCAGTCCCGAGCCCTGCAGCCCCGGAGCCCTGCAGCTCCTGAGCCCTACAGGCCCGAGGCAGGCAGATTGGCGTCCTTTCGGTCCCGGCCATCAGGTCGCCACTCTCGCCTCGGCCATCTGGTCGCCTGCTATTCTTTCCTATGGGGCGACTAGATGGCCGGACTTCCCTGGAAGTCCCTATGAGGTGCCATTCGCCTCCCGGATCCCATCCTGGGCTCCAGGAGGTCGGGCACTTTTGTGCCCTGGGTCCCCTCTGTCACCTCGAGTGCACGGATTACAAGAAAGGGGGTAATTTTCCTCCGGATTAGTACGTGCAAGGGTATGCCCAAACACCCTCCCGGGGCTGGTGGTCCCTGCTGGGGACCAGATGAGCGATGCCCGGGCAGCACCTCCCAGGCATTCGGGGCTCCCTCCTCCGGGCCGCAGAGTGGGAAAGTACCCGGGACGGGCTCCATGGGTCCCGGGCCCTGGAGCCCCGGAGCCCTGGAGTCCTGCTGCCCTGAAGCCCCAGAGCCCTGGAGCCCTTTAGCACTGGAGCCCTGGAGCCCTGGAGCCCTGCAGCCCCGGAGCCCTGCAGCCCCCCGAGCCGTGGAGCCCTGCAGTCCCCGAGCCCTGCATCCCTGCAGCCCCAGAGCCCCGGAGCCCTGGAACCCTGCAGCTCCTGAGCCCTAAAGGCCCGGGGCAGGCAGATTGGCGTCATTTCGGTCCCGGCCATCTGGTCGCCCCTCTCGCCACGGCCATCTGGTCGCCCGCAATGCTTTCCTATGGGGCGACTAGATGGCCGGACTTCCCTGGAAGTCCCTATGAGATGCCATTCGCCTCCCGGATCCGAGACAGGGCTCCAGGAGGTCGGGCACGTTTGCGCCCTGGGTCCCCTCTGTCACCTCGAGTGCACAGATTACAAGAAAGGGGGGTAATTTTCCTCCGGATTAGTAGGTGCAAGGGTATGCCCAAACACCCTCCCAGGTCTGGTGGTTCCCTGCTTGGGACCAGATGGGCGATGCCCGGGAACACCTCCCAGGCATCCGGGGCTCCCTCCTCCGGGCCGCAGAGTGGCAAAGTACCCGGGAAAGGCTCCATGGGTCCTGGGCCCTGGAGCCCTGGAGCCCTGCTGCCCTGGAGCCCAGCAGCCCCGGAGCCCTGCAGCCCTGGAGCCCTGGAGCTCTGGAGCCCCGGAGCCCTGCAGCCTCCCGAGCCGTGGAGTCCTGCAGTCCCCGAGCCCTGCAGCCCCGGAGCCCTGCAGCTCCTGAGCCCTACAGGCCCGAGGCAGGCAGATTGGCGTCCTTTCGGTCCCGGGCATCATGTCGCCCCTCTCGCCTCGGCCATCTGGTCGCCCGCAATTCTTTCCTATGGGGCGACTAGATGGCCGGACTTCCCTGGAAGTCCCTATGAGGTGCCATTCGCCTCCCGGATCCCATCCTGGGCTCCAGGAGGTCGGGCACTTTTGTGCCCTGGGTCCCCTCTGTCACCTCGAGTGCACGGATTACAAGAAAGGGGGGTAATTTTCCTCTGGATTAGTACGTGCAAGGGTATGCCCAAACACCCTCCCGGGGCTGGTGGTCCCTTCTGGGGACCAGATGAGCGATGCCCGGGCAGCACCTCCCAGGCATTCGGGGCTCCCTCCTCCGGGCCGCAGAGTGGGAAAGTACCCGGGACGGGCTCCATGGGTCCCGGGCCCTGGAGCCCCGGAGCCCTGGAGCCCTGCTGCCCTGGAGCCCTGCAGCACTGGAGCCCTGGAGCCCTGGAGCCCTGGAGCCCTGCAGCCCCGGAGCCCTGCAGCCCCCGAGCCGTGGAGCCCTGCAGTCCACGAGCCCTGCATCCCTGCAGCCCCAGGGCCCCGGAGCCCCGGAGCCCTGGAGCCCTGCAGCTCCTGAGCCCTAAAGGCCCGGGGCAGGCAGATTGGCGTCATTTCGGTCCCGGCCATCTGGTCGCCCCTCTCGCCACGGCCATCTGGTCGCCCGCAATGCTTTCCTATGGGGCGACTAGATGGCCGGACTTCCCTGGAAGTCCCTATGAGGTGCCATTCGCCTCCCGGATCCCATCCTGGGCTCCAGGAGGTCGGGCACTTTTGTGCCCTGGGTCCCCTCTGTCACCTCGAGTGCACGGATTACAAGAAAGGGGGGTAATTTTCCTCCAGATTAGTAGGTGCAAGGGTATGCCCAAACACCCTCCCGGGGCTGGTGGTTCCCTGCTGGGGACCAGATGAGCGATGCCCGGGCAGCACCTCACAGGCATTCGGGGCTCCCTCCTCCGGGCCGCAGAGTGGGAAAGTACCCGGGACGGGCTCCATGGGTCCCGGAGCCCCGGAGCCCTGGAGCCCTGCTGCCCTGAAGCCCCAGAGCCCTGGAGCCCTGCAGCCCTGGAGCCCTGAAGCCCTGGAGCCCTGGAGCCCTGCAGCCCCCCGAGCCGTGGAGCCCTGCAGTCCCCGAGCCCTGCATCCCTGCAGCCCCAGAGCCCCGGAGCCCTGGAGCCCTGCAGCTCCTGAGCCCTAAAGGCCCGGGGCAGGCAGATTGGCGTCATTTCGGTCCCGGCCATCTGGTCGCCCCTCTTGCCACGGCCATCTGGTCGCCCGCAATGCTTTCCTATGGGGCGACTAGATGGCCGGACTTCCCTGGAAGTCCCTATGAGATGCCATTCGCCTCCCGGATCCCAGCCAGGGCTCCAGGAGGTCGGGCACGTTCGTGCCCTGGGTCCCCTCTGTCACCTCGAGTGCACATATTACAAGAAAGGGGGGTAATTTTCCTCCGGATTAGTAGGTGCAAGGGTATGCCCAAACACCCTCCCAGGTCTGGTGGTTCCTTGCTGGGGACCAGATGGGCGATGCCCGGGGAACACCTCCCAGGCATCCGGGGCTCCCTCCTCCGGGCCGCAGAGTGGCAAAGTACCCGGGATAGGCTCCATGGGTCCTGGGCCCTGGAGCCCTGGAGCCCTGCTGCCCTGGAGCCCAGCAGCCTTGGAGCCCTGGAGCCCCGGAGCCCTGCAGCCCCCCGAGCCGTGAAGCCCTGCAGTCCCCGAGCCCTGCAGCCCCGGAGCCCCGGAGCCCTGCAGCTCCTGAGCCCTACAGGCCCGAGGCAGGCAGATGGGCGTCCTTTCGGTCCCGGCCATCAGGTCGCCCCTCTCGCCTCGGCCATCTGGTCGGCCGCAATTCTTTCCTATGGGGCGACTAGATGGCCGGACTTCCCTGGAAGTCCTTATGAGGTGCCATTCGCCTCCCGGATCCCATCCTGGGCTCCAGGAGGTTGGGCACTTTTGTGCCCTGGGTCCCCTCTGTCACCTCGAGTGCACAGATTACAAGAAAGGGGGGTAATTTTCCTCCGGATTAGTAGGTGCAGGGGTATGCCCAAACACCCTCCCGGGGCTGGTGGTTCCCTGCTGGGGACCAGATGAGCGATGCCCGGGCAGCACCTCCCAGGCATTCGGGGCTCCCTCCTTCGGGCCGCAGAGTGGGAAAGTACCCGGGACGGGCTCCATGGGTCCCGGGCCATGGAGGCCCGAAACCTTGGAGCCCAGCAGCCCAGCAGCCCCGGAGGCCTGGAGCCCTGGAGCAATGGAGCCCCGGAACCCTGCAGCCCTGCTGCCCTGGAGCCCCCGAGCCCTGGAGCCCTGCAGCCCTGCAGCCCCGGAGCCCTGCAGCCCCCCGAGCCTTGGAGCCCTGCAGTCCCCGAGCCCTGCATCCCTGCAGCCCCAGAGCCCCGGAGGCCCGGAGGCACAGAGCCCCGGAGCCCCAGAGCCCCGAGCTGGGTGCTCGGGCCCTGGGCCCTGTCCCCCGGCCTGCTGCACTGCCAAGAGCCCAGGTCGGGGTTCCGTTGTGCCCGGGCAGTCCTCCCTGCTTGTCAAAGTGCCAGGGGGCCCCGGGTCGGAGGGCCTGTCGGGGCCCCCTGGGAGCCTCCATGGCTGGGGCCCAGCTGGGGCTTTGGGGCTCTGGGCCTCCGGTCGGCCATGCCGCGGAGCCCGCTGACTCCTTCGTTGGGGCACAGGGTGTCCAGACGGCTCCTCTTTCATCTGGTCGCCCCGATTCCCTCGGCCATCTGGTCGACCACAATGCTTTCCTATGGGGCGACCAGATGACCGAACTTCCCTGGAAGTCCCGATGAGGTGCCATTCGCCTCCCGGATCCCAGCCAGGGCTCCAGGAGGTCGGGCTCGTTCGTCGCTTGGGTCCCCTATGTGACCTCGAGTGCACAGATTACAAGAAAGGGGGGTAATGTTCCTCCGGATTACTAGGGAGAGGGTCAGTCAGACCTCCGGAGATTCTGAATCAGGGGAAAGCAGCCCTGGGGCCTGCCCGCCGGGGCCCCCATGTCCTGGGGACACTCTTGCCTCTCAGCCCATTGCCGATGGTCCTTTTTCACCGAGTTTGAGGGGGAAGGTGTCCCGGGGCCCGCCTGCCAGGGGCCCCCAGGGGCCCAGGGACGCTTCTGCCTCTCTGCCCCTTGCCGATGGTCGTTTTTCTCCGAGTTCGATGGTTGTTTTTCTCCGAGTTTGATCAGGCAGACTTCCATGAGGTCTGGCCATGCTGAGAGGGGGGATGCGTCCCTGGGCACAACTGCCAGGGGCCCCCAGGGGCCCGGGGATGCTTCTGCCTCTCAGCCCCTTGCCGATGGTCGTTTTTCTCCGAGTTTGATCAGGCATACCTCTGTGAGGTCTGGCCTTGCTGAGAGGGAAAAGGCGTCCTGGGGCCCGCCTGCCAGGGGCCCCCAGGGGCCCGGGGACGCTTCTGCCTCTCAGCCCCTTGCCGATGGTCGTTTTTCTCCGAGTTCGATGGTCATTTTTCTCCGAGTTTGATCAGGCAGACTTCCATGAGGTCTGGCCATGCTGAGAGGGGGGAAGCGTCCCGGGGCCCACCCGCCAGGGGCCCCCAGGGGCCTGGGGACGCTTCTGCCTCTAAGCCCCTTGCCGATGGTCGTTTTTCTCCGAGTTCGATCAGGTATACCTCCGTGAGGTCTGGCCATGCTGAGAGGGGAATCGCGTCCCGGGGGCTGCCAGGGACCCCCAGGGGCCCGGGGACGCTTCTGCCTCTCAGCCCCTTGCCGATGGTCGTTTTTCTCCGAGTTCGATGGTTGTTTTTCTCCGAGTTTGATCAGGCAGACTTCCATGAGGTCTGGCCATGCTGAGAGGGGAAAGGCGTCCCAGGGCCCACCTGCCAGGGGCCCCCAGGGGCCCGGGGAAGCTTCTGCCTCTCAGCCCCTTGCCGATGTTTGTTTTTCTCCGAGTTCGATGGTAGTTTTTCTCCGAGTTTGATCAGGCAGACTTCCATGAGGTCTGGCCATGCTGAGAGGGGGAAGGCGTCCCGGGGCCCACCTGCCAGGGGCCCCCAGGGGCCCGGGGATGCTTCTGCCTCTCAGCCCCTTGCCGATGGTCGTTTTTATCAGGGTTCGATGGTCGTTTTTCTAAGAGTTTGATGAGGCAGACTTCCATGAGGTCTGGCCATGCTGAGAGGGGGAAGGCGTCCCGGGGCCGACCCGCCAGGGGCCCCCAGGGGCCTGGGGACGCTTCTGCCTCTCAGCCCCTTGCCGATGGTCGTTTTTCTCCGAGTTCGATCAGGCATACCTCCGTGAGGTCTGGCCATGCTGAGAGGGGAAAGGCGTCCCAGGGCCCGCCTGCCAGGGGCCCCCAGGGGCCCGGGAACAATCCTGCCTCTCGGCCCCTTGTCGATGGTCGTTTATATCAGGGTTCGATGGTCGTTTTTCTAAGAGTTTGATGAGGCAGACTTCCATGACGTCTGGCCATGCTGAGAGGGGGAAGGCATCCCGGGGTCCACCCGCCAGGGGCCCCCAGGGGCCCGGGACGCTTCTGCCTCTCAGCCCCTTGCCGATGGTCGTTTTTCTCCGAGTTCGATGGTCGTTTTTCTCCGAGTTTGATCAGGCAGACTTCCATGAGGTCTGGCCATGCTGAGAGGGGGGATGCGTCCCGGGGCCCACCCGCCAGGGGCCCCCAGGGGCCCGGGGACGCTTCTGCCTCTCAGCCCCTTGCCGATGGTCGTTTTTATCAGGGTTCGATGGTCGTTTTTCTAAGAGTTTGATGAGGCAGACTTCCATGAGGTCTGGCCATGCTGAGAGGGGGAAGGCGTCCTGGGGCCGACCCGCCAGGGGCCCCCAGGGGCCCGGGGACGCTTCTGCCTCTCAGCCCCTTGCCGATGGTCGTTTTTCTCCAAGTTCGATCAGGCATACCTCCGTGAGGTCTGGCCATGCTGAGAGGGGAAAGGCGTCCCAGGGCCCGCCTGCCAGGGGCCCCCAGGGGCCCGGGAACAATCCTGCCTCTCAGTCCCTTGCCGATGGTCCGTTTTCTCCGAGTTTGATCAGGCACAGACCTCCGTGAGGTCTGGCCATGCTGAGGGGGGGAAGGTGTCCTGGGGACCGCCTGCCAGGGTCCCCCAGGGGCCCGTGGACACTTCTGCCTCTTGGCCCCTTGCCGATGGTTGTTTTTTCCGAGTTTGATCAGGCAGACTTCCATGAGGTCCGGCCATGCTGAGAGGAGGGGAGGCATCCCGGGGCCTGCCTGCCAGGGGCCCCCAAGATCCCGAGGACGCTCCTGCCTCTCAGCCCCTTGCCGATGGTCGTTTTTCTCCAAATTTGATCAGGCATACCTCCGTGAGGTCTGGCCATGCAGAGAGGGGAAGGTCGTCCTGGGGCCCACCCGCCAGGGGCCCCCAGGGGCCCGTGGACGCTTCTGCCTCTCGGCCCCTTGTTGATGGTTGTTTTTATCAGGGTTCAATGGTCGTTTTTCTCCGAGTTTGATCAGGCAGACTTCCATGAGGTGTGGCCATGCTTAGAGGCGGAAGGCATCCCGGGGTCCGCCAGCCAGGGGCACTCAGGGGCCCGGGGACGCTCCTGCCTCTCAGCCCCTTGCCGATGGTCCTTTTTCTCCGAGTTTGATCAGGCGCATGTTCGTGGGGCACCCGGTGCTAAATCATTTGTAGACGATCTGGGTCAGGGTTTCGTAAGTAGCAGAGAAGCTACCTCGCTGCGATCTATTGAAAGTCATCCTCTGAGCCAAGCTTTTGTCTCTTTCCGTGCGTGGGCGCCCGTGGAAGCCTCCCTCCATCACACCCAGGGGTGGGTCCCTCTGCCGCCTGGCCGGCGGGAGGGATGCGGAGGGGTAACGTGGGCCTGTGGGAGGCTGCCTCCACCACGTGCCCTTCAGCAGGGGGGCCTCCCCCTCCCGTCCCTGCCCCACCGGGGTGCGGGGATGGGGGCCACACCTTCCCTTGCGGGTCAGCAGGGTGACCAGATGGCCTGGGCCGCCGCCGGCCGGGCCTCCGCTTCCCACTGCTGCATGGGCAAGTCGAGCAGGGAGGCAAACAGCAGCAGCGCCTGGCCACCCTCGCTGGACTGCAAGGGCGACTGGGTACAGCATCCTCCCAGGCCATCCGGGCGCTGGGTCGTCCTGGGTCATCTGGCTGCCTGGCTGCGCGACCAGATTGCCCTGCGGGCAGGGTGACCAGATGGCCCTGTGGGCTGGGCGACCAGATGGCCCTGCGGGCTGGCGGCCGGGCTAACTCCAACTTTTGTCCTTCCCCTAGGTTCTGTAAGCCCCCACTACGTGGGGGCTTAATAGTCAACAAAAATGGGCTCCCCGGGCAGGCCGTCGGGGAGAGGACGTGGCCTGGGCTTAACCCTCCTTGGTTCCGGCCCAGGGTCTGGGTGCTGGGGACAGGGGGGTCCACCGGGAGGCTCTCCCCGGGCCCGGCTAGGGTTGGTAGGCTGGGCCTGGGGCCTGAGCTCCGTCCTGCAAGCCGGCCGAGGTTCCGGGCGTTCATCGGGGCCAAGGGAGGCTCTCCCCGGGCTGGCTAGGGTTTCGGAAGCAGGGACCGGGCCCGGGGCTTGAGCTCCGTCCGGTAGGCTATGGGGTTGCTGGAGCCTCCCCGTCCCGCAAGCCGGCCGAGGTTCCGGGCGTTCATCAGGGCCAAGGGAGGCTCTCCCCGGCCTGGCTAGGGTTTTGGATGCAGGGACCGGGAGCGGGCCCGGGGCTTGAGCTCCGTACGGCCGGCCATGGGTTTGCTGGAGCTTCCCCGTCCTGCAAGCCGGCCGGGGTTCCAGGCGTTCATCCGAGCCAAGGGAGGCTCTTTCTCCGGCCTGGCTAGGGTTTCAGAAGCAGGGACCGGGAGCAGGCCCGGGGCTTGAGCCCCGTCCGGCAGGGCCTGGTGGTGTGGCAATACCCCTCTGTCCTGCAGCCCTGGAGCCCCCGGAACCCTGGAGCCCCCGGAGCACTACAGCCCCTGGAGCCCTGGAGCCCCCCTGGAGCCCTGCAGCCCTGCAGCCCTGCAGCCCCGGAGCCCGGGAGCCATGGAGCCCCCGAGGAGCCCTGCAGCCCCCGAGGAGCCCTGCAGCCCCGGAGCCCTGCAGCCCTGGAGCACCCGGAGCCCTGGAGCCCCCGGAGCCCTACAGCCCCTGGAGCCCTGGAGCCCCCCCGGAGCCCTGCAGCCCTGAAGCCCTGCAGCCCTGGAGCCCGGGAGCCCTGGGCCCCCGAGGAGCCCTGCAGCCCCGGAGCCCTGCATGCCCGGGGCAGGCAGATTGGAGTCATTTCGGTCCCGGCCATCTGGTCGCCCCTCTCGCCTCGGCCATCTGGTCGCCCAAAATGCTTTTCTATGGGGCGACTAGATGGCCGGACTTCCCTGGAAGTCCCTATGAGATGCCATTCGCCTCCAGGATCCGAGCCAGGGCTCCAGGAGGTCGGGCACGTTTGCGCCCTGGGTCCCCTCTGTCACCTCGAGTGCACAGATTACAAGAAAGGGGGGTAATTTTCCTCCGGATTAGTAGGTGCAAGGGTATGCCCAAACACCCTCCCAGGTCTGGTGGTTCCCTGCTGGGGACCAGATGGGCGATGCCCGGGGAACACCTCCCAGGCATCCGGGGCTCCCTCCTCCAGGGCGCAGAGTGGCAAATTACCCGGGATAGGCTCCATGGGTCCTGGGCCCTGGAGCCCTGGAGCCCTGCTGCCCTGGAGCCCAGCAGCCCCGGAGCCCTGCAGCCCTGGAGCCCTGGAGCCCTGGAGCCCTGGAGCCACGGAGCCCTGCAGCCCCCCGAGCCGTGGAGCCCTGCAGTCCCCGAGCCCTGCAGCCCCGGAGCTCCGGAGCCCTGCAGCTCCTGAGCCCTACAGGCCGAGGCAGGCAGATTGGCGTCCTTTCAGTCCCGGCCATCAGGTCGCCCCTCTCGCCTCGGCCATCTGGTCGCCCGCAATTCTTTCCTATAAGGGGGACTAGATGGCCGGACTTCCCTGGAAGTCCCTATGAGGTGCCATTCGCCTCCCGGATCCCATCCTGGGCTCCAGGAGGTCGGGCACTTTTGTGCCCTGGGTCCCCTCTGTCACCTCGAGTGCACGGATTACAAGAAAGGGGGGTAATTTTCCTCCGGGTTAGTAGGTGCAAGGGTATGCCCAAACACCCTCCCGGGGCTGGTGGTTCCCTGCTGGGGAACAGATGAGCGATGCCCGGGCAGCACCTCCCAGGCATTCGGGGCTCCCTCCTCCGGGCCGCAGAGTGGGAAAGTACCCGGGACGGGCTCCATGGGTCCTGGGCCCTGGAGCCCCGGAGCCCCGGAGCCCTGGAGCCCTGCTGCCCTGAAGCCCTGGAGCCCTGCAGCCCTGGAGCCCTGCAGCCCCGGAGCCCTGCAGCCCCGGAGCCCTGCAGCCCCCAGAGCCGTGGAGCCCTGCAGTCCCCGAGCCCTGCATCCCTGCAGCCCCAGAGCCCCGGAGCCCCGGAGCCCCGGAGCCCTGGAGCCCTGCAGCTCCTGAGCCCTAAAGGCCCGGGGCAGGCAGATTGGTGTCATTTCGGTCCCGGCCATCAGGTCGCCCCTCTCACCACGGCCATCTGGTCGCCCGCAATGCTTTCCTATGGGGCGACTAGATGGCCGGACTTCCCTGGAAGTCCCTATGAGGTGCCATTCACCTCCCGGATCCCATCCTGGGCTCCAGGAGGTCAGGCACTTTTGTGCCCTGGGTCCCCTCTGTCACCTCGAGTGCACGGATTACAAGAAAGGGGGGTAATTTTCCTCCGGATTAGTAGGTGCAAGGGTATGCCCAAACACCCTCCCGGGGCTGGTGGTTCCTTGCTGGGGACCAGATGAGCGATGCCCGGGCAGCACCTCCCAGGCATCCGGGGCTCCCTCCTCCGGGCCGCAGAGTGGGAAAGTACCCAGGACGGGCTCCATGGGTCCTGGGCCCTGGAGCGCCGGAGCCCTGGAGCCCTGCTGCCCTGAAGCCCCAGAGCCCTGGAGCCCTGCAGCCCTGGAGCCCTGCAGCCCCGGAGCCCTGCAGCCCCCAGAGCCGTGGAGCCCTGCAGTCCCCGAGCCCTGCATCCCTGCAGCCCCAGAGCCCCGGAGCCCCGTAGCCCTGGAGCCCTGCAGCTCCTGAGCCCTAAAGGCCCGGGGCAGGCAGATTGGCGTCATTTCGGTCCCGGCCATCTGGTCGGCCCTCTCGCCACGGCCATCTGGTCGCCCGCAATGCTTTCCTATGGGGCGACTAGATGGCCGGACTTCCCTGGAAGTCCCTATGAGATGCCATTCGCCTCCCGGATCCCAGCCAGGGCTCCAGGAGGTCGGGCACGTTCGTGCCCTGGGTCCCCTCTGTCACCTCGAGTGCACAGATTACAAGAAAGGGGGGTAATTTTCCTCCGGATTAGTAGGTGCAAGGGTATGCCCAAACACCCTCCCAGGTCTGGTGGTTCCCTGCTGGGGACCAGATGGGCGATGCCCGGGGAACACCTCCCAGGCATCCGGGGCTCCCTCCTCCGGGCCGCAGAGTGGCAAAGTACCCGGGATAGGCTCCATGGGTCCTGGGCCCTGGAGCCCTGCTGCCCTGGAGCCCAGCAGCCCTGGAGCCCCGGAGCCCTGCAGCCCTGGAGCCCTGGAGCCCTGGAGCCCTGGAGCCCCGGAGCCCTGCAGCCCCCCGAGCCGTGGAGTCCTGCAGTCCCGAGCCCTGCAGCCCCGGAGCCCTGCAGCTCCTGAGCCCTACAGGCCCGAGGCAGGCAGATTGGCGTTCTTTCGGTCCCGGCCATCAGGTCGCCCCTCTCGCCTCGGCCATCTGGTCGCCCGCAATTCTTTCCTATGGGGCGACTAGATGGCCGGACTTCCCTGGAAGTCCCTATGAGGTGCCATTCGCCTCCCGGATCCCATCCTGGGCTCCAGGAGGTCGGGCACTTTTGTGCCCTGGGTCCCCTCTGTCACCTCGAGTGCACGGATTACAAGAAAGGGGGGTAATTTTCCTCCGGATTAGTATGTGCAAGGGTATGCCCAAACACCCTCCCGGGGCTGGTGGTCCCTGCTGGGGACCAGATGAGCGATGCCCGGGCAGCACCTCCCAGGCATTCGGGGCTCCCTCCTCCGGGCCGCAGAGTGGGAAAGTACCCGGGACGGGCTCCATGGGTCCCGGGCCCTGGAGCCCTGCTGCCCTGAAGCCCCAGAGCCCTGGAGCCCTGCAGCCCTGGAGCCCTGCAGCCCCGGAGCCCTGCAGCCCCCAGAGCCGTGGAGCCCTGCAGTCCCCGAGCCCTGCATCCCTGCAGCCCCAGAGCCCCGGAGCCCCGGAGCCCTGGAGCCCTGCAGCTCCTGAGCCCTAAAGGCCCGGGGCAGGCAGATTGGCGTCATTTCGGTCCCGGCCATCTGGTCGGCCCTCTCGCCACGGCCATCTGGTCGCCCGCAATGCTTTCCTATGGGGCGACTAGATGGCCGGACTTCCCTGGAAGTCCCTATGAGGTCCATTCGCCTCCCGGATCCCATCCTGGGCTCCAGGAGGTCGGGCACTTTTGTGCCCTGGGTCCCCTCTGTCACCTCGAGTGCACGGATTACAAGAAAGGGGGGTAATTTTCCTCCGGATTAGTACGTGCAAGGGTATGCCCAAACACCCTCCCGGGGCTGGTGGTCCCTTCTGGGGACCAGATGAGCGATGCCCGGGCAGCACCTCCCAGGCATTCGGGGCTCCCTCCTCCGGGCCGCAGAGTGGGAAAGTACCCGGGACGGGCTCCATGGGTCCCGGGCCCTGGAGCCCCGGAGCCCTGGAGCCCTGCTGCCCTGAAGCCCCAGAGCCCTGGAGCCCTGCAGCACTGGAGCCCTGGAGCCCTGGAGCCCTGGAGCCCTGGAGCCCTGCAGCCCCGGAGCCCTGCAGCCCCCGAGCCGTGGAGCCCTGCAGTCCCCGAGCCCTGCATCCCTGCAGCCCCAGGGCCCCGGAGCCCCGGAGCCCCGGAGCCCTGGAGCCCTGCAGCTCCTGAGCCCTAAAGGCCCGGGGCAGGCAGATTGGCGTCATTTCGGTCCCGGCCATCTGGTCGCCCCTCTCGCCACGGCCATCTGGTCGCCCGCAATGCTTTCCTATGGGGCGACTAGATGGCCGGACTTCCCTGGAAGTCCCTATGAGGTGCCATTCGCCTCCCGGATCCCATCCTGGGCTCCAGGAGGTCGGGCACTTTTGTGCCCTGGGTCCCCTCTGTCACCTCGAGTGCACGGATTACAAGAAAGGGGGGTAATTTTCCTCCAGATTAGTAGGTGCAAGGGTATGCCCAAACACCCTCCCGGGGCTGGTGGTTCCCTGCTGGGGACCAGATGAGCGATGCCCGGGCAGCACCTCACAGGCATTCGGGGCTCCCTCCTCCGGGCCGCAGAGTGGGAAAGTACCCGGGACGGGCTCCATGGGTCCCGGAGCCCCGGAGCCCTGGAGCCCTGCTGCCCTGAAGCCCCAGAGCCCTGGAGCCCTGCAGCCCTGGAGCCCTGGAGCCCTGCAGCCCCCCGAGCCGTGGAGCCCTGCAGTCCCCGAGCCCTGCATCCCTGCAGCCCCAGAGCCCCAGAGCCCCGGAGCCCTGGAGCCCTGCAGCTCCTGAGCCCTAAAGGCCCGGAGCAGGCAGATTGGCGTCATTTCGGTCCCAGCCATCTGGTCGCCCCTCTCGCCACGGCCATCTGGTCGCCCGCAATGCTTTCCTATGGGGCGACTAGATGGCCGGACTTCCCTGGAAGTCCCTATGAGATGCCATTCGCCTCCCGGATCCCAGCCAGGGCTCCAGGAGGTCGGGCACGTTCGTGCCCTGGGTCCCCTCTGTCACCTCGAGTGCACATATTACAAGAAAGGGGGGTAATTTTCCTCCGGATTAGTAGGTGCAAGGGTATGCCCAAACACCCTCCCAGGTCTGGTGGTTCCTTGCTGGGGACCAGATGGGCGATGCCCGGGGAACACCTCCCAGGCATCCGGGGCTCCCTCCTCCGGGCCGCAGAGTGGCAAAGTACCCGGGATAGGCTCCATGGGTCCTGGGCCCTGGAGCCCTGGAGACCTGCTGCCCTGGAGCCCAGCAGCCTTGGAGCCCTGGAGCCCCGGAGCCCTGCAGCCCCCCGAGCCGTGGAGCCCTGCAGTCACCGAGCCCTGCAGCCCCGGAGCCCCGGAGCCCTGCAGCTCCTGAGCCCTACAGGCCCGAGGCAGGCAGATGGGCGTCCTTTCGGTCCCGGCCATCAGGTCGCCCCTCTCGCCTCGGCCATCTGGTCGGCCGCAATTCTTTCCTATGGGGCGACTAGATGGCCGGACTTCCCTGGAAGTCCTTATGAGGTGCCACTCGCCTCCCGGATCCCATCCTGGGCTCCAGGAGGTTGGGCACTTTTGTGCCCTGGGTCCCCTCTGTCACCTCGAGTGCACAGATTACAAGAAAGGGGGGTAATTTTCCTCCGGATTAGTAGGTGCAGGGGTATGCCCAAACACCCTCCCGGGGCTGGTGGTTCCCTGCTGGGGACCAGATGAGCGATGCCCGGGCAGCACCTCCCAGGCATTCGGGGCTCCCTCCTTCGGGCCGCAGAGTGGGAAAGTACCCGGGACGGGCTCCATGGGTCCCGGGCCATGGAGGCCCGAAACCTTGGAGCCCAGCAGCCCAGCAGCCCCGGAGGCCTGGAGCCCTGGAGCAATGGAGCCCCGGAACCCTGGAGCCCCCGAGCCCTGGAGCCCTGCAGCCCTGCAGCCCCGGAGCCCTGCAGCCCCCGAGCCTTGGAGCCCTGCAGCCCCAGAGCCCCGGAGGCCCGGAGGCATAGAGCCCCGGAGCCCCAGAGCCCCGAGCTGGGTGCTCGGGCCCTGGGCCCTGTCCCCCGGCCTGCTGCACTGCCAAGAGCCCAGGTCGGGGTTCCGTTGTGCCCGGGCAGTCCTCCCTGCTTGTCAAAGTGCCAGGGGGCCCCGGGTCGGAGGGCCTGTCGGGGCCCCCTGGGAGCCTCCATGGCTGGGGCCCAGCTGGGGCTTTGGGGCTCTGGGCCTCCGGTCGGCCATGCCGCGGAGCCCGCTGACTCCTTCGTTGGGGCACAGGGTGTCCAGACGGCTCCTCTTTCATCTGGTCGCCCCGATTCCCTCGGCCATCTGGTCGACCACAATGCTTTCCTATGGGGCGACCAGATGACCGAACTTCCCTGGAAGTCCCGATGAGGTGCCATTCGCCTCCCGGATCCCAGCCAGGGCTCCAGGAGGTCGGGCTCGTTCGTCGCTTGGGTCCCCTATGTGACCTCGAGTGCACAGATTACAAGAAAGGGGGGTAATGTTCCTCCGGATTACTAGGGAGAGGGTCAGTCAGACCTCCGGAGATTCTGAATCAGGGGAAAGCAGCCCTGGGGCCTGCCCGCCGGGGCCCCCATGTCCTGGGGACACTCTTGCCTCTCAGCCCATTGCCGATGGTCCTTTTTCACCGAGTTTGAGGGGGAAGGTGTCCCGGGGCCCGCCTGCCAGGGGCCCCCAGGGGCCCAGGGACGCTTCTGCCTCTCTGCCCCTTGCCGATGGTCGTTTTTCTCCGAGTTCGATGGTTGTTTTTCTCCGAGTTTGATCAGGCAGACTTCCATGAGGTCTGGCCCTGCTGAGAGGGGGGATGCGTCCCTGGGCCCAACTGCCAGGGGCCCCCAGGGGCCCGGGGATGCTTCTGCCTCTCAGCCCCTTGCCGATGGTCGTTTTTCTCCGAGTTTGATCAGGCATACCTCTGTGAGGTCTGGCCTTGCTGAGAGGGAAAAGGCGTCCTGGGGCCCGCCTGCCAGGGGCCCCCAGGGGCCCGAGGACGCTCCTGCCTCTCAGCCCCTTGCCGATGGTCATTTTTCTCCAAATTTGATCAGGCATACCTCCGTGAGGTCTGGCCATGCAGAGAGGGGAAGGTCGTCCTGGGGCCCACCCGTCAGGGGCCCCCAGGGGCCCGTGGACGCTTCTGCCTCTCGGCCCCTTGTTGATGGTTGTTTTTATCAGGGTTCAATGGTCGTTTTTCTCCGAGTTTGATCAGGCAGACTTCCATGAGGTGTGGCCATGCTTAGAGGCGGAAGGCATCCCGGGGTCCGCCAGCCAGGGGCACTCAGGGGCCCGGGGACGCTCCTGCCTCTCAGCCCCTTGCCGATGGTCCTTTTTCTCCGAGTTTGATCAGGCGCATGTTCGTGGGGCACCCGGTGCTAAATCATTCGTAGACGATCTGGGTCAGGGTTTCGTAAGTAGCAGAGAAGCTACCTCGCTGCGATCTATTGAAAGTCATCCTCTGAGCCAAGCTTTTGTCTCTTTCCGTGCGTGGGCGCCCGTGGAAGCCTCCCTCCATCACACCCAGGGGTGGGTCCCTCTGCCGCCTGGCCGGCGGGAGGGATGCGGAGGGGTAACGTGGGCCTGTGGGAGGCTGCCTCCACCACGTGCCCTTCAGCAGGGGGGCCTCCCCCTCCCGTCCCTGCCCCACCGGGGTGCGGGGATGGGGGCCACACCTTCCCTTGCGGGTCAGCAGGGTGACCAGATGGCCTGGGCCGCCGCCGGCCGGGCCTCCGCTTCCCACTGCTGCATGGGCAAGTCGAGCAGGGAGGCAAACAGCAGCAGCGCCTGGCCACCCTCGCTGGACTGCAAGGGCGACTGGGTACAGCATCCTCCCAGGCCATCTGGGCGCTGGGTCGTCCTGGGTCATCTGGCTGCCTGGCTGCGCGACCAGATTGCCCTGCGGGCAGGGTGACCAGATGGCCCTGTGGGCTGGGCGACCAGATGGCCCTGCGGGCTGGCGGCCGGGCTAACTCCAACTTTTGTCCTTCCCCTAGGTTCTGTAAGCCCCCACTACGTGGGGGCTTAATAGTCAACAAAAATGGGCTCCCCGGGCAGGCCGTCGGGGAGAGGACGTGGCCTGGGCTTAACCCTCCTTGGTTCCGGCCCAGGGTCTGGGTGCTGGGGACAGGGGGGTCCACCGGGAGGCTCTCCCCGGGCCCGGCTAGGGTTGGTAGGCTGGGCCTGGGGCCTGAGCTCCGTCCTGCAAGCCGGCCGAGGTTCCGGGCGTTCATCGGGGCCAAGGGAGGCTCTCCCCGGGCTGGCTAGGGTTTCGGAAGCAGGGACCGGGCCCGGGGCTTGAGCTCCGTCCGGTAGGCTATGGGGTTGCTGGAGCCTCCCCGTCCCGCAAGCCGGCCGAGGTTCCGGGCGTTCATCAGGGCCAAGGGAGGCTCTCCCCGGCCTGGCTAGGGTTTTGGAAGCAGGGACCGGGAGCGGGCCCGGGGCTTGAGCTCCGTACGGCCGGCCATGGGTTTGCTGGAGCTTCCCCGTCCTGCAAGCCGGCCGGGGTTCCAGGCGTTCATCCGAGCCAAGGGAGGCTCTTTCTCCGGCCTGGCTAGGGTTTCAGAAGCAGGGACCGGGAGCAGGCCCGGGGCTTGAGCCCCGTCCGGCAGGGCCTGGTGGTGTGGCAATACCCCTCCGTCCTGCAGCCCTGGAGCCCCCCGAACCCTGGAGCCCCCGGAGCACTACAGCCCCTGGAGCCCTGGAGCCCCCCTGGAGCCCTGCAGCCCTGCAGCCCTGCAGCCCCGGAGCCCGGGAGCCATGGAGCCCCCGAGGAGCCCTGCAGCCCCCGAGGAGCCCTGCAGCCCCGGAGCCCTGCAGCCCTGGAGCACCCGGAGCCCTGGAGCCCCCGGAGCCCTACAGCCCCTGGAGCCCTGGAGCCCCCCCGGAGTCCTGCAGCCCTGAAGCCCTGCAGCCCTGGAGCCCGGGAGCCCTGGGCCCCCGAGGAGCCCTGCAGCCCCGGAGCCCTGCATGCCCGGGGCAGGCAGATTGGAGTCATTTCGGTCCCGGCCATCTGGTCGCCCCTCTCGCCTCGGCCATCTGGTCGCCCAAAATGCTTTTCTATGGGGCGACTAGATGGCCGGACTTCCCTGGAAGTCCCTATGAGATGCCATTCGCCTCCAGGATCCGAGCCAGGGCTCCAGGAGGTCAGGCACGTTTGCGCCCTGGGTCCCCTCTGTCACCTCGAGTGCACAGATTACAAGAAAGGGGGGTAATTTTCCTCCGGATTAGTAGGTGCAAGGGTATGCCCAAACACCCTCCCAGGTCTGGTGGTTCCCTGCTGGGGACCAGATGGGCGATGCCCGGGGAACACCTCCCAGGCATCCGGGGCTCCCTCCTCCAGGGCGCAGAGTGGCAAAGTACCCGGGATAGGCTCCATGGGTCCTGGGCCCTGGAGCCCTGGAGCCCTGCTGCCCTGGAGCCCAGCAGCCCCGGAGCCCTGCAGCCCTGGAGCCCTGGAGCCCTGGAGCCCTGGAGCCCTGGAGCCCTGGAGCCCTGGAGCCACGGAGGCCTGCAGCCCCCCGAGCCGTGGAGCCCTGCAATCCCCGAGCCCTGCAGCCCCGGAGCTCCGGAGCCCTGCAGCTCCTGAGCCCTACAGGCCGAGGCAGGCAGATTGGCGTCCTTTCAGTCCCGGCCATCAGGTCGCCCCTCTCGCCTCGGCCATCTGGTCGCCCGCAATTCTTTCCTATAAGGGGGACTAGATGGCCGGACTTCCCTGGAAGTCCCTATGAGGTGCCATTCGCCTCCCGGATCCCATCCTGGGCTCCAGGAGGTCGGGCACTTTTGTGCCCTGGGTCCCCTCTGTCACCTCGAGTGCACGGATTACAAGAAAGGGGGGTAATTTTCCTCCGGGTTAGTAGGTGCAAGGGTATGCCCAAACACCCTCCCGGGGCTGGTGGTTCCCTGCTGGGGACCAGATGAGCGATGCCCGGGCAGCACCTCCCAGGCATTCGGGGCTCCCTCCTCCGGGCCGCAGAGTGGGAAAGTACCCGGGACGGGCTCCATGGGTCCTGGGCCCTGGAGCCCCGGAGCCCCGGAGCCCTGGAGCCCTGCTGCCCTGAAGCCCTGGAGCCCTGCAGCCCCGGAGCCCTGCAGCCCCCAGAGCCGTGGAGCCCTGCAGTCCCCGAGCCCTGCATCCCTGCAGCCCCAGAGCCCCGGAGCCCCGGAGCCCCGGAGCCCTGGAGCCCTGCAGCTCCTGAGCCCTAAAGGCCCGGGGCAGGCAGATTGGTGTCATTTCGGTCCCGGCCATCAGGTCGCCCCTCTCACCACGGCCATCTGGTCGCCCGCAATGCTTTCCTATGGGGCGACTAGATGGCCGGACTTCCCTGGAAGTCCCTATGAGGTGCCATTCACCTCCCGGATCCCATCCTGGGCTCCAGGAGGTCGGGCACTTTTGTGCCCTGGGTCCCCTCTGTCACCTCGAGTGCACGGATTACAAGAAAGGGGGGTAATTTTCCTCCGGATTAGTAGGTGCAAGGGTATGCCCAAACACCCTCCCGGGGCTGGTGGTTCCCTGCTGGGGACCAGATGAGCGATGCCCGGGCAGCACCTCCCAGGCATCCGGGGCTCCCTCCTCCGGGCCGCAGAGTGGGAAAGTACCCAGGACGGGCTCCATGGGTCCTGGGCCCTGGAGCGCCGGAGCCCTGGAGCCCTGCTGCCCTGAAGCCCCAGAGCCCTGGAGCCCTGCAGCCCTGGAGCCCTGCAGCCCCGGAGCCCTGCAGCCCCCAGAGCCGTGGAGCCCTGCAGTCCCCGAGCCCTGCATCCCTGCAGCCCCAGAGCCCCGGAGCCCCGGAGCCCTGGAGCCCTGCAGCTCATGAGCCCTAAAGGCCCGGGGCAGGCAGATTGGCGTCATTTCGGTCCCGGCCATCTGGTCGGCCCTCTCACCACGGCCATCTGGTCGCCCGCAATGCTTTCCTATGGGGCGACTAGATGGCCGGACTTCCCTGGAAGTCCCTATGAGATGCCATTCGCCTCCCGGATCCCAGCCAGGGCTCCAGGAGGTCGGGCACGTTCGTGCCCTGGGTCCCCTCTGTCACCTCGAGTGCACAGATTACAAGAAAGGGGGGTAATTTTCCTCCGGATTAGTAGGTGCAAGGGTATGCCCAAACACCCTCCCAGGTCTGGTGGTTCCCTGCTGGGGACCAGATGGGCGATGCCCGGGGAACACCTCCCAGGCATCCGGGGCTCCCTCCTCCGGGCCGCAGAGTGGCAAAGTACCCGGGATAGGCTCCATGGGTCCTGGGCCCTGGAGCCCTGCTGCCCTGGAGCCCAGCAGCCCTGGAGCCCCGGAGCCCTGCAGCCCTGGAGCCCTGGAGCCCTGGAGCCCCGGAGCCCTGCAGCCCCCCGAGCCGTGGAGTCCTGCAGTCCCGAGCCCTGCAGCCCCGGAGCCCTGCAGCTCCTGAGCCCTACAGGCCCGAGGCAGGCAGATTGGCGTTCTTTCGGTCCGGGCCATCAGGTCGCCCCTCTCGCCTCGGCCATCTGGTCGCCCGCAATTCTTTCCTATGGGGCGACTAGATGGCCGGACTTCCCTGGAAGTCCCTATGAGGTGCCATTCGCCTCCCGGATCCCATCCTGGGCTCCAGGAGGTCGGGTACTTTTGTGCCCTGGGTCCCCTCTGTCACCTCGAGTGCACGGATTACAAGAAAGGGGGGTAATTTTCCTCCGGATTAGTACGTGCAAGGGTATGCCCAAACACCCTCCCGGGGCTGGTGGTCCCTGCTGGGGACCAGATGAGCGATGCCCGGGCAGCACCTCCCAGGCATTCGGGGCTCCCTCCTCCGGGCCGCAGAGTGGGAAAGTACCAGGGACAGGCTCCATGGATCCCGGGCCCTGGAGCCCCGGAGCCCTGGAGCCCTGCTGCCCTGAAGCCCCAGAGCCCTGGAGCCCTTTAGCACTGGAGCCCTGGAGCCCTGCAGCCCCGGAGCCCTGCAGCCCCCCGAGCCGTGGAGCCCTGCAGTCCCCGAGCCCTGCATCCCTGCAGCCCCAGAGCCCCGGAGCCCTGGAACCCTGCAGCTCCTGAGCCCTAAAGGCCCGGGGCAGGCAGATTGGCGTCATTTCGGTCCCGGCCATCTGGTCGCCCCTCTCGCCACGGCCATCTGGTCACCCGCAATGCTTTCCTATGGGGCGACTAGATGGCCGGACTTCCCTGGAAGTCCCTATGAGGTGCCATTCACCTCCCGGATCCCATCCTGGGCTCCAGGAGGTCGGGCACTTTTGTGCCCTGGGTCCCCTCTGTCACCTCGAGTGCACGGATTACAAGAAAGGGGGGTAATTTTCCTCCGGATTAGTAGGTGCAAGGGTATGCCCAAACACCCTCCCGGGGCTGGTGGTTCCCTGCTGGGGACCAGATGAGCGATGCCCGGGCAGCACCTCCCAGGCATCCGGGGCTCCCTCCTCCGGGCCGCAGAGTGGGAAAGTACCCAGGACGGGCTCCATGGGTCCTGGGCCCTGGAGCGCCGGAGCCCTGGAGCCCTGCTGCCCTGAAGCCCCAGAGCCCTGGAGCCCTGCAGCCCTGGAGCCCTGCAGCCCCGGAGCCCTGCAGCCCCCAGAGCCGTGGAGCCCTGCAGTCCCCGAGCCCTGCATCCCTGCAGCCCCAGAGCCCCGGAGCCCCGGAGCCCTGGAGCCCTGCAGCTCATGAGCCCTAAAGGCCCGGGGCAGGCAGATTGGCGTCATTTCGGTCCCGGCCATCTGGTCGGCCCTCTCACCACGGCCATCTGGTCGCCCGCAATGCTTTCCTATGGGGCGACTAGATGGCCGGACTTCCCTGGAAGTCCCTATGAGATGCCATTCGCCTCCCGGATCCCAGCCAGGGCTCCAGGAGGTCGGGCACGTTTGTGCCCTGGGTCCCCTCTGTCACCTCGAGTGCACAGATTACAAGAAAGGGGGGTAATTTTCCTCCGGATTAGTAGGTGCAAGGGTATGCCCAAACACCCTCCCAGGTCTGGTGGTTCCCTGCTGGGGACCAGATGGGCGATGCCCGGGGAACACCTCCCAGGCATCCGGGGCTCCCTCCTCCGGGCCGCAGAGTGGCAAAGTACCCGGGATAGGCTCCATGGGTCCTGGGCCCTGGAGCCCTGCTGCCCTGGAGCCCAGCAGCCCTGGAGCCCCGGAGCCCTGCAGCCCTGGAGCCCTGGAGCCCTGGAGCCCCGGAGCCCTGCAGCCCCCCGAGCCGTGGAGTCCTGCAGTCCCGAGCCCTGCAGCCCCGGAGCCCTGCAGCTCCTGAGCCCTACAGGCCCGAGGCAGGCAGATTGGCGTTCTTTCGGTCCGGGCCATCAGGTCGCCCCTCTCGCCTCGGCCATCTGGTCGCCCGCAATTCTTTCCTATGGGGCGACTAGATGGCCGGACTTCCCTGGAAGTCCCTATGAGGTGCCATTCGCCTCCCGGATCCCATCCTGGGCTCCAGGAGGTCGGGTACTTTTGTGCCCTGGGTCCCCTCTGTCACCTCGAGTGCACGGATTACAAGAAAGGGGGGTAATTTTCCTCCGGATTAGTACGTGCAAGGGTATGCCCAAACACCCTCCCGGGGCTGGTGGTCCCTGCTGGGGACCAGATGAGCGATGCCCGGGCAGCACCTCCCAGGCATTCGGGGCTCCCTCCTCCGGGCCGCAGAGTGGGAAAGTACCAGGGACAGGCTCCATGGATCCCGGGCCCTGGAGCCCCGGAGCCCTGGAGCCCTGCTGCCCTGAAGCCCCAGAGCCCTGGAGCCCTTTAGCACTGGAGCCCTGGAGCCCTGCAGCCCCGGAGCCCTGCAGCCCCCCGAGCCGTGGAGCCCTGCAGTCCCCGAGCCCTGCATCCCTGCAGCCCCAGAGCCCCGGAGCCCTGGAACCCTGCAGCTCCTGAGCCCTAAAGGCCCGGGGCAGGCAGATTGGCGTCATTTCGGTCCCGGCCATCTGGTCGCCCCTCTCGCCACGGCCATCTGGTCACCCGCAATGCTTTCCTATGGGGCGACTAGATGGCCGGATTTCCCTGGAAGTCCCTATGAGATGCCATTCGCCTCCCGGATCCGAGACAGGGCTCCAGGAGGTCGGGCACGTTTGCGCCCTGGGTCCCCTCTGTCACCTCGAGTGCACAGATTACAAGAAAGGGGGGTAATTTTCCTCCGGATTAGTAGGTGCAAGGGTATGCCCAAACACCCTCCCAGGTCTGGTGGTTCCCTGCTGGGGACCAGATGGGCGATGCCCGGGAACACCTCCCAGGCATCCGGGGCTCCCTCCTCCGGGCCGCAGAGTGGCAAAGTACCCGGGAAAGGCTCCATGGGTCCTGGGCCCTGGAGCCCTGGAGCACTGCTGCCCTGGAGCCCAGCAGCCCCGGAGCCCTGCAGCCCTGGAGCCCTGGAGCTCTGGAGCCCCGGAGCCCTGCAGCCCCCCGAGCCGTGGAGTCCTGCATTCCCCGAGCCCTGCAGCCCCGGAGCCCTGCAGCTCCTGAGCCCTACAGGCCCGAGGCAGGCAGATTGGCGTCCTTTCGGTCCCGGGCATCAGGTCGCCCCTCTCGCCTCGGCCATCTGGTCGCCCGCAATTCTTTCCTATGGGGCGACTAGATGGCCGGACTTCCCTGGAAGTCCCTATGAGGTGCCATTCGCCTCCCGGATCCCATCCTGGGCTCCAGGAGGTCGGGCACTTTTGTGCCCTGGGTCCCCTCTGTCACCTCGAGTGCACGGATTACAAGAAAGGGGGGTAATTTTCCTCCGGATTAGTACGTGCAAGGGTATGCCCAAACACCCTCCCGGGGCTGGTGGTCCCTGCTGGGGACCAGATGAGCGATGCCCGGGCAGCACCTCCCAGGCATTCGGGGCTCCCTCCTCCGGGCCGCAGAGTGGGAAAGTACCCGGGACGGGCTCCATGGGTCCCGGGCCCTGGAGCCCCGGAGCCCTGGAGCCCTGCTGCCCTGAAGCCCCAGAGCCCTGGAGCCCTGCAGCACTGGAGCCCTGGAGCCCTGGAGCCCTGGAGCCCTGGAGCCCTGCAGCCCCGGAGCCCTGCAGCCCCCCGAGCCGTGGAGCCCTGCAGTCCTCGAGCCCTGCATCCCTGCAGCCCCAGGGCCCCGGAGCCCCGGAGCCCTGGAGCCCTGCAGCTCCTGAGCCCTAAAGGCCCGGGGCAGGCAGATTGGCGTCATTTCGGTCCCGGCCATCTGGTCGCCCCTCTCGCCACGGCCATCTGGTCGCCCGCAATGCTTTCCTATGGGGCGACTAGATGGCCGGATTTCCCTGGAAGTCCCTATGAGATGCCATTCGCCTCCCGGATCCGAGACAGGGCTCCAGGAGGTCGGGCACGTTTGCGCCCTGGGTCCCCTCTGTCACCTCGAGTGCACAGATTACAAGAAAGGGGGGTAATTTTCCTCCGGATTAGTAGGTGCAAGGGTATGCCCAAACACCCTCCCAGGTCTGGTGGTTCCCTGCTGGGGACCAGATGGGCGATGCCCGGGGAACACCTCCCAGGCATCCGGGGCTCCCTCCTCCAGGGCGCAGAGTGGCAAAGTACCCGGGATAGGCTCCATGGGTCCTGGGCCCTGGAGCCCTGGAGCCCTGCTGCCCTGGAGCCCAGCAGCCCCGGAGCCCTGCAGCCCTGCAGCCCTGGAGCCCTGGAGCCCCGAAGCCCTGCGGCCCCCCGAGCCGTGGAGCCCTGCAGTCCCCGAGCCCTGCAGCCCCGGAGCTCCGGAGCCCTGCAGCTCCTGAGCCCTACAGGCCCGAGGCAGGCAGATTGGCGTCCTTTCGGTCCCGGCCATCAGGTCGCCCCTCTCGCCTCGGCCATCTGGTCGCCCGCAATTCTTTTCTATGGGGCGACTAGATGGCCGGACTTCCCTGGAAGTCCCTATGAGGTGCCATTCGCCTCCCGGATCCCATCCTGGGCTCCAGGAGGTCGGGCACTTTTGTGCCCTGGGTCCCCTCTGTCACCTCGAGTGCACGGATTACAAGAAAGGGGGGTAATTTTCCTCCGGGTTAGTAGGTGCAAGGGTATGCCCAAACACCCTCCCGGGGCTGGTGGTTCCCTGCTGGGGACCAGATGAGCGATGCCCGGGCAGCACCTCCCAGGCATTCGGGGCTCCCTCCTCCGGGCCGCAGAGTGGGAAAGTACCAGGGACGGGCTCCATGGGTCCTGGGCCCTGGAGCCCCGGAGCCCCGGAGCCCTGCTGCCCTGAAGCCCCAGAGCCCTGGAGCCCCGCAGCCCTGGAGCCCTGCAGCCCCCAAAACCGTGGAGCCCTGCAGTCCCCGAGCCCTGCATCCCTGCAGCCCCAGAGCCCCGGAGCCCCGGAGCCCTGGAGCCCTGCAGCTCCTGAGCCCTAAAGGCCCGGGGCAGGCAGATTGGCGTCATTTCGGTCCCGGCCATCTGGTCGCCCCTCTCGCCACGGCCATCTGGTCGCCCGCAATGCTTTCCTATGGGGCGACTAGATGGCCGGACTTCCCTGGAAGTCCCTATGAGATGCCATTCGCCTCCCGGATCCCAGCCAGGGCTCCAGGAGGTCGGGCACGTTTGCACCCTGGGTCCCCTCTAGTGCACAGATTACAAGAAAGGGGGGTAATTTTCCTCCGGATTAGTAGGTGCAAGGGTATGCCCAAACACCCTCCCAGGTCTGGTAGTTCCCTGCTGGGGACCAGATGGGCGATGCCCGGGGAACACCTCCCAGGCATAAAGGGCTCCCTCCTCCGGGCCGCAGAGTGGCAAAGTACCAGGGATAGGCTCCATGGGTCCTGGGCCCTGGAGCCCTGGAGCCCTGCTGCCCTGGAGCACAGCAGCCCCGGAGCCCTGCAGCCCTGGAGCCCTGGAGCCCTGGAGCCCTGGAGCCCCGGAGCCCTGCAGCCCCCCGAGCCGTGGAGCCCTGCAGTCCCCGAGCCCTGCAGCCCCGGAGCCCCGGAGCCCTGCAGCTCCTGAGCCCTACAGGCCCGAGGCAGGCAGATTGGCGTCCTTTCGGTCCCGGCCATCAGGTCGCCCCTCTCGCCTCGGCCTTCTGGTCGCCCGCAATTCTTTCCTATGGGGCGACTAGATGGCCGGACTTCCCTGGAAGTCCCTATGAGATGCCATTCGCCTCCCGGATCCCAGCCAGGGCTCCAGGAGGTCGGGCACGTTTGCGCCCTGGGTCCCCTCTGTCACCTCGAGTGCACAGATTACAAGAAAGGGGGGTAATTTTCCTCCGGATTAGTAGGTGCAAGGGTATGCCCAAACACCCTCCCAGGTCTGGTGGTTCCCTGCTTGGGACCAGATGGGCGATGCCCGGGAACACCTCCCAGGCATCCGGGGCTCCCTCCTCCGGGCCGCAGAGTGGCAAAGTACCCGGGAAAGGCTCCATGGGTCCTGGGCCCTGGAGCCCTGGAGCCCTGCTGCCCTGGAGCCCAGCAGCCCTGCAGCCCTGGAGCCCTGGAGCTCTGGAGCCCCGGAGCCCTGCAGCCTCCCGAGCCGTGGAGTCCTGCAGTCCCCGAGCCCTGCAGCCCCGGAGCCCTGCAGCTCCTGAGCCCTAAAGGCATCCCGGGGTCCGCCAGCCAGGGGCACTCAGGGGCCCGGGGACGCTCCTGCCTCTCAGCCCCTTGCCGATGGTCCTTTTTCTCCGAGTTTGATCAGGCGCATGTTCGTGGGGCACCCGGTGCTAAATCATTCGTAGACGATCTGGGTCAGGGTTTCGTAAGTAGCAGAGAAGCTACCTCGCTGCGATCTATTGAAAGTCATCCTCTGAGCCAAGCTTTTGTCTCTTTCCGTGCGTGGGCGCCCGTGGAAGCCTCCCTCCATCACACCCAGGGGTGGGTCCCTCTGCCGCCTGGCCGGCGGGAGGGATGCGGAGGGGTAACGTGGGCCTGTGGGAGGCTGCCTCCACCACGTGCCCTTCAGCAGGGGGGCCTCCCCCTCCCGTCCCTGCCCCACCGGGGTGCGGGGATGGGGGCCACACCTTCCCTTGCGGGTCAGCAGGGTGACCAGATGGCCTGGGCCGCCGCCGGCCGGGCCTCCGCTTCCCACTGCTGCATGGGCAAGTCGAGCAGGGAGGCAAACAGCAGCAGCGCCTGGCCACCCTCGCTGGACTGCAAGGGCGACTGGGTACAGCATCCTCCCAGGCCATCTGGGCGCTGGGTCGTCCTGGGTCATCTGGCTGCCTGGCTGCGCGACCAGATTGCCCTGCGGGCAGGGTGACCAGATGGCCCTGTGGGCTGGGCGACCAGATGGCCCTGCGGGCTGGCGGCCGGGCTAACTCCAACTTTTGTCCTTCCCCTAGGTTCTGTAAGCCCCCACTACGTGGGGGCTTAATAGTCAACAAAAATGGGCTCCCCGGGCAGGCCGTCGGGGAGAGGACGTGGCCTGGGCTTAACCCTCCTTGGTTCCGGCCCAGGGTCTGGGTGCTGGGGACAGGGGGGTCCACCGGGAGGCTCTCCCCGGGCCCGGCTAGGGTTGGTAGGCTGGGCCTGGGGCCTGAGCTCCGTCCTGCAAGCCGGCCGAGGTTCCGGGCGTTCATCGGGGCCAAGGGAGGCTCTCCCCGGGCTGGCTAGGGTTTCGGAAGCAGGGACCGGGCCCGGGGCTTGAGCTCCGTCCGGTAGGCTATGGGGTTGCTGGAGCCTCCCCGTCCCGCAAGCCGGCCGAGGTTCCGGGCGTTCATCAGGGCCAAGGGAGGCTCTCCCCGGCCTGGCTAGGGTTTTGGAAGCAGGGACCGGGAGCGGGCCCGGGGCTTGAGCTCCGTACGGCCGGCCATGGGTTTGCTGGAGCTTCCCCGTCCTGCAAGCCGGCCGGGGTTCCAGGCGTTCATCCGAGCCAAGGGAGGCTCTTTCTCCGGCCTGGCTAGGGTTTCAGAAGCAGGGACCGGGAGCAGGCCCGGGGCTTGAGCCCCGTCCGGCAGGGCCTGGTGGTGTGGCAATACCCCTCCGTCCTGCAGCCCTGGAGCCCCCCGAACCCTGGAGCCCCCGGAGCACTACAGCCCCTGGAGCCCTGGAGCCCCCCTGGAGCCCTGCAGCCCTGCAGCCCTGCAGCCCCGGAGCCCGGGAGCCATGGAGCCCCCGAGGAGCCCTGCAGCCCCCGAGGAGCCCTGCAGCCCCGGAGCCCTGCAGCCCTGGAGCACCCGGAGCCCTGGAGCCCCCGGAGCCCTACAGCCCCTGGAGCCCTGGAGCCCCCCCGGAGTCCTGCAGCCCTGAAGCCCTGCAGCCCTGGAGCCCGGGAGCCCTGGGCCCCCGAGGAGCCCTGCAGCCCCGGAGCCCTGCATGCCCGGGGCAGGCAGATTGGAGTCATTTCGGTCCCGGCCATCTGGTCGCCCCTCTCGCCTCGGCCATCTGGTCGCCCAAAATGCTTTTCTATGGGGCGACTAGATGGCCGGACTTCCCTGGAAGTCCCTATGAGATGCCATTCGCCTCCAGGATCCGAGCCAGGGCTCCAGGAGGTCAGGCACGTTTGCGCCCTGGGTCCCCTCTGTCACCTCGAGTGCACAGATTACAAGAAAGGGGGGTAATTTTCCTCCGGATTAGTAGGTGCAAGGGTATGCCCAAACACCCTCCCAGGTCTGGTGGTTCCCTGCTGGGGACCAGATGGGCGATGCCCGGGGAACACCTCCCAGGCATCCGGGGCTCCCTCCTCCAGGGCGCAGAGTGGCAAAGTACCCGGGATATGCTCCATGGGTCCTGGGCCCTGGAGCCCTGGAGCCCTGCTGCCCTGGAGCCCAGCAGCCCCGGAGCCCTGCAGCCCTGGAGCCCTGGAGCCCTGGAGCCCTGGAGCCCTGGAGCCCTGGAGCCACGGAGGCCTGCAGCCCCCCGAGCCGTGGAGCCCTGCAATCCCTGAGCCCTGCAGCCCCGGAGCTCCGGAGCCCTGCAGCTCCTGAGCCCTACAGGCCGAGGCAGGCAGATTGGCGTCCTTTCAGTCCCGGCCATCAGGTCGCCCCTCTCGCCTCGGCCATCTGGTCGCCCGCAATTCTTTCCTATAAGGGGGACTAGATGGCCGGACTTCCCTGGAAGTCCCTATGAGGTGCCATTCGCCTCCCGGATCCCATCCTGGGCTCCAGGAGGTCGGGCACTTTTGTGCCCTGGGTCCCCTCTGTCACCTCGAGTGCACGGATTACAAGAAAGGGGGGTAATTTTCCTCCGGGTTAGTAGGTGCAAGGGTATGCCCAAACACCCTCCCGGGGCTGGTGGTTCCCTGCTGGGGACCAGATGAGCGATGCCCGGGCAGCACCTCCCAGGCATTCGGGGCTCCCTCCTCCGGGCCGCAGAGTGGGAAAGTACCCGGGACGGGCTCCATGGGTCCTGGGCCCTGGAGCCCCGGAGCCCCGGAGCCCTGGAGCCCTGCTGCCCTGAAGCCCTGGAGCCCTGCAGCCCCGGAGCCCTGCAGCCCCCAGAGCCGTGGAGCCCTGCAGTCCCCGAGCCCTGCATCCCTGCAGCCCCAGAGCCCCGGAGCCCCGGAGCCCCGGAGCCCTGGAGCCCTGCAGCTCCTGAGCCCTAAAGGCCCGGGGCAGGCAGATTGGTGTCATTTCGGTCCCGGCCATCAGGTCGCCCCTCTCACCACGGCCATCTGGTCGCCCGCAATGCTTTCCTATGGGGCGACTAGATGGCCGGACTTCCCTGGAAGTCCCTATGAGGTGCCATTCACCTCCCGGATCCCATCCTGGGCTCCAGGAGGTCGGGCACTTTTGTGCCCTGGGTCCCCTCTGTCACCTCGAGTGCACGGATTACAAGAACGGGGGGTAATTTTCCTCCGGATTAGTAGGTGCAAGGGTATGCCCAAACACCCTCCCGGGGCTGGTGGTTCCCTGCTGGGGACCAGATGAGCGATGCCCGGGCAGCACCTCCCAGGCATCCGGGGCTCCCTCCTCCGGGCCGCAGAGTGGGAAAGTACCCAGGACGGGCTCCATGGGTCCTGGGCCCTGGAGCGCCGGAGCCCTGGAGCCCGGCTGCCCTGAAGCCCCAGAGCCCTGGAGCCCTGCAGCCCTGGAGCCCTGCAGCCCCGGAGCCCTGCAGCCCCCAGAGCCGTGGAGCCCTGCAGTCCCCGAGCCCTGCATCCCTGCAGCCCCAGAGCCCCGGAGCCCCGGAGCCCTGGAGCCCTGCAGCTCATGAGCCCTAAAGGCCCGGGGCAGGCAGATTGGCGTCATTTCGGTCCCGGCCATCTGGTCGGCCCTCTCACCACGGCCATCTGGTCGCCCGCAATGCTTTCCTATGGGGCGACTAGATGGCCGGACTTCCCTGGAAGTCCCTATGAGATGCCATTCGCCTCCCGGATCCCAGCCAGGGCTCCAGGAGGTCGGGCACGTTCGTGCCCTGGGTCCCCTCTGTCACCTCGAGTGCACAGATTACAAGAAAGGGGGGTAATTTTCCTCCGGATTAGTAGGTGCAAGGGTATGCCCAAACACCCTCCCAGGTCTGGTGGTTCCCTGCTGGGGACCAGATGGGCGATGCCCGGGGAACACCTCCCAGGCATCCGGGGCTCCCTCCTCCGGGCCGCAGAGTGGCAAAGTACCCGGGATAGGCTCCATGGGTCCTGGGCCCTGGAGCCCTGCTGCCCTGGAGCCCAGCAGCCCTGGAGCCCCGGAGCCCTGCAGCCCTGGAGCCCTGGAGCCCTGGAGCCCTGGAGCCCCGGAGCCCTGCAGCCCCCCGAGCCGTGGAGTCCTGCAGTCCCGAGCCCTGCAGCCCCGGAGCCCTGCAGCTCCTGAGCCCTACAGGCCCGAGGCAGGCAGATTGGCGTTCTTTCGGTCCGGGCCATCAGGTCGCCCCTCTCGCCTCGGCCATCTGGTCGCCCGCAATTCTTTCCTATGGGGCGACTAGATGGCCGGACTTCCCTGGAAGTCCCTATGAGGTGCCATTCGCCTCCCGGATCCCATCCTGGGCTCCAGGAGGTCGGGTACTTTTGTGCCCTGGGTCCCCTCTGTCACCTCGAGTGCACGGATTACAAGAAAGGGGGGTAATTTTCCTCCGGATTAGTACGTGCAAGGGTATGCCCAAACACCCTCCCGGGGCTGGTGGTCCCTGCTGGGGACCAGATGAGCGATGCCCGGGCAGCACCTCCCAGGCATTCGGGGCTCCCTCCTCCGGGCCGCAGAGTGGGAAAGTACCAGGGACAGGCTCCATGGATCCCGGGCCCTGGAGCCCCGGAGCCCTGGAGCCCTGCTGCCCTGAAGCCCCAGAGCCCTGGAGCCCTTTAGCACTGGAGCCCTGGAGCCCTGCAGCCCCGGAGCCCTGCAGCCCCCCGAGCCGTGGAGCCCTGCAGTCCCCGAGCCCTGCATCCCTGCAGCCCCAGAGCCCCGGAGCCCTGGAACCCTGCAGCTCCTGAGCCCTAAAGGCCCGGGGCAGGCAGATTGGCGTCATTTCGGTCCCGGCCATCTGGTCGCCCCTCTCGCCACGGCCATCTGGTCACCCGCAATGCTTTCCTATGGGGCGACTAGATGGCCGGATTTCCCTGGAAGTCCCTATGAGATGCCATTCGCCTCCCGGATCCGAGACAGGGCTCCAGGAGGTCGGGCACGTTTGCGCCCTGGGTCCCCTCTGTCACCTCGAGTGCACAGATTACAAGAAAGGGGGGTAATTTTCCTCCGGATTAGTAGGTGCAAGGGTATGCCCAAACACCCTCCCAGGTCTGGTGGTTCCCTGCTGGGGACCAGATGGGCGATGCCCGGGAACACCTCCCAGGCATCCGGGGCTCCCTCCTCCGGGCCGCAGAGTGGCAAAGTACCCGGGAAAGGCTCCATGGGTCCTGGGCCCTGGAGCCCTGGAGCACTGCTGCCCTGGAGCCCAGCAGCCCCGGAGCCCTGCAGCCCTGGAGCCCTGGAGCTCTGGAGCCCCGGAGCCCTGCAGCCCCCCGAGCCGTGGAGTCCTGCATTCCCCGAGCCCTGCAGCCCCGGAGCCCTGCAGCTCCTGAGCCCTACAGGCCCGAGGCAGGCAGATTGGCGTCCTTTCGGTCCCGGGCATCAGGTCGCCCCTCTCGCCTCGGCCATCTGGTCGCCCGCAATTCTTTCCTATGGGGCGACTAGATGGCCGGACTTCCCTGGAAGTCCCTATGAGGTGCCATTCGCCTCCCGGATCCCATCCTGGGCTCCAGGAGGTCGGGCACTTTTGTGCCCTGGGTCCCCTCTGTCACCTCGAGTGCACGGATTACAAGAAAGGGGGGTAATTTTCCTCCGGATTAGTACGTGCAAGGGTATGCCCAAACACCCTCCCGGGGCTGGTGGTCCCTGCTGGGGACCAGATGAGCGATGCCCGGGCAGCACCTCCCAGGCATTCGGGGCTCCCTCCTCCGGGCCGCAGAGTGGGAAAGTACCCGGGACGGGCTCCATGGGTCCCGGGCCCTGGAGCCCCGGAGCCCTGGAGCCCTGCTGCCCTGAAGCCCCAGAGCCCTGGAGCCCTGCAGCACTGGAGCCCTGGAGCCCTGGAGCCCTGGAGCCCTGGAGCCCTGCAGCCCCGGAGCCCTGCAGCCCCCCGAGCCGTGGAGCCCTGCAGTCCTCGAGCCCTGCATCCCTGCAGCCCCAGGGCCCCGGAGCCCCGGAGCCCTGGAGCCCTGCAGCTCCTGAGCCCTAAAGGCCCGGGGCAGGCAGATTGGCGTCATTTCGGTCCCGGCCATCTGGTCGCCCCTCTCGCCACGGCCATCTGGTCGCCCGCAATGCTTTCCTATGGGGCGACTAGATGGCCGGATTTCCCTGGAAGTCCCTATGAGATGCCATTCGCCTCCCGGATCCGAGACAGGGCTCCAGGAGGTCGGGCACGTTTGCGCCCTGGGTCCCCTCTGTCACCTCGAGTGCACAGATTACAAGAAAGGGGGGTAATTTTCCTCCGGATTAGTAGGTGCAAGGGTATGCCCAAACACCCTCCCAGGTCTGGTGGTTCCCTGCTGGGGACCAGATGGGCGATGCCCGGGGAACACCTCCCAGGCATCCGGGGCTCCCTCCTCCAGGGCGCAGAGTGGCAAAGTACCCGGGATAGGCTCCATGGGTCCTGGGCCCTGGAGCCCTGGAGCCCTGCTGCCCTGGAGCCCAGCAGCCCCGGAGCCCTGCAGCCCTGCAGCCCTGGAGCCCTGGAGCCCCGAAGCCCTGCGGCCCCCCGAGCCGTGGAGCCCTGCAGTCCCCGAGCCCTGCAGCCCCGGAGCTCCGGAGCCCTGCAGCTCCTGAGCCCTACAGGCCCGAGGCAGGCAGATTGGCGTCCTTTCGGTCCCGGCCATCAGGTCGCCCCTCTCGCCTCGGCCATCTGGTCGCCCGCAATTCTTTTCTATGGGGCGACTAGATGGCCGGACTTCCCTGGAAGTCCCTATGAGGTGCCATTCGCCTCCTGGATCCCATCCTGGGCTCCAGGAGGTCGGGCACTTTTGTGCCCTGGGTCCCCTCTGTCACCTCGAGTGCACGGATTACAAGAAAGGGGGGTAATTTTCCTCCGGGTTAGTAGGTGCAAGGGTATGCCCAAACACCCTCCCGGGGCTAGTGGTTCCCTGCTGGGGACCAGATGAGCGATGCCCGGGCAGCACCTCCCAGGCATTCGGGGCTCCCTCCTCCGGGCCGCAGAGTGGGAAAGTACCAGGGACGGGCTCCATGGGTCCTGGGCCCTGGAGCCCCGGAGCCCCGGAGCCCTGCTGCCCTGAAGCCCCAGAGCCCTGGAGCCCCGCAGCCCTGGAGCCCTGCAGCCCCCAAAACCGTGGAGCCCTGCAGTCCCCGAGCCCTGCATCCCTGCAGCCCCAGAGCCCCGGAGCCCCGGAGCCCTGGAGCCCTGCAGCTCCTGAGCCCTAAAGGCCCGGGGCAGGCAGATTGGCGTCATTTCGGTCCCGGCCATCTGGTCGCCCCTCTCGCCACGGCCATCTGGTCGCCCGCAATGCTTTCCTATGGGGCGACTAGATGGCCGGACTTCCCTGGAAGTCCCTATGAGATGCCATTCGCCTCCCGGATCCCAGCCAGGGCTCCAGGAGGTCGGGCACGTTTGCACCCTGGGTCCCCTCTAGTGCACAGATTACAAGAAAGGGGGGTAATTTTCCTCCGGATTAGTAGGTGCAAGGGTATGCCCAAACACCCTCCCAGGTCTGGTAGTTCCCTGCTGGGGACCAGATGGGCGATGCCCGGGGAACACCTCCCAGGCATAAAGGGCTCCCTCCTCCGGGCCGCAGAGTGGCAAAGTACCAGGGATAGGCTCCATGGGTCCTGGGCCCTGGAGCCCTGGAGCCCTGCTGCCCTGGAGCACAGCAGCCCCGGAGCCCTGCAGCCCTGGAGCCCTGGAGCCCTGGAGCCCCGGAGCCCTGCAGCCCCCCGAGCCGTGGAGCCCTGCAGTCCCCGAGCCCTGCAGCCCCGGAGCCCCGGAGCCCTGCAGCTCCTGAGCCCTACAGGCCCGAGGCAGGCAGATTGGCGTCCTTTCGGTCCCGGCCATCAGGTCGCCCCTCTCGCCTCGGCCTTCTGGTCGCCCGCAATTCTTTCCTATGGGGCGACTAGATGGCCGGACTTCCCTGGAAGTCCCTATGAGATGCCATTCGCCTCCCGGATCCCAGCCAGGGCTCCAGGAGGTCGGGCACGTTTGCGCCCTGGGTCCCCTCTGTCACCTCGAGTGCACAGATTACAAGAAAGGGGGGTCATTTTCCTCCGGATTAGTAGGTGCAAGGGTATGCCCAAACACCCTCCCAGGTCTGGTGGTTCCCTGCTTGGGACCAGATGGGCGATGCCCGGGAACACCTCCCAGGCATCCGGGGCTCCCTCCTCCGGGCCGCAGAGTGGCAAAGTACCCGGGAAAGGCTCCATGGGTCCTGGGCCCTGGAGCCCTGGAGCCCTGCTGCCCTGGAGCCCAGCAGCCCCGGAGCCCTGCAGCCCTGGAGCCCTGGAGCTCTGGAGCCCCGGAGCCCTGCAGCCTCCCGAGCCGTGGAGTCCTGCAGTCCCCGAGCCCTGCAGCCCCGGAGCCCTGCAGCTCCTGAGCCCTACAGGCCCGAGGCAGGCAGATTGGCGTCCTTTCGGTCCCGGGCATCAGGTCGCCCCTCTCGCCTTGGCCATCTGGTCGCCCGCAATTCTTTCCTATGGGGCGACTAGATGGCCGGACTTCCCTGGAAGTCCCTATGAGGTGCCATTCGCCTCCCGGATCCCATCCTGGGCTCCAGGAGGTCGGGCACTTTTGTGCCCTGGGTCCCCTCTGTCACCTCGAGTGCACGGATTACAAGAAAGGGGGGTAATTTTCCTCTGGATTAGTACGTGCAAGGGTATGCCCAAACACCCTCCCGGGGCTGGTGGTCCCTTCTGGGGACCAGATGAGCGATGCCCGGGCAGCACCTCCCAGGCATTCGGGGCTCCCTCCTCCGGGCCGCAGAGTGGGAAAGTACCCGGGACGGGCTCCATGGGTCCCGGGCCCTGGAGCCCCGGAGCCCTGGAGCCCTGCTGCCCTGGAGCCCTGCAGCACTGGAGCCCTGGAGCCCTGGAGCCCTGGAGCCCTGCAGCCCCGGAGCCCTGCAGCCCCCGAGCCGTGGAGCCCTGCAGTCCCCGAGCCCTGCATCCCTGCAGCCCCAGGGCCCCGGAGCCCCGGAGCCCTGGAGCCCTGCAGCTCCTGAGCCCTAAAGGCCCGGGGCAGGCAGATTGGCGTCATTTCGGTCCCGGCCATCTGGTCGCCCCTCTCGCCACGGCCATCTGGTCGCCCGCAATGCTTTCCTATGGGGCGACTAGATGGCCGGACTTCCCTGGAAGTCCCTATGAGGTGCCATTCGCCTCCCGGATCCCATCCTGGGCTCCAGGAGGTCGGGCACTTTTGTGCCCTGGGTCCCCTCTGTCACCTCGAGTGCACGGATTACAAGAAAGGGGGGTAATTTTCCTCCAGATTAGTAGGTGCAAGGGTATGCCCAAACACCCTCCCGGGGCTGGTGGTTCCCTGCTGGGGACCAGATGAGCAATGCCCGGGCAGCACCTCACAGGCATTCGGGGCTCCCTCCTCCGGGCCGCAGAGTGGGAAAGTACCCGGGACGGGCTCCATGGGTCCCGGAGCCCCGGAGCCCTGGAGCCCTGCTGCCCTGAAGCCCCAGAGCCCTGGAGCCCTGCAGCCCTGGAGCCCTGAAGCCCTGGAGCCCCGGAGCCCTGGAGCCCTGCAGCCCCCCGAGCCGTGGAGCCCTGCAGTCCCCGAGCCCTGCATCCCTGCAGCCCCAGAGCCCCAGAGCCCCGGAGCCCTGGAGCCCTGCAGCTCCTGAGCCCTAAAGGCCCGGGGCAGGCAGATTGGCGTCATTTCGGTCCCGGCCATCTGGTCGCCCCTCTCGCCACGGCCATCTGGTCGCCCGCAATGCTTTCCTATGGGGCGACTAGATGGCCGGACTTCCCTGGAAGTCCCTATGAGATGCCATTCGCCTCCCGGATCCCAGCCAGGGCTCCAGGAGGTCGGGCACGTTCGTGCCCTGGGTCCCCTCTGTCACCTCGAGTGCACATATTACAAGAAAGGGGGGTAATTTTCCTCCGGATTAGTAGGTGCAAGGGTATGCCCAAACACCCTCCCAGGTCTGGTGGTTCCTTGCTGGGGACCAGATGGGCGATGCCCGGGGAACACCTCCCAGGCATCCGGGGCTCCCTCCTCCGGGCCGCAGAGTGGCAAAGTACCCGGGATAGGCTCCATGGGTCCTGGGCCCTGGAGCCCTGGAGCCCTGCTGCCCTGGAGCCCAGCAGCCTTGGAGCCCTGGAGCCCCGGAGCCCTGCAGCCCCCCGAGCCGTGAAGCCCTGCAGTCCCCGAGCCCTGCAGCCCCGGAGCCCCGGAGCCCTGCAGCTCCTGAGCCCTACAGGCCCGAGGCAGGCAGATGGGCGTCCTTTCGGTCCCGGCCATCAGGTCGCCCCTCTCGCCTCGGCCATCTGGTCGGCCGCAATTCTTTCCTATGGGGCGACTAGATGGCCGGACTTCCCTTGAAGTCCTTATGAGGTGCCATTCGCCTCCCGGATCCCATCCTGGGCTCCAGGAGGTTGGGCACTTTTGTGCCCTGGGTCCCCTCTGTCACCTCGAGTGCACAGATTACAAGAAAGGGGGGTAATTTTCCTCCGGATTAGTAGGTGCAGGGGTATGCCCAAACACCCTCCCGGGGCTGGTGGTTCCCTGCTGGGGACCAGATGAGCGATGCCCGGGCAGCACCTCCCAGGCATTCGGGGCTCCCTCCTTCGGGCCGCAGAGTGGGAAAGTACCCGGGACGGGCTCCATGGGTCCCGGGCCATGGAGGCCCGAAACCTTGGAGCCCAGCAGCCCAGCAGCCCCGGAGGCCTGGAGCCCTGGAGCAATGGAGCCCCGGAACCCTGCAGCCCTGCTGCCCTGGAGCCCCCGAGCCCTGGAGCCCTGCAGCCCTGCAGCCCCGGAGCCCTGCAGCCCCCCGAGCCTTGGAGCCCTGCAGTCCCCGAGCCCTGCATCCCTGCAGCCCCAGAGCCCCGGAGGCCCGGAGGCACAGAGCCCCGGAGCCCCAGAGCCCCGAGCTGGGTGCTCGGGCCCTGGGCCCTGTCCCCCGGCCTGCTGCACTGCCAAGAGCCCAGGTCGGGGTTCCGTTGTGCCCGGGCAGTCCTCCCTGCTTGTCAAAGTGCCAGGGGGCCCCGGGTCGGAGGGCCTGTCGGGGCCCCCTGGGAGCCTCCATGGCTGGGGCCCAGCTGGGGCTTTGGGGCTCTGGGCCTCCGGTCGGCCATGCCGCGGAGCCCGCTGACTCCTTCGTTGGGGCACAGGGTGTCCAGACGGCTCCTCTTTCATCTGGTCGCCCCGATTCCCTCGGCCATCTGGTCGACCACAATGCTTTCCTATGGGGCGACCAGATGACCGAACTTCCCTGGAAGTCCCGATGAGGTGCCATTCGCCTCCCGGATCCCAGCCAGGGCTCCAGGAGGTCGGGCTCGTTCGTCGCTTGGGTCCCCTATGTGACCTCGAGTGCACAGATTACAAGAAAGGGGGGTAATGTTCCTCCGGATTACTAGGGAGAGGGTCAGTCAGACCTCCGGAGATTCTGAATCAGGGGAAAGCAGCCCTGGGGCCTGCCCGCCGGGGCCCCCATGTCCTGGGGACACTCTTGCCTCTCAGCCCATTGCCGATGGTCCTTTTTCACCGAGTTTGAGGGAGAAGGTGTCCCGGGGCCCGCCTGCCAGGGGCCCCCAGGGGCCCAGGGACGCTTCTGCCCCTTGCCGATGGTCGTTTTTCTCCGAGTTCGATGGTTGTTTTTCTCCGAGTTTGATCAGGCAGACTTCCATGAGGTCTGGCCATGCTGAGAGGGGGGATGCGTCCCGGGGCCCAACTGCCAGGGGCCCCCAGGGGCCCGGGGATGCTTCTGCCTCTCAGCCCCTTGCCGATGGTCGTTTTTCTCCGAGTTTGATCAGGCATACCTCTGTGAGGTCTGGCCTTGCTGAGAGGGAAAAGGCGTCCTGGGGCCCGCCTGCCAGGGGCCCCCAGGGGCCCGGGGACGCTTCTGCCTCTCAGCCCCTTGCCGATGGTCGTTTTTCTCCGAGTTCGATGGTCATTTTTCTCCGAGTTTGATCAGGCAGACTTCCATGAGGTCTGGCCATGCTGAGAGGGGGGAAGCGTCCCGGGGCCCACCCGCCAGGGGCCCCCAGGGGCCTGGGGACGCTTCTGCCTCTAAGCCCCTTGCCGATGGTCGTTTTTCTCCGAGTTCGATCAGGTATACCTCCGTGAGGTCTGGCCATGCTGAGAGGGGAATCGCGTCCCGGGGGCTGCCAGGGACCCCCAGGGGCCCGGGGACGCTTCTGCCTCTCAGCCCCTTGCCGATGGTCGTTTTTCTCCGAGTTCGATGGTTGTTTTTCTCCGAGTTTGATCAGGCAGACTTCCATGAGGTCTGGCCATGCTGAGAGGGGAAAGGTGTCCCAGGGCCCACCTGCCAGGGGCCCCCAGGGGCCCGGGGAAGCTTCTGCCTCTCAGCCCCTTGCCGATGTTTGTTTTTCTCCGAGTTCGATGGTAGTTTTTCTCCGAGTTTGATCAGGCAGACTTCCATGAGGTCTGGCCATGCTGAGAGGGGGAAGGCGTCCCGGGGCCCACCCGCTAGGGGCCCCCAGGGGCCCGGGGACGCTTCTGCCTCTCAGCCCCTTGCCGATGGTCGTTTTTATCAGGGTTCGATGGTCGTTTTTCTAAGAGTTTGATGAGGCAGACTTCCATGAGGTCTGGCCATGCTGAGAGGGGGAAGGCGTCCCGGGGCCGACCCGCCAGGGGCCCCCAGGGGCCTGGGGACGCTTCTGCCTCTCAGCCCCTTGCCGATGGTCGTTTTTCTCCGAGTTCGATCAGGCATACCTCCGTGAGGTCTGGCCATGCTGAGAGGGGAAAGGCGTCCCAAGGCCCGCCTGCCAGGGGCCCCCCAGGGGCCCGGGAACAATCCTGCCTCTCGGCCCCTTGTCGATGGTCGTTTATATCAGGGTTCGATGGTCGTTTTTCTAAGAGTTTGATGAGGCAGACTTCCATGACGTCTGGCCATGCTGAGAGGGGGAAGGCATCCCGGGGTCCACCCGCCAGGGGCCCCCAGGGGCCCGGGACGCTTCTGCCTCTCAGCCCCTTGCCGATGGTCGTTTTTCTCCGAGTTCGATGGTCGTTTTTCTCCGAGTTTGATCAGGCAGACTTCCATGAGGTCTGGCCATGCTGAGAGGGGGGATGCGTCCCGGGGCCTACCCGCCAGGGGCCCCCAGGGGCCCGGGGACGCTTCTGCCTCTCAGCCCCTTGCCGATGGTCGTTTTTCTCCGAGTTTGATCAGGCATACCTCTGTGAGGTCTGGCCTTGCTGAGAGGGAAAAGGAGTCCTGGGGCCCGCCTGCCAGGGGCCCCCAGGGGCCCGGGGACGCTTCTGCCTCTCAGCCCCTTGCCGATGGTTGTTTTTCTCTGAGTTCGATGGTCGTTTTTCTCCGAGTTTGATCAGGCAGACTTCCATGAGGTCTGGCCATGGTGAGAGGGGGGAAGCGTCCCGGGGCCCACCCGCCAGGGGCCCCCAGGGGCCCGGGGACGCTTCTGCCTCTCAGCCCCTTGCCGATGGTCGTTTTTCTCCGAGTTTGATCAGGTATACCTCCGTGAGGTCTGGCCATGCTGAGAGGGGAAAGGCGTCCCGGGGGCTGCCAGGGACCCCCAGGGGCCCGGGGACGCTTCTGCCTCTCAGCCCCTTGCCGATGGTCGTTTTTCTCCGAGTTCGATGGTTGTTTTTCTCCGAGTTTGATCAGGCAGACTTCCATGAGGTCTGGCCATGCTGAGAGGGGGAAGGCGTCCCGGTACCCACCCGCCAGGGGCCCCCAGGGGCCCGGGGACGCTTCTGCCTCTCAGCCCCTTGCCGATGGTCGTTTTTCTCCGAGTTCGATCAGGCATACCTCCGTGAGGTCTGGCCATGCTGAGAGGGGAAAGGCGTCCCAGGGCCCGCCTGCCAGGGGCCCCCAGGGGCCCGGGGAAGCTTCTGCCTCTCAGCCCCTTGCCGATGTTTGTTTTTCTCCGAGTTCGATGGTAGTTTTTCTCCGAGTTTGATCAGGCAGACTTCCATGAGGTCTGGCCATGCTGGGAGGGGGAAGGCGTCCCGGGGCCCACCCGCCAGGGGCCCCCAGAGGCCCGGGGAAGCTTCTGCCTCTCAGCCCCTTGCCGATGGTCGTTTTTCTCCGAGTTCGATCAGGCATACCTCCGTGAGGTCTGGCCATGCTGAGAGGGGAAAGGCGTCCCAGGGCCCGCCTGCCAGGGGCCCCCAGGGGCCCAGGGAAGCTTCTGCCTCTCAGCCCCTTGCCGATGTTTGTTTTTCTCCGAGTTCGATGGTAGTTTTTCTCCGAGTTTGATCAGGCAGACTTCCATGAGGTCTGGCCATGCTGAGAGGGGGAAGGCGTCCCGGGGCCCACCCGCCAGGGGCCCCCAGGGGCCCGGGGACGCTTCTGCCTCTCAGCCCCTTGCCGATGGTCGTTTTTATCAGGGTTCGATGGTCGTTTTTCTAAGAGTTTGATGAGGCAGACTTCCATGAGGTCTGGCCATGCTGAGAGGGGGAAGGCGTCCTGGGGCCGACCCGCCAGGGGCCCCCAGGGGCCCGGGGACGCTTCTGCCTCTCAGCCCCTTGCCGATGGTCGTTTTTCTCCAAGTTCGATCAGGCATACCTCCGTGAGGTCTGGCCATGCTGAGAGGGGAAAGGCGTCCCAGGGCCCGCCTGCCAGGGGCCCCCAGGGGCCCGGGAACAATCCTGCCTCTCAGTCCCTTGCCGATGGTCCGTTTTCTCCGAGTTTGATCAGGCACAGACCTCCGTGAGGTCTGGCCATGCTGAGGGGGGGAAGGTGTCCTGGGGACCGCCTGCCAGGGTCCCCCAGGGGCCCGTGGACACTTCTGCCTCTTGGCCCCTTGCCGATGGTTGTTTTTTCCGAGTTTGATCAGGCAGACTTCCATGAGGTCCGGCCATGCTGAGAGGAGGGGAGGCATCCCGGGGCCTGCCTGCCAGGGGCCCCCAAGATCCCGAGGACGCTCCTGCCTCTCAGCCCCTTGCCGATGGTCGTTTTTCTCCAAATTTGATCAGGCATACCTCCGTGAGGTCTGGCCATGCAGAGAGGGGAAGGTCGTCCTGGGGCCCACCCGCCAGGGGCCCCCAGGGGCCCGTGGACGCTTCTGCCTCTCGGCCCCTTGTTGATGGTTGTTTTTATCAGGGTTCAATGGTCGTTTTTCTCCGAGTTTGATCAGGCAGACTTCCATGAGGTGTGGCCATGCTTAGAGGCGGAAGGCATCCCGGGGTCCGCCAGCCAGGGGCACTCAGGGGCCCGGGGACGCTCCTGCCTCTCAGCCCCTTGCCGATGGTCCTTTTTCTCTGAGTTTGATCAGGCGCATGTTCGTGGGGCACCCGGTGCTAAATCATTCGTAGACGATCTGGGTCAGGGTTTCGTAAGTAGCAGAGAAGCTACCTCGCTGCGATCTATTGAAAGTCATCCTCTGAGCCAAGCTTTTGTCTCTTTCCGTGCGTGGGCGCCCGTGGAAGCCTCCCTCCATCACACCCAGGGGTGGGTCCCTCTGCCGCCTGGCCGGCGGGAGGGATGCGGAGGGGTAACGTGGGCCTGTGGGAGGCTGCCTCCACCACGTGCCCTTCAGCAGGGGGGCCTCCCCCTCCCGTCCCTGCCCCACCGGGGTGCGGGGATGGGGGCCACACCTTCCCTTGCGGGTCAGCAGGGTGACCAGATGGCCTGGGCCGCCGCCGGCCGGGCCTCCGCTTCCCACTGCTGCATGGGCAAGTCGAGCAGGGAGGCAAACAGCAGCAGCGCCTGGCCACCCTCGCTGGACTGCAAGGGCGACTGGGTACAGCATCGTCCCAGGCCATCCGGGTGCTGGGTTGTCCTGGGTCATCTGGCTGCCTGGCTGCGCGACCAGATTGCCCTGCGGGCAGGGTGACCAGATGGCCCTGTGGGCTGGGCGACCAGATGGCCCTGCGGGCTGGCGGCCGGGCTAACTCCAACTTTTGTCCTTCCCCTAGGTTCTGTAAGCCCCCACTACGTGGGGGCTTAATAGTCAACAAAAATGGGCTCCCCGGGCAGGCCGTCGGGGAGAGGACGTGGCCTGGGCTTAACCCTCCTTGGTTCCGGCCCAGGGTCTGGGTGCTGGGGACAGGGGGGTCCACCGGGAGGCTCTCCCCGGGCCCGGCTAGGGTTGGTAGGCTGGGCCTGGGGCCTGAGCTCCGTCCTGCAAGCCGGCCGAGGTTCCGGGCGTTCATCGGGGCCAAGGGAGGCTCTCCCCGGGCTGGCTAGGGTTTCGGAAGCAGGGACCGGGCCCGGGGCTTGAGCTCCGTCCGGTAGGCTATGGGGTTGCTGGAGCCTCCCCATTCATCAGGGCCAAGGGAGGCTCTCCCCGGCCTGGCTAGGGTTTTGGATGCAGGGACCGGGAGCGGGCCCGGGGCTTGAGCTCCGTACGGCCGGCCATGGGTTTGCTGGAGCTTCCCCGTCCTGCAAGCCGGCCGGGGTTCCAGGCGTTCATCCGAGCCAAGGGAGGCTCTTTCTCCGGCCTGGCTAGGGTTTCAGAAGCAGGGACCGGGAGCAGGCCCGGGGCTTGAGCCCCGTCCGGCAGGGCCTGGTGGTGTGGCAATACCCCTCCGTCCTGCAGCCCTGGAGCCCCCGGAACCCTGGAGCCCCCGGAGCACTACAGCCCCTGGAGCCCTGGAGCCCCCCTGGAGCCCTGCAGCCCTGCAGCCCTGCAGCCCCGGAGCCCGGGAGCCATGGAGCCCCCGAGGAGCCCTGCAGCCCCCGAGGAGCCCTGCAGCCCCGGAGCCCTGCAGCCCTGGAGCACCCGGAGCCCTGGAGCCCCCGGAGCCCTACAGCCCCTGGAGCCCTGGAGCCCCCCCGGAGCCCTGCAGCCCTGAAGCCCTGCAGCCCTGGAGCCCGGGAGCCCTGGGCCCCCGAGGAGCCCTGCAGCCCCGGAGCCCTGCATGCCCGGGGCAGGCAGATTGGAGTCATTTCGGTCCCGGCCATCTGGTCGCCCCTCTCGCCTCGGCCATCTGGTCACCCAAAATGCTTTTCTATGGGGCGACTAGATGGCCGGACTTCCCTGGAAGTCCCTATGAGATGCCATTCGCCTCCAGGATCCGAGCCAGGGCTCCGGGAGGTCGGGCACGTTTGCGCCCTGGGTCCCCTCTGTCACCTCGAGTGCACAGATTACAAGAAAGGGGGGTAATTTTCCTCCGGATTAGTAGGTGCAAGGGTATGCCCAAACACCCTCCCAGGTCTGGTGGTTCCCTGCTGGGGACCAGATGGGCGATGCCCGGGGAACACCTCCCAGGCATCCGGGGCTCCCTCCTCCAGGGCGCAGAGTGGCAAAGTACCCGGGATAGGCTCCATGGGTCCTGGGCCCTGGAGCCCTGGAGCCCTGCTGCCCTGGAGCCCAGCAGCCCCGGAGCCCTGCAGCCCTGGAGCCCTGGAGCCCTGGAGCCACGGAGCCCTGCAGCCCCCCGAGCCGTGGAGCCCTGCAGTCCCCGAGCCCTGCAGCCCCGGAGCTCCGGAGCCCTGCAGCTCCTGAGCCCTACAGGCCGAGGCAGGCAGATTGGCGTCCTTTCAGTCCCGGCCATCAGGTCGCCCCTCTCGCCTCGGCCATCTGGTCGCACGCAATTCTTTCCTATAAGGGGGACTAGATGGCCGGACTTCCCTGGAAGTCCCTATGAGGTGCCATTCACCTCCCGGATCCCATCCTGGGCTCCAGGAGGTCGGGCACTTTTGTGCCCTGGGTCCCCTCTGTCACCTCGAGTGCTTGATTACAAGAAAGGGGGGTAATTTTCCTCCGGATTAGTAGGTGCAAGGGTATGCCCAAACACCCTCCCGGGGCTGGTGGTTCCCTGCTGGGGACCAGATGAGCGATGCCCGGGCAGCACCTCCCAGGCATCCGGGGCTCCCTCCTCCGGGCCGCAGAGTGGGAAAGTACCCAGGACGGGCTCCATGGGTCCTTTGCCCTGGAGCGCCGGAGCCCTGGAGCCCTGCTGCCCTGAAGCCGCAGAGCCCTGGAGCCCTGCAGCCCTGGAGCCCTGCAGCCCCGGAGCCCTGCAGCCCCCAGAGCCGTGGAGCCCTGCAGTCCCCGAGCCCTGCATCCCTGCAGCCCCAGAGCCCCGGAGCCCCGGAGCCCTGGAGCCCTGCAGCTCCTGAGCCCTAAAGGCCCGGGGCAGGCAGATTGGCTTCATTTCGGTCCCGGCCATCTGGTCGGCCCTCTCGCCACGGCCATCTGGTCGCCCGCAATGCTTTCCTATGGGGCGACTAGATGGTTGGACTTCCCTGGAAGTCCCTATGAGATGCCATTCGCCTCCCGGATCCCAGCCAGGGCTCCAGGAGGTCGGGCACGTTCGTGCCCTGGGTCCCCTCTGTCACCTCGAGTGCACAGATTACAAGAAAGGGGGGTAATTTTCCTCCGGATTAGTAGGTGCAAGGGTATGCCCAAACACCCTCCCAGGTCTGGTGGTTCCCTGCTGGGGACCAGATGGGCGATGCCCGGGGAACACCTCCCAGGCATCCGGGGCTCCCTCCTCCGGGCCGCAGAGTGGCAAAGTACCCGGGATAGGCTCCATGGGTCCTGGGCCCTGGAGCCCTGCTGCCCTGGAGCCCAGCAGCCCTGGAGCCCCGGAGCCCTGCAGCCCTGGAGCCCTGGAGCCCTGGAGCCCCGGAGCCCTGCAGCCCCCCGAGCCGTGGAGTCCTGCAGTCCCGAGCCCTGCAGCCCCGGAGCCCTGCAGCTCCTGAGCCCTACAGGCCCGAGGCAGGCAGATTGGCGTTCTTTCGGTCCGGGCCATCAGGTCGCCCCTCTCGCCTCGGCCATCTGGTCGCCCGCAATTCTTTCCTATGGGGCGACTAGATGGCCGGACTTCCCTGGAAGTCCCTATGAGGTGCCATTCGCCTCCCGGATCCCATCCTGGGCTCCAGGAGGTCGGGCACTTTTGTGCCCTGGGTCCCCTCTGTCACCTCGAGTGCACGGATTACAAGAAAGGGGGGTAATTTTCCTCCGGATTAGTACGTGCAAGGGTATGCCCAAACACCCTCCCGGGGCTGGTGGTCCCTGCTGGGGACCAGATGAGCGATGCCCGGGCAGCACCTCCCAGGCATTCGGGGCTCCCTCCTCCGGGCCGCAGAGTGGGAAAGTACCCGGGATGGGCTCCATGGGTCCCGGGCCCTGGAGCCCCGGAGCCCTGGAGTCCTGCTGCCCTGAAGCCCCAGAGCCCTGGAGCCCTTTAGCACTGGAGCCCTGGAGCCCTGGAGCCCTGCAGCCCCGGAGCCCTGCAGCCCCCCGAGCCGTGGAGCCCTGCAGTCCCCGAGCCCTGCATCCCTGCAGCCCCAGAGCCCCGGAGCCCTGGAACCCTGCAGCTCCTGAGCCCTAAAGGCCCGGGGCAGGCAGATTGGCGTCATTTCGGTCCCGGCCATCTGGTCGCCCCTCTCGCCACGGCCATCTGGTCACCCGCAATGCTTTCCTATGGGGCGACTAGATGGCCGGATTTCCCTGGAAGTCCCTATGAGATGCCATTCGCCTCCCGGATCCGAGACAGGGCTCCAGGAGGTCGGGCACGTTTGCGCCCTGGGTCCCCTCTGTCACCTCGAGTGCACAGATTACAAGAAAGGGGGGTAATTTTCCTCCGGATTAGTAGGTGCAAGGGTATGCCCAAACACCCACCCAGGTCTGGTGGTTCCCTGCTGGGGACCAGATGGGCGATGCCCGGGAACACCTCCCAGGCATCCGGGGCTCCCTCCTCCGGGCCGCAGAGTGGCAAAGTACCCGGGAAAGGCTCCATGGGTCCTGGGCCCTGGAGCCCTGGAGCACTGCTGCCCTGGAGCCCAGCAGCCCCGGAGCCCTGCAGCCCTGGAGCCCTGGAGCTCTGGAGCCCCGGAGCCCTGCAGCCCCCCGAGCCGTGGAGTCCTGCATTCCCCGAGCCCTGCAGCCCCGGAGCCCTGCAGCTCCTGAGCCCTACAGGCCCGAGGCAGGCAGATTGGCGTCCTTTCGGTCCCGGGCATCAGGTCGCCCCTCTCGCCTCGGCCATCTGGTCGCCCGCAATTCTTTCCTATGGGGCGACTAGATGGCCGGACTTCCCTGGAAGTCCCTATGAGGTGCCATTCGCCTCCCTGATCCCATCCTGGGCTCCAGGAGGTCGGGCACTTTTGTGCCCTGGGTCCCCTCTGTCACCTCGAGTGCACGGATTACAAGAAAGGGGGTAATTTTCCTCCGGATTAGTACGTGCAAGGGTATGCCCAAACACCCTCCCGGGGCTGGTGGTCCCTGCTGGGGACCAGATGAGCGATGCCCGGCCAGCACCTCCCAGGCATTCGGGGCTCCCTCCTCCGGGCCGCAGAGTGGGAAAGTACCCGGGACGGGCTCCATGGGTCCCGGGCCCTGGAGCCCCGGAGCCCTGGAGCCCTGCTGCCCTGAAGCCCCAGAGCCCTGGAGCCCTGCAGCACTGGAGCCCTGGAGCCCTGGAGCCCTGGAGCCCTGCAGCCCCGGAGCCCTGCAGCCCCCCGAGCCGTGGAGCCCTGCAGTCCCCGAGCCCTGCATCCCTGCAGCCCCAGGGCCCTGGAGCCCCGGAGCCCTGGAGCCCTGCAGCTCCTGAGCCCTAAAGGCCCGGGGCAGGCAGATTGGCGTCATTTCGGTCCCGGCCATCTGGTCGCCCCTCTCGCCACGGCCATCTGGTCGCCCGCAATGCTTTCCTATGGGGCGACTAGATGGCCGGATTTCCCTGGAAGTCCCTATGAGATGCCATTCGCCTCCCGGATCCGAGACAGGGCTCCAGGAGGTCGGGCACGTTTGCGCCCTGGGTCCCCTCTGTCACCTCGAGTGCACAGATTACAAGAAAGGGGGGTAATTTTCCTCCGGATTAGTAGGTGCAAGGGTATGCCCAAACACCCTCCCAGGTCTGGTGGTTCCCTGCTGGGGACCAGATGGGCGATGCCCGGGGAACACCTCCCAGGCATCCGGGGCTCCCTCCTCCAGGGCGCAGAGTGGCAAAGTACCCGGGATAGGCTCCATGGGTCCTGGGCCCTGGAGCCCTGGAGCCCTGCTGCCCTGGAGCCCAGCAGCCCCGGAGCCCTGCAGCCCTGCAGCCCTGGAGCCCTGGAGCCCTGAAGCCCTGCGGCCCCCCGAGCCGTGGAGCCCTGCAGTCCCCGAGCCCTGCAGCCCCGGAGCTCCGGAGCCCTGCAGCTCCTGAGCCCTACAGGCCCGAGGCAGGCAGATTGGCGTCCTTTCGGTCCCGGCCATCAGGTCGCCCCTCTCGCCTCGGCCATCTGGTCGCCCGCAATTCTTTTCTATGGGGCGACTAGATGGCCGGACTTCCCTGGAAGTCCCTATGAGGTGCCATTCGCCTCCCGGATCCCATCCTGGGCTCCAGGAGGTCGGGCACTTTTGTGCCCTGGGTCCCCTCTGTCACCTCGAGTGCACGGATTACAAGAAAGGGGGGTAATTTTCCTCAGGATTAGTAGGTGCAAGGGTATGCCCAAACACCCTCCCGGGGCTGGTGGTTCCCTGCTGGGGACCAGATGAGCGATGCCCGGGCAGCACCTCGCAGGCATTCGGGGCTCCCTCCTCCGGGCCGCAGAGTGGGAAAGTACCAGGGACGGGCTCCATGGGTCCTGGGCCCTGGAGCCTCGGAGCCCCGGAGCCCTGCTGCCCTGAAGCCCCAGAGCCCTGGAGCCCCGCAGCCCTGGAGCCCTGCAGCCCCCAGAGCCGTGGAGCCCTGCAGTCCCCGAGCCCTGCATCCCTGCAGCCCCAGAGCCCCGGAGCCCCGGAGCCCTGGAGCCCTGCAGCTCCTGAGCCCTAAAGGCCCGGGGCAGGCAGATTGGCGTCATTTCGGTCCCGGCCATCTGGTCGCCCCTCTCGCCACGGCCATCTGGTCGCCCGCAATGCTTTCCTATGGGGCGACTAGATGGCCGGACTTCCCTGGAAGTCCCTATGAGATGCCATTCGCCTCCCGGATCCCAGCCAGGGCTCCAGGAGGTCGGGCACGTTTGCACCCTGGGTCCCCTCTGTCACCTCGAGTGCACAGATTACAAGAAAGGGGGGTAATTTTCCTCCGGATTAGTAGGTGCAAGGGTATGCCCAAACACCCTCCCAGGTCTGGTAGTTCCCTGCTGGGGACCAGATGGGCGATGCCCGGGGAACACCTCCCAGGCATAAAGGGCTCCCTCCTCCGGGCCGCAGAGTGGCAAAGTACCAGGGATAGGCTCCATGGGTCCTGGGCCCTGGAGCCCTGGAGCCCTGCTGCCCTGGAGCACAGCAGCCCCGGAGCCCTGCAGCCCTGGAGCCCTGGAGCCCTGGAGCCCTGGAGCCCTGGAGCCCTGGAGCCCTGCAGCCCCCCGAGCCGTGGAGCCCTGCAGTCCCCGAGCCCTGCAGCCCCGGAGCCCTGCAGCTCCTGAGCCCTACAGGCCCGAGGCAGGCAGATTGGCGTCCTTTCGGTCCCGGCCATCAGGTCGCCCCTCTCGCCTCGGCCTTCTGGTCGCCCGCAATTCTTTCCTATGGGGCGACTAGATGGCCGGACTTCCCTGGAAGTCCCTATGAGATGCCATTCGCCTCCCGGATCCCAGCCAGGGCTGCAGGAGGTCGGGCACGTTCATGCCCTGGGTCCCCTCTGTCACCTCGAGTGCACAGATTACAAGAAAGGGGGGTAATTTTCCTCCGGATTAGTAGGTGCAAGGGTATGCCCAAACACCCTCCCAGGTCTGGTGGTTCCCTGCTGGGGACCAGATGGGCGATGCCCGGGGAACACCTCCCAGGCATCCGGGGCTCCCTCCTCCGGGCCGCAGAGTGGCAAAGTACCCGGGATAGGCTCCATGGGTCCTGGGCCCTGGAGCCCTGCTGCCCTGGAGCCCAGCAGCCCTGGAGCCCCGGAGCCCTGCAGCCCTGGAGCCCTGGAGCCCTGGAGCCCTGGAGCCCCGGAGCCCTGCAGCCCCCCGAGCCGTGGAGTCCTGCAGTCCCGAGCCCTGCAGCCCCGGAGCCCTGCAGCTCCTGAGCCCTACAGGCCCGAGGCAGGCAGATTGGCGTCCTTTCGGTCCCGGCCATCAGGTCGCCACTCTCGCCTCGGCCATCTGGTCGCCTGCTATTCTTTCCTATGGGGCGACTAGATGGCCGGACTTCCCTGGAAGTCCCTATGAGGTGCCATTCGCCTCCCGGATCCCATCCTGGGCTCCAGGAGGTCGGGCACTTTTGTGCCCTGGGTCCCCTCTGTCACCTCGAGTGCACGGATTACAAGAAAGGGGGGTAATTTTCCTCCGGATTAGTACGTGCAAGGGTATGCCCAAACACCCTCCCGGGGCTGGTGGTCCCTGCTGGGGACCAGATGAGCGATGCCCGGGCAGCACCTCCCAGGCATTCGGGGCTCCCTCCTCCGGGCCGCAGAGTGGGAAAGTACCCGGGACGGGCTCCATGGGTCCCGGGCCCTGGAGCCCCGGAGCCCTGGAGCCCTGCTGCCCTGAAGCCCCAGAGCCCTGGAGCCCTTTAGCACTGGAGCCCTGGAGCCCTGGAGCCCTGGAGCCCTGCAGCCCCGGAGCCCTGCAGCCCCCCGAGCCGTGGAGCCCTGCAGTCCCCGAGCCCTGCATCCCTGCAGCCCCAGAGCCCCGGAGCCCCGGAGCCCTGGAGCCCTGCAGCTCCTGAGCCCTAAAGGCCCGGGGCAGGCAGATTGGCGTCATTTCGGTCCCGGCCATCTGGTCGCCCCTCTCGCCACGGCCATCTGGTCGCCCGCAATGCTTTCCTATGGGGCGACTAGATGGCCGGATTTCCCTGGAAGTCCCTATGAGATGCCATTCGCCTCCCGGATCCGAGACAGGGCTCCAGGAGGTCGGGCACGTTTGCGCCCTGGGTCCCCTCTGTCACCTCGAGTGCACAGATTACAAGAAAGGGGGGTAATTTTCCTCCGGATTAGTAGGTGCAAGGGTATGCCCAAACACCCTCCCAGGTCTGGTGGTTCCCTGCTTGGGACCAGATGGGCGATGCCCGGGAACACCTCCCAGGCATCCGGGGCTCCCTCCTCCGGGCCGCAGAGTGGCAAAGTACCCGGGAAAGGCTCCATGGGTCCTGGGCCCTGGAGCCCTGGAGCCCTGCTGCCCTGGAGCCCAGCAGCCCCGGAGCCCTGCAGCCCTGGAGCCCTGGAGCTCTGGAGCCCCGGAGCCCTGCAGCCTCCCGAGCCGTGGAGTCCTGCAGTCCCCGAGCCCTGCAGCCCCGGAGCCCTGCAGCTCCTGAGCCCTACAGGCCCGAGGCAGGCAGATTGGCGTCCTTTCGGTCCCGGGCATCAGGTCGCCCCTCTCGCCTCGGCCATCTGGTCGCCCGCAATTCTTTCCTATGGGGCGACTAGATGGCCGGACTTCCCTGGAAGTCCCTATGAGGTGCCATTCGCCTCCCGGATCCCATCCTGGGCTCCAGGAGGTCGGGCACTTTTGTGCCCTGGGTCCCCTCTGTCACCTCGAGTGCACGGATTACAAGAAAGGGGGGTAATTTTCCTCCGGATTAGTACGTGCAAGGGTATGCCCAAACACCCTCCCGGGGCTGGTGGTCCCTTCTGGGGACCAGATGAGCGATGCCCGGGCAGCACCTCTCAGGCATTCGGGGCTCCCTCCTCCGGGCCGCAGAGTGGGAAAGTACCCGGGACGGGCTCCATGGGTCCCGGGCCCTGGAGCCCCGGAGCCCTGGAGCCCTGCTGCCCTGAAGCCCCAGAGCCCTGGAGCCCTGCAGCACTGGAGCCCTGGAGCCCTGGAGCCCTGGAGCCCTGCAGCCCCGGAGCCCTGCAGCCCCCGAGCCGTGGAGCCCTGCAGTCCCCGAGCCCTGCATCCCTGCAGCCCCAGGGCCCCGGAGCCCCGGAGCCCTGGAGCCCTGCAGCTCCTGAGCCCTAAAGGCCCGGGGCAGGCAGATTGGCGTCATTTCGGTCCCGGCCATCTGGTCGCCCCTCTCGCCACGGCCATCTGGTCGCCCGCAATGCTTTCCTATGGGGCGACTAGATGGCCGGACTTCCCTGGAAGTCCCTATGAGGTGCCATTCGCCTCCCGGATCCCATCCTGGGCTCCAGGAGGTCGGGCACTTTTGTGCCCTGGGTCCCCTCTGTCACCTCGAGTGCACGGATTACAAGAAAGGGGGGTAATTTTCCTCCAGATTAGTAGGTGCAAGGGTATGCCCAAACACCCTCCCGGGGCTGGTGGTTCCCTGCTGGGGACCAGATGAGCGATGCCCGGGCAGCACCTCACAGGCATTCGGGGCTCCCTCCTCCGGGCCGCAGAGTGGGAAAGTACCCGGGACGGGCTCCATGGGTCCCGGAGCCCCGGAGCCCTGGAGCCCTGCTGCCCTGAAGCCCCAGAGCCCTGGAGCCCTGCAGCCCTGGAGCCCTGGAGCCCTGGAGCCCTGCAGCCCTGGAGTTCTGGACTTTTTTGGTTCCGTCCAGAGGTGTCAGGGTACAACACCCAAAGACCCCGGAGTTCCACCTGCCTTGGTGCACAAATGAACAGAAACACGGGCTTCTCGATGGTGGCGTCAAAGACGAAAGGTTTATTACTGCAGGGACACAGAAGTCACAGAATCTACACACGGGCAGAATTCAGGAGACTGTTCGATTTGTACATTGAGGGTTGCTCCTTATATACCAAAAATTGTGCTCTAGGCAAATATTTCACATGTCGGTACATTCCCAAACCTTTTGTGTCTCTAAACAATAAATATTTGGCGTTACACAGGAACTGTCGATAATATCTGATACCAAACATCACGAAGAGGGGTTCCCACCAGTCCATCACAATCCCTTGTCAATATTGCATTCAAGACCCGGACCGCCTCATCGTAAAGTTCGTTACCTCCCCCTAATAAAGGCCCAGAAGGAAAAGGAGCAGAGCCAGGTGCAGAAGATAGAAAACGGGATAAGAGATGTTTGTGGGTTGTAAATGGGCAAGGCTACCGGCTTCGGCCGCCTAATCATGATCAGGTACAATGGACAGGAAAACCAGTTCAGGTGGGCTGGCCTCGGGCAGAGGAGGCAGCCTTTGTCGAGTCATGCAGCTTCAGCGTGATCTGGTTTAAGGTGCACGTGTCATGTAAGAGGTGAATCTCCGGCTAAGGCTACGTGTCTTTAATCAAAGTGAAGTGAATGAAATGATCAGAGGCTATTGCATATGTGAGGGCAAGGAACCACAAAAATGGCGGCCACGATCTAAGATGGATGCCGTGTGTATATCAGAAATGTGTCAGTGGAAGGAGTGCTCTTGCTCGTAGCGTAGCGAAAACACTAGGATATACTAAATGGATCATTTGCGGTTCACTGATACCATTTTTATGTATTTCCGACAAACTTAAAAACACGGGTTCAAGTCGTCACGGAACCGTCACGGAACCTCAGACCCTCCTTTTGCCCTTACATAGGCAATTACTCAATCTATGTCTGAATCTAGTTCTATGTTCATCAGGTCAGTGACATGCTGTTGTATCATCATCCTTTCTCGTGTCTTTTCTCCAAACGCAGGTGGTTTTCTGAGACAAGTTGCAGCACAAAGACTACACAGAGCAGGACCACACTGGATAATCAGACAACATGAGAATAGGAATACTAAGATGACACCAATGACCATTAGAACCTTCCATCCCCACGCTGAAATCAGAGTCCAAACCCACTCCATGAAGGACCAGTTTCCCTTGTCTACATGTATGGAGTCCGAAATCTTGTGCAACTTAGAGATCGCCTCGTAAACTGTTGGAGCATTATTAGGAATAAAGACACAGCAGCTCGATTGGATCATTCTGCATACCCCACCTCGATCTGCAAGTATAACATCTAGAACCATACGGTTCTGTAATGTCATGAGCCTATCCGCCTGAAGCTCAGCTGTCAGATTGCTAAGGGCACCAGCAGTTTCGGTAATAGTAGATTCAACTACCCGTGTTAGCTGACGTATGTTTCTACTATTGGCCATAGGCCCCCAGAATGGAAGGAAGCCTTTGAAGAAGTCTCCAGCTTCCTGACCAGCGGTATCTTCCTTGCTGAAAACACCTCTTGCTACTCTTGTTCTGTGGTAATCCGGTGAAGCAGTGTATGTCGGAGGCAACAATCGAGCAATGTAACATGATCCTGAGAAGTCGGCAGGCAACCATGTATAAGCTCTGTCTCGACAAATGAAGTAGGTACCCCTAGCAGTGAGGAAGGCAGGGGAGGAGTTAGCCGGAAACACATAAGTCTCTACGCACTCACTTCTCCCTAGCTGAGCTCTCGGATTTCTCCCATTACCTTGCAGACAGACCTGACCTCGGTGAGGTACGACCCAGATTGGAGTTGAGCTTTTACGCTTGCTTTCTCCTAAACTAAGGCGATACTCTGAAGTATTCCAACTTAAATATACTCGCAATTCGTCTCTAGGGTAAGATGGAGTATTATTGACGTCCTTAACCATATCAATAATTCCCTGGACTAAGGCTTTGTTGGCAGAGTTATATTTAGTGGAACGTGGTGGACGTGGAGGATAGGTCTCAAGAGCATAAGCAAAGATGGTTTGAAGGGCCTGAAATGATCCATTGTAGCTGAAAGGCAAAACCAGATAGGGAATACCTTTATCCATAGTGTGGGGTATCAAGCCACACACCCAGCAGTCTGTAGTGTTAACTACCAGTTGGTGTTGATGCAAGAGCTGTACAAAAGTATTATTAATGAATTCTGAGCGTCGAGCTTGCTCATGTTCCGGAAACGAGTGAAAAGAGTGTATAGAAGAAACAGTAGAAATAGCAGGATCAAGGGGAGGTACTGTAGATACTGGCACAAAAATCAAATTTATGCTAAAGACAATTCCACCCACCAGTGTTGCTAAAACAATCAAAAATGTAATGGCACATTGCATCAAGAAACATTTGCTATGAAGAATTCTATTTAGTCTGTTTCTGCGAACGTAAATCACATTTTCTCGTTGCAGCGCAGGAAGTTCCATCTTCTACAATCCGCTCGCGACCACTGATGATGTGTACGTAGATGAAAATGCCTCTGTCAGCCCTGGGAGTTCCCAGTACTAACAGAAAGATCGACCTTGTGTCAGACCCCTGCAAATTCAAACTAGGCACACAGCCACGACCCTACGGCTACCCAGACGGCAAGGCAATTTATTAAAAACAATAAACAATAGCAAACTTCCTGGCTGAAAAGCAAAAAAAAGTCCAATGTATATAAATATCAAAATCACAATATGCAGTTGCCTGCTTTATTAGTTCGTTTTATGGCTTCTAAGGTTGTATCTCTTCTTTGCTGGTACTGTCTGATCGGAAAATAGTGTATCACTAGCAGTTGTTGTAGAGTTTAAGTTCGCAGATGGCAAAGTTTCTTTTGATGCTGGAGACAAATGTTCAATGTTCAAAGTAGTCTTTTCAAGAGGAGAGTCACGTTTCAAAGTGTCAGAAATCAAATCGGCATCGCTGAAAGGGACAAATTTTGGAGTTATTTCAGATTCGGAGGCACCAATTCCCTTCTTCACCCAGTCGTCGTAGGGCAGCGGCAGTGGAACACGCTTTACGTGAGAAGCGTGGATCCAGTTCTTCCGGCCAGCAACACGTACAGCTGTCCTTGTTGCCAGCAGGATTTGGAAGGGGCCGATGTAGCGAGGCTGAAGATTCTTTGTCCTCGCGAAGTTCCGGACCACAATGAAGTCACCCGGTTTCAGTTGATGCCCTGGACTCTCCGGAGGCTTTGGCAAAGCATCAAAAACCTGTTGATGAATAAGACTTAATTTAGCAGTCAAGTCATAAAGATAGTCTATCAACATAGGATATTCAATGGAGCAGAATTGTTTAGGCCTTGGCACACCCCAGACATTTGCCGGGCGGCCAAATACAATCTCATATGGAGAAAGCCCTATTCTAGAATGCACTGTTGCTCTCGTTGATAACAAGGCCAAAGGAAGTGCGTCTGGCCAAGCCAAACCTGTGGATGCTTGAATTTTGGCTATTTTAAGCTTGAGGGTGCCATTGTAACCCTCGACTAAACCAGCAGACTGGGGATGGTTCGCACTATGAAATTTTTGTTTCAATCCTAGACCAGCACACACACTCTGCATAACTTTCCCTATAAACTCACTTCCGTTATCTGACCATACAATCCGTGGCATTCCATACCTAGGAAAAAATTCTTTGAGAAGAATTTTGGCAGTTGATAAAGCAGTGTTGTCCTTTAGTGGGTATGCTTCTATCCACCTGGAAAAAGCACAAACTACCACCAGGACGTATTTTAAATTGTTGCAGCGTTCCATGTGAATGAAGTCTAACTGTATTACTTCAAAGGGACAGGAAGGAAGAGCAAAATGACCAGCTGGAGTTGGAGTTCCCTTGCCAGGATTATGCATCAAGCACACCATACAATTTTTCACCACTCTCTCTGCACACTTACTGATTCCCTCATTCTTCCAAACCGGAGCTAACATCTTACATATCCCTTTAGAACTTATGTGCGCCACTCCATGCGCCATCGTCACTACTGCAAGCACATACGCATCAGGCAATATCCAACGCTGCTGTTCTGTCAAATCGATCCAACATCCATTCGAGTCCAATTTGCCCGTACTTTCTCTCCATACGCGTTTCTCTTCCTCAGTCGCTTCTTTCTGAATCTCTTTCACACTTTCCATTGTGTCCTCACACATTCCAGACTCAGCAATCCATCTTGCAGACGTAGCAACATACATTCTACTCATCATGTCTCTAGCTGTCTGTTTAGCGGTTTCATCAGCAAAGGCATTTCCCCGACCAACATCATCCGTGATTGCTTTATGAGCACTGCACTTCACAATCGCAACTTCAGTCGGTAAGGTTAGAGATTCTAACAAGTCGTTAACTAGCTGACCATGTTGAATCTTAGTCCCATGGGACGTAATGAAACCCCTTTCTCTCCACAACCGGCCAAAACTATGGGCCACGCCAAATGCGTACTGACTATCTGTAAACACATTCACTCTCTTTCCCTCAGCTAAAACACACGCTCTCGTAAGAGCTATTAACTCTGCAGCTTGGGCAGAATTCTGACTCACTCTTGCAGTCTCCACAATCGTCTTCAAAGTCGTTACCGCGTAGGCAGCAGTCACATCACCATTCTCCAATTTAAAACATGACCCGTCCACATACAGCGTACCATCTGGGTCGGATAGAGGAGTATCTCTCAAGTCGATACGACCTTTTGTCTCTTCCTCCGTTTTGAAATAACAGTCATGTGGCTCAGAATCACTCGACTCTTGATCAGTCGGCAACAATGTTGCTGGGTTCAATACATTGCATCTTTTGATCTGAATATGACTCGCTAATAACGTCAGCTCGTAACCAGATAATCTCGCACTAGTAAGGTGTTGTGTCTTCGTTCGATTCATGAGTGTGTCCACTGCATGAGGAACCATGACCACTAGCATATTGTTCATCACCAAACCAGCAGATTGTCGAATGGAAGCTGCAGCTGCCGCTGTAGCCCTCAAACAACTAGGCAATGCTCTAGCTACCGGATCTAATGTTGATGAGAAATACGCACAAGGGCGTTGTTTGTCACCAAACTTCTGTGTCAGAACACTCAACGCGCAACCTTCTCTTTCGTGAACGTAGAGCGTGAATGGCTTGCTATAATCAGGTGTACCCAATACAGGAGCTGAACACAGTGCTTTTCGTAACTCAATAAAACTCTCTTGACATTCATCAGACCATGGCACCGGACTCGGAACATTTTTCCCAGTCAAAGCTACCAATGGCTTTGCTAAAAGTGAAAAATTTGGGATCCATTGCCTACAGTAAGAGGTAATACCTAGAAAGGCACGTACTTCCCTCTGTGTGCGTGGAACACTCATCTGCGTAATTGCTTTTATTCTTTCTGGGGTCAACTTCCTTCCCTCCTTTGACAAGAGATGACCTAAGTAGGTTACTTCTTGGCAGCAATATTGCATTTTGGAAGGTGACACCTTATGATTCAAATTAGACAAATGATGCAATAGTGAAATTGTAGCTGCCTTGCAAGTTTCCTTGTCATCGGCAGCCACCAAAAGATCGTCTACGTACTGTACTAGGGCAGAACCTGGAGGAAGGACAAAAGAATCTAACTGGCTTTTTAAAGCTTGACTGTAAATAGATGGACTTTCACAGTAGCCTTGTGGAGCGCGTTTAAATCTGAAACTGCGACCTCCTAAACAGAAGCCAAAAATATCTCTGCTTTCCTCGGCTATCGGAATGCTGAAAAAGGCATTCTTCAAGTCGATGACTGAGAACCAATTGGCTGTAGCGGGAATCAATGTTAGCAAGGCAGTAATGTCTGGCACTACAGGAAACTGCGGAATTACAATCTTATTAACTTCTCTAAGGTCTATGACAAACCTATAGACTGGAGGCTTTGTAGGATCTGTTCGTTTCAAAATCGGCAATACAGGACTATTACAAACATTTCCTCGCGTTTCTTCAACCACACCTTTTTTAATCAAATCTTGCACAATCAATAAGAGTGCACGCTCACCTTCATTCGATATTTTATATTGAGGAATTCTTGGAAATTTCACATTCGCTTTCAAAGTTACTACATACGGTGGAATCTCTAGTAGACCTACATCATTGGGACCAGTCGCCCAAAGAGAATCAGGGAGTGAACGTAGCTCCGGCGGGAGTTTGTCCATTGACAAGTACATCGGAGAGGTGAGTCTTTTACCCAAAGTAAGCTGTACTCCTTCCGGAGAACAGTACAATGTCGCATATAGTCGTTTTAACAAATCTAAACCAAGCAGATTTTCATTACAACCTGTCGTCAAAATTAAGGGTGCTTTCAATTGACACGGTCCAACAGAAATAGACAAAGGACCAGATATCGGGTTGTACACAGGGGCGCCTGAAAAACCTACGGAAACATTTGTTGAGCCAGACAAAGGTGCGCCAGGGAGTTTCGCATGCATGATAGAACTTTTTGCGGCACCAGTATCCAACAGAAACGGTTCGACTACACCTGATGTTGCTACTGCGACATAAGGCCCACTCTGATCCACTGGAACTGATACTACTCCCTCTCTCTGTCCATGGCTGTCCTAGTACCCATTTTGTTGAGATCCCTCTTCAACTTCACAATAATCCTCAACAAGATATTGCTGAGATCTATTCTGTTGAGCTGACTGTACATTTTGTTGATCAAAGTGATTAGAAGGACGATCATTCGTTTGTGGAGGCATAGCACCTCGTCCCCGACCTCTAGAATTCTGCGCAAAACCACCACGACCTCTCTGAGCTGCTGCTGCATTATTTTGCGCTAAAATCTGACAATCATTTTTATAGTGACCCTCTTTCTTACAGTACGCACACTGATTCCACTGGTATTGAGGCCTGGTCGAATTATAATCTGTCTTTTGATACGAATTCTGTTGCATATTAGTCTGATTCGTGCGAGGCGGATACGCCTGCTGTAAAAGAACTTTAGTCTTTAAATCTTTCGTTTTCTTCTCTGATTTCTCCTTTTCCTCTTTATCCCTATTTTCATAGTACTGTGCAGTCGCAAGTATTTGCGCAGTTGTAGATACAGCCCACGCACTTTCTGAGTCTTTCAATTTATTGCATAATTCGGGTAACAAATTATGCACAAATTTATCGACAAACAATCTCTGTCCTCCTTCAGTGCTCATATCCTGACCACTATGGTCTACAAAAGTCTCTTCGAACCTCGTGAAGAAGTCGGAGACACTTTCGTCTTTCTTCTGCTTGCATGCGGATAATTTATCCCAATTAACACGCAATGCTGGCATCAGAGTCTTCATTAAATCTATTATTCTACCTGGCAGATTAGCAATCAAAGGTTCGGGTTTCGCACCACCTATTTGTTGAGCATCTGCTGCAGTGATAGCTGCCCAATCACCACCTAAAGCAGCCTGATGATCCTCTCTACGAATTTTAGCCCACACTGGTTGTGGAACTACATTACCAAACAACATATCAATGTCGGCTAAGTTCATTATACAAGCCTCAACTGTCTGTGTCAATTCCTTGTAATATCCAGCTGGATTCTTACGTGGATCTGGCAAGGCCTGTTTCACTGCTAACACTTCTGCTCGCTTCCATGGAATATGTATCCATACTCTTTGGAACTGTGCTGGAGCAGCTGCAATACCCGCATTATCATCACGTTGTACTGCCTCGCGCCAAATTGGAGGAACTTCCCTCATAGGATATTGGCGACTTGGCTTCACTTTACCTTTTTCTAAATCTCTCGGTGAACGAAGAGATGGATCATTCCTAAAACTCAAAATGAGTTCCATCGCTTCCTGTATTTTATCACCCACTATCATTCCTGCCGCAAACTCCTTTTGAACTTTAATTAAATCTTCCAAATCTGATTCGACATCGTCTTCTTCTATTTCCTCACGCAACAACGAGCACATCTCGTCGAAGACGTATCGCTGCGTTGGCTCTCCCCATTGCATAAATGTCTCTAACACATCTTTCGTACTATATCTTCTAACTTTTGTAATCCATCTGAGAGCTGTGGAGTCTAAAACTCCCCGTTCCTCAGTACTTGGAAGCTGACTCCGTCTCTGAACAGAGTCAGGAGTAGGAGTCTTAATCAAGGTTTTATATATAGGAGACAGCATATTAGTAACAGAATCAGTAATTCTTCGACGAACAGAAAGTGGAGTTAGTACACTCGCAGACATAGAGAACGCAGTAGAGGTAGGAATAGATGACGAAACAGTAGGAGTATCGAGGAAAATAGTTTGAGGACCAATAGGTACAGTGGTAGGTATAGGAGCGGGCAGTGCGGGAAGAGGAGGAGCTGTAGGAACATTTACATTCACCACAGGAGGTATAGGAACTTGATTCTGAGGCACAAGAACACCAGGTTGTCCAGCAACCGGCAATTGAACATTCGGTATAAGTGGAGCCGCAGCACCTTGTGCGTACGGTGGAGGCGACCGTAACAGATAAGATAGCAGAGGATCGTTTTCGGAATCCTCCAGTATCTTAGCCATTTTCGATGGCAAGGCAGGATAGCACTTGTCAATCGCTAAGTTACGCTCTCTAATGGCTACATCTATGGCTTTCTCACACTCGTCAGCCTGCAACTGTTTAGTCGCTTGCTCTAGAGTTAACTCTTCTAGTTCTTTTTGCTCTTTTTTCAACCTTTTCATTTCTCTCTGTTTGGATTCTTTCCGCCAATAACGAAAAGAGTCAAACATTGCCGGCCGGGCTTTCTTCCTAAACAATTTCGCTTCTAAATTGTCGAGAATCTCTTGTTCAAAACTACCATGCAGTGGCCAGCTAAGGACACCATCCTTCTTACAATAACGGACCCATATCTCATTATAAGTTATAGGACCCACACCATACTTACAATATAGGTCATATAGGGGAGTCCCAATCGGAGGAACCAGACAGGAATCCTCTAATTGTGAGTCACTGTTGCAACTAAAACAAGACAACATTTTCCGACTTACCATTCTCAGTCCGGAACACAAAACAAACAAACACGGAACAAATTGTGCACTTGAACCAAGAACTTAGGCCTACCAAAAACGAACTGATGTATCGATACCCAAAACTGAACCAAATAGATTATCGTAACCAGAACAACTAGTGATAATCTTACGAAACCAAACCAAACCAAGAACCGATCAAGGATTTTTAACAATCCTCACAAAAGTAACCAGCTAGCTATCACTAAATACTTAACTGAGTCACTGAAGACGTCACCAAGGAGAAACCCGTCACGTTTCGCTGTACTAAGGACTGCACCACTTCGGGTCCAAGACAGGGCGACGGTCAAGGCAACGGCCCACTGCAGCCGTCCTGAACGGGAACCCTCGTGGAAGAGAACTTCAGGGCCACTTTTGCGATATGCCGGGATCGATGAAGTGGGGCGCCTCCCTCAGGAATCTTCACACGAAGCTTCTCGAACTCTTCAGGCTTTTGGACCGGTACCGAATGACGTCGCCCCACGTTGGGCGCCAATTGGAGTTCTGGACTTTTTTGGTTCCGTCCAGAGGTGTCAGGGTACAACACCCAAAGACCCCGGAGTTCCACCTGCCTTGGTGCACAAATGAACAGAAACACGGGCTTCTCGATGGTGGCGTCAAAGACGAAAGGTTTATTACTGCAGGGACACAGAAGTCACAGAATCTACACACGGGCAGAATTCAGGAGACTGTTCGATTTGTACATTGAGGGTTGCTCCTTATATACCAAAAATTGTGCTCTAGGCAAATATTTCACATGTCGGTACATTCCCAAACCTTTTGTGTCTCTAAACAATAAATATTTGGCGTTACACAGGAACTGTCGATAATATCTGATACCAAACATCACGAAGAGGGGTTCCCACCAGTCCATCACAATCCCTTGTCAATATTGCATTCAAGACCCGGACCGCCTCATCGTAAAGTTCGTTACCTCCCCCTAATAAAGGCCCAGAAGGAAAAGGAGCAGAGCCAGGTGCAGAAGATAGAAAACGGGATAAGAGATGTTTGTGGGTTGTAAATGGGCAAGGCTACCGGCTTCGGCCGCCTAATCATGATCAGGTACAATGGACAGGAAAACCAGTTCAGGTGGGCTGGCCTCGGGCAGAGGAGGCAGCCTTTGTCGAGTCATGCAGCTTCAGCGTGATCTGGTTTAAGGTGCACGTGTCATGTAAGAGGTGAATCTCCGGCTAAGGCTACGTGTCTTTAATCAAAGTGAAGTGAATGAAATGATCAGAGGCTATTGCATATGTGAGGGCAAGGAACCACAAAAATGGCGGCCACGATCTAAGATGGATGCCGTGTGTATATCAGAAATGTGTCAGTGGAAGGAGTGCTCTTGCTCGTAGCGTAGCGAAAACACTAGGATATACTAAATGGATCATTTGCGGTTCACTGATACCATTTTTATGTATTTCCGACAAACTTAAAAACACGGGTTCAAGTCGTCACGGAACCGTCACGGAACCTCAGCCCCCCGAGCCCTGCAGCCCCCCCGAGCCGTGGAGCCCTGCAGTCCCCGAGCCCTGCATCCCTGCAGCCCCAGAGCCCCAGAGCCCCGGAGCCCTGGAGCCCTGCAGCTCCTGAGCCCTAAAGGCCCGGGGCAGGCAGATTGGCGTCATTTCGGTCCCGGCCATCTGGTCGCCCCTCTCGCCACGGCCATCTGGTCGCCCGCAATGCTTTCCTATGGGGCGACTAGATGGCCGGACTTCCCTGGAAGTCCCTATGAGATGCCATTCGCCTCCCGGATCCCAGCCAGGGCTCCAGGAGGTTGGGCACGTTCGTGCCCTGGGTCCCCTCTGTCACCTCGAGTGCACATATTACAAGAAAGGGGGGTAATTTTCCTCCGGATTAGTAGGTGCAAGGGTATGCCCAAACACCCTCCCAGGTCTGGTGGTTCCTTGCTGGGGACCAGATGGGCGATGCCCGGGGAACACCTCCCAGGCATCCGGGGCTCCCTCCTCCGGGCCGCAGAGTGGCAAAGTACCCGGGATAGGCTCCATGGGTCCTGGGCCCTGGAGCCCTGGAGCCCTGCTGCCCTGGAGCCCAGCAGCCTTGGAGCCCTTGAGCCCCGGAGCCCTGCAGCCCCCCGAGCCGTGGAGCCCTGCAGTCCCCGAGCCCTGCAGTCCCCGAGCCCTGCAGCCCCGGAGCCCCGGAGCCCTGCAGCTCCTGAGCCCTACAGGCCCGAGGCAGGCAGATGGGCGTCCTTTCGGTCCCGGCCATCAGGTCGCCCCTCTCGCCTCGGCCATCTGGTCGGCCGCAATTCTTTCCTATGGGGCGACTAGATGGCCGGACTTCCCTGGAAGTCCTTATGAGGTGCCATTCGCCTCCCGGATCCCATCCTGGGCTCCAGGAGGTTGGGCACTTTTGTGCCCTGGGTCCCCTCTGTCACCTCGAGTGCACAGATTACAAGAAAGGGGGGTAATTTTCCTCCGGATTAGTAGGTGCAGGGGTATGCCCAAACACCCTCCCGGGGCTGGTGGTTCCCTGCTGGGGACCAGATGAGCGATGCCCGGGCAGCACCTCCCAGGCATTCGGGGCTCCCTCCTTCGGGCCGCAGAGTGGGAAAGTACCCGGGACGGGCTCCATGGGTCCCGGGCCATGGAGGCCCGAAACCTTGGAGCCCAGCAGCCCAGCAGCCCCGGAGGCCTGGAGCCCTGGAGCAATGGAGCCCCGGAACCCTGCAGCCCTGCTGCCCTGGAGCCCCCGAGCCCTGGAGCCCTGCAGCCCTGCAGCCCCGGAGCCCTGCAGCCCCCGAGCCTTGGAGCCCTGCAGTCCCCGAGCCCTGCATCCCTGCAGCCCCAGAGCCCCGGAGGCCCGGAGGCACAGAGCCCCGGAGCCCCAGAGCCCCGAGCTGGGTGCTCGGGCCCTGGGCCCTGTCCCCCGGCCTGCTGCACTGCCAAGAGCCCAGGTCGGGGTTCCGTTGTGCCCGGGCAGTCCTCCCTGCTTGTCAAAGTGCCAGGGGGCCCCGGGTCGGAGGGCCTGTCGGGGCCCCCTGGGAGCCTCCATGGCTGGGGCCCAGCTGGGGCTTTGGGGCTCTGGGCCTCCGGTCGGCCATGCCGCGGAGCCCGCTGACTCCTTCGTTGGGGCACAGGGTGTCCAGACGGCTCCTCTTTCATCTGGTCGCCCCGATTCCCTCGGCCATCTGGTCGACCGCAATGCTTTCCTATGGGGCGACCAGATGACCGAACTTCCCTGGAAGTCCCGATGAGGTGCCATTCGCCTCCCGGATCCCAGCCAGGGCTCCAGGAGGTCGGGCTCGTTCGTCGCTTGGGTCCCCTATGTGACCTCGAGTGCACAGATTACAAGAAAGGGGGGTAATGTTCCTCCGGATTACTAGGGAGAGGGTCAGTCAGACCTCCGGAGATTCTGAATCAGGGGAAAGCAGCCCTGGGGCCTGCCCGCCGGGGCCCCCATGTCCTGGGGACACTCTTGCCTCTCAGCCCATTGCCGATGGTCCTTTTTCACCGAGTTTGAGGGGGAAGGTGTCCCGGGGCCCGCCTGCCAGGGGCCCCCAGGGGCCCAGGGACGCTTCTGCCTCTCTGCCCCTTGCCGATGGTCGTTTTTCTCCGAGATCGATGGTCGTTTTTCTCCGAGTTTGATCAGGCAGACTTCCATGAGGTCTGGCCATGCTGAGAGGGGGGATGCGTCCCGGGGCCCAACTGCCAGGGGCCCCCAGGGGCCCGGGGATGCTTCTGCCTCTCAGCCCCTTGCCGATAGTCGTTTTTCTCCGAGTTTGATCAGGCATACCTCTGTGAGGTCTGGCCTTGCTGAGAGGGAAAAGGCGTCCTGGGGCCCGCCTGCCAGGGGCCCCCAGGGGCCCGGGGACGCTTCTGCCTCTCAGCCCCTTGCCGATGGTCGTTTTTCTCCGAGTTCGATGGTCATTTTTCTCCGAGTTTGATCAGGCAGACTTCCATGAGGTCTGGCCATGCTGCGAGGGGGGAAGCGTCCCGGGGCCCACCCGCCAGGGGCCCCCAGGGGCCCGGGGACGCTTCTGCCTCTAAGCCCCTTGCCGATGGTCATTTTTCTCCGAGTTCGATCAGGTATACCTCCGTGAGGTCTGGCCATGCTGAGAGGGGAATCGCGTCCTGGGGACTGCCAGGGACCCCCAGGGGCCCAGGGACGCTTCTGCCTCTCAGCCCCTTGCCGATGGTCGTTTTTCTCCGAGTTCGATGGTTGTTTTTCTCCGAGATTGATCAGGCAGACTTCCATGAGGTCTGGCCATGCTGAGAGGGGAAAGGCGTCCCAGGGCCCACCTGCCAGGGGCCCCCAGGGGCCCGGGGAAGCTTCTGCCTCTCAGCCCCTTGCCGATGTTTGTTTTTCTCCGAGTTCGATGGTAGTTTTTCTCCGAGTTTGATCAGGCAGACTTCCATGAGGTCTGGCCATGCTGAGAGGGGGAAGGCGTCCCGGGGCCCACCCGCCAGGGGCCCCCAGGGGCCCGGGGACGCTTCTGCCTCTCAGCCCCTTGCCGATGGTCGTTTTTATCAGGGTTCGATGGTCGTTTTTCTAAGAGTTTGATGAGGCAGACTTCCATGAGGTCTGGCCATGCTGAGAGGGGGAAGGCGTCCCGGGGCCGACCCGCCAGGGGCCCCCAGTGGCCTGGGGACGCTTCTGCCTCTCAGCCCCTTGCCGATGGTCGTTTTTCTCCGAGTTCGATCAGGCATACCTCCGTGAGGTCTGGCCATGCTGAGAGGGGAAAGGCGTCCCAGGGCCCGCCTGCCAGGGGCCCCCAGGGGCCCGGGAACAATCCTGCCTCTCGGCCCCTTGTCGATGGTCGTTTATATCAGGGTTCGATGGTCGTTTTTCTAAGAGTTTGATGAGGCAGACTTCCATGACGTCTGGCCATGCTGAGAGGGGGAAGGCATCCCGGGGTCCACCCGCCAGGGGCCCCCAGGGGCCCAGGACGCTTCTGCCTCTCAGCCCCTTGCCGATGGTCGTTTTTCTCCGAGTTCGATGGTCGTTTTTCTCCGAGTTTGATCAGGCAGACTTCCATGAGGTCTGGCCATGCTGAGAGGGGGGATGCGTCCCGGGGCCCACCCGCCAGGGGCCCCCAGGGGCCCGGGGACGCTTCTGCCTCTCAGCCCCTTGCCGATGGTCGTTTTTCTCCGAGTTTGATCAGGCATACCTCTGTGAGGTCTGGCCTTGCTGAGAGGGAAAAGGAGTCCTGGGGCCCGCCTGCCAGGGGCCCCCAGGGGCCCGGGGACGCTTCTGCCTCTCAGCCCCTTGCCGATGGTTGTTTTTCTCCGAGTTCGATGGTCGTTTTTCTCCGAGTTTGATCAGGCAGACTTCCATGAGGTCTGGCCATGGTGAGAGGGGGGAAGCGTCCCGGGGCCCACCCGCCAGGGGCCCCCAGGGGCCCGGGGACGCTTCTGCCTCTCAGCCCCTTGCCGATGGTCGTTTTTCTCCGAGTTCGATCAGGTATACCTCCGTGAGGTCTGGCCATGCTGAGAGGGGAAAGGCGTCCCGGGGGCTGCCAGGGACCCCCAGGGGCCCGGGGACGCTTCTGCCTCTCAGCCCCTTGCCGATGGTCGTTTTTCTCCGAGTTCGATGGTTGTTTTTCTCCGAGTTTGATCAGGCAGACTTCCATGATGTCTGGCCATGCTGAGAGGGGGAAGGCGTCCCGGGACCCACCCGCCAGGGGCCCCCAGGGGCCCGGGGACGCTTCTGCCTCTCAGCCCCTTGCCGATGGTCGTTTTTCTCCGAGTTCGATCAGGCATACCTCCGTGAGGTCTGGCCATGCTGAGAGGGGAAAGGCGTCCCAGGGCCCGCCTGCCAGGGGCCCCCAGGGGCCCGGGGAAGCTTCTGCCTCTCAGCCCCTTGCCGATGTTTGTTTTTCTCCGAGTTCGATGGTAGTTTTTCTCCGAGTTTGATCAGGCAGACTTCCATGAGGTCTGGCCATGCTGAGAGGGGGAAGGCGTCCCGGGGCCCACCCGCCAGGGGCCCCCAGGGGCCCGGGGAAGCTTCTGCCTCTCAGCCCCTTGCCGATGGTCGTTTTTCTCCGAGTTCGATCAGGCATACCTCCGTGAGGTCTGGCCATGCTGAGAGGGGAAAGGCGTCCCAGGGCCCGCCTGCCAGGGGCCCCCAGGGGCCCAGGGAAGCTTCTGCCTCTCAGCCCCTTGCCGATGTTTGTTTTTCTCCGAGTTCGATGGTAGTTTTTCTCCGAGTTTGATCAGGCAGACTTCCATGAGGTCTGGCCATGCTGAGAGGGGGAAGGCGTCCCGGGGCCCACCCGCCAGGGGCCCCCAGGGGCCCGGGGACGCTTCTGCCTCTCAGCTCCTTGCCGATGGTCGTTTTTATCAGGGTTCGATGGTCGTTTTTCTAAGAGTTTGATGAGGCAGACTTCCATGAGGTCTTGCCATGCTGAGAGGGGGAAGGCGTCCTGGGGCCGACCCGCCAGGGGCCCCCAGGGGCCCGGGGACGCTTCTGCCTCTCAGCCCCTTGCCGATGGTCGTTTTTCTCCAAGTTCGATCAGGCATACCTCCGTGAGGTCTGGCCATGCTGAGAGGGGAAAGGCGTCCCAGGGCCCGCCTGCCAGGGGCCCCCAGGGGCCCGGGAACAATCCTGCCTCTCAGCCCCTTGCCGATGGTCCGTTTTCTCCGAGTTTGATCAGGCACAGACCTCCGTGAGGTCTGGCCATGCTGAGGGGGGGAAGGTGTCCTGGGCACCGCCTGCCAGGGGCCCCCAGGGGCCCGTGGACACTTCTGCCTCTTGGCCCCTTGCCGATGGTTGTTTTTTCTGAGTTTGATCAGGCAGACTTCCATGAGGTCCGGCCATGCTGAGAGGAGGGGAGGCATCCCGGGGCCTGCCTGCCAGGGGCCCCCAAGATCCCGAGGACGCTCCTGCCTCTCAGCCCCTTGCCGATGGTCGTTTTTCTCCAAATTTGATCAGGCATACCTCCGTGAGGTCTGGCCATGCAGAGAGGGGAAGGTCGTCCTGGGGCCCACCCGCCAGGGGCCCCCAGGGGCCCGTGGACGCTTCTGCCTCTCGGCCCCTTGTTGATGGTTGTTTTTATCAGGGTTCAATGGTCGTTTTTCTCCGAGTTTGATCAGGCAGACTTCCATGAGGTGTGGCCATGCTTAGAGGCGGAAGGCATCCCGGGGTCCGCCAGCCAGGGGCACTCAGGGGCCCGGGGACGCTCCTGCCTCTCAGCCCCTTGCCGATGGTCCTTTTTCTCCGAGTTTGATCAGGCGCATGTTCGTGGGGCACCCGGTGCTAAATCATTCGTAGACGATCTGGGTCAGGGTTTCGTAAGTAGCAGAGAAGCTACCTCGCTGCGATCTATTGAAAGTCATCCTCTGAGCCAAGCTTTTGTCTCTTTCCGTGCGTGGGCGCCCGTGGAAGCCTCCCTCCATCACACCCAGGGGTGGGTCCCTCTGCCGCCTGGCCGGCGGGAGGGATGCGGAGGGGTAACGTGGGCCTGTGGGAGGCTGCCTCCACCACGTGCCCTTCAGCAGGGGGGCCTCCCCCTCCCGTCCCTGCCCCACCGGGGTGCGGGGATGGGGGCCACACCTTCCCTTGTGGGTCAGCAGGGTGACCAGATGGCCTGGGCCGCCGCCGGCCGGGCCTCCGCTTCCCACTGCTGCATGGGCAAGTCGAGCAGGGAGGCAAACAGCAGCAGCGCCTGGCCACCCTCGCTGGACTGCAAGGGCGACTGGGTACAGCATCCTCCCAGGCCATCCGGGCGCTGGGTCGTCCTGGGTCATCTGGCTGCCTGGCTGCGCGACCAGATTGCCCTGCGGGCAGGGTGACCAGATGGCCCTGTGGGCTGGGCGACCAGATGGCCCTGCGGGCTGGCGGCCGGGCTAACTCCAACTTTTGTCCTTCCCCTAGGTTCTGTAAGCCCCCACTATGTGGGGGCTTAATAGTCAACAAAAATGGGCTCCCCGGGCAGGCCGTCGGGGAGAGGACGTGGCCTGGGCTTAACCCTCCTTGGTTCCGGCCCAGGGTCTGGGTGCTGGGGACAGGGGGGTCCACCGGGAGGCTCTCCCCGGGCCCGGCTAGGGTTGGTAGGCTGGGCCTGGGGCCTGAGCTCCGTCCTGCAAGCCGGCCGAGGTTCCGGGCGTTCATCGGGGCCAAGGGAGGCTCTCCCCGGGCTGGCTAGGGTTTCGGAAGCAGGGACCGGGCCCGGGGCTTGAGCTCCGTCCGGTAGGCTATGGGGTTGCTGGAGCCTCCCCGTCCCGCAAGCCGGCCGAGGTTCCGGGCGTTCATCAGGGCCAAGGGAGGCTCTCCCCGGCCTGGCTAGGGTTTTGGAAGCAGGGACCGGGAGCGGGCCCGGGGCTTGAGCTCCGTACGGCCGGCCATGGGTTTGCTGGAGCTTCCCCGTCCTGCAAGCCGGCCGGGGTTCCAGGCGTTCATCCGAGCCAAGGGAGGCTCTTTCTCCGGCCTGGCTAGGGTTTCAGAAGCAGGGACCGGGAGCAGGCCCGGGGCTTGAGCCCCGTCCGGCAGGGCCTGGTGGTGTGGCAATACCCCTCCGTCCTGCAGCCCTGGAGCCCCCGGAACCCTGGAGCCCCCGGAGCACTACAGCCCCTGGAGCCCTGGAGCCCCCCTGGAGCCCTGCAGCCCTGCAGCCCCGGAGCCCGGGAGCCATGGAGCCCCCGAGGAGCCCTGCAGCCCCCGAGGAGCCCTGCAGCCCCGGAGCCCTGCAGCCCTGGAGCACCCGGAGCCCTGGAGCCCCCGGAGCCCTACAGCCCCTGGAGCCCTGGAGCCCCCCCGGAGTCCTGCAGCCCTGAAGCCCTGCAGCCCTGGAGCCCGGGAGCCCTGGGCCCCCGAGGAGCCCTGCAGCCCCGGAGCCCTGCATGCCCAGGGCAGGCAGATTGGAGTCATTTCGGTCCCGGCCATCTGGTCGCCCCTCTCGCCTCGGCCATCTGGTCGCCCAAAATGCTTTTCTATGGGGCGACTAGATGGCCGGACTTCCCTGGAAGTCCCTATGAGATGCCATTCGCCTCCAGGATCCGAGCCAGGGCTCCAGGAGGTCAGGCACGTTTGCGCCCTGGGTCCCCTCTGTCACCTCGAGTGCACAGATTACAAGAAAGGGGGGTAATTTTCCTCCGGATTAGTAGGTGCAAGGGTATGCCCAAACACCCTCCCAGGTCTGGTGGTTCCCTGCTGGGGACCAGATGGGCGATGCCCGGGGAACACCTCCCAGGCATCCGGGGCTCCCTCCTCCAGGGCGCAGAGTGGCAAAGTACCCGGGATAGGCTCCATGGGTCCTGGGCCCTGGAGCCCTGGAGCCCTGCTGCCCTGGAGCCCAGCAGCCCCGGAGCCCTGCAGCCCTGGAGCCCTGGAGCCCTGGAGCCCTGGAGCCCTGGAGCCACGGAGGCCTGCAGCCCCCCGAGCCGTGGAGCCCTGCAATCCCCGAGCCCTGCAGCCCCGGAGCTCCGGAGCCCTGCAGCTCCTGAGCCCTACAGGCCGAGGCAGGCAGATTGGCGTCCTTTCAGTCCCGGCCATCAGGTCGCCCCTCTCGCCTCGGCCATCTGGTCGCCCGCAATTCTTTCCTATAAGGGGGACTAGATGGCCGGACTTCCCTGGAAGTCCCTATGAGGTGCCATTCGCCTCCCGGATCCCATCCTGGGCTCCAGGAGGTCGGGCACTTTTGTGCCCTGGGTCCCCTCTGTCACCTCGAGTGCACGGATTACAAGAAAGGGGGGTAATTTTCCTCCGGGTTAGTAGGTGCAAGGGTATGCCCAAACACCCTCCCGGGGCTGGTGGTTCCCTGCTGGGGACCAGATGAGCGATGCCCGGGCAGCACCTCCCAGGCATTCGGGGCTCCCTCCTCCGGGCCGCAGAGTGGGAAAGTACCCGGGACGGGCTCCATGGGTCCTGGGCCCTGGAGCCCCGGAGCCCCGGAGCCCTGGAGCCCTGCTGCCCTGAAGCCCTGGAGCCCTGCAGCCCCGGAGCCCTGCAGCCCCCAGAGCCGTGGAGCCCTGCAGTCCCCGAGCCCTGCATCCCTGCAGCCCCAGAGCCCCGGAGCCCCGGAGCCCCGGAGCCCTGGAGCCCTGCAGCTCCTGAGCCCTAAAGGCCCGGGGCAGGCAGATTGGTGTCATTTCGGTCCCGGCCATCAGGTCGCCCCTCTCACCACGGCCATCTGGTCGCCCGCAATGCTTTCCTATGGGGCGACTAGATGGCCGGACTTCCCTGGAAGTCCCTATGAGGTGCCATTCACCTCCCGGATCCCATCCTGGGCTCCAGGAGGTCGGGCACTTTTGTGCCCTGGGTCCCCTCTGTCACCTCGAGTGCACGGATTACAAGAAAGGGGGGTAATTTTCCTCCGGATTAGTAGGTGCAAGGGTATGCCCAAACACCCTCCCGGGGCTGGTGGTTCCCTGCTGGGGACCAGATGAGCGATGCCCGGGCAGCACCTCCCAGGCATCCGGGGCTCCCTCCTCCGGGCCGCAGAGTGGGAAAGTACCCAGGACGGGCTCCATGGGTCCTGGGCCCTGGAGCGCCGGAGCCCTGGAGCCCTGCTGCGCTGAAGCCCCAGAGCCCTGGAGCCCTGCAGCCCTGGAGCCCTGCAGCCCCGGAGCCCTGCAGCCCCCAGAGCCGTGGAGCCCTGCAGTCCCCGAGCCCTGCATCCCTGCAGCCCCAGAGCCCCGGAGCCCCGGAGCCCTGGAGCCCTGCAGCTCCTGAGCCCTAAAGGCCCGGGGCAGGCAGATTGGCGTCATTTCGGTCCCGGCCATCTGGTCGGCCCTCTCGCCACGGCCATCTGGTCGCCCGCAATGCTTTCCTATGGGGCGACTAGATGGCCGGACTTCCCTGGAAGTCCCTATGAGATGCCATTCGCCTCCCGGATCCCAGCCAGGGCTCCAGGAGGTCGGGCACGTTCGTGCCCTGGGTCCCCTCTGTCACCTCGAGTGCACAGATTACAAGAAAGGGGGGTAATTTTCCTCCGGATTAGTAGGTGCAAGGGTATGCCCAAACACCCTCCCAGGTCTGGTGGTTCCCTGCTGGGGACCAGATGGGCGATGCCCGGGGAACACCTCCCAGGCATCCGGGGCTCCCTCCTCCGGGCCGCAGAGTGGCAAAGTACCCGGGATAGGCTCCATGGGTCCTGGTCCCTGGAGCCCTGCTGCCCTGGAGCCCAGCAGCCCTGGAGCCCCGGAGCCCTGCAGCCCTGGAGCCCTGGAGCCCTGGAGCCCTGGAGCCCCGGAGCCCTGCAGCCCCCCGAGCCGTGGAGTCCTGCAGTCCCGAGCCCTGCAGCCCCGGAGCCCTGCAGCTCCTGAGCCCTACAGGCCCGAGGCAGGCAGATTGGCGTTCTTTCGGTCCGGGCCATCAGGTCGCCCCTCTCGCCTCGGCCATCTGGTCGCCCGCAATTCTTTCCTATGGGGCGACTAGATGGCCGGACTTCCCTGGAAGTCCCTATGAGGTGCCATTCGCCTCCCGGATCCCATCCTGGGCTCCAGGAGGTCGGGTACTTTTGTGCCCTGGGTCCCCTCTGTCACCTCGAGTGCACGGATTACAAGAAAGGGGGGTAATTTTCCTCCGGATTAGTACGTGCAAGGGTATGCCCAAACACCCTCCCGGGGCTGGTGGTCCCTGCTGGGGACCAGATGAGCGATGCCCGGGCAGCACCTCCCAGGCATTCGGGGCTCCCTCCTCCGGGCCGCAGAGTGGGAAAGTACCCGGGACGGGCTCCATGGATCCCGGGCCCTGGAGCCCCGGAGCCCTGGAGCCCTGCTGCCCTGAAGCCCCAGAGCCCTGGAGCCCTTTAGCACTGGAGCCCTGGAGCCCTGCAGCCCCGGAGCCCTGCAGCCCCCCGAGCCGTGGAGCCCTGCAGTCCCCGAGCCCTGCATCCCTGCAGCCCCAGAGCCCCGGAGCCCTGGAACCCTGCAGCTCCTGAGCCCTAAAGGCCCGGGGCAGGCAGATTGGCGTCATTTCGGTCCCGGCCATCTGGTCGCCCCTCTCGCCACGGCCATCTGGTCACCCGCAATGCTTTCCTATGGGGCGACTAGATGGCCGGATTTCCCTGGAAGTCCCTATGAGATGCCATTCGCCTCCCGGATCCGAGACAGGGCTCCAGGAGGTCGGGCACGTTTGCGCCCTGGGTCCCCTCTGTCACCTCGAGTGCACAGATTACAAGAAAGGGGGGTAATTTTCCTCCGGATTAGTAGGTGCAAGGGTATGCCCAAACACCCTCCCAGGTCTGGTGGTTCCCTGCTGGGGACCAGATGGGCGATGCCCGGGAACACCTCCCAGGCATCCGGGGCTCCCTCCTCCGGGCCGCAGAGTGGCAAAGTACCCGGGAAAGGCTCCATGGGTCCTGGGCCCTGGAGCCCTGGAGCACTGCTGCCCTGGAGCCCAGCAGCCCCGGAGCCCTGCAGCCCTGGAGCCCTGGAGCTCTGGAGCCCCGGAGCCCTGCAGCCCCCCGAGCCGTGGAGTCCTGCATTCCCCGAGCCCTGCAGCCCCGGAGCCCTGCAGCTCCTGAGCCCTACAGGCCCGAGGCAGGCAGATTGGCGTCCTTTCGGTCCCGGGCATCAGGTCGCCCCTCTCGCCTCGGCCATCTGGTCGCCCGCAATTCTTTCCTATGGGGCGACTAGATGGCCGGACTTCCCTGGAAGTCCCTATGAGGTGCCATTCGCCTCCCGGATCCCATCCTGGGCTCCAGGAGGTCGGGCACTTTTGTGCCCTGGGTCCCCTCTGTCACCTCGAGTGCACGGATTACAAGAAAGGGGGGTAATTTTCCTCCGGATTAGTACGTGCAAGGGTATGCCCAAACACCCTCCCGGGGCTGGTGGTCCCTGCTGGGGACCAGATGAGCGATGCCCGGGCAGCACCTCCCAGGCATTCGGGGCTCCCTCCTCCGGGCCGCAGAGTGGGAAAGTACCCGGGACGGGCTCCATGGGTCCCGGGCCCTGGAGCCCCGGAGCCCTGGAGCCCTGCTGCCCTGAAGCCCCAGAGCCCTGGAGCCCTGCAGCACTGGAGCCCTGGAGCCCTGGAGCCCTGGAGCCCTGCAGCCCCGGAGCCCTGCAGCCCCCCGAGCCGTGGAGCCCTGCAGTCCTCGAGCCCTGCATCCCTGCAGCCCCAGGGCCCCGGAGCCCCGGAGCCCTGGAGCCCTGCAGCTCCTGAGCCCTAAAGGCCCGGGGCAGGCAGATTGGCGTCATTTCGGTCCCGGCCATCTGGTCGCCCCTCTCGCCACGGCCATCTGGTCGCCCGCAATGCTTTCCTATGGGGCGACTAGATGGCCGGATTTCCCTGGAAGTCCCTATGAGATGCCATTCGCCTCCCGGATCCGAGACAGGGCTCCAGGAGGTCGGGCACGTTTGCGCCCTGGGTCCCCTCTGTCACCTCGAGTGCACAGATTACAAGAAAGGGGGGTAATTTTCCTCCGGATTAGTAGGTGCAAGGGTATGCCCAAACACCCTCCCAGGTCTGGTGGTTCCCTGCTGGGGACCAGATGGGCGATGCCCGGGGAACACCTCCCAGGCATCCGGGGCTCCCTCCTCCAGGGCGCAGAGTGGCAAAGTACCCGGGATAGGCTCCATGGGTCCTGGGCCCTGGAGCCCTGGAGCCCTGCTGCCCTGGAGCCCAGCAGCCCCGGAGCCCTGCAGCCCTGCAGCCCTGGAGCCCTGGAGCCCCGAAGCCCTGCGGCCCCCCGAGCCGTGGAGCCCTGCAGTCCCCGAGCCCTGCAGCCCCGGAGCTCCGGAGCCCTGCAGCTCCTGAGCCCTACAGGCCCGAGGCTGGCAGATTGGCGTCCTTTCGGTCCCGGCCATCAGGTCGCCCCTCTCGCCTCGGCCATCTGGTCGCCCGCAATTCTTTTCTATGGGGCGACTAGATGGCCGGACTTCCCTGGAAGTCCCTATGAGGTGCCATTCGCCTCCCGGATCCCATCCTGGGCTCCAGGAGGTCGGGCACTTTTGTGCCCTGGGTCCCCTCTGTCACCTCGAGTGCACGGATTACAAGAAAGGGGGGTAATTTTCCTCCGGGTTAGTAGGTGCAAGGGTATGCCCAAACACCCTCCCGGGGCTGGTGGTTCCCTGCTGGGGACCAGATGAGCGATGCCCGGGCAGCACCTCCCAGGCATTCGGGGCTCCCTCCTCCGGGCCGCAGAGTGGGAAAGTACCAGGGACGGGCTCCATGGGTCCTGGGCCCTGGAGCCCCGGAGCCCCGGAGCCCTGCTGCCCTGAAGCCCCAGAGCCCTGGAGCCCCGCAGCCCTGGAGCCCTGCAGCCCCCAGAGCCGTGGAGCCCTGCAGTCCCCGAGCCCTGCATCCCTGCAGCCCCAGAGCCCCGGAGCCCCGGAGCCCTGGAGCCCTGCAGCTCCTGAGCCCTAAAGGCCCGGGGCAGGCAGATTGGCGTCATTTCGGTCCCGGCCATCTGGTCGCCCCTCTCGCCACGGCCATCTGGTCGCCCGCAATGCTTTCCTATGGGGCGACTAGATGGCCGGACTTCCCTGGAAGTCCCTATGAGATGCCATTCGCCTCCCGGATCCCAGCCAGGGCTCCAGGAGGTCGGGCACGTTTGCACCCTGGGTCCCCTCTAGTGCACAGATTACAAGAAAGGGGGGTAATTTTCCTCCGGATTAGTAGGTGCAAGGGTATGCCCAAACACCCTCCCAGGTCTGGTAGTTCCCTGCTGGGGACCAGATGGGCGATGCCCGGGGAACACCTCCCAGGCATAAAGGGCTCCCTCCTCCGGGCCGCAGAGTGGCAAAGTACCAGGGATAGGCTCCATGGGTCCTGGGCCCTGGAGCCCTGGAGCCCTGCTGCCCTGGAGCACAGCAGCCCCGGAGCCCTGCAGCCCTGGAGCCCTGGAGCCCTGGAGCCCTGGAGCCCCGGAGCCCTGCAGCCCCCCGAGCCGTGGAGCCCTGCAGTACCCGAGCCCTGCAGCCCCGGAGCCCCGGAGCCCTGCAGCTCCTGAGCCCTACAGGCCCGAGGCAGGCAGATTGGCGTCCTTTCAGTCCCGGCCATCAGGTCGCCCCTCTCGCCTCGGCCATCTGGTCGCCCGCAATTCTTTCCTATGGGGCGACTAGATGGCCGGACTTCCCTGGAAGTCCCTATGAGGTGCCATTCGCCTCCCGGATCCCATCCTGGGCTCCAGGAGGTCGGGCACGTTTGCGCCCTGGGTCCCCTCTGTCACCTCGAGTGCACAGATTACAAGAAAGGGGGGTAATTTTCCTCCGGATTAGTAGGTGCAAGGGTATGCCCAAACACCCTCCCAGGTCTGGTGGTTCCCTGCTTGGGACCAGATGGGCGATGCCCGGGAACACCTCCCAGGCATCCGCGGCTCCCTCCTCCGGGCCGCAGAGTGGCAAAGTACCCGGGAAAGGCTCCATGGGTCCTGGGCCCTGGAGCCCTGGAGCCCTGCTGCCCTGGAGCCCAGCAGCCCCGGAGCCCTGCAGCCCTGGAGCCCTGGAGCTCTGGAGCCCCGGAGCCCTGCAGCCTCCCGAGCCGTGGAGTCCTGCAGTCCCCGAGCCCTGCAGGCCCGGAGCCCTGCAGCTCCTGAGCCCTACAGGCCCGAGGCAGGCAGATTGGCGTCCTTTCGGTCCCGGGCATCAGGTCGCCCCTCTCGCCTCGGCCATCTGGTCGCCCGCAATTCTTTCCTATGGGGCGACTAGATGGCCGGACTTCCCTGGAAGTCCCTATGAGGTGCCATTCGCCTCCCGGATCCCATCCTGGGCTCCAGGAGGTCGGGCACTTTTGTGCCCTGGGTCCCCTCTGTCACCTCGAGTGCACGGATTACAAGAAAGGGGGGTAATTTTCCTCTGGATTAGTACGTGCAAGGGTATGCCCAAACACCCTCCCGGGGCTGGTGGTCCCTTCTGGGGACCAGATGAGCGATGCCCGGGCAGCACCTCCCAGGCATTCGGGGCTCCCTCCTCCGGGCCGCAGAGTGGGAAAGTACCCGGGACGGGCTCCATGGGTCCCGGGCCCTGGAGCCCCGGAGCCCTGGAGCCCTGCTGCCCTGGAGCCCTGCAGCACTGGAGCCCTGGAGCCCTGGAGCCCTGGAGCCCTGGAGCCCTGCAGCCCCGGAGCCCTGCAGCCCCCGAGCCGTGGAGCCCTGCAGTCCCCGAGCCCTGCATCCCTGCAGCCCCAGGGCCCCGGAGCCCCGGAGCCCTGGAGCCCTGCAGCTCCTGAGCCCTAAAGGCCCGGGGCAGGCAGATTGGCGTCATTTCGGTCCCGGCCATCTGGTCGCCCCTCTCGCCACGGCCATCTGGTCGCCCGCAATGCTTTCCTATGGGGCGACTAGATGGCCGGACTTCCCTGGAAGTCCCTATGAGGTGCCATTCGCCTCCCGGATCCCATCCTGGGCTCCAGGAGGTCGGGCACTTTTGTGCCCTGGGTCCCCTCTGTCACCTCGAGTGCACGGATTACAAGAAAGGGGGGTAATTTTCCTCCAGATTAGTAGGTGCAAGGGTATGCCCAAACACCCTCCCGGGGCTGGTGGTTCCCTGCTGGGGACCAGATGAGCGATGCCCGGGCAGCACCTCACAGGCATTCGGGGCTCCCTCCTCCGGGCCGCAGAGTGGGAAAGTACCCGGGACGGGCTCCATGGGTCCCGGAGCCCCGGAGCCCTGGAGCCCTGCTGCCCTGAAGCCCCAGAGCCCTGGAGCCCTGCAGCCCTGGAGCCCTGAAGCCCTGGAGCCCTGGAGCCCTGGAGCCCTGCAGCCCCCCGAGCCGTGGAGCCCTGCAGTCCCCGAGCCCTGCATCCCTGCAGCCCCAGAGCCCCAGAGCCCCGGAGCCCTGGAGCCCTGCAGCTCCTGAGCCCTAAAGGCCCGGGGCAGGCAGATTGGCGTCATTTCGGTCCCGGCCATCTGGTCGCCCCTCTCGCCACGGCCATCTGGTCGCCCGCAATGCTTTCCTATGGGGCGACTAGATGGCCGGACTTCCCTGGAAGTCCCTATGAGATGCCATTCGCCTCCCGGATCCCAGCCAGGGCTCCAGGAGGTCGGGCACGTTCGTGCCCTGGGTCCCCTCTGTCACCTCGAGTGCACATATTACAAGAAAGGGGGGTAATTTTCCTCCGGATTAGTAGGTGCAAGGGTATGCCCAAACACCCTCCCAGGTCTGGTGGTTCCTTGCTGGGGACCAGATGGGCGATGCCCGGGGAACACCTCCCAGGCATCCGGGGCTCCCTCCTCCGGGCCGCAGAGTGGCAAAGTACCCGGGATAGGCTCCATGGGTCCTGGGCCCTGGAGCCCTGGAGCCCTGCTGCCCTGGAGCCCAGCAGCCTTGGAGCCCTGGAGCCCCGGAGCCCTGCAGCCCCCCGAGCCGTGAAGCCCTGCAGTCCCCGAGCCCTGCAGCCCCGGAGCCCCGGAGCCCTGCAGCTCCTGAGCCCTACAGGCCCGAGGCAGGCAGATGGGCGTCCTTTCGGTCCCGGCCATCAGGTCGCCCCTCTCGCCTCGGCCATCTGGTCGGCCGCAATTCTTTCCTATGGGGCGACTAGATGGCCGGACTTCCCTTGAAGTCCTTATGAGGTGCCATTCGCCTCCCGGATCCCATCCTGGGCTCCAGGAGGTTGGGCACTTTTGTGCCCTGGGTCCCCTCTGTCACCTCGAGTGCACAGATTACAAGAAAGGGGGGTAATTTTCCTCCGGATTAGTAGGTGCAGGGGTATGCCCAAACACCCTCCCGGGGCTGGTGGTTCCCTGCTGGGGACCAGATGAGCGATGCCCGGGCAGCACCTCCCAGGCATTCGGGGCTCCCTCCTTCGGGCCGCAGAGTGGGAAAGTACCCGGGACGGGCTCCATGGGTCCCGGGCCATGGAGGCCCGAAACCTTGGAGCCCAGCAGCCCAGCAGCCCCGGAGGCCTGGAGCCCTGGAGCAATGGAGCCCCGGAACCCTGCAGCCCTGCTGCCCTGGAGCCCCCGAGCCCTGGAGCCCTGCAGCCCTGCAGCCCCGGAGCCCTGCAGCCCCCCGAGCCTTGGAGCCCTGCAGTCCCCGAGCCCTGCATCCCTGCAGCCCCAGAGCCCCGGAGGCCCGGAGGCACAGAGCCCCGGAGCCCCAGAGCCCCGAGCTGGGTGCTCGGGCCCTGGGCCCTGTCCCCCGGCCTGCTGCACTGCCAAGAGCCCAGGTCGGGGTTCCGTTGTGCCCGGGCAGTCCTCCCTGCTTGTCAAAGTGCCAGGGGGCCCCGGGTCGGAGGGCCTGTCGGGGCCCCCTGGGAGCCTCCATGGCTGGGGCCCAGCTGGGGCTTTGGGGCTCTGGGCCTCCGGTCGGCCATGCCGCGGAGCCCGCTGACTCCTTCGTTGGGGCACAGGGTGTCCAGACGGCTCCTCTTTCATCTGGTCGCCCCGATTCCCTCGGCCATCTGGTCGACCACAATGCTTTCCTATGGGGCGACCAGATGACCGAACTTCCCTGGAAGTCCCGATGAGGTGCCATTCGCCTCCCGGATCCCAGCCAGGGCTCCAGGAGGTCGGGCTCGTTCGTCGCTTGGGTCCCCTATGTGACCTCGAGTGCACAGATTACAAGAAAGGGGGGTAATGTTCCTCCGGATTACTAGGGAGAGGGTCAGTCAGACCTCCGGAGATTCTGAATCAGGGGAAAGCAGCCCTGGGGCCTGCCCGCCGGGGCCCCCATGTCCTGGGGACACTCTTGCCTCTCAGCCCATTGCCGATGGTCCTTTTTCACCGAGTTTGAGGGAGAAGGTGTCCCGGGGCCCGCCTGCCAGGGGCCCCCAGGGGCCCAGGGACGCTTCTGCCCCTTGCCGATGGTCGTTTTTCTCCGAGTTCGATGGTTGTTTTTCTCCGAGTTTGATCAGGCAGACTTCCATGAGGTCTGGCCATGCTGAGAGGGGGGATGCGTCCCGGGGCCCAACTGCCAGGGGCCCCCAGGGGCCCGGGGATGCTTCTGCCTCTCAGCCCCTTGCCGATGGTCGTTTTTCTCCGAGTTTGATCAGGCATACCTCTGTGAGGTCTGGCCTTGCTGAGAGGGAAAAGGCGTCCTGGGGCCCGCCTGCCAGGGGCCCCCAGGGGCCCGGGGACGCTTCTGCCTCTCAGCCCCTTGCCGATGGTCGTTTTTCTCCGAGTTCGATGGTCATTTTTCTCCGAGTTTGATCAGGCAGACTTCCATGAGGTCTGGCCATGCTGAGAGGGGGGAAGCGTCCCGGGGCCCACCCGCCAGGGGCCCCCAGGGGCCTGGGGACGCTTCTGCCTCTAAGCCCCTTGCCGATGGTCGTTTTTCTCCGAGTTCGATCAGGTATACCTCCGTGAGGTCTGGCCATGCTGAGAGGGGAATCGCGTCCCGGGGGCTGCCAGGGACCCCCAGGGGCCCGGGGACGCTTCTGCCTCTCAGCCCCTTGCCGATGGTCGTTTTTCTCCGAGTTCGATGGTTGTTTTTCTCCGAGTTTGATCAGGCAGACTTCCATGAGGTCTGGCCATGCTGAGAGGGGAAAGGTGTCCCAGGGCCCACCTGCCAGGGGCCCCCAGGGGCCCGGGGAAGCTTCTGCCTCTCAGCCCCTTGCCGATGTTTGTTTTTCTCCGAGTTCGATGGTAGTTTTTCTCCGAGTTTGATCAGGCAGACTTCCATGAGGTCTGGCCATGCTGAGAGGGGGAAGGCGTCCCGGGGCCCACCCGCTAGGGGCCCCCAGGGGCCCGGGGACGCTTCTGCCTCTCAGCCCCTTGCCGATGGTCGTTTTTATCAGGGTTCGATGGTCGTTTTTCTAAGAGTTTGATGAGGCAGACTTCCATGAGGTCTGGCCATGCTGAGAGGGGGAAGGCGTCCCGGGGCCGACCCGCCAGGGGCCCCCAGGGGCCTGGGGACGCTTCTGCCTCTCAGCCCCTTGCCGATGGTCGTTTTTCTCCGAGTTCGATCAGGCATACCTCCGTGAGGTCTGGCCATGCTGAGAGGGGAAAGGCGTCCCAAGGCCCGCCTGCCAGGGGCCCCCCAGGGGCCCGGGAACAATCCTGCCTCTCGGCCCCTTGTCGATGGTCGTTTATATCAGGGTTCGATGGTCGTTTTTCTAAGAGTTTGATGAGGCAGACTTCCATGATGTCTGGCCATGCTGAGAGGGGGAAGGCATCCCGGGGTCCACCCGCCAGGGGCCCCCAGGGGCCCGGGACGCTTCTGCCTCTCAGCCCCTTGCCGATGGTCGTTTTTCTCCGAGTTCGATGGTCGTTTTTCTCCGAGATTGATCAGGCAGACTTCCATGAGGTCTGGCCATGCTGAGAGGGGGGATGCGTCCCGGGGCCTACCCGCCAGGGGCCCCCAGGGGCCCGGGGACGCTTCTGCCTCTCAGCCCCTTGCCGATGGTCGTTTTTCTCCGAGTTTGATCAGGCATACCTCTGTGAGGTCAGGCCTTGCTGAGAGGGAAAAGGAGTCCTGGGGCCCGCCTGCCAGGGGCCCCCAGGGGCCCGGGGACGCTTCTGCCTCTCAGCCCCTTGCCGATGGTTGTTTTTCTCTGAGTTCGATGGTCGTTTTTCTCCGAGTTTGATCAGGCAGACTTCCATGAGGTCTGGCCATGGTGAGAGGGGGGAAGCGTCCCGGGGCCCACCCGCCAGGGGCCCCCAGGGGCCCGGGGACGCTTCTGCCTCTCAGCCCCTTGCCGATGGTCGTTTTTCTCCGAGTTTGATCAGGTATACCTCCGTGAGGTCTGGCCATGCTGAGAGGGGAAAGGCGTCCCGGGGGCTGCCAGGGACCCCCAGGGGCCCGGGGACGCTTCTGCCTCTCAGCCCCTTGCCGATGGTCGTTTTTCTCCGAGTTCGATGGTTGTTTTTCTCCGAGTTTGATCAGGCAGACTTCCATGAGGTCTGGCCATGCTGAGAGGGGGAAGGCGTCCCGGGACCCACCCGCCAGGGGCCCCCAGGGGCCCGGGGACGCTTCTGCCTCTCAGCCCCTTGCCGATGGTCGTTTTTCTCCGAGTTCGATCAGGCATACCTCCGTGAGGTCTGGCCATGCTGAGAGGGGAAAGGCGTCCCAGGGCCCGCCTGCCAGGGGCCCCCAGGGGCCCGGGGAAGCTTCTGCCTCTCAGCCCCTTGCCGATGTTTGTTTTTCTCCGAGTTCGATGGTAGTTTTTCTCCGAGTTTAATCAGGCAGACTTCCATGAGGTCTGGCCATGCTGAGAGGGGGAAGGCGTCCCGGGGCCCACCCGCCAGGGGCCCCCAGAGGCCCGGGGAAGCTTCTGCCTCTCAGCCCCTTGCCGATGGTCGTTTTTCTCCGAGTTCGATCAGGCATACCTCCGTGAGGTCTGGCCATGCTGAGAGGGGAAAGGCGTCCCAGGGCCCGCCTGCCAGGGGCCCCCAGGGGCCCAGGGAAGCTTCTGCCTCTCAGCCCCTTGCCGATGTTTGTTTTTCTCCGAGTTCGATGGTAGTTTTTCTCCGAGTTTGATCAGGCAGACTTCCATGAGGTCTGGCCATGCTGAGAGGGGGAAGGCGTCCCGGGGCCCACCCGCCAGGGGCCCCCAGGGGCCCGGGGACGCTTCTGCCTCTCAGCCCCTTGCCGATGGTCGTTTTTATCAGGGTTCGATGGTCGTTTTTCTAAGAGTTTGATGAGGCAGACTTCCATGAGGTCTGGCCATGCTGAGAGGGGGAAGGCGTCCTGGGGCCGACCCGCCAGGGGCCCCCAGGGGCCCGGGGACGCTTCTGCCTCTCAGCCCCTTGCCGATGGTCGTTTTTCTCCAAGTTCGATCAGGCATACCTCCGTGAGGTCTGGCCATGCTGAGAGGGGAAAGGCGTCCCAGGGCCCGCCTGCCAGGGGCCCCCAGGGGCCCGGGAACAATCCTGCCTCTCAGTCCCTTGCCGATGGTCCGTTTTCTCCGAGTTTGATCAGGCACAGACCTCCGTGAGGTCTGGCCATGCTGAGGGGGGGAAGGTGTCCTGGGGACCGCCTGCCAGGGTCCCCCAGGGGCCCGTGGACACTTCTGCCTCTTGGCCCCTTGCCGATGGTTGTTTTTTCCGAGTTTGATCAGGCAGACTTCCATGAGGTCCGGCCATGCTGAGAGGAGGGGAGGCATCCCGGGGCCTGCCTGCCAGGGGCCCCCAAGATCCCGAGGACGCTCCTGCCTCTCAGCCCCTTGCCGATGGTCGTTTTTCTCCAAATTTGATCAGGCATACCTCCGTGAGGTCTGGCCATGCAGAGAGGGGAAGGTCGTCCTGGGGCCCACCCGCCAGGGGCCCCCAGGGGCCCGTGGACGCTTCTGCCTCTCGGCCCCTTGTTGATGGTTGTTTTTATCAGGGTTCAATGGTCGTTTTTCTCCGAGTTTGATCAGGCAGACTTCCATGAGGTGTGGCCATGCTTAGAGGCGGAAGGCATCCCGGGGTCCGCCAGCCAGGGGCACTCAGGGGCCCGGGGACGCTCCTGCCTCTCAGCCCCTTGCCGATGGTCCTTTTTCTCCGAGTTTGATCAGGCGCATGTTCGTGGGGCACCCGGTGCTAAATCATTCGTAGACGATCTGGGTCAGGGTTTCGTAAGTAGCAGAGAAGCTACCTCGCTGCGATCTATTGAAAGTCATCCTCTGAGCCAAGCTTTTGTCTCTTTCCGTGCGTGGGCGCCCGTGGAAGCCTCCCTCCATCACACCCAGGGGTGGGTCCCTCTGCCGCCTGGCCGGTGGGAGGGATGCGGAGGGGTAACGTGGGCCTGTGGGAGGCTGCCTCCACCACGTGCCCTTCAGCAGGGGGGCCTCCCCCTCCCGTCCCTGCCCCACCGGGGTGCGGGGATGGGGGCCACACCTTCCCTTGCGGGTCAGCAGGGTGACCAGATGGCCTGGGCCGCCGCCGGCCGGGCCTCCGCTTCCCACTGCTGCATGGGCAAGTCGAGCAGGGAGGCAAACAGCAGCAGCGCCTGGCCACCCTCGCTGGACTGCAAGGGCGACTGGGTACAGCATCCTCCCAGGCCATCCGGGCGCTGGGTCGTCCTGGGTCATCTGGCTGCCTGGCTGCGCGACCAGATTGCCCTGCGGGCAGGGTGACCAGATGGCCCTGTGGGCTGGGCGACCAGATGGCCCTGCGGGCTGGCGGCCGGGCTAACTCCAACTTTTGTCCTTCCCCTAGGTTCTGTAAGCCCCCACTACGTGGGGGCTTAATAGTCAACAAAAATGGGCTCCCCGGGCAGGCCGTCGGGGAGAGGACGTGGCCTGGGCTTAACCCTCCTTGGTTCCGGCCCAGGGTCTGGGTGCTGGGGACAGGGGGGTCCACCGGGAGGCTCTCCCCGGGCCCGGCTAGGGTTGGTAGGCTGGGCCTGGGGCCTGAGCTCCGTCCTGCAAGCCGGCCGAGGTTCCGGGCGTTCATCGGGGCCAAGGGAGGCTCTCCCCGGGCTGGCTAGGGTTTCGGAAGCAGGGACCGGGCCCGGGGCTTGAGCTCCGTCCGGTAGGCTATGGGGTTGCTGGAGCCTCCCCGTTCATCAGGGCCAAGGGAGGCTCTCCCCGGCCTGGCTAGGGTTTTGGATGCAGGGACCGGGAGCGGGCCCGGGGCTTGAGCTCCGTACGGCCGGCCATGGGTTTGCTGGAGCTTCCCCGTCCTGCAAGCCGGCCGGGGTTCCAGGCGTTCATCCGAGCCAAGGGAGGCTCTTTCTCCGGCCTGGCTAGGGTTTCAGAAGCAGGGACCGGGAGCAGGCCCGGGGCTTGAGCCCCGTCCGGCAGGGCCTGGTGGTGTGGCAATACCCCTCCGTCCTGCAGCCCTGGAGCCCCCGGAACCCTGGAGCCCCCGGAGCACTACAGCCCCTGGAGCCCTGGAGCCCCCCTGGAGCCCTGCAGCCCTGCAGCCCTGCAGCCCCGGAGCCCGGGAGCCATGGAGCCCCCGAGGAGCCCTGCAGCCCCCGAGGAGCCCTGCAGCCCTGGAGCCCTGCAGCCCTGGAGCACCCGGAGCCCTGGAGCCCCCGGAGCCCTACAGCCCCTGGAGCCCTGGAGCCCCCCCGGAGCCCTGCAGCCCTGAAGCCCTGCAGCCCTGGAGCCCGGGAGCCCTGGGCCCCCGAGGAGCCCTGCAGCCCCGGAGCCCTGCATGCCCGGGGCAGGCAGATTGGAGTCATTTCGGTCCCGGCCATCTGGTCGCCCCTCTCGCCTCGGCCATCTGGTCGCCCAAAATGCTTTTCTATGGGGCGACTAGATGGCCGGACTTCCCTGGAAGTCCCTATGAGATGCCATTCGCCTCCAGGATCCGAGCCAGGGCTCCGGGAGGTCGGGCACGTTTGCGCCCTGGGTCCCCTCTGTCACCTCGAGTGCACAGATTACAAGAAAGGGGGGTAATTTTCCTCCGGATTAGTAGGTGCAAGGGTATGCCCAAACACCCTCCCAGGTCTGGTGGTTCCCTGCTGGGGACCAGATGGGCGATGCCCGGGGAACACCTCCCAGGCATCCGGGGCTCCCTCCTCCAGGGCGCAGAGTGGCAAAGTACCCGGGATAGGCTCCATGGGTCCTGGGCCCTGGAGCCCTGGAGCCCTGCTGCCCTGGAGCCCAGCAGCCCCGGAGCCCTGCAGCCCTGGAGCCCTGGAGCCCTGGAGCCACGGAGCCCTGCAGCCCCCCGAGCCGTGGAGCCCTGCAGTCCCCGAGCCCTGCAGCCCCGGAGCTCCGGAGCCCTGCAGCTCCTGAGCCCTACAGGCCGAGGCAGGCAGATTGGCGTCCTTTCAGTCCCGGCCATCAGGTCGCCCCTCTCGCCTCGGCCATCTGGTCGCCCGCAATTCTTTCCTATAAGGGGGACTAGATGGCCGGACTTCCCTGGAAGTCCCTATGAGGTGCCATTCACCTCCCGGATCCCATCCTGGGCTCCAGGAGGTCGGGCACTTTTGTGCCCTGGGTCCCCTCTGTCACCTCGAGTGCTTGATTACAAGAAAGGGGGGTAATTTTCCTCCGGATTAGTAGGTGCAAGGGTATGCCCAAACACCCTCCCGGGGCTGGTGGTTCCCTGCTGGGGACCAGATGAGCGATGCCCGGGCAGCACCTCCCAGGCATCCGGGGCTCCCTCCTCCGGGCCGCAGAGTGGGAAAGTACCCAGGACGGGCTCCATGGGTCCTTTGCCCTGGAGCGCCGGAGCCCTGGAGCCCTGCTGCCCTGAAGCCCCAGAGCCCTGGAGCCCTGCAGCCCTGGAGCCCTGCAGCCCCGGAGCCCTGCAGCCCCCAGAGCCGTGGAGCCCTGCAGTACCCGAGCCCTGCATCCCTGCAGCCCCAGAGCCCCGGAGCCCCGGAGCCCCGGAGCCCTGGAGCCCTGCAGCTCCTGAGCCCTAAAGGCCCGGGGCAGGCAGATTGGCTTCATTTCGGTCCCGGCCATCTGGTCGGCCCTCTCGCCACGGCCATCTGGTCGCCCGCAATGCTTTCCTATGGGGCGACTAGATGGCCGGACTTCCCTGGAAGTCCCTATGAGATGCCATTCGCCTCCCGGATCCCAGCCAGGGCTCCAGGAGGTCGGGCACGTTCGTGCCCTGGGTCCCCTCTGTCACCTCGAGTGCACAGATTACAAGAAAGGGGGGTAATTTTCCTCCGGATTAGTAGGTGCAAGGGTATGCCCAAACACCCTCCCAGGTCTGGTGGTTCCCTGCTGGGGACCAGATGGGCGATGCCCGGGGAACACCTCCCAGGCATCCGGGGCTCCCTCCTCCGGGCCGCAGAGTGGCAAAGTACCCGGGATAGGCTCCATGGGTCCTGGGCCCTGGAGCCCTGCTGCCCTGGAGCCCAGCAGCCCTGGAGCCCCGGAGCCCTGCAGCCCTGGAGCCCTGGAGCCCTGGAGCCCTGGAGCCCCGGAGCCCTGCAGCCCCCCGAGCCGTGGAGTCCTGCAGTCCCGAGCCCTGCAGCCCCGGAGCCCTGCAGCTCCTGAGCCCTACAGGCCCGAGGCAGGCAGATTGGCGTTCTTTCGGTCCGGGCCATCAGGTCGCCCCTCTCGCCTCGGCCATCTGGTCGCCCGCAATTCTTTCCTATGGGGCGACTAGATGGCCGGACTTCCCTGGAAGTCCCTATGAGGTGCCATTCGCCTCCCGGATCCCATCCTGGGCTCCAGGAGGTGGGGCACTTTTGTGCCCTGGGTCCCCTCTGTCACCTCGAGTGCACGGATTACAAGAAAGGGGGGTAATTTTCCTCCGGATTAGTACGTGCAAGGGTATGCCCAAACACCCTCCCGGGGCTGGTGGTCCCTGCTGGGGACCAGATGAGCGATGCCCGGGCAGCACCTCCCAGGCATTCGGGGCTCCCTCCTCCGGGCCGCAGAGTGGGAAAGTACCCGGGATGGGCTCCATGGGTCCCGGGCCCTGGAGCCCTGGAGCCCTGGAGTCCTGCTGCCCTGAAGCCCCAGAGCCCTGGAGCCCTTTAGCACTGGAGCCCTGGAGCCCTGGAGCCCTGCAGCCCCGGAGCCCTGCAGCCCCCCGAGCCGTGGAGCCCTGCAGTCCCCGAGCCCTGCATCCCTGCAGCCCCAGAGCCCCGGAGCCCTGGAACCCTGCAGCTCCTGAGCCCTAAAGGCCCGGGGCAGGCAGATTGGCGTCATTTCGGTCCCGGCCATCTGGTCGCCCCTCTCGCCACGGCCATCTGGTCACCCGCAATGCTTTCCTATGGGGCGACTAGATGGCCGGATTTCCCTGGAAGTCCCTATGAGATGCCATTCGCCTCCCGGATCCGAGACAGGGCTCCAGGAGGTCGGGCACGTTTGCGCCCTGGGTCCCCTCTGTCACCTCGAGTGCACAGATTACAAGAAAGGGGGTAATTTTCCTCCGGATTAGTAGGTGCAAGGGTATGCCCAAACACCCTCCCAGGTCTGGTGGTTCCCTGCTGGGGACCAGATGGGCGATGCCCGGGAACACCTCCCAGGCATCCGGGGCTCCCTCCTCCGGGCCGCAGAGTGGCAAAGTACCCGGGAAAGGCTCCATGGGTCCTGGGCCCTGGAGCCCTGGAGCACTGCTGCCCTGGAGCCCAGCAGCCCCGGAGCCCTGCAGCCCTGGAGCCCTGGAGCTCTGGAGCCCCGGAGCCCTGCAGCCCCCCGAGCCGTGGAGTCCTGCATTCCCCGAGCCCTGCAGCCCCGGAGCCCTGCAGCTCCTGAGCCCTACAGGCCCGAGGCAGGCAGATTGGCGTCCTTTCGGTCCCGGGCATCAGGTCGCCCCTCTCGCCTCGGCCATCTGGTCGCCCGCAATTCTTTCCTATGGGGCGACTAGATGGCCGGACTTCCCTGGAAGTCCCTATGAGGTGCCATTCGCCTCCCTGATCCCATCCTGGGCTCCAGGAGGTCGGGCACTTTTGTGCCCTGGGTCCCCTCTGTCACCTCGAGTGCACGGATTACAAGAAAGGGGGTAATTTTCCTCCGGATTAGTACGTGCAAGGGTATGCCCAAACACCCTCCCGGGGCTGGTGGTCCCTGCTGGGGACCAGATGAGCGATGCCCGGCCAGCACCTCCCAGGCATTCGGGGCTCCCTCCTCCGGGCCGCAGAGTGGGAAAGTACCCGGGACGGGCTCCATGGGTCCCGGGCCCTGGAGCCCCGGAGCCCTGGAGCCCTGCTGCCCTGAAGCCCCAGAGCCCTGGAGCCCTGCAGCACTGGAGCCCTGGAGCCCTGGAGCCCTGGAGCCCTGCAGCCCCGGAGCCCTGCAGCCCCCCGAGCCGTGGAGCCCTGCAGTCCCCGAGCCCTGCATCCCTGCAGCCCCAGGGCCCTGGAGCCCCGGAGCCCTGGAGCCCTGCAGCTCCTGAGCCCTAAAGGCCCGGGGCAGGCAGATTGGCGTCATTTCGGTCCCGGCCATCTGGTCGCCCCTCTCGCCACGGCCATCTGGTCGCCCGCAATGCTTTCCTATGGGGCGACTAGATGGCCGGATTTCCCTGGAAGTCCCTATGAGATGCCATTCGCCTCCCGGATCCGAGACAGGGCTCCAGGAGGTCGGGCACGTTTGCGCCCTGGGTCCCCTCTGTCACCTCGAGTGCACAGATTACAAGAAAGGGGGGTAATTTTCCTCCGGATTAGTAGGTGCAAGGGTATGCCCAAACACCCTCCCAGGTCTGGTGGTTCCCTGCTGGGGACCAGATGGGCGATGCCCGGGGAACACCTCCCAGGCATCCGGGGCTCCCTCCTCCAGGGCGCAGAGTGGCAAAGTACCCGGGATAGGCTCCATGGGTCCTGGGCCCTGGAGCCCTGGAGCCCTGCTGCCCTGGAGCCCAGCAGCCCCGGAGCCCTGCAGCCCTGCAGCCCTGGAGCCCTGGAGCCCTGAAGCCCTGCGGCCCCCCGAGCCGTGGAGCCCTGCAGTCCCCGAGCCCTGCAGCCCCGGAGCTCCGGAGCCCTGCAGCTCCTGAGCCCTACAGGCCCGAGGCAGGCAGATTGGCGTCCTTTCGGTCCCGGCCATCAGGTCGCCCCTCTCGCCTCGGCCATCTGGTCGCCCGCAATTCTTTTCTATGGGGCGACTAGATGGCCGGACTTCCCTGGAAGTCCCTATGAGGTGCCATTCGCCTCCCGGATCCCATCCTGGGCTCCAGGAGGTCGGGCACTTTTGTGCCCTGGGTCCCCTCTGTCACCTCGAGTGCACGGATTACAAGAAAGGGGGGTAATTTTCCTCAGGATTAGTAGGTGCAAGGGTATGCCCAAACACCCTCCCGGGGCTGGTGGTTCCCTGCTGGGGACCAGATGAGCGATGCCCGGGCAGCACCTCGCAGGCATTCGGGGCTCCCTCCTCCGGGCCGCAGAGTGGGAAAGTACCAGGGACGGGCTCCATGGGTCCTGGGCCCTGGAGCCTCGGAGCCCCGGAGCCCTGCTGCCCTGAAGCCCCAGAGCCCTGGAGCCCCGCAGCCCTGGAGCCCTGCAGCCCCCAGAGCCGTGGAGCCCTGCAGTCCCCGAGCCCTGCATCCCTGCAGCCCCAGAGCCCCGGAGCCCCGGAGCCCTGGAGCCCTGCAGCTCCTGAGCCCTAAAGGCCCGGGGCAGGCAGATTGGCGTCATTTCGGTCCCGGCCATCTGGTCGCCCCTCTCGCCACGGCCATCTGGTCGCCCGCAATGCTTTCCTATGGGGCGACTAGATGGCCGGACTTCCCTGGAAGTCCCTATGAGATGCCATTCGCCTCCCGGATCCCAGCCAGGGCTCCAGGAGGTCGGGCACGTTTGCACCCTGGGTCCCCTCTGTCACCTCGAGTGCACAGATTACAAGAAAGGGGGGTAATTTTCCTCCGGATTAGTAGGTGCAAGGGTATGCCCAAACACCCTCCCAGGTCTGGTAGTTCCCTGCTGGGGACCAGATGGGCGATGCCCGGGGAACACCTCCCAGGCATAAAGGGCTCCCTCCTCCGGGCCGCAGAGTGGCAAAGTACCAGGGATAGGCTCCATGGGTCCTGGGCCCTGGAGCCCTGGAGCCCTGCTGCCCTGGAGCACAGCAGCCCCGGAGCCCTGCAGCCCTGGAGCCCTGGAGCCCTGGAGCCCTGGAGCCCTGCAGCCCCCCGAGCCGTGGAGCCCTGCAGTCCCCGAGCCCTGCAGCCCCGGAGCCCTGCAGCTCCTGAGCCCTACAGGCCCGAGGCAGGCAGATTGGCGTCCTTTCGGTCCCGGCCATCAGGTCGCCCCTCTCGCCTCGGCCTTCTGGTCGCCCGCAATTCTTTCCTATGGGGCGACTAGATGGCCGGACTTCCCTGGAAGTCCCTATGAGATGCCATTCGCCTCCCGGATCCCAGCCAGGGCTGCAGGAGGTCGGGCACGTTCATGCCCTGGGTCCCCTCTGTCACCTCGAGTGCACAGATTACAAGAAAGGGGGGTAATTTTCCTCCGGATTAGTAGGTGCAAGGGTATGCCCAAACACCCTCCCAGGTCTGGTGGTTCCCTGCTGGGGACCAGATGGGCGATGCCCGGGGAACACCTCCCAGGCATCCGGGGCTCCCTCCTCCGGGCCGCAGAGTGGCAAAGTACCCGGGATAGGCTCCATGGGTCCTGGGCCCTGGAGCCCTGCTGCCCTGGAGCCCAGCAGCCCTGGAGCCCCGGAGCCCTGCAGCCCTGGAGCCCTGGAGCCCTGGAGCCCTGGAGCCCCGGAGCCCTGCAGCCCCCCGAGCCGTGGAGTCCTGCAGTCCCGAGCCCTGCAGCCCCGGAGCCCTGCAGCTCCTGAGCCCTACAGGCCCGAGGCAGGCAGATTGGCGTCCTTTCGGTCCCGGCCATCAGGTCGCCACTCTCGCCTCGGCCATCTGGTCGCCTGCTATTCTTTCCTATGGGGCGACTAGATGGCCGGACTTCCCTGGAAGTCCCTATGAGGTGCCATTCGCCTCCCGGATCCCATCCTGGGCTCCAGGAGGTCGGGCACTTTTGTGCCCTGGGTCCCCTCTGTCACCTCGAGTGCACGGATTACAAGAAAGGGGGGTAATTTTCCTCCGGATTAGTACGTGCAAGGGTATGCCCAAACACCCTCCCGGGGCTGGTGGTCCCTGCTGGGGACCAGATGAGCGATGCCCGGGCAGCACCTCCCAGGCATTCGGGGCTCCCTCCTCCGGGCCGCAGAGTGGGAAAGTACCCGGGACGGGCTCCATGGGTCCCGGGCCCTGGAGCCCCGGAGCCCTGGAGCCCTGCTGCCCTGAAGCCCCAGAGCCCTGGAGCCCTTTAGCACTGGAGCCCTGGAGCCCTGGAGCCCTGGAGCCCTGCAGCCCCGGAGCCCTGCAGCCCCCCGAGCCGTGGAGCCCTGCAGTCCCCGAGCCCTGCATCCCTGCAGCCCCAGAGCCCCGGAGCCCCGGAGCCCTGGAGCCCTGCAGCTCCTGAGCCCTAAAGGCCCGGGGCAGGCAGATTGGCGTCATTTCGGTCCCGGCCATCTGGTCGCCCCTCTCGCCACGGCCATCTGGTCGCCCGCAATGCTTTCCTATGGGGCGACTAGATGGCCGGATTTCCCTGGAAGTCCCTATGAGATGCCATTCGCCTCCCGGATCCGAGACAGGGCTCCAGGAGGTCGGGCACGTTTGCGCCCTGGGTCCCCTCTGTCACCTCGAGTGCACAGATTACAAGAAAGGGGGGTAATTTTCCTCCGGATTAGTAGGTGCAAGGGTATGCCCAAACACCCTCCCAGGTCTGGTGGTTCCCTGCTTGGGACCAGATGGGCGATGCCCGGGAACACCTCCCAGGCATCCGGGGCTCCCTCCTCCGGGCCGCAGAGTGGCAAAGTACCCGGGAAAGGCTCCATGGGTCCTGGGCCCTGGAGCCCTGGAGCCCTGCTGCCCTGGAGCCCAGCAGCCCCGGAGCCCTGCAGCCCTGGAGCCCTGGAGCTCTGGAGCCCCGGAGCCCTGCAGCCTCCCGAGCCGTGGAGTCCTGCAGTCCCCGAGCCCTGCAGCCCCGGAGCCCTGCAGCTCCTGAGCCCTACAGGCCCGAGGCAGGCAGATTGGCGTCCTTTCGGTCCCGGGCATCAGGTCGCCCCTCTCGCCTCGGCCATCTGGTCGCCCGCAATTCTTTCCTATGGGGCGACTAGATGGCCGGACTTCCCTGGAAGTCCCTATGAGGTGCCATTCGCCTCCCGGATCCCATCCTGGGCTCCAGGAGGTCGGGCACTTTTGTGCCCTGGGTCCCCTCTGTCACCTCGAGTGCACGGATTACAAGAAAGGGGGGTAATTTTCCTCCGGATTAGTACGTGCAAGGGTATGCCCAAACACCCTCCCGGGGCTGGTGGTCCCTTCTGGGGACCAGATGAGCGATGCCCGGGCAGCACCTCTCAGGCATTCGGGGCTCCCTCCTCCGGGCCGCAGAGTGGGAAAGTACCCGGGACGGGCTCCATGGGTCCCGGGCCCTGGAGCCCCGGAGCCCTGGAGCCCTGCTGCCCTGAAGCCCCAGAGCCCTGGAGCCCTGCAGCACTGGAGCCCTGGAGCCCTGGAGCCCTGGAGCCCTGCAGCCCCGGAGCCCTGCAGCCCCCGAGCCGTGGAGCCCTGCAGTCCCCGAGCCCTGCATCCCTGCAGCCCCAGGGCCCCGGAGCCCCGGAGCCCTGGAGCCCTGCAGCTCCTGAGCCCTAAAGGCCCGGGGCAGGCAGATTGGCGTCATTTCGGTCCCGGCCATCTGGTCGCCCCTCTCGCCACGGCCATCTGGTCGCCCGCAATGCTTTCCTATGGGGCGACTAGATGGCCGGACTTCCCTGGAAGTCCCTATGAGGTGCCATTCGCCTCCCGGATCCCATCCTGGGCTCCAGGAGGTCGGGCACTTTTGTGCCCTGGGTCCCCTCTGTCACCTCGAGTGCACGGATTACAAGAAAGGGGGGTAATTTTCCTCCAGATTAGTAGGTGCAAGGGTATGCCCAAACACCCTCCCGGGGCTGGTGGTTCCCTGCTGGGGACCAGATGAGCGATGCCCGGGCAGCACCTCACAGGCATTCGGGGCTCCCTCCTCCGGGCCGCAGAGTGGGAAAGTACCCGGGACGGGCTCCATGGGTCCCGGAGCCCCGGAGCCCTGGAGCCCTGCTGCCCTGAAGCCCCAGAGCCCTGGAGCCCTGCAGCCCTGGAGCCCTGGAGCCCTGGAGCCCTGCAGCCCCCCGAGCCCTGCAGCCCCCCCGAGCCGTGGAGCCCTGCAGTCCCCGAGCCCTGCATCCCTGCAGCCCCAGAGCCCCAGAGCCCCGGAGCCCTGGAGCCCTGCAGCTCCTGAGCCCTAAAGGCCCGGGGCAGGCAGATTGGCGTCATTTCGGTCCCGGCCATCTGGTCGCCCCTCTCGCCACGGCCATCTGGTCGCCCGCAATGCTTTCCTATGGGGCGACTAGATGGCCGGACTTCCCTGGAAGTCCCTATGAGATGCCATTCGCCTCCCGGATCCCAGCCAGGGCTCCAGGAGGTTGGGCACGTTCGTGCCCTGGGTCCCCTCTGTCACCTCGAGTGCACATATTACAAGAAAGGGGGGTAATTTTCCTCCGGATTAGTAGGTGCAAGGGTATGCCCAAACACCCTCCCAGGTCTGGTGGTTCCTTGCTGGGGACCAGATGGGCGATGCCCGGGGAACACCTCCCAGGCATCCGGGGCTCCCTCCTCCGGGCCGCAGAGTGGCAAAGTACCCGGGATAGGCTCCATGGGTCCTGGGCCCTGGAGCCCTGGAGCCCTGCTGCCCTGGAGCCCAGCAGCCTTGGAGCCCTTGAGCCCCGGAGCCCTGCAGCCCCCCGAGCCGTGGAGCCCTGCAGTCCCCGAGCCCTGCAGTCCCCGAGCCCTGCAGCCCCGGAGCCCCGGAGCCCTGCAGCTCCTGAGCCCTACAGGCCCGAGGCAGGCAGATGGGCGTCCTTTCGGTCCCGGCCATCAGGTCGCCCCTCTCGCCTCGGCCATCTGGTCGGCCGCAATTCTTTCCTATGGGGCGACTAGATGGCCGGACTTCCCTGGAAGTCCTTATGAGGTGCCATTCGCCTCCCGGATCCCATCCTGGGCTCCAGGAGGTTGGGCACTTTTGTGCCCTGGGTCCCCTCTGTCACCTCGAGTGCACAGATTACAAGAAAGGGGGGTAATTTTCCTCCGGATTAGTAGGTGCAGGGGTATGCCCAAACACCCTCCCGGGGCTGGTGGTTCCCTGCTGGGGACCAGATGAGCGATGCCCGGGCAGCACCTCCCAGGCATTCGGGGCTCCCTCCTTCGGGCCGCAGAGTGGGAAAGTACCCGGGACGGGCTCCATGGGTCCCGGGCCATGGAGGCCCGAAACCTTGGAGCCCAGCAGCCCAGCAGCCCCGGAGGCCTGGAGCCCTGGAGCAATGGAGCCCCGGAACCCTGCAGCCCTGCTGCCCTGGAGCCCCCGAGCCCTGGAGCCCTGCAGCCCTGCAGCCCCGGAGCCCTGCAGCCCCCGAGCCTTGGAGCCCTGCAGTCCCCGAGCCCTGCATCCCTGCAGCCCCAGAGCCCCGGAGGCCCGGAGGCACAGAGCCCCGGAGCCCCAGAGCCCCGAGCTGGGTGCTCGGGCCCTGGGCCCTGTCCCCCGGCCTGCTGCACTGCCAAGAGCCCAGGTCGGGGTTCCGTTGTGCCCGGGCAGTCCTCCCTGCTTGTCAAAGTGCCAGGGGGCCCCGGGTCGGAGGGCCTGTCGGGGCCCCCTGGGAGCCTCCATGGCTGGGGCCCAGCTGGGGCTTTGGGGCTCTGGGCCTCCGGTCGGCCATGCCGCGGAGCCCGCTGACTCCTTCGTTGGGGCACAGGGTGTCCAGACGGCTCCTCTTTCATCTGGTCGCCCCGATTCCCTCGGCCATCTGGTCGACCGCAATGCTTTCCTATGGGGCGACCAGATGACCGAACTTCCCTGGAAGTCCCGATGAGGTGCCATTCGCCTCCCGGATCCCAGCCAGGGCTCCAGGAGGTCGGGCTCGTTCGTCGCTTGGGTCCCCTATGTGACCTCGAGTGCACAGATTACAAGAAAGGGGGGTAATGTTCCTCCGGATTACTAGGGAGAGGGTCAGTCAGACCTCCGGAGATTCTGAATCAGGGGAAAGCAGCCCTGGGGCCTGCCCGCCGGGGCCCCCATGTCCTGGGGACACTCTTGCCTCTCAGCCCATTGCCGATGGTCCTTTTTCACCGAGTTTGAGGGGGAAGGTGTCCCGGGGCCCGCCTGCCAGGGGCCCCCAGGGGCCCAGGGACGCTTCTGCCTCTCTGCCCCTTGCCGATGGTCGTTTTTCTCCGAGATCGATGGTCGTTTTTCTCCGAGTTTGATCAGGCAGACTTCCATGAGGTCTGGCCATGCTGAGAGGGGGGATGCGTCCCGGGGCCCAACTGCCAGGGGCCCCCAGGGGCCCGGGGATGCTTCTGCCTCTCAGCCCCTTGCCGATAGTCGTTTTTCTCCGAGTTTGATCAGGCATACCTCTGTGAGGTCTGGCCTTGCTGAGAGGGAAAAGGCGTCCTGGGGCCCGCCTGCCAGGGGCCCCCAGGGGCCCGGGGACGCTTCTGCCTCTCAGCCCCTTGCCGATGGTCGTTTTTCTCCGAGTTCGATGGTCATTTTTCTCCGAGTTTGATCAGGCAGACTTCCATGAGGTCTGGCCATGCTGCGAGGGGGGAAGCGTCCCGGGGCCCACCCGCCAGGGGCCCCCAGGGGCCCGGGGACGCTTCTGCCTCTAAGCCCCTTGCCGATGGTCATTTTTCTCCGAGTTCGATCAGGTATACCTCCGTGAGGTCTGGCCATGCTGAGAGGGGAATCGCGTCCTGGGGACTGCCAGGGACCCCCAGGGGCCCAGGGACGCTTCTGCCTCTCAGCCCCTTGCCGATGGTCGTTTTTCTCCGAGTTCGATGGTTGTTTTTCTCCGAGATTGATCAGGCAGACTTCCATGAGGTCTGGCCATGCTGAGAGGGGAAAGGCGTCCCAGGGCCCACCTGCCAGGGGCCCCCAGGGGCCCGGGGAAGCTTCTGCCTCTCAGCCCCTTGCCGATGTTTGTTTTTCTCCGAGTTCGATGGTAGTTTTTCTCCGAGTTTGATCAGGCAGACTTCCATGAGGTCTGGCCATGCTGAGAGGGGGAAGGCGTCCCGGGGCCCACCCGCCAGGGGCCCCCAGGGGCCCGGGGACGCTTCTGCCTCTCAGCCCCTTGCCGATGGTCGTTTTTATCAGGGTTCGATGGTCGTTTTTCTAAGAGTTTGATGAGGCAGACTTCCATGAGGTCTGGCCATGCTGAGAGGGGGAAGGCGTCCCGGGGCCGACCCGCCAGGGGCCCCCAGTGGCCTGGGGACGCTTCTGCCTCTCAGCCCCTTGCCGATGGTCGTTTTTCTCCGAGTTCGATCAGGCATACCTCCGTGAGGTCTGGCCATGCTGAGAGGGGAAAGGCGTCCCAGGGCCCGCCTGCCAGGGGCCCCCAGGGGCCCGGGAACAATCCTGCCTCTCGGCCCCTTGTCGATGGTCGTTTATATCAGGGTTCGATGGTCGTTTTTCTAAGAGTTTGATGAGGCAGACTTCCATGACGTCTGGCCATGCTGAGAGGGGGAAGGCATCCCGGGGTCCACCCGCCAGGGGCCCCCAGGGGCCCAGGACGCTTCTGCCTCTCAGCCCCTTGCCGATGGTCGTTTTTCTCCGAGTTCGATGGTCGTTTTTCTCCGAGTTTGATCAGGCAGACTTCCATGAGGTCTGGCCATGCTGAGAGGGGGGATGCGTCCCGGGGCCCACCCGCCAGGGGCCCCCAGGGGCCCGGGGACGCTTCTGCCTCTCAGCCCCTTGCCGATGGTCGTTTTTCTCCGAGTTTGATCAGGCATACCTCTGTGAGGTCTGGCCTTGCTGAGAGGGAAAAGGAGTCCTGGGGCCCGCCTGCCAGGGGCCCCCAGGGGCCCGGGGACGCTTCTGCCTCTCAGCCCCTTGCCGATGGTTGTTTTTCTCCGAGTTCGATGGTCGTTTTTCTCCGAGTTTGATCAGGCAGACTTCCATGAGGTCTGGCCATGGTGAGAGGGGGGAAGCGTCCCGGGGCCCACCCGCCAGGGGCCCCCAGGGGCCCGGGGACGCTTCTGCCTCTCAGCCCCTTGCCGATGGTCGTTTTTCTCCGAGTTCGATCAGGTATACCTCCGTGAGGTCTGGCCATGCTGAGAGGGGAAAGGCGTCCCGGGGGCTGCCAGGGACCCCCAGGGGCCCGGGGACGCTTCTGCCTCTCAGCCCCTTGCCGATGGTCGTTTTTCTCCGAGTTCGATGGTTGTTTTTCTCCGAGTTTGATCAGGCAGACTTCCATGATGTCTGGCCATGCTGAGAGGGGGAAGGCGTCCCGGGACCCACCCGCCAGGGGCCCCCAGGGGCCCGGGGACGCTTCTGCCTCTCAGCCCCTTGCCGATGGTCGTTTTTCTCCGAGTTCGATCAGGCATACCTCCGTGAGGTCTGGCCATGCTGAGAGGGGAAAGGCGTCCCAGGGCCCGCCTGCCAGGGGCCCCCAGGGGCCCGGGGAAGCTTCTGCCTCTCAGCCCCTTGCCGATGTTTGTTTTTCTCCGAGTTCGATGGTAGTTTTTCTCCGAGTTTGATCAGGCAGACTTCCATGAGGTCTGGCCATGCTGAGAGGGGGAAGGCGTCCCGGGGCCCACCCGCCAGGGGCCCCCAGGGGCCCGGGGAAGCTTCTGCCTCTCAGCCCCTTGCCGATGGTCGTTTTTCTCCGAGTTCGATCAGGCATACCTCCGTGAGGTCTGGCCATGCTGAGAGGGGAAAGGCGTCCCAGGGCCCGCCTGCCAGGGGCCCCCAGGGGCCCAGGGAAGCTTCTGCCTCTCAGCCCCTTGCCGATGTTTGTTTTTCTCCGAGTTCGATGGTAGTTTTTCTCCGAGTTTGATCAGGCAGACTTCCATGAGGTCTGGCCATGCTGAGAGGGGGAAGGCGTCCCGGGGCCCACCCGCCAGGGGCCCCCAGGGGCCCGGGGACGCTTCTGCCTCTCAGCTCCTTGCCGATGGTCGTTTTTATCAGGGTTCGATGGTCGTTTTTCTAAGAGTTTGATGAGGCAGACTTCCATGAGGTCTTGCCATGCTGAGAGGGGGAAGGCGTCCTGGGGCCGACCCGCCAGGGGCCCCCAGGGGCCCGGGGACGCTTCTGCCTCTCAGCCCCTTGCCGATGGTCGTTTTTCTCCAAGTTCGATCAGGCATACCTCCGTGAGGTCTGGCCATGCTGAGAGGGGAAAGGCGTCCCAGGGCCCGCCTGCCAGGGGCCCCCAGGGGCCCGGGAACAATCCTGCCTCTCAGCCCCTTGCCGATGGTCCGTTTTCTCCGAGTTTGATCAGGCACAGACCTCCGTGAGGTCTGGCCATGCTGAGGGGGGGAAGGTGTCCTGGGCACCGCCTGCCAGGGGCCCCCAGGGGCCCGTGGACACTTCTGCCTCTTGGCCCCTTGCCGATGGTTGTTTTTTCTGAGTTTGATCAGGCAGACTTCCATGAGGTCCGGCCATGCTGAGAGGAGGGGAGGCATCCCGGGGCCTGCCTGCCAGGGGCCCCCAAGATCCCGAGGACGCTCCTGCCTCTCAGCCCCTTGCCGATGGTCGTTTTTCTCCAAATTTGATCAGGCATACCTCCGTGAGGTCTGGCCATGCAGAGAGGGGAAGGTCGTCCTGGGGCCCACCCGCCAGGGGCCCCCAGGGGCCCGTGGACGCTTCTGCCTCTCGGCCCCTTGTTGATGGTTGTTTTTATCAGGGTTCAATGGTCGTTTTTCTCCGAGTTTGATCAGGCAGACTTCCATGAGGTGTGGCCATGCTTAGAGGCGGAAGGCATCCCGGGGTCCGCCAGCCAGGGGCACTCAGGGGCCCGGGGACGCTCCTGCCTCTCAGCCCCTTGCCGATGGTCCTTTTTCTCCGAGTTTGATCAGGCGCATGTTCGTGGGGCACCCGGTGCTAAATCATTCGTAGACGATCTGGGTCAGGGTTTCGTAAGTAGCAGAGAAGCTACCTCGCTGCGATCTATTGAAAGTCATCCTCTGAGCCAAGCTTTTGTCTCTTTCCGTGCGTGGGCGCCCGTGGAAGCCTCCCTCCATCACACCCAGGGGTGGGTCCCTCTGCCGCCTGGCCGGCGGGAGGGATGCGGAGGGGTAACGTGGGCCTGTGGGAGGCTGCCTCCACCACGTGCCCTTCAGCAGGGGGGCCTCCCCCTCCCGTCCCTGCCCCACCGGGGTGCGGGGATGGGGGCCACACCTTCCCTTGTGGGTCAGCAGGGTGACCAGATGGCCTGGGCCGCCGCCGGCCGGGCCTCCGCTTCCCACTGCTGCATGGGCAAGTCGAGCAGGGAGGCAAACAGCAGCAGCGCCTGGCCACCCTCGCTGGACTGCAAGGGCGACTGGGTACAGCATCCTCCCAGGCCATCCGGGCGCTGGGTCGTCCTGGGTCATCTGGCTGCCTGGCTGCGCGACCAGATTGCCCTGCGGGCAGGGTGACCAGATGGCCCTGTGGGCTGGGCGACCAGATGGCCCTGCGGGCTGGCGGCCGGGCTAACTCCAACTTTTGTCCTTCCCCTAGGTTCTGTAAGCCCCCACTATGTGGGGGCTTAATAGTCAACAAAAATGGGCTCCCCGGGCAGGCCGTCGGGGAGAGGACGTGGCCTGGGCTTAACCCTCCTTGGTTCCGGCCCAGGGTCTGGGTGCTGGGGACAGGGGGGTCCACCGGGAGGCTCTCCCCGGGCCCGGCTAGGGTTGGTAGGCTGGGCCTGGGGCCTGAGCTCCGTCCTGCAAGCCGGCCGAGGTTCCGGGCGTTCATCGGGGCCAAGGGAGGCTCTCCCCGGGCTGGCTAGGGTTTCGGAAGCAGGGACCGGGCCCGGGGCTTGAGCTCCGTCCGGTAGGCTATGGGGTTGCTGGAGCCTCCCCGTCCCGCAAGCCGGCCGAGGTTCCGGGCGTTCATCAGGGCCAAGGGAGGCTCTCCCCGGCCTGGCTAGGGTTTTGGAAGCAGGGACCGGGAGCGGGCCCGGGGCTTGAGCTCCGTACGGCCGGCCATGGGTTTGCTGGAGCTTCCCCGTCCTGCAAGCCGGCCGGGGTTCCAGGCGTTCATCCGAGCCAAGGGAGGCTCTTTCTCCGGCCTGGCTAGGGTTTCAGAAGCAGGGACCGGGAGCAGGCCCGGGGCTTGAGCCCCGTCCGGCAGGGCCTGGTGGTGTGGCAATACCCCTCCGTCCTGCAGCCCTGGAGCCCCCGGAACCCTGGAGCCCCCGGAGCACTACAGCCCCTGGAGCCCTGGAGCCCCCCTGGAGCCCTGCAGCCCTGCAGCCCCGGAGCCCGGGAGCCATGGAGCCCCCGAGGAGCCCTGCAGCCCCCGAGGAGCCCTGCAGCCCCGGAGCCCTGCAGCCCTGGAGCACCCGGAGCCCTGGAGCCCCCGGAGCCCTACAGCCCCTGGAGCCCTGGAGCCCCCCCGGAGTCCTGCAGCCCTGAAGCCCTGCAGCCCTGGAGCCCGGGAGCCCTGGGCCCCCGAGGAGCCCTGCAGCCCCGGAGCCCTGCATGCCCAGGGCAGGCAGATTGGAGTCATTTCGGTCCCGGCCATCTGGTCGCCCCTCTCGCCTCGGCCATCTGGTCGCCCAAAATGCTTTTCTATGGGGCGACTAGATGGCCGGACTTCCCTGGAAGTCCCTATGAGATGCCATTCGCCTCCAGGATCCGAGCCAGGGCTCCAGGAGGTCAGGCACGTTTGCGCCCTGGGTCCCCTCTGTCACCTCGAGTGCACAGATTACAAGAAAGGGGGGTAATTTTCCTCCGGATTAGTAGGTGCAAGGGTATGCCCAAACACCCTCCCAGGTCTGGTGGTTCCCTGCTGGGGACCAGATGGGCGATGCCCGGGGAACACCTCCCAGGCATCCGGGGCTCCCTCCTCCAGGGCGCAGAGTGGCAAAGTACCCGGGATAGGCTCCATGGGTCCTGGGCCCTGGAGCCCTGGAGCCCTGCTGCCCTGGAGCCCAGCAGCCCCGGAGCCCTGCAGCCCTGGAGCCCTGGAGCCCTGGAGCCCTGGAGCCCTGGAGCCCTGGAGCCACGGAGGCCTGCAGCCCCCCGAGCCGTGGAGCCCTGCAATCCCCGAGCCCTGCAGCCCCGGAGCTCCGGAGCCCTGCAGCTCCTGAGCCCTACAGGCCGAGGCAGGCAGATTGGCGTCCTTTCAGTCCCGGCCATCAGGTCGCCCCTCTCGCCTCGGCCATCTGGTCGCCCGCAATTCTTTCCTATAAGGGGGACTAGATGGCCGGACTTCCCTGGAAGTCCCTATGAGGTGCCATTCGCCTCCCGGATCCCATCCTGGGCTCCAGGAGGTCGGGCACTTTTGTGCCCTGGGTCCCCTCTGTCACCTCGAGTGCACGGATTACAAGAAAGGGGGGTAATTTTCCTCCGGGTTAGTAGGTGCAAGGGTATGCCCAAACACCCTCCCGGGGCTGGTGGTTCCCTGCTGGGGACCAGATGAGCGATGCCCGGGCAGCACCTCCCAGGCATTCGGGGCTCCCTCCTCCGGGCCGCAGAGTGGGAAAGTACCCGGGACGGGCTCCATGGGTCCTGGGCCCTGGAGCCCCGGAGCCCCGGAGCCCTGGAGCCCTGCTGCCCTGAAGCCCTGGAGCCCTGCAGCCCCGGAGCCCTGCAGCCCCCAGAGCCGTGGAGCCCTGCAGTCCCCGAGCCCTGCATCCCTGCAGCCCCAGAGCCCCGGAGCCCCGGAGCCCCGGAGCCCTGGAGCCCTGCAGCTCCTGAGCCCTAAAGGCCCGGGGCAGGCAGATTGGTGTCATTTCGGTCCCGGCCATCAGGTCGCCCCTCTCACCACGGCCATCTGGTCGCCCGCAATGCTTTCCTATGGGGCGACTAGATGGCCGGACTTCCCTGGAAGTCCCTATGAGGTGCCATTCACCTCCCGGATCCCATCCTGGGCTCCAGGAGGTCGGGCACTTTTGTGCCCTGGGTCCCCTCTGTCACCTCGAGTGCACGGATTACAAGAAAGGGGGGTAATTTTCCTCCGGATTAGTAGGTGCAAGGGTATGCCCAAACACCCTCCCGGGGCTGGTGGTTCCCTGCTGGGGACCAGATGAGCGATGCCCGGGCAGCACCTCCCAGGCATCCGGGGCTCCCTCCTCCGGGCCGCAGAGTGGGAAAGTACCCAGGACGGGCTCCATGGGTCCTGGGCCCTGGAGCGCCGGAGCCCTGGAGCCCTGCTGCCCTGAAGCCCCAGAGCCCTGGAGCCCTGCAGCCCTGGAGCCCTGCAGCCCCGGAGCCCTGCAGCCCCCAGAGCCGTGGAGCCCTGCAGTCCCCGAGCCCTGCATCCCTGCAGCCCCAGAGCCCCGGAGCCCCGGAGCCCTGGAGCCCTGCAGCTCCTGAGCCCTAAAGGCCCGGGGCAGGCAGATTGGCGTCATTTCGGTCCCGGCCATCTGGTCGGCCCTCTCGCCACGGCCATCTGGTCGCCCGCAATGCTTTCCTATGGGGCGACTAGATGGCCGGACTTCCCTGGAAGTCCCTATGAGATGCCATTCGCCTCCCGGATCCCAGCCAGGGCTCCAGGAGGTCGGGCACGTTCGTGCCCTGGGTCCCCTCTGTCACCTCGAGTGCACAGATTACAAGAAAGGGGGGTAATTTTCCTCCGGATTAGTAGGTGCAAGGGTATGCCCAAACACCCTCCCAGGTCTGGTGGTTCCCTGCTGGGGACCAGATGGGCGATGCCCGGGGAACACCTCCCAGGCATCCGGGGCTCCCTCCTCCGGGCCGCAGAGTGGCAAAGTACCCGGGATAGGCTCCATGGGTCCTGGTCCCTGGAGCCCTGCTGCCCTGGAGCCCAGCAGCCCTGGAGCCCCGGAGCCCTGCAGCCCTGGAGCCCTGGAGCCCTGGAGCCCTGGAGCCCCGGAGCCCTGCAGCCCCCCGAGCCGTGGAGTCCTGCAGTCCCGAGCCCTGCAGCCCCGGAGCCCTGCAGCTCCTGAGCCCTACAGGCCCGAGGCAGGCAGATTGGCGTTCTTTCGGTCCGGGCCATCAGGTCGCCCCTCTCGCCTCGGCCATCTGGTCGCCCGCAATTCTTTCCTATGGGGCGACTAGATGGCCGGACTTCCCTGGAAGTCCCTATGAGGTGCCATTCGCCTCCCGGATCCCATCCTGGGCTCCAGGAGGTCGGGTACTTTTGTGCCCTGGGTCCCCTCTGTCACCTCGAGTGCACGGATTACAAGAAAGGGGGGTAATTTTCCTCCGGATTAGTACGTGCAAGGGTATGCCCAAACACCCTCCCGGGGCTGGTGGTCCCTGCTGGGGACCAGATGAGCGATGCCCGGGCAGCACCTCCCAGGCATTCGGGGCTCCCTCCTCCGGGCCGCAGAGTGGGAAAGTACCCGGGACGGGCTCCATGGATCCCGGGCCCTGGAGCCCCGGAGCCCTGGAGCCCTGCTGCCCTGAAGCCCCAGAGCCCTGGAGCCCTTTAGCACTGGAGCCCTGGAGCCCTGCAGCCCCGGAGCCCTGCAGCCCCCCGAGCCGTGGAGCCCTGCAGTCCCCGAGCCCTGCATCCCTGCAGCCCCAGAGCCCCGGAGCCCTGGAACCCTGCAGCTCCTGAGCCCTAAAGGCCCGGGGCAGGCAGATTGGCGTCATTTCGGTCCCGGCCATCTGGTCGCCCCTCTCGCCACGGCCATCTGGTCACCCGCAATGCTTTCCTATGGGGCGACTAGATGGCCGGATTTCCCTGGAAGTCCCTATGAGATGCCATTCGCCTCCCGGATCCGAGACAGGGCTCCAGGAGGTCGGGCACGTTTGCGCCCTGGGTCCCCTCTGTCACCTCGAGTGCACAGATTACAAGAAAGGGGGGTAATTTTCCTCCGGATTAGTAGGTGCAAGGGTATGCCCAAACACCCTCCCAGGTCTGGTGGTTCCCTGCTGGGGACCAGATGGGCGATGCCCGGGAACACCTCCCAGGCATCCGGGGCTCCCTCCTCCGGGCCGCAGAGTGGCAAAGTACCCGGGAAAGGCTCCATGGGTCCTGGGCCCTGGAGCCCTGGAGCACTGCTGCCCTGGAGCCCAGCAGCCCCGGAGCCCTGCAGCCCTGGAGCCCTGGAGCTCTGGAGCCCCGGAGCCCTGCAGCCCCCCGAGCCGTGGAGTCCTGCATTCCCCGAGCCCTGCAGCCCCGGAGCCCTGCAGCTCCTGAGCCCTACAGGCCCGAGGCAGGCAGATTGGCGTCCTTTCGGTCCCGGGCATCAGGTCGCCCCTCTCGCCTCGGCCATCTGGTCGCCCGCAATTCTTTCCTATGGGGCGACTAGATGGCCGGACTTCCCTGGAAGTCCCTATGAGGTGCCATTCGCCTCCCGGATCCCATCCTGGGCTCCAGGAGGTCGGGCACTTTTGTGCCCTGGGTCCCCTCTGTCACCTCGAGTGCACGGATTACAAGAAAGGGGGGTAATTTTCCTCCGGATTAGTACGTGCAAGGGTATGCCCAAACACCCTCCCGGGGCTGGTGGTCCCTGCTGGGGACCAGATGAGCGATGCCCGGGCAGCACCTCCCAGGCATTCGGGGCTCCCTCCTCCGGGCCGCAGAGTGGGAAAGTACCCGGGACGGGCTCCATGGGTCCCGGGCCCTGGAGCCCCGGAGCCCTGGAGCCCTGCTGCCCTGAAGCCCCAGAGCCCTGGAGCCCTGCAGCACTGGAGCCCTGGAGCCCTGGAGCCCTGGAGCCCTGCAGCCCCGGAGCCCTGCAGCCCCCCGAGCCGTGGAGCCCTGCAGTCCTCGAGCCCTGCATCCCTGCAGCCCCAGGGCCCCGGAGCCCCGGAGCCCTGGAGCCCTGCAGCTCCTGAGCCCTAAAGGCCCGGGGCAGGCAGATTGGCGTCATTTCGGTCCCGGCCATCTGGTCGCCCCTCTCGCCACGGCCATCTGGTCGCCCGCAATGCTTTCCTATGGGGCGACTAGATGGCCGGATTTCCCTGGAAGTCCCTATGAGATGCCATTCGCCTCCCGGATCCGAGACAGGGCTCCAGGAGGTCGGGCACGTTTGCGCCCTGGGTCCCCTCTGTCACCTCGAGTGCACAGATTACAAGAAAGGGGGGTAATTTTCCTCCGGATTAGTAGGTGCAAGGGTATGCCCAAACACCCTCCCAGGTCTGGTGGTTCCCTGCTGGGGACCAGATGGGCGATGCCCGGGGAACACCTCCCAGGCATCCGGGGCTCCCTCCTCCAGGGCGCAGAGTGGCAAAGTACCCGGGATAGGCTCCATGGGTCCTGGGCCCTGGAGCCCTGGAGCCCTGCTGCCCTGGAGCCCAGCAGCCCCGGAGCCCTGCAGCCCTGCAGCCCTGGAGCCCTGGAGCCCCGAAGCCCTGCGGCCCCCCGAGCCGTGGAGCCCTGCAGTCCCCGAGCCCTGCAGCCCCGGAGCTCCGGAGCCCTGCAGCTCCTGAGCCCTACAGGCCCGAGGCTGGCAGATTGGCGTCCTTTCGGTCCCGGCCATCAGGTCGCCCCTCTCGCCTCGGCCATCTGGTCGCCCGCAATTCTTTTCTATGGGGCGACTAGATGGCCGGACTTCCCTGGAAGTCCCTATGAGGTGCCATTCGCCTCCCGGATCCCATCCTGGGCTCCAGGAGGTCGGGCACTTTTGTGCCCTGGGTCCCCTCTGTCACCTCGAGTGCACGGATTACAAGAAAGGGGGGTAATTTTCCTCCGGGTTAGTAGGTGCAAGGGTATGCCCAAACACCCTCCCGGGGCTGGTGGTTCCCTGCTGGGGACCAGATGAGCGATGCCCGGGCAGCACCTCCCAGGCATTCGGGGCTCCCTCCTCCGGGCCGCAGAGTGGGAAAGTACCAGGGACGGGCTCCATGGGTCCTGGGCCCTGGAGCCCCGGAGCCCCGGAGCCCTGCTGCCCTGAAGCCCCAGAGCCCTGGAGCCCCGCAGCCCTGGAGCCCTGCAGCCCCCAGAGCCGTGGAGCCCTGCAGTCCCCGAGCCCTGCATCCCTGCAGCCCCAGAGCCCCGGAGCCCCGGAGCCCTGGAGCCCTGCAGCTCCTGAGCCCTAAAGGCCCGGGGCAGGCAGATTGGCGTCATTTCGGTCCCGGCCATCTGGTCGCCCCTCTCGCCACGGCCATCTGGTCGCCCGCAATGCTTTCCTATGGGGCGACTAGATGGCCGGACTTCCCTGGAAGTCCCTATGAGATGCCATTCGCCTCCCGGATCCCAGCCAGGGCTCCAGGAGGTCGGGCACGTTTGCACCCTGGGTCCCCTCTAGTGCACAGATTACAAGAAAGGGGGGTAATTTTCCTCCGGATTAGTAGGTGCAAGGGTATGCCCAAACACCCTCCCAGGTCTGGTAGTTCCCTGCTGGGGACCAGATGGGCGATGCCCGGGGAACACCTCCCAGGCATAAAGGGCTCCCTCCTCCGGGCCGCAGAGTGGCAAAGTACCAGGGATAGGCTCCATGGGTCCTGGGCCCTGGAGCCCTGGAGCCCTGCTGCCCTGGAGCACAGCAGCCCCGGAGCCCTGCAGCCCTGGAGCCCTGGAGCCCTGGAGCCCTGGAGCCCCGGAGCCCTGCAGCCCCCCGAGCCGTGGAGCCCTGCAGTACCCGAGCCCTGCAGCCCCGGAGCCCCGGAGCCCTGCAGCTCCTGAGCCCTACAGGCCCGAGGCAGGCAGATTGGCGTCCTTTCAGTCCCGGCCATCAGGTCGCCCCTCTCGCCTCGGCCATCTGGTCGCCCGCAATTCTTTCCTATGGGGCGACTAGATGGCCGGACTTCCCTGGAAGTCCCTATGAGGTGCCATTCGCCTCCCGGATCCCATCCTGGGCTCCAGGAGGTCGGGCACGTTTGCGCCCTGGGTCCCCTCTGTCACCTCGAGTGCACAGATTACAAGAAAGGGGGGTAATTTTCCTCCGGATTAGTAGGTGCAAGGGTATGCCCAAACACCCTCCCAGGTCTGGTGGTTCCCTGCTTGGGACCAGATGGGCGATGCCCGGGAACACCTCCCAGGCATCCGCGGCTCCCTCCTCCGGGCCGCAGAGTGGCAAAGTACCCGGGAAAGGCTCCATGGGTCCTGGGCCCTGGAGCCCTGGAGCCCTGCTGCCCTGGAGCCCAGCAGCCCCGGAGCCCTGCAGCCCTGGAGCCCTGGAGCTCTGGAGCCCCGGAGCCCTGCAGCCTCCCGAGCCGTGGAGTCCTGCAGTCCCCGAGCCCTGCAGGCCCGGAGCCCTGCAGCTCCTGAGCCCTACAGGCCCGAGGCAGGCAGATTGGCGTCCTTTCGGTCCCGGGCATCAGGTCGCCCCTCTCGCCTCGGCCATCTGGTCGCCCGCAATTCTTTCCTATGGGGCGACTAGATGGCCGGACTTCCCTGGAAGTCCCTATGAGGTGCCATTCGCCTCCCGGATCCCATCCTGGGCTCCAGGAGGTCGGGCACTTTTGTGCCCTGGGTCCCCTCTGTCACCTCGAGTGCACGGATTACAAGAAAGGGGGGTAATTTTCCTCTGGATTAGTACGTGCAAGGGTATGCCCAAACACCCTCCCGGGGCTGGTGGTCCCTTCTGGGGACCAGATGAGCGATGCCCGGGCAGCACCTCCCAGGCATTCGGGGCTCCCTCCTCCGGGCCGCAGAGTGGGAAAGTACCCGGGACGGGCTCCATGGGTCCCGGGCCCTGGAGCCCCGGAGCCCTGGAGCCCTGCTGCCCTGGAGCCCTGCAGCACTGGAGCCCTGGAGCCCTGGAGCCCTGGAGCCCTGGAGCCCTGCAGCCCCGGAGCCCTGCAGCCCCCGAGCCGTGGAGCCCTGCAGTCCCCGAGCCCTGCATCCCTGCAGCCCCAGGGCCCCGGAGCCCCGGAGCCCTGGAGCCCTGCAGCTCCTGAGCCCTAAAGGCCCGGGGCAGGCAGATTGGCGTCATTTCGGTCCCGGCCATCTGGTCGCCCCTCTCGCCACGGCCATCTGGTCGCCCGCAATGCTTTCCTATGGGGCGACTAGATGGCCGGACTTCCCTGGAAGTCCCTATGAGGTGCCATTCGCCTCCCGGATCCCATCCTGGGCTCCAGGAGGTCGGGCACTTTTGTGCCCTGGGTCCCCTCTGTCACCTCGAGTGCACGGATTACAAGAAAGGGGGGTAATTTTCCTCCAGATTAGTAGGTGCAAGGGTATGCCCAAACACCCTCCCGGGGCTGGTGGTTCCCTGCTGGGGACCAGATGAGCGATGCCCGGGCAGCACCTCACAGGCATTCGGGGCTCCCTCCTCCGGGCCGCAGAGTGGGAAAGTACCCGGGACGGGCTCCATGGGTCCCGGAGCCCCGGAGCCCTGGAGCCCTGCTGCCCTGAAGCCCCAGAGCCCTGGAGCCCTGCAGCCCTGGAGCCCTGAAGCCCTGGAGCCCTGGAGCCCTGGAGCCCTGCAGCCCCCCGAGCCGTGGAGCCCTGCAGTCCCCGAGCCCTGCATCCCTGCAGCCCCAGAGCCCCAGAGCCCCGGAGCCCTGGAGCCCTGCAGCTCCTGAGCCCTAAAGGCCCGGGGCAGGCAGATTGGCGTCATTTCGGTCCCGGCCATCTGGTCGCCCCTCTCGCCACGGCCATCTGGTCGCCCGCAATGCTTTCCTATGGGGCGACTAGATGGCCGGACTTCCCTGGAAGTCCCTATGAGATGCCATTCGCCTCCCGGATCCCAGCCAGGGCTCCAGGAGGTCGGGCACGTTCGTGCCCTGGGTCCCCTCTGTCACCTCGAGTGCACATATTACAAGAAAGGGGGGTAATTTTCCTCCGGATTAGTAGGTGCAAGGGTATGCCCAAACACCCTCCCAGGTCTGGTGGTTCCTTGCTGGGGACCAGATGGGCGATGCCCGGGGAACACCTCCCAGGCATCCGGGGCTCCCTCCTCCGGGCCGCAGAGTGGCAAAGTACCCGGGATAGGCTCCATGGGTCCTGGGCCCTGGAGCCCTGGAGCCCTGCTGCCCTGGAGCCCAGCAGCCTTGGAGCCCTGGAGCCCCGGAGCCCTGCAGCCCCCCGAGCCGTGAAGCCCTGCAGTCCCCGAGCCCTGCAGCCCCGGAGCCCCGGAGCCCTGCAGCTCCTGAGCCCTACAGGCCCGAGGCAGGCAGATGGGCGTCCTTTCGGTCCCGGCCATCAGGTCGCCCCTCTCGCCTCGGCCATCTGGTCGGCCGCAATTCTTTCCTATGGGGCGACTAGATGGCCGGACTTCCCTTGAAGTCCTTATGAGGTGCCATTCGCCTCCCGGATCCCATCCTGGGCTCCAGGAGGTTGGGCACTTTTGTGCCCTGGGTCCCCTCTGTCACCTCGAGTGCACAGATTACAAGAAAGGGGGGTAATTTTCCTCCGGATTAGTAGGTGCAGGGGTATGCCCAAACACCCTCCCGGGGCTGGTGGTTCCCTGCTGGGGACCAGATGAGCGATGCCCGGGCAGCACCTCCCAGGCATTCGGGGCTCCCTCCTTCGGGCCGCAGAGTGGGAAAGTACCCGGGACGGGCTCCATGGGTCCCGGGCCATGGAGGCCCGAAACCTTGGAGCCCAGCAGCCCAGCAGCCCCGGAGGCCTGGAGCCCTGGAGCAATGGAGCCCCGGAACCCTGCAGCCCTGCTGCCCTGGAGCCCCCGAGCCCTGGAGCCCTGCAGCCCTGCAGCCCCGGAGCCCTGCAGCCCCCCGAGCCTTGGAGCCCTGCAGTCCCCGAGCCCTGCATCCCTGCAGCCCCAGAGCCCCGGAGGCCCGGAGGCACAGAGCCCCGGAGCCCCAGAGCCCCGAGCTGGGTGCTCGGGCCCTGGGCCCTGTCCCCCGGCCTGCTGCACTGCCAAGAGCCCAGGTCGGGGTTCCGTTGTGCCCGGGCAGTCCTCCCTGCTTGTCAAAGTGCCAGGGGGCCCCGGGTCGGAGGGCCTGTCGGGGCCCCCTGGGAGCCTCCATGGCTGGGGCCCAGCTGGGGCTTTGGGGCTCTGGGCCTCCGGTCGGCCATGCCGCGGAGCCCGCTGACTCCTTCGTTGGGGCACAGGGTGTCCAGACGGCTCCTCTTTCATCTGGTCGCCCCGATTCCCTCGGCCATCTGGTCGACCACAATGCTTTCCTATGGGGCGACCAGATGACCGAACTTCCCTGGAAGTCCCGATGAGGTGCCATTCGCCTCCCGGATCCCAGCCAGGGCTCCAGGAGGTCGGGCTCGTTCGTCGCTTGGGTCCCCTATGTGACCTCGAGTGCACAGATTACAAGAAAGGGGGGTAATGTTCCTCCGGATTACTAGGGAGAGGGTCAGTCAGACCTCCGGAGATTCTGAATCAGGGGAAAGCAGCCCTGGGGCCTGCCCGCCGGGGCCCCCATGTCCTGGGGACACTCTTGCCTCTCAGCCCATTGCCGATGGTCCTTTTTCACCGAGTTTGAGGGAGAAGGTGTCCCGGGGCCCGCCTGCCAGGGGCCCCCAGGGGCCCAGGGACGCTTCTGCCCCTTGCCGATGGTCGTTTTTCTCCGAGTTCGATGGTTGTTTTTCTCCGAGTTTGATCAGGCAGACTTCCATGAGGTCTGGCCATGCTGAGAGGGGGGATGCGTCCCGGGGCCCAACTGCCAGGGGCCCCCAGGGGCCCGGGGATGCTTCTGCCTCTCAGCCCCTTGCCGATGGTCGTTTTTCTCCGAGTTTGATCAGGCATACCTCTGTGAGGTCTGGCCTTGCTGAGAGGGAAAAGGCGTCCTGGGGCCCGCCTGCCAGGGGCCCCCAGGGGCCCGGGGACGCTTCTGCCTCTCAGCCCCTTGCCGATGGTCGTTTTTCTCCGAGTTCGATGGTCATTTTTCTCCGAGTTTGATCAGGCAGACTTCCATGAGGTCTGGCCATGCTGAGAGGGGGGAAGCGTCCCGGGGCCCACCCGCCAGGGGCCCCCAGGGGCCTGGGGACGCTTCTGCCTCTAAGCCCCTTGCCGATGGTCGTTTTTCTCCGAGTTCGATCAGGTATACCTCCGTGAGGTCTGGCCATGCTGAGAGGGGAATCGCGTCCCGGGGGCTGCCAGGGACCCCCAGGGGCCCGGGGACGCTTCTGCCTCTCAGCCCCTTGCCGATGGTCGTTTTTCTCCGAGTTCGATGGTTGTTTTTCTCCGAGTTTGATCAGGCAGACTTCCATGAGGTCTGGCCATGCTGAGAGAGGAAAGGTGTCCCAGGGCCCACCTGCCAGGGGCCCCCAGGGGCCCGGGGAAGCTTCTGCCTCTCAGCCCCTTGCCGATGTTTGTTTTTCTCCGAGTTCGATGGTAGTTTTTCTCCGAGTTTGATCAGGCAGACTTCCATGAGGTCTGGCCATGCTGAGAGGGGGAAGGCGTCCCGGGGCCCACCCGCTAGGGGCCCCCAGGGGCCCGGGGACGCTTCTGCCTCTCAGCCCCTTGCCGATGGTCGTTTTTATCAGGGTTCGATGGTCGTTTTTCTAAGAGTTTGATGAGGCAGACTTCCATGAGGTCTGGCCATGCTGAGAGGGGGAAGGCGTCCCGGGGCCGACCCGCCAGGGGCCCCCAGGGGCCTGGGGACGCTTCTGCCTCTCAGCCCCTTGCCGATGGTCGTTTTTCTCCGAGTTCGATCAGGCATACCTCCGTGAGGTCTGGCCATGCTGAGAGGGGAAAGGCGTCCCAAGGCCCGCCTGCCAGGGGCCCCCCAGGGGCCCGGGAACAATCCTGCCTCTCGGCCCCTTGTCGATGGTCGTTTATATCAGGGTTCGATGGTCGTTTTTCTAAGAGTTTGATGAGGCAGACTTCCATGATGTCTGGCCATGCTGAGAGGGGGAAGGCATCCCGGGGTCCACCCGCCAGGGGCCCCCAGGGGCCCGGGACGCTTCTGCCTCTCAGCCCCTTGCCGATGGTCGTTTTTCTCCGAGTTCGATGGTCGTTTTTCTCCGAGATTGATCAGGCAGACTTCCATGAGGTCTGGCCATGCTGAGAGGGGGGATGCGTCCCGGGGCCTACCCGCCAGGGGCCCCCAGGGGCCCGGGGACGCTTCTGCCTCTCAGCCCCTTGCCGATGGTCGTTTTTCTCCGAGTTTGATCAGGCATACCTCTGTGAGGTCAGGCCTTGCTGAGAGGGAAAAGGAGTCCTGGGGCCCGCCTGCCAGGGGCCCCCAGGGGCCCGGGGACGCTTCTGCCTCTCAGCCCCTTGCCGATGGTTGTTTTTCTCTGAGTTCGATGGTCGTTTTTCTCCGAGTTTGATCAGGCAGACTTCCATGAGGTCTGGCCATGGTGAGAGGGGGGAAGCGTCCCGGGGCCCACCCGCCAGGGGCCCCCAGGGGCCCGGGGACGCTTCTGCCTCTCAGCCCCTTGCCGATGGTCGTTTTTCTCCGAGTTTGATCAGGTATACCTCCGTGAGGTCTGGCCATGCTGAGAGGGGAAAGGCGTCCCGGGGGCTGCCAGGGACCCCCAGGGGCCCGGGGACGCTTCTGCCTCTCAGCCCCTTGCCGATGGTCGTTTTTCTCCGAGTTCGATGGTTGTTTTTCTCCGAGTTTGATCAGGCAGACTTCCATGAGGTCTGGCCATGCTGAGAGGGGGAAGGCGTCCCGGGACCCACCCGCCAGGGGCCCCCAGGGGCCCGGGGACGCTTCTGCCTCTCAGCCCCTTGCCGATGGTCGTTTTTCTCCGAGTTCGATCAGGCATACCTCCGTGAGGTCTGGCCATGCTGAGAGGGGAAAGGCGTCCCAGGGCCCGCCTGCCAGGGGCCCCCAGGGGCCCGGGGAAGCTTCTGCCTCTCAGCCCCTTGCCGATGTTTGTTTTTCTCCGAGTTCGATGGTAGTTTTTCTCCGAGTTTAATCAGGCAGACTTCCATGAGGTCTGGCCATGCTGAGAGGGGGAAGGCGTCCCGGGGCCCACCCGCCAGGGGCCCCCAGAGGCCCGGGGAAGCTTCTGCCTCTCAGCCCCTTGCCGATGGTCGTTTTTCTCCGAGTTCGATCAGGCATACCTCCGTGAGGTCTGGCCATGCTGAGAGGGGAAAGGCGTCCCAGGGCCCGCCTGCCAGGGGCCCCCAGGGGCCCAGGGAAGCTTCTGCCTCTCAGCCCCTTGCCGATGTTTGTTTTTCTCCGAGTTCGATGGTAGTTTTTCTCCGAGTTTGATCAGGCAGACTTCCATGAGGTCTGGCCATGCTGAGAGGGGGAAGGCGTCCCGGGGCCCACCCGCCAGGGGCCCCCAGGGGCCCGGGGACGCTTCTGCCTCTCAGCCCCTTGCCGATGGTCGTTTTTATCAGGGTTCGATGGTCGTTTTTCTAAGAGTTTGATGAGGCAGACTTCCATGAGGTCTGGCCATGCTGAGAGGGGGAAGGCGTCCTGGGGCCGACCCGCCAGGGGCCCCCAGGGGCCCGGGGACGCTTCTGCCTCTCAGCCCCTTGCCGATGGTCGTTTTTCTCCAAGTTCGATCAGGCATACCTCCGTGAGGTCTGGCCATGCTGAGAGGGGAAAGGCGTCCCAGGGCCCGCCTGCCAGGGGCCCCCAGGGGCCCGGGAACAATCCTGCCTCTCAGTCCCTTGCCGATGGTCCGTTTTCTCCGAGTTTGATCAGGCACAGACCTCCGTGAGGTCTGGCCATGCTGAGGGGGGGAAGGTGTCCTGGGGACCGCCTGCCAGGGTCCCCCAGGGGCCCGTGGACACTTCTGCCTCTTGGCCCCTTGCCGATGGTTGTTTTTTCCGAGTTTGATCAGGCAGACTTCCATGAGGTCCGGCCATGCTGAGAGGAGGGGAGGCATCCCGGGGCCTGCCTGCCAGGGGCCCCCAAGATCCCGAGGACGCTCCTGCCTCTCAGCCCCTTGCCGATGGTCGTTTTTCTCCAAATTTGATCAGGCATACCTCCGTGAGGTCTGGCCATGCAGAGAGGGGAAGGTCGTCCTGGGGCCCACCCGCCAGGGGCCCCCAGGGGCCCGTGGACGCTTCTGCCTCTCGGCCCCTTGTTGATGGTTGTTTTTATCAGGGTTCAATGGTCGTTTTTCTCCGAGTTTGATCAGGCAGACTTCCATGAGGTGTGGCCATGCTTAGAGGCGGAAGGCATCCCGGGGTCCGCCAGCCAGGGGCACTCAGGGGCCCGGGGACGCTCCTGCCTCTCAGCCCCTTGCCGATGGTCCTTTTTCTCCGAGTTTGATCAGGCGCATGTTCGTGGGGCACCCGGTGCTAAATCATTCGTAGACGATCTGGGTCAGGGTTTCGTAAGTAGCAGAGAAGCTACCTCGCTGCGATCTATTGAAAGTCATCCTCTGAGCCAAGCTTTTGTCTCTTTCCGTGCGTGGGCGCCCGTGGAAGCCTCCCTCCATCACACCCAGGGGTGGGTCCCTCTGCCGCCTGGCCGGTGGGAGGGATGCGGAGGGGTAACGTGGGCCTGTGGGAGGCTGCCTCCACCACGTGCCCTTCAGCAGGGGGGCCTCCCCCTCCCGTCCCTGCCCCACCGGGGTGCGGGGATGGGGGCCACACCTTCCCTTGCGGGTCAGCAGGGTGACCAGATGGCCTGGGCCGCCGCCGGCCGGGCCTCCGCTTCCCACTGCTGCATGGGCAAGTCGAGCAGGGAGGCAAACAGCAGCAGCGCCTGGCCACCCTCGCTGGACTGCAAGGGCGACTGGGTACAGCATCCTCCCAGGCCATCCGGGCGCTGGGTCGTCCTGGGTCATCTGGCTGCCTGGCTGCGCGACCAGATTGCCCTGCGGGCAGGGTGACCAGATGGCCCTGTGGGCTGGGCGACCAGATGGCCCTGCGGGCTGGCGGCCGGGCTAACTCCAACTTTTGTCCTTCCCCTAGGTTCTGTAAGCCCCCACTACGTGGGGGCTTAATAGTCAACAAAAATGGGCTCCCCGGGCAGGCCGTCGGGGAGAGGACGTGGCCTGGGCTTAACCCTCCTTGGTTCCGGCCCAGGGTCTGGGTGCTGGGGACAGGGGGGTCCACCGGGAGGCTCTCCCCGGGCCCGGCTAGGGTTGGTAGGCTGGGCCTGGGGCCTGAGCTCCGTCCTGCAAGCCGGCCGAGGTTCCGGGCGTTCATCGGGGCCAAGGGAGGCTCTCCCCGGGCTGGCTAGGGTTTCGGAAGCAGGGACCGGGCCCGGGGCTTGAGCTCCGTCCGGTAGGCTATGGGGTTGCTGGAGCCTCCCCGTTCATCAGGGCCAAGGGAGGCTCTCCCCGGCCTGGCTAGGGTTTTGGATGCAGGGACCGGGAGCGGGCCCGGGGCTTGAGCTCCGTACGGCCGGCCATGGGTTTGCTGGAGCTTCCCCGTCCTGCAAGCCGGCCGGGGTTCCAGGCGTTCATCCGAGCCAAGGGAGGCTCTTTCTCCGGCCTGGCTAGGGTTTCAGAAGCAGGGACCGGGAGCAGGCCCGGGGCTTGAGCCCCGTCCGGCAGGGCCTGGTGGTGTGGCAATACCCCTCCGTCCTGCAGCCCTGGAGCCCCCGGAACCCTGGAGCCCCCGGAGCACTACAGCCCCTGGAGCCCTGGAGCCCCCCTGGAGCCCTGCAGCCCTGCAGCCCTGCAGCCCCGGAGCCCGGGAGCCATGGAGCCCCCGAGGAGCCCTGCAGCCCCCGAGGAGCCCTGCAGCCCTGGAGCCCTGCAGCCCTGGAGCACCCGGAGCCCTGGAGCCCCCGGAGCCCTACAGCCCCTGGAGCCCTGGAGCCCCCCCGGAGCCCTGCAGCCCTGAAGCCCTGCAGCCCTGGAGCCCGGGAGCCCTGGGCCCCCGAGGAGCCCTGCAGCCCCGGAGCCCTGCATGCCCGGGGCAGGCAGATTGGAGTCATTTCGGTCCCGGCCATCTGGTCGCCCCTCTCGCCTCGGCCATCTGGTCGCCCAAAATGCTTTTCTATGGGGCGACTAGATGGCCGGACTTCCCTGGAAGTCCCTATGAGATGCCATTCGCCTCCAGGATCCGAGCCAGGGCTCCGGGAGGTCGGGCACGTTTGCGCCCTGGGTCCCCTCTGTCACCTCGAGTGCACAGATTACAAGAAAGGGGGGTAATTTTCCTCCGGATTAGTAGGTGCAAGGGTATGCCCAAACACCCTCCCAGGTCTGGTGGTTCCCTGCTGGGGACCAGATGGGCGATGCCCGGGGAACACCTCCCAGGCATCCGGGGCTCCCTCCTCCAGGGCGCAGAGTGGCAAAGTACCCGGGATAGGCTCCATGGGTCCTGGGCCCTGGAGCCCTGGAGCCCTGCTGCCCTGGAGCCCAGCAGCCCCGGAGCCCTGCAGCCCTGGAGCCCTGGAGCCCTGGAGCCACGGAGCCCTGCAGCCCCCCGAGCCGTGGAGCCCTGCAGTCCCCGAGCCCTGCAGCCCCGGAGCTCCGGAGCCCTGCAGCTCCTGAGCCCTACAGGCCGAGGCAGGCAGATTGGCGTCCTTTCAGTCCCGGCCATCAGGTCGCCCCTCTCGCCTCGGCCATCTGGTCGCCCGCAATTCTTTCCTATAAGGGGGACTAGATGGCCGGACTTCCCTGGAAGTCCCTATGAGGTGCCATTCACCTCCCGGATCCCATCCTGGGCTCCAGGAGGTCGGGCACTTTTGTGCCCTGGGTCCCCTCTGTCACCTCGAGTGCTTGATTACAAGAAAGGGGGGTAATTTTCCTCCGGATTAGTAGGTGCAAGGGTATGCCCAAACACCCTCCCGGGGCTGGTGGTTCCCTGCTGGGGACCAGATGAGCGATGCCCGGGCAGCACCTCCCAGGCATCCGGGGCTCCCTCCTCCGGGCCGCAGAGTGGGAAAGTACCCAGGACGGGCTCCATGGGTCCTTTGCCCTGGAGCGCCGGAGCCCTGGAGCCCTGCTGCCCTGAAGCCCCAGAGCCCTGGAGCCCTGCAGCCCTGGAGCCCTGCAGCCCCGGAGCCCTGCAGCCCCCAGAGCCGTGGAGCCCTGCAGTACCCGAGCCCTGCATCCCTGCAGCCCCAGAGCCCCGGAGCCCCGGAGCCCCGGAGCCCTGGAGCCCTGCAGCTCCTGAGCCCTAAAGGCCCGGGGCAGGCAGATTGGCTTCATTTCGGTCCCGGCCATCTGGTCGGCCCTCTCGCCACGGCCATCTGGTCGCCCGCAATGCTTTCCTATGGGGCGACTAGATGGCCGGACTTCCCTGGAAGTCCCTATGAGATGCCATTCGCCTCCCGGATCCCAGCCAGGGCTCCAGGAGGTCGGGCACGTTCGTGCCCTGGGTCCCCTCTGTCACCTCGAGTGCACAGATTACAAGAAAGGGGGGTAATTTTCCTCCGGATTAGTAGGTGCAAGGGTATGCCCAAACACCCTCCCAGGTCTGGTGGTTCCCTGCTGGGGACCAGATGGGCGATGCCCGGGGAACACCTCCCAGGCATCCGGGGCTCCCTCCTCCGGGCCGCAGAGTGGCAAAGTACCCGGGATAGGCTCCATGGGTCCTGGGCCCTGGAGCCCTGCTGCCCTGGAGCCCAGCAGCCCTGGAGCCCCGGAGCCCTGCAGCCCTGGAGCCCTGGAGCCCTGGAGCCCTGGAGCCCCGGAGCCCTGCAGCCCCCCGAGCCGTGGAGTCCTGCAGTCCCGAGCCCTGCAGCCCCGGAGCCCTGCAGCTCCTGAGCCCTACAGGCCCGAGGCAGGCAGATTGGCGTTCTTTCGGTCCGGGCCATCAGGTCGCCCCTCTCGCCTCGGCCATCTGGTCGCCCGCAATTCTTTCCTATGGGGCGACTAGATGGCCGGACTTCCCTGGAAGTCCCTATGAGGTGCCATTCGCCTCCCGGATCCCATCCTGGGCTCCAGGAGGTGGGGCACTTTTGTGCCCTGGGTCCCCTCTGTCACCTCGAGTGCACGGATTACAAGAAAGGGGGGTAATTTTCCTCCGGATTAGTACGTGCAAGGGTATGCCCAAACACCCTCCCGGGGCTGGTGGTCCCTGCTGGGGACCAGATGAGCGATGCCCGGGCAGCACCTCCCAGGCATTCGGGGCTCCCTCCTCCGGGCCGCAGAGTGGGAAAGTACCCGGGATGGGCTCCATGGGTCCCGGGCCCTGGAGCCCTGGAGCCCTGGAGTCCTGCTGCCCTGAAGCCCCAGAGCCCTGGAGCCCTTTAGCACTGGAGCCCTGGAGCCCTGGAGCCCTGCAGCCCCGGAGCCCTGCAGCCCCCCGAGCCGTGGAGCCCTGCAGTCCCCGAGCCCTGCATCCCTGCAGCCCCAGAGCCCCGGAGCCCTGGAACCCTGCAGCTCCTGAGCCCTAAAGGCCCGGGGCAGGCAGATTGGCGTCATTTCGGTCCCGGCCATCTGGTCGCCCCTCTCGCCACGGCCATCTGGTCACCCGCAATGCTTTCCTATGGGGCGACTAGATGGCCGGATTTCCCTGGAAGTCCCTATGAGATGCCATTCGCCTCCCGGATCCGAGACAGGGCTCCAGGAGGTCGGGCACGTTTGCGCCCTGGGTCCCCTCTGTCACCTCGAGTGCACAGATTACAAGAAAGGGGGTAATTTTCCTCCGGATTAGTAGGTGCAAGGGTATGCCCAAACACCCTCCCAGGTCTGGTGGTTCCCTGCTGGGGACCAGATGGGCGATGCCCGGGAACACCTCCCAGGCATCCGGGGCTCCCTCCTCCGGGCCGCAGAGTGGCAAAGTACCCGGGAAAGGCTCCATGGGTCCTGGGCCCTGGAGCCCTGGAGCACTGCTGCCCTGGAGCCCAGCAGCCCCGGAGCCCTGCAGCCCTGGAGCCCTGGAGCTCTGGAGCCCCGGAGCCCTGCAGCCCCCCGAGCCGTGGAGTCCTGCATTCCCCGAGCCCTGCAGCCCCGGAGCCCTGCAGCTCCTGAGCCCTACAGGCCCGAGGCAGGCAGATTGGCGTCCTTTCGGTCCCGGGCATCAGGTCGCCCCTCTCGCCTCGGCCATCTGGTCGCCCGCAATTCTTTCCTATGGGGCGACTAGATGGCCGGACTTCCCTGGAAGTCCCTATGAGGTGCCATTCGCCTCCCTGATCCCATCCTGGGCTCCAGGAGGTCGGGCACTTTTGTGCCCTGGGTCCCCTCTGTCACCTCGAGTGCACGGATTACAAGAAAGGGGGTAATTTTCCTCCGGATTAGTACGTGCAAGGGTATGCCCAAACACCCTCCCGGGGCTGGTGGTCCCTGCTGGGGACCAGATGAGCGATGCCCGGGCAGCACCTCCCAGGCATTCGGGGCTCCCTCCTCTGGGCCGCAGAGTGGGAAAGTACCCGGGACGGGCTCCATGGGTCCCGGGCCCTGGAGCCCCGGAGCCCTGGAGCCCTGCTGCCCTGAAGCCCCAGAGCCCTGGAGCCCTGCAGCACTGGAGCCCTGGAGCCCTGGAGCCCTGGAGCCCTGCAGCCCCGGAGCCCTGCAGCCCCCCGAGCCGTGGAGCCCTGCAGTCCCCGAGCCCTGCATCCCTGCAGCCCCAGGGCCCCGGAGCCCCGGAGCCCTGGAACCCTGCAGCTCCTGAGCCCTAAAGGCCCGGGGCAGGCAGATTGGCGTCATTTCGGTCCCGGCCATCTGGTCGCCCCTCTCGCCACGGCCATCTGGTCGCCCGCAATGCTTTCCTATGGGGCGACTAGATGGCCGGATTTCCCTGGAAGTCCCTATGAGATGCCATTCGCCTCCCGGATCCGAGACAGGGCTCCAGGAGGTCGGGCACGTTTGCGCCCTGGGTCCCCTCTGTCACCTCGAGTGCACAGATTACAAGAAAGGGGGGTAATTTTCCTCCGGATTAGTAGGTGCAAGGGTATGCCCAAACACCCTCCCAGGTCTGGTGGTTCCCTGCTGGGGACCAGATGGGCGATGCCCGGGGAACACCTCCCAGGCATCCGGGGCTCCCTCCTCCAGGGCGCAGAGTGGCAAAGTACCCGGGATAGGCTCCATGGGTCCTGGGCCCTGGAGCCCTGGAGCCCTGCTGCCCTGGAGCCCAGCAGCCCCGGAGCCCTGCAGCCCTGCAGCCCTGGAGCCCTGGAGCCCTGAAGCCCTGCGGCCCCCCGAGCCGTGGAGCCCTGCAGTCCCCGAGCCCTGCAGCCCCGGAGCTCCGGAGCCCTGCAGCTCCTGAGCCCTACAGGCCCGAGGCAGGCAGATTGGCGTCCTTTCGGTCCCGGGCATCAGGTCGCCCCTCTCGCCTCGGCCATCTGGTCGCCCGCAATTCTTTCCTATGGGGCGACTAGATGGCCGGACTTCCCTGGAAGTCCCTATGAGGTGCCATTCGCCTCCCGGATCCCATCCTGGGCTCCAGGACGTCGGGCACTTTTGTGCCCTGGGTCCCCTCTGTCACCTCGAGTGCACGGATTACAAGAAAGGGGGGTAATTTTCCTCCGGATTAGTACGTGCAAGGGTATGCCCAAACACCCTCCCGGGGCTGGTGGTCCCTGCTGGGGACCAGATGAGCGATGCCCGGGCAGCACCTCCCAGGCATTCGGGGCTCCCTCCTCCGGGCCGCAGAGTGGGAAAGTACCCGGGACGGGCTCCATGGGTCCTGGGCCCTGGAGCCCCGGAGCCCTGGAGCCCTGCTGCCCTGAAGCCCCAGAGCCCTGGAGCCCTGCAGCACTGGAGCCCTGGAGCCCTGGAGCCCTGGAGCCCTGCAGCCCCGGAGCCCTGCAGCCCCCCGAGCCGTGGAGCCCTGCAGTCCCCGAGCCCTGCATCCCTGCAGCCCCAGGGCCCCGGAGCTCCGGAGCCCTGGAGCCCTGCAGCTCCTGAGCCCTAAAGGCCCGGGGCAGGCAGATTGGCGTCATTTCGGTCCCGGCCATCTGGTCGCCCATCTCGCCACGGCCATCTGGTCGCCCGCAATGCTTTCCTATGGGGCGACTAGATGGCCGGATTTCCCTGGAAGTCCCTATGAGATGCCATTCGCCTCCCGGATCTGAGACAGGGCTCCAGGAGGTCGGGCACGTTTGCGCCCTGGGTCCCCTCTGTCACCTCGAGTGCACAGATTACAAGAAAGGGGGGTAATTTTCCTCCGGATTAGTAGGTGCAAGGGTATGCCCAAACACCCTCCCAGGTCTGGTGGTTCCCTGCTGGGGACCAGATGGGCGATGCCCGGGGAACACCTCCCAGGCATCCGGGGCTCCCTCCTCCAGGGCGCAGAGTGGCAAAGTACCCGGGATAGGCTCCATGGGTCCTGGGCCCTGGAGCCCTGGAGCCCTGCTGCCCTGGAGCCCAGCAGCCCCGGAGCCCTGCAGCCCTGGAGCCCTGGAGCCCTGGAGCCACGGAGCCCTGCAGCCCCCCGAGCCGTGGAGCCCTGCAGTCCCCGAGCCCTGCAGCCCCGGAGCTCCGGAGCCCTGCAGCTCCTGAGCCCTACAGGCCGAGGCAGGCAGATTGGCGTCCTTTCAGTCCCGGCCATCAGGTCGCCCCTCTCGCCTCGGCCATCTGGTCGCCCGCAATTCTTTCCTATAAGGGGGACTAGATGGCCGGACTTCCCTGGAAGTCCCTATGAGGTGCCATTCACCTCCCGGATCCCATCCTGGGCTCCAGGAGGTCGGGCACTTTTGTGCCCTGGGTCCCCTCTGTCACCTCGAGTGCTTGATTACAAGAAAGGGGGGTAATTTTCCTCCGGATTAGTAGGTGCAAGGGTATGCCCAAACACCCTCCCGGGGCTGGTGGTTCCCTGCTGGGGACCAGATGAGCGATGCCCGGGCAGCACCTCCCAGGCATCCGGGGCTCCCTCCTCCGGGCCGCAGAGTGGGAAAGTACCCAGGACGGGCTCCATGGGTCCTTTGCCCTGGAGCGCCGGAGCCCTGGAGCCCTGCTGCCCTGAAGCCCCAGAGCCCTGGAGCCCTGCAGCCCTGGAGCCCTGCAGCCCCGGAGCCCTGCAGCCCCCAGAGCCGTGGAGCCCTGCAGTACCCGAGCCCTGCATCCCTGCAGCCCCAGAGCCCCGGAGCCCCGGAGCCCTGGAGCCCTGCAGCTCCTGAGCCCTAAAGGCCCGGGGCAGGCAGATTGGCTTCATTTCGGTCCCGGCCATCTGGTCGGCCCTCTCGCCACGGCCATCTGGTCGCCCGCAATGCTTTCCTATGGGGGGACTAGATGGCCGGACTTCCCTGGAAGTCCCTATGAGATGCCATTCGCCTCCCGGATCCCAGCCAGGGCTCCAGGAGGTCGGGCACGTTCGTGCCCTGGGTCCCCTCTGTCACCTCGAGTGCACAGATTACAAGAAAGGGGGGTAATTTTCCTCCGGATTAGTAGGTGCAAGGGTATGCCCAAACACCCTCCCAGGTCTGGTGGTTCCCTGCTGGGGACCAGATGGGCGATGCCCGGGGAACACCTCCCAGGCATCCGGGGCTCCCTCCTCCGGGCCGCAGAGTGGCAAAGTACCCGGGATAGGCTCCATGGGTCCTGGGCCCTGGAGCCCTGCTGCCCTGGAGCCCAGCAGCCCTGGAGCCCCGGAGCCCTGCAGCCCTGGAGCCCTGGAGCCCTGGAGCCCTGGAGCCCCGGAGCCCTGCAGCCCCCCGAGCCGTGGAGTCCTGCAGTCCCGAGCCCTGCAGCCCCGGAGCCCTGCAGCTCCTGAGCCCTACAGGCCCGAGGCAGGCAGATTGGCGTTCTTTCGGTCCGGGCCATCAGGTCGCCCCTCTCGCCTCGGCCATCTGGTCGCCCGCAATTCTTTCCTATGGGGCGACTAGATGGCCGGACTTCCCTGGAAGTCCCTATGAGGTGCCATTCGCCTCCCGGATCCCATCCTGGGCTCCAGGAGGTCGGGCACTTTTGTGCCCTGGGTCCCCTCTGTCACCTCGAGTGCACGGATTACAAGAAAGGGGGGTAATTTTCCTCCGGATTAGTACGTGCAAGGGTATGCCCAAACACCCTCCCGGGGCTGGTGGTCCCTGCTGGGGACCAGATGAGCGATGCCCGGGCAGCACCTCCCAGGCATTCGGGGCTCCCTCCTCCGGGCCGCAGAGTGGGAAAGTACCCGGGATGGGCTCCATGGGTCCCGGGCCCTGGAGCCCTGGAGCCCTGGAGTCCTGCTGCCCTGAAGCCCCAGAGCCCTGGAGCCCTTTAGCACTGGAGCCCTGGAGCCCTGGAGCCCTGCAGCCCCGGAGCCCTGCAGCCCCCCGAGCCGTGGAGCCCTGCAGTCCCCGAGCCCTGCATCCCTGCAGCCCCAGAGCCCCGGAGCCCTGGAACCCTGCAGCTCCTGAGCCCTAAAGGCCCGGGGCAGGCAGATTGGCGTCATTTCGGTCCCGGCCATCTGGTCGCCCCTCTCGCCACGGCCATCTGGTCACCCGCAATGCTTTCCTATGGGGCGACTAGATGGCCGGATTTCCCTGGAAGTCCCTATGAGATGCCATTCGCCTCCCGGATCCGAGACAGGGCTCCAGGAGGTCGGGCACGTTTGCGCCCTGGGTCCCCTCTGTCACCTCGAGTGCACAGATTACAAGAAAGGGGGTAATTTTCCTCCGGATTAGTAGGTGCAAGGGTATGCCCAAACACCCTCCCAGGTCTGGTGGTTCCCTGCTGGGGACCAGATGGGCGATGCCCGGGAACACCTCCCAGGCATCCGGGGCTCCCTCCTCCGGGCCGCAGAGTGGCAAAGTACCCGGGAAAGGCTCCATGGGTCCTGGGCCCTGGAGCCCTGGAGCACTGCGCTGGAGCCCAGCAGCCCCGGAGCCCTGCAGCCCTGGAGCCCTGGAGCTCTGGAGCCCCGGAGCCCTGCAGCCCCCCGAGCCGTGGAGTCCTGCATTCCCCGAGCCCTGCAGCCCCGGAGCCCTGCAGCTCCTGAGCCCTACAGGCCCGAGGCAGGCAGATTGGCGTCCTTTCGGTCCCGGGCATCAGGTCGCCCCTCTCGCCTCGGCCATCTGGTCGCCCGCAATTCTTTCCTATGGGGCGACTAGATGGCCGGACTTCCCTGGAAGTCCCTATGAGGTGCCATTCGCCTCCCTGATCCCATCCTGGGCTCCAGGAGGTCGGGCACTTTTGTGCCCTGGGTCCCCTCTGTCACCTCGAGTGCACGGATTACAAGAAAGGGGGTAATTTTCCTCCGGATTAGTACGTGCAAGGGTATGCCCAAACACCCTCCCGGGGCTGGTGGTCCCTGCTGGGGACCAGATGAGCGATGCCCGGGCAGCACCTCCCAGGCATTCGGGGCTCCCTCCTCTGGGCCGCAGAGTGGGAAAGTACCCGGGACGGGCTCCATGGGTCCCGGGCCCTGGAGCCCCGGAGCCCTGGAGCCCTGCTGCCCTGAAGCCCCAGAGCCCTGGAGCCCTGCAGCACTGGAGCCCTGGAGCCCTGGAGCCCTGGAGCCCTGCAGCCCCGGAGCCCTGCAGCCCCCCGAGCCGTGGAGCCCTGCAGTCCCCGAGCCCTGCATCCCTGCAGCCCCAGGGCCCCGGAGCCCCGGAGCCCTGGAGCCCTGCAGCTCCTGAGCCCTAAAGGCCCGGGGCAGGCAGATTGGCGTCATTTCGGTCCCGGCCATCTGGTCGCCCCTCTCGCCACGGCCATCTGGTCGCCCGCAATGCTTTCCTATGGGGCGACTAGATGGCCGGATTTCCCTGGAAGTCCCTATGAGATGCCATTCGCCTCCCGGATCCGAGACAGGGCTCCAGGAGGTCGGGCACGTTTGCGCCCTGGGTCCCCTCTGTCACCTCGAGTGCACAGATTACAAGAAAGGGGGGTAATTTTCCTCCGGATTAGTAGGTGCAAGGGTATGCCCAAACACCCTCCCAGGTCTGGTGGTTCCCTGCTGGGGACCAGATGGGCGATGCCCGGGGAACACCTCCCAGGCATCCGGGGCTCCCTCCTCCAGGGCGCAGAGTGGCAAAGTACCCGGGATAGGCTCCATGGGTCCTGGGCCCTGGAGCCCTGGAGCCCTGCTGCCCTGGAGCCCAGCAGCCCCGGAGCCCTGCAGCCCTGCAGCCCTGGAGCCCTGGAGCCCTGAAGCCCTGCGGCCCCCCGAGCCGTGGAGCCCTGCAGTCCCCGAGCCCTGCAGCCCCGGAGCTCCGGAGCCCTGCAGCTCCTGAGCCCTACAGGCCCGAGGCAGGCAGATTGGCGTCCTTTCGGTCCCGGCCATCAGGTCGCCCCTCTCGCCTCGGCCATCTGGTCGCCCGCAATTCTTTTCTATGGGGCGACTAGATGGCCGGACTTCCCTGGAAGTCCCTATGAGGTGCCATTCGCCTCCCGGATCCCATCCTGGGCTCCAGGAGGTCGGGCACTTTTGTGCCCTGGGTCCCCTCTGTCACCTCGAGTGCACGGATTACAAGAAAGGGGGGTAATTTTCCTCAGGATTAGTAGGTGCAAGGGTATGCCCAAACACCCTCCCGGGGCTGGTGGTTCCCTGCTGGGGACCAGATGAGCGATGCCCGGGCAGCACCTCGCAGGCATTCGGGGCTCCCTCCTCCGGGCCGCAGAGTGGGAAAGTACCAGGGACGGGCTCCATGGGTCCTGGGCCCTGGAGCCTCGGAGCCCCGGAGCCCTGCTGCCCTGAAGCCCCAGAGCCCTGGAGCCCCGCAGCCCTGGAGCCCTGCAGCCCCCAGAGCCGTGGAGCCCTGCAGTCCCCGAGCCCTGCATCCCTGCAGCCCCAGAGCCCCGGAGCCCCGGAGCCCTGGAGCCCTGCAGCTCCTGAGCCCTAAAGGCCCGGGGCAGGCAGATTGGCGTCATTTCGGTCCCGGCCATCTGGTCGCCCCTCTCGCCACGGCCATCTGGTCGCCCGCAATGCTTTCCTATGGGGCGACTAGATGGCCGGACTTCCCTGGAAGTCCCTATGAGATGCCATTCGCCTCCCGGATCCCAGCCAGGGCTCCAGGAGGTCGGGCACGTTTGCACCCTGGGTCCCCTCTGTCACCTCGAGTGCACAGATTACAAGAAAGGGGGGTAATTTTCCTCCGGATTAGTAGGTGCAAGGGTATGCCCAAACACCCTCCCAGGTCTGGTAGTTCCCTGCTGGGGACCAGATGGGCGATGCCCGGGGAACACCTCCCAGGCATAAAGGGCTCCCTCCTCCGGGCCGCAGAGTGGCAAAGTACCAGGGATAGGCTCCATGGGTCCTGGGCCCTGGAGCCCTGGAGCCCTGCTGCCCTGGAGCACAGCAGCCCCGGAGCCCTGCAGCCCTGGAGCCCTGGAGCCCTGGAGCCCTGGAGCCCTGGAGCCCCGGAGCCCTGCAGCCCCCCGAGCCGTGGAGCCCTGCAGTCCCCGAGCCCTGCAGCCCCGGAGCCCTGCAGCTCCTGAGCCCTACAGGCCTGAGGCAGGCAGATTGGCGTCCTTTCGGTCCCGGCCATCAGGTCGCCCCTCTCGCCTCGGCCTTCTGGTCGCCCGCAATTCTTTCCTATGGGGCGACTAGATGGCCGGACTTCCCTGGAAGTCCCTATGAGATGCCATTCGCCTCCCGGATCCCAGCCAGGGCTGCAGGAGGTCGGGCACGTTCGTGCCCTGGGTCCCCTCTGTCACCTCGAGTGCACAGATTACAAGAAAGGGGGGTAATTTTCCTCCGGATTAGTAGGTGCAAGGGTATGCCCAAACACCCTCCCAGGTCTGGTGGTTCCCTGCTGGGGACCAGATGGGCGATGCCCGGGGAACACCTCCCAGGCATCCGGGGCTCCCTCCTCCGGGCCGCAGAGTGGCAAAGTACCCGGGATAGGCTCCATGGGTCCTGGGCCCTGGAGCCCTGCTGCCCTGGAGCCCAGCAGCCCTGGAGCCCCGGAGCCCTGCAGCCCTGGAGCCCTGGAGCCCTGGAGCCCTGGAGCCCCGGAGCCCTGCAGCCCCCCGAGCCGTGGAGTCCTGCAGTCCCGAGCCCTGCAGCCCCGGAGCCCTGCAGCTCCTGAGCCCTACAGGCCCGAGGCAGGCAGATTGGCGTCCTTTCGGTCCCGGCCATCAGGTCGCCACTCTCGCCTCGGCCATCTGGTCGCCTGCTATTCTTTCCTATGGGGCGACTAGATGGCCGGACTTCCCTGGAAGTCCCTATGAGGTTCCATTCGCCTCCCGGATCCCATCCTGGGCTCCAGGAGGTCGGGCACTTTTGTGCCCTGGGTCCCCTCTGTCACCTCGAGTGCACGGATTACAAGAAAGGGGGGTAATTTTCCTCCGGATTAGTACGTGCAAGGGTATGCCCAAACACCCTCCCGGGGCTGGTGGTCCCTGCTGGGGACCAGATGAGCGATGCCCGGGCAGCACCTCCCAGGCATTCGGGGCTCCCTCCTCCGGGCCGCAGAGTGGGAAAGTACCCGGGACGGGCTCCATGGGTCCCGGGCCCTGGAGCCCCGGAGCCCTGGAGCCCTGCTGCCCTGAAGCCCCAGAGCCCTGGAGCCCTTTAGCACTGGAGCCCTGGAGCCCTGGAGCCCTGGAGCCCTGCAGCCCCGGAGCCCTGCAGCCCCCCGAGCCGTGGAGCCCTGCAGTCCCCGAGCCCTGCATCCCTGCAGCCCCAGAGCCCCGGAGCCCCGGAGCCCTGGAGCCCTGCAGCTCCTGAGCCCTAAAGGCCCGGGGCAGGCAGATTGGCGTCATTTCGGTCCCGGCCATCTGGTCGCCCCTCTCGCCACGGCCATCTGGTCGCCCGCAATGCTTTCCTATGGGGCGACTAGATGGCCGGATTTCCCTGGAAGTCCCTATGAGATGCCATTCGCCTCCCGGATCCGAGACAGGGCTCCAGGAGGTCGGGCACGTTTGCGCCCTGGGTCCCCTCTGTCACCTCGAGTGCACAGATTACAAGAAAGGGGGTAATTTTCCTCCGGATTAGTAGGTGCAAGGGTATGCCCAAACACCCTCCCAGGTCTGGTGGTTCCCTGCTGGGGACCAGATGGGCGATGCCCGGGAACACCTCCCAGGCATCCGGGGCTCCCTCCTCCGGGCCGCAGAGTGGCAAAGTACCCGGGAAAGGCTCCATGGGTCCTGGGCCCTGGAGCCCTGGAGCACTGCTGCCCTGGAGCCCAGCAGCCCCGGAGCCCTGCAGCCCTGGAGCCCTGGAGCTCTGGAGCCCCGGAGCCCTGCAGCCCCCCGAGCCGTGGAGTCCTGCATTCCCCGAGCCCTGCAGCCCCGGAGCCCTGCAGCTCCTGAGCCCTACAGGCCCGAGGCAGGCAGATTGGCGTCCTTTCGGTCCCGGGCATCAGGTCGCCCCTCTCGCCTCGGCCATCTGGTCGCCCGCAATTCTTTCCTATGGGGCGACTAGATGGCCGGACTTCCCTGGAAGTCCCTATGAGGTGCCATTCGCCTCCCTGATCCCATCCTGGGCTCCAGGAGGTCGGGCACTTTTGTGCCCTGGGTCCCCTCTGTCACCTCGAGTGCACGGATTACAAGAAAGGGGGTAATTTTCCTCCGGATTAGTACGTGCAAGGGTATGCCCAAACACCCTCCCGGGGCTGGTGGTCCCTGCTGGGGACCAGATGAGCGATGCCCGGGCAGCACCTCCCAGGCATTCGGGGCTCCCTCCTCTGGGCCGCAGAGTGGGAAAGTACCCGGGACGGGCTCCATGGGTCCCGGGCCCTGGAGCCCCGGAGCCCTGGAGCCCTGCTGCCCTGAAGCCCCAGAGCCCTGGAGCCCTGCAGCACTGGAGCCCTGGAGCCCTGGAGCCCTGCAGCCCCGGAGCCCTGCAGCCCCCCGAGCCGTGGAGCCCTGCAGTCCCCGAGCCCTGCATCCCTGCAGCCCCAGGGCCCCGGAGCCCCGGAGCCCTGGAGCCCTGCAGCTCCTGAGCCCTAAAGGCCCGGGGCAGGCAGATTGGCGTCATTTCGGTCCCGGCCATCTGGTCGCCCCTCTCGCCACGGCCATCTGGTCGCCCGCAATGCTTTCCTATGGGGCGACTAGATGGCCGGATTTCCCTGGAAGTCCCTATGAGATGCCATTCGCCTCCCGGATCCGAGACAGGGCTCCAGGAGGTCGGGCACGTTTGCGCCCTGGGTCCCCTCTGTCACCTCGAGTGCACAGATTACAAGAAAGGGGGGTAATTTTCCTCCGGATTAGTAGGTGCAAGGGTATGCCCAAACACCCTCCCAGGTCTGGTGGTTCCCTGCTGGGGACCAGATGGGCGATGCCCGGGGAACACCTCCCAGGCATCCGGGGCTCCCTCCTCCAGGGCGCAGAGTGGCAAAGTACCCGGGATAGGCTCCATGGGTCCTGGGCCCTGGAGCCCTGGAGCCCTGCTGCCCTGGAGCCCAGCAGCCCCGGAGCCCTGCAGCCCTGCAGCCCTGGAGCCCTGGAGCCCTGAAGCCCTGCGGCCCCCCGAGCCGTGGAGCCCTGCAGTCCCCGAGCCCTGCAGCCCCGGAGCTCCGGAGCCCTGCAGCTCCTGAGCCCTACAGGCCCGAGGCAGGCAGATTGGCGTCCTTTCGGTCCCGGCCATCAGGTCGCCCCTCTCGCCTCGGCCATCTGGTCGCCCGCAATTCTTTTCTATGGGGCGACTAGATGGCCGGACTTCCCTGGAAGTCCCTATGAGGTGCCATTCGCCTCCCGGATCCCATCCTGGGCTCCAGGAGGTCGGGCACTTTTGTGCCCTGGGTCCCCTCTGTCACCTCGAGTGCACGGATTACAAGAAAGGGGGGTAATTTTCCTCAGGATTAGTAGGTGCAAGGGTATGCCCAAACACCCTCCCGGGGCTGGTGGTTCCCTGCTGGGGACCAGATGAGCGATGCCCGGGCAGCACCTCGCAGGCATTCGGGGCTCCCTCCTCCGGGCCGCAGAGTGGGAAAGTACCAGGGACGGGCTCCATGGGTCCTGGGCCCTGGAGCCTCGGAGCCCCGGAGCCCTGCTGCCCTGAAGCCAAAGAGCCCTGGAGCCCCGCAGCCCTGGAGCCCTGCAGCCCCCAGAGCCGTGGAGCCCTGCAGTCCCCGAGCCCTGCATCCCTGCAGCCCCAGAGCCCCGGAGCCCCGGAGCCCTGGAGCCCTGCAGCTCCTGAGCCCTAAAGGCCCGGGGCAGGCAGATTGGCGTCATTTCGGTCCCGGCCATCTGGTCGCCCCTCTCGCCACGGCCATCTGGTCGCCCGCAATGCTTTCCTATGGGGCGACTAGATGGCCGGACTTCCCTGGAAGTCCCTATGAGATGCCATTCGCCTCCCGGATCCCAGCCAGGGCTCCAGGAGGTCGGGCACGTTTGCACCCTGGGTCCCCTCTGTCACCTCGAGTGCACAGATTACAAGAAAGGGGGGTAATTTTCCTCCGGATTAGTAGGTGCAAGGGTATGCCCAAACACCCTCCCAGGTCTGGTAGTTCCCTGCTGGGGACCAGATGGGCGATGCCCGGGGAACACCTCCCAGGCATAAAGGGCTCCCTCCTCCGGGCCGCAGAGTGGCAAAGTACCAGGGATAGGCTCCATGGGTCCTGGGCCCTGGAGCCCTGGAGCCCTGCTGCCCTGGAGCACAGCAGCCCCGGAGCCCTGCAGCCCTGGAGCCCTGGAGCCCAGGAGCCCTGGAGCCCTGGAGCCCCGGAGCCCTGCAGCCCCCCGAGCCGTGGAGCCCTGCAGTCCCCGAGCCCTGCAGCCCCGGAGCCCTGCAGCTCCTGAGCCCTACAGGCCTGAGGCAGGCAGATTGGCGTCCTTTCGGTCCCGGCCATCAGGTCGCCCCTCTCGCCTCGGCCTTCTGGTCGCCCGCAATTCTTTCCTATGGGGCGACTAGATGGCCGGACTTCCCTGGAAGTCCCTATGAGATGCCATTCGCCTCCCGGATCCCAGCCAGGGCTGCAGGAGGTCGGGCACGTTCGTGCCCTGGGTCCCCTCTGTCACCTCGAGTGCACAGATTACAAGAAAGGGGGGTAATTTTCCTCCGGATTAGTAGGTGCAAGGGTATGCCCAAACACCCTCCCAGGTCTGGTGGTTCCCTGCTGGGGACCAGATGGGCGATGCCCGGGGAACACCTCCCAGGCATCCGGGGCTCCCTCCTCCGGGCCGCAGAGTGGCAAAGTACCCGGGATAGGCTCCATGGGTCCTGGGCCCTGGAGCCCTGCTGCCCTGGAGCCCAGCAGCCCTGGAGCCCCGGAGCCCTGCAGCCCTGGAGCCCTGGAGCCCTGGAGCCCTGGAGCCCCGGAGCCCTGCAGCCCCCCGAGCCGTGGAGTCCTGCAGTCCCGAGCCCTGCAGCCCCGGAGCCCTGCAGCTCCTGAGCCCTACAGGCCCGAGGCAGGCAGATTGGCGTCCTTTCGGTCCCGGCCATCAGGTCGCCACTCTCGCCTCGGCCATCTGGTCGCCTGCTATTCTTTCCTATGGGGCGACTAGATGGCCGGACTTCCCTGGAAGTCCCTATGAGGTTCCATTCGCCTCCCGGATCCCATCCTGGGCTCCAGGAGGTCGGGCACTTTTGTGCCCTGGGTCCCCTCTGTCACCTCGAGTGCACGGATTACAAGAAAGGGGGGTAATTTTCCTCCGGATTAGTACGTGCAAGGGTATGCCCAAACACCCTCCCGGGGCTGGTGGTCCCTGCTGGGGACCAGATGAGCGATGCCCGGGCAGCACCTCCCAGGCATTCGGGGCTCCCTCCTCCGGGCCGCAGAGTGGGAAAGTACCCGGGACGGGCTCCATGGGTCCCGGGCCCTGGAGCCCCGGAGCCCTGGAGCCCTGCTGCCCTGAAGCCCCAGAGCCCTGGAGCCCTTTAGCACTGGAGCCCTGGAGCCCTGGAGCCCTGGAGCCCTGCAGCCCCGGAGCCCTGCAGCCCCCCGAGCCGTGGAGCCCTGCAGTCCCCGAGCCCTGCATCCCTGCAGCCCCAGAGCCCCGGAGCCCCGGAGCCCTGGAGCCCTGCAGCTCCTGAGCCCTAAAGGCCCGGGGCAGGCAGATTGGCGTCATTTCGGTCCCGGCCATCTGGTCGCCCCTCTCGCCACGGCCATCTGGTCGCCCGCAATGCTTTCCTATGGGGCGACTAGATGGCCGGATTTCCCTGGAAGTCCCTATGAGATGCCATTCGCCTCCCGGATCCGAGACAGGGCTCCAGGAGGTCGGGCACGTTTGCGCCCTGGGTCCCCTCTGTCACCTCGAGTGCACAGATTACAAGAAAGGGGGGTAATTTTCCTCCGGATTAGTAGGTGCAAGGGTATGCCCAAACACCCTCCCAGGTCTGGTGGTTCCCTGCTTGGGACCAGATGGGCGATGCCCGGGAACACCTCCCAGGCATCCGGGGCTCCCTCCTCCGGGCCGCAGAGTGGCAAAGTACCCGGGAAAGGCTCCATGGGTCCTGGGCCCTGTAGCCCTGGAGCCCTGCTGCCCTGGAGCCCAGCAGCCCCGGAGCCCTGCAGCCCTGGAGCCCTGGAGCTCTGGAGCCCCGGAGCCCTGCAGCCTCCCGAGCCGTGGAGTCCTGCAGTCCCCGAGCCCTGCAGCCCCGGAGCCCTGCAGCTCCTGAGCCCTACAGGCCCGAGGCAGGCAGATTGGCGTCCTTTCGGTCCCGGGCATCAGGTCGCCCCTCTCGCCTCGGCCATCTGGTCGCCCGCAATTCTTTCCTATGGGGCGACTAGATGGCCGGACTTCCCTGGAAGTCCCTATGAGGTGCCATTCGCCTCCCGGATCCCATCCTGGGCTCCAGGAGGTCGGGCACTTTTGTGCCCTGGGTCCCCTCTGTCACCTCGAGTGCACGGATTACAAGAAAGGGGGGTAATTTTCCTCCGGATTAGTACGTGCAAGGGTATGCCCAAACACCCTCCCGGGGCTGGTGGTCCCTTCTGGGGACCAGATGAGCGATGCCCGGGCAGCACCTCTCAGGCATTCGGGGCTCCCTCCTCCGGGCCGCAGAGTGGGAAAGTACCCGGGACGGGCTCCATGGGTCCCGGGCCCTGGAGCCCCGGAGCCCTGGAGCCCTGCTGCCCTGAAGCCCCAGAGCCCTGGAGCCCTGCAGCACTGGAGCCCTGGAGCCCTGGAGCCCTGGAGCCCTGGAGCCCTGCAGCCCCGGAGCCCTGCAGCCCCCGAGCCGTGGAGCCCTGCAGTCCCCGAGCCCTGCATCCCTGCAGCCCCAGGGCCCCGGAGCCCCGGAGCCCTGGAGCCCTGCAGCTCCTGAGCCCTAAAGGCCCGGGGCAGGCAGATTGGCGTCATTTCGGTCCCGGCCATCTGGTCGCCCCTCTCGCCACGGCCATCTGGTCGCACGCAATGCTTTCCTATGGGGCGACTAGATGGCCGGACTTCCCTGGAAGTCCCTATGAGGTGCCATTCGCCTCCCGGATCCCATCCTGGGCTCCAGGAGGTCGGGCACTTTTGTGCCCTGGGTCCCCTCTGTCACCTCGAGTGCACGGATTACAAGAAAGGGGGGTAATTTTCCTCCAGATTAGTAGGTGCAAGGGTATGCCCAAACACCCTCCCGGGGCTGGTGGTTCCCTGCTGGGGACCAGATGAGCGATGCCCGGGCAGCACCTCACAGGCATTCGGGGCTCCCTCCTCCGGGCCGCAGAGTGGGAAAGTACCCGGGACGGGCTCCATGGGTCCCGGAGCCCCGGAGCCCTGGAGCCCTGCTGCCCTGAAGCCCCAGAGCCCTGGAGCCCTGCAGCCCTGGAGCCCTGGAGCCCTGGAGCCCTGGAGCCCTGGAGCCCTGCAGCCCCCCGAGCCGTGGAGCCCTGCAGTCCCCGAGCCCTGCATCCCTGCAGCCCCAGAGCCCCAGAGCCCCGGAGCCCTGGAGCCCTGCAGCTCCTGAGCCCTAAAGGCCCGGGGCAGGCAGATTGGCGTCATTTCGGTCCCGGCCATCTGGTCGCCCCTCTCGCCACGGCCATCTGGTCGCCCGCAATGCTTTCCTATGGGAGCCCCGGAGCCCTGGAGCCCTGCAGCTCCTGAGCCCTAAAGGCCCGGGGCAGGCAGATTGGCGTCATTTCGGTCCCGGCCATCTGGTCGACCCTCTCGCCACGGCCATCTGGTCGCCCGCAATGCTTTCCTATGGGGCGACTAGATGGCCGGACTTCCCTGGAAGTCCCTATGAGGTGCCATTCGCCTCCCGGATCCCATCCTGGGCTCCAGGAGGTCGGGCACTTTTGTGCCCTGGGTCCCCTCTGTCACCTCGAGTGCACGGATTACAAGAAAGGGGGGTAATTTTCCTCCAGATTAGTAGGTGCAAGGGTATGCCCAAACACCCTCCCGGGGCTGGTGGTTCCCTGCTGGGGACCAGATGAGCGATGCCCGGGCAGCACCTCACAGGCATTCGGGGCTCCCTCCTCCGGGCCGCAGAGTGGGAAAGTACCCGGGACGGGCTCCATGGGTCCCGGAGCCCCGGAGCCCTGGAGCCCTGCTGCCCTGAAGCCCCAGAGCCCTGGAGCCCTGCAGCCCTGGAGCCCTGGAGCCCTGGAGCCCTGGAGCCCTGGAGCCCTGCAGCCCCCCGAGCCGTGGAGCCCTGCAGTCCCCGAGCCCTGCATCCCTGCAGCCCCAGAGCCCCAGAGCCCCGGAGCCCTGGAGCCCTGCAGCTCCTGAGCCCTAAAGGCCCGGGGCAGGCAGATTGGCGTCATTTCGGTCCCGGCCATCTGGTCGCCCCTCTCGCCACGGCCATCTGGTCGCCCGCAATGCTTTCCTATGGGGCGACTAGATGGCCGGACTTCCCTGGAAGTCCCTATGAGATGCCATTCGCCTCCCGGATCCCAGCCAGGGCTCCAGGAGGTTGGGCACGTTCGTGCCCTGGGTCCCCTCTGTCACCTCGAGTGCACATATTACAAGAAAGGGGGGTAATTTTCCTCCGGATTAGTAGGTGCAAGGGTATGCCCAAACACCCTCCCAGGTCTGGTGGTTCCTTGCTGGGGACCAGATGGGCGATGCCCGGGGAACACCTCCCAGGCATCCGGGGCTCCCTCCTCCGGGCCGCAGAGTGGCAAAGTACCCGGGATAGGCTCCATGGGTCCTGGGCCCTGGAGCCCTGGAGCCCTGCTGCCCTGGAGCCCAGCAGCCTTGGAGCCCTGGAGCCCCGGAGCCCTGCAGCCCCCCGAGCCGTGGAGCCCTGCAGTCCCCGAGCCCTGCAGCCCCGGAGCCCCGGAGCCCTGCAGCTCCTGAGCCCTACAGGCCCGAGGCAGGCAGATGGGCGTCCTTTCGGTCCCGGCCATCAGGTCGCCCCTCTCGCCTCGGCCATCTGGTCGGCCGCAATTCTTTCCTATGGGGCGACTAGATGGCCGGACTTCCCTGGAAGTCCTTATGAGGTGCCATTCGCCTCCCGGATCCCATCCTGGGCTCCAGGAGGTTGGGCACTTTTGTGCCCTGGGTCCCCTCTGTCACCTCGAGTGCACAGATTACAAGAAAGGGGGGTAATTTTCCTCCGGATTAGTAGGTGCAGGGGCATGCCCAAACACCCTCCCGGGGCTGGTGGTTCCCTGCTGGGGACCAGATGAGCGATGCCCGGGCAGCACCTCCCAGGCATTCGGGGCTCCCTCCTTCGGGCCGCAGAGTGGGAAAGTACCCGGGACGGGCTCCATGGGTCCCGGGCCATGGAGGCTTGGAGCCCAGCAGCCCAGCAGCCCCGGAGGCCTGGAGCCCTGGAGCAATGGAGCCCCGGAACCCTGCAGCCCTGCTGCCCTGGAGCCCCCGAGCCCTGGAGCCCTGCAGCCCTGCAGCCCCGGAGCCCTGCAGCCCCCGAGCCTTGGAGCCCTGCAGTCCCCGAGCCCTGCATCCCTGCAGCCCCAGAGCCCCGGAGGCCCGGAGGCACAGAGCCCCGGAGCCCCAGAGCCCCGAGCTGGGTGCTCGGGCCCTGGGCCCTGTCCCCCGGCCTGCTGCACTGCCAAGAGCCCAGGTCGGGGTTCCGTTGTGCCCGGGCAGTCCTCCCTGCTTGTCAAAGTGCCAGGGGGCCCCGGGTCGGAGGGCCTGTCGGGGCCCCCTGGGAGCCTCCATGGCTGGGGCCCAGCTGGGGCTTTGGGGCTCTGGGCCTCCGGTCGGCCATGCCGCGGAGCCCGCTGACTCCTTCGTTGGGGCACAGGGTGTCCAGACGGCTCCTCTTTCATCTGGTCGCCCCGATTCCCTCGGCCATCTGGTCGACCGCAATGCTTTCCTATGGGGCGACCAGATGACCGAACTTCCCTGGAAGTCCCGATGAGGTGCCATTCGCCTCCCGGATCCCAGCCAGGGCTCCAGGAGGTCGGGCTCGTTCGTCGCTTGGGTCCCCTATGTGACCTCGAGTGCACAGATTACAAGAAAGGGGGGTAATGTTCCTCCGGATTACTAGGGAGAGGGTCACTCAGACCTCCGGAGATTCTGAATCAGGGGAAAGCAGCCCTGGGGCCTGCCCGCCGGGGCCCCCATGTCCTGGGGACACTCTTGCCTCTCAGCCCATTGCCGATGGTCCTTTTTCACCGAGTTTGAGGGGGAAGGTGTCCCGGGGCCCGCCTGCCAGGGGCCCCCAGGGGCCCAGGGACGCTTCTGCCTCTCTGCCCCTTGCCGATTGTCGTTTTTCTCCGAGATCGATGGTCGTTTTTCTCCGAGTTTGATCAGGCAGACTTCCATGAGGTCTGGCCATGCTGAGAGGGGGGATGCGTCCCGGGGCCCAACTGCCAGGGGCCCCCAGGGGCCCGGGGATGCTTCTGCCTCTCAGCCCCTTGCCGATGGTCGTTTTTCTCTGAGTTTGATCAGGCATACCTCTGTGAGGTCTGGCCTTGCTGAGAGGGAAAAGGCGTCCTGGGGCCCGCCTGCCAGGGGCCCCCAGGGGCCCGGGGACGCTTCTGCCTCTCAGCCCCTTGCCGATGGTCGTTTTTCTCCGAGTTCGATGGTCATTTTTCTCCGAGTTTGATCAGGCAGACTTCCATGAGGTCTGGCCATGCTGAGAGGGGGGAAGCGTCCCGGGGCCCACCCGCCAGGGGCCCCCAGGGGCCCGGGGATGCTTCTGCCTCTAAGCCCCTTGCCGATGGTCATTTTTCTCCGAGTTCGATCAGGTATACCTCCGTGAGGTCTGGCCATGCTGAGAGGGGAATCGCGTCCCGGGGGCTGCCAGGGACCCCCAGGGGCCCGGGGACGCTTCTGCCTCTCAGCCCCTTGCCGATGGTCGTTTTTCTCCGAGTTCGATGGTTGTTTTTCTCCGAGTTTGATCAGGCAGACTTCCATGAGGTCTGGCCATGCAGAGAGGGGAAAGGCGTCCCAGGGCCCACCTGCCAGGGGCCCCCAGGGGCCCGGGGAAGCTTCTGCCTCTCAGCCCCTTGCCGATGTTTGTTTTTCTCCGAGTTCGATGGTAGTTTTTCTCCGAGTTTGATCAGGCAGACTTCCATGAGGTCTGGCCATGCTGAGAGGGGGAAGGCGTCCCGGGGCCCACCCGCCAGGGGCCCCCAGGGGCCCGGGGACGCTTCTGCCTCTCAGCCCCTTGCCGATGGTCGTTTTTATCAGGGTTCGATGGTCGTTTTTCTAAGAGTTTGATGAGGCAGACTTCCATGAGGTCTGGCCATGCTGAGAGGGGGAAGGCGTCCCGGGGCCGACCCGCCAGGGGCCCCCAGGGGCCTGGGGACGCTTCTGCCTCTCAGCCCCTTGCCGATGGTCGTTTTTCTCCGAGTTTGATCAGGCATACCTCCGTGAGGTCTGGCCATGCTGAGAGGGGAAAGGCGTCCCAGGGCCCGCCTGCCAGGGGCCCCCAGGGGCCCGGGAACAATCCTGCCTCTCGGCCCCTTGTCGATGGTCGTTTATATCAGGGTTCGATGGTCGTTTTTCTAAGAGTTTGATGAGGCAGACTTCCATGACGTCTGGCCATGCTGAGAGGGGGAAGGCATCCCGGGGTCCACCCGCCAGGGGCCCCCAGGGGCCCAGGACGCTTCTGCCTCTCAGCCCCTTGCCGATGGTCGTTTTTCTCCGAGTTCGATGGTCGTTTTTCTCCGAGTTTGATCAGGCAGACTTCCATGAGGTCTGGCCATGCTGAGAGGGGGGATGCGTCCCGGGGCCCACCCGCCAGGGGCCCCCAGGGGCCCGGGGACGCTTCTGCCTCTCAGCCCCTTGCCGATGGTCGTTTTTCTCCGAGTTTGATCAGGCATACCTCTGTGAGGTCTGGCCTTGCTGAGAGGGAAAAGGAGTCCTGGGGCCCGCCTGCCAGGGGCCCCCAGGGGCCCGGGGACGCTTCTGCCTCTCAGCCCCTTGCCGATGGTTGTTTTTCTCCGAGTTCGATGGTCGTTTTTCTCCGAGTTTGATCAGGCAGACTTCCATGAGGTCTGGCCATGGTGAGAGGGGGGAAGCGTCCCGGGGCCCACCCGCCAGGGGCCCCCAGGGGCCCGGGGACGCTTCTGCCTCTCAGCCCCTTGCCGATGGTCGTTTTTCTCCGAGTTCGATCAGGTATACCTCCGTGAGGTCTGGCCATGCTGAGAGGGGAAAGGCGTCCCGGGGGCTGCCAGGGACCCCCAGGGGCCCGGGGACGCTTCTGCCTCTCAGCCCCTTGCCGATGGTCGTTTTTCTCCGAGTTCGATGGTTGTTTTTCTCCGAGTTTGATCAGGCAGACTTCCATGATGTCTGGCCATGCTGAGAGGGGGAAGGCGTCCCGGGACCCACCCGCCAGGGGCCCCCAGGGGCCCGGGGACGCTTCTGCCTCTCAGCCCCTTGCCGATGGTCGTTTTTCTCCGAGTTCGATCAGGCATACCTCCGTGAGGTCTGGCCATGCTGAGAGGGGAAAGGCGTCCCAGGGCCCGCCTGCCAGGGGCCCCCAGGGGCCCGGGGAAGCTTCTGCCTCTCAGCCCCTTGCCGATGTTTGTTTTTCTCCGAGTTCGATGGTAGTTTTTCTCCGAGTTTGATCAGGCAGACTTCCATGAGGTCTGGCCATGCTGAGAGGGGGAAGGCGTCCCGGGGCCCACCCGCCAGGGGCCCCCAGGGGCCCGGGGAAGCTTCTGCCTCTCAGCCCCTTGCCGATGGTCGTTTTTCTCCGAGTTCGATCAGGCATACCTCCGTGAGGTCTGGCCATGCTGAGAGGGGAAAGGCGTCCCAGGGCTCGCCTGCCAGGGGCCCCCAGGGGCCCAGGGAAGCTTCTGCCTCTCAGCCCCTTGCCGATGTTTGTTTTTCTCCGAGTTCGATGGTAGTTTTTCTCCGAGTTTGATCAGGCAGACTTCCATGAGGTCTGGCCATGCTGAGAGGGGGAAGGCGTCCCGGGGCCCACCCGCCAGGGGCCCCCAGGGGCCCGGGGATGCTTCTGCCTCTCAGCTCCTTGCCGATGGTCGTTTTTATCAGGGTTCGATGGTCGTTTTTCTAAGAGTTTGATGAGGCAGACTTCCATGAGGTCTGGCCATGCTGAGAGGGGGAAGGCGTCCTGGGGCCGACCCGCCAGGGGCCCCCAGGGGCCCGGGGACGCTTCTGCCTCTCAGCCCCTTGCCGATGGTCGTTTTTCTCCAAGTTCGATCAGGCATACCTCCGTGAGGTCTGGCCATGCTGAGAGGGGAAAGGCGTCCCAGGGCCCGCCTGCCAGGGGCCCCCAGGGGCCCGGGAACAATCCTGCCTCTCAGCCCCTTGCCGATGGTCCGTTTTCTCCGAGTTTGATCAGGCACAGACCTCCGTGAGGTCTGGCCATGCTGAGGGGGGGAAGGTGTCCTGGGCACCGCCTGCCAGGGGCCCCCAGGGGCCCGTGGACACTTCTGCCTCTTGGCCCCTTGCCGATGGTTGTTTTTTCTGAGTTTGATCAGGCAGACTTCCATGAGGTCCGGCCATGCTGAGAGGAGGGGAGGCATCCCGGGGCCTGCCTGCCAGGGGCCCCCAAGATCCCGAGGACGCTCCTGCCTCTCAGCCCCTTGCCGATGGTCGTTTTTCTCCAAATTTGATCAGGCATACCTCCGTGAGGTCTGGCCATGCAGAGAGGGGAAGGTCGTCCTGGGGCCCACCCGCCAGGGGCCCCCAGGGGCCCGTGGACGCTTCTGCCTCTCGGCCCCTTGTTGATGGTTGTTTTTATCAGGGTTCAATGGTCGTTTTTCTCCGAGTTTGATCAGGCAGACTTCCATGAGGTGTGGCCATGCTTAGAGGCGGAAGGCATCCCGGGGTCCGCCAGCCAGGGGCACTCAGGGGCCCGGGGACGCTCCTGCCTCTCAGCCCCTTGCCGATGGTCCTTTTTCTCCGAGTTTGATCAGGCGCATGTTCGTGGGGCACCCGGTGCTAAATCATTCGTAGACGATCTGGGTCAGGGTTTCGTAAGTAGCAGAGAAGCTACCTCGCTGCGATCTATTGAAAGTCATCCTCTGAGCCAAGCTTTTGTCTCTTTCCGTGCGTGGGCGCCCGTGGAAGCCTCCCTCCATCACACCCAGGGGTGGGTCCCTCTGCCGCCTGGCCGGCGGGAGGGATGCGGAGGGGTAACGTGGGCCTGTGGGAGGCTGCCTCCACCACGTGCCCTTCAGCAGGGGGGCCTCCCCCTCCCGTCCCTGCCCCACCGGGGTGCGGGGATGGGGGCCACACCTTCCCTTGCGGGTCAGCAGGGTGACCAGATGGCCTGGGCCGCCGCCGGCCGGGCCTCCGCTTCCCACTGCTGCATGGGCAAGTCGAGCAGGGAGGCAAACAGCAGCAGCGCCTGGCCACCCTCGCTGGACTGCAAGGGCGACTGGGTACAGCATCCTCCCAGGCCATCCGGGCGCTGGGTCGTCCTGGGTCATCTGGCTGCCTGGCTGCGCGACCAGATTGCCCTGCGGGCAGGGTGACCAGATGGCCCTGTGGGCTGGGCGACCAGATGGCCCTGCGGGCTGGCGGCCGGGCTAACTCCAACTTTTGTCCTTCCCCTAGGTTCTGTAAGCCCCCACTATGTGGGGGCTTAATAGTCAACAAAAATGGGCTCCCCGGGCAGGCCGTCGGGGAGAGGACGTGGCCTGGGCTTAACCCTCCTTGGTTCCGGCCGAGGGTCTGGGTGCTGGGGACAGGGGGGTCCACCGGGAGGCTCTCCCCGGGCCCGGCTAGGGTTGGTAGGCTGGGCCTGGGGCCTGAGCTCCGTCCTGCAAGCCGGCCGAGGTTCCGGGCGTTCATCAGGGCCAAGGGAGGCTCTCCCCGGGCTGGCTAGGGTTTCGGAAGCAGGGACCGGGCCCGGGGCTTGAGCTCCGTCCGGTAGGCTATGGGGTTGCTGGAGCCTCCCCGTTCATCAGGGCCAAGGGAGGCTCTCCCCGGCCTGGCTAGGGTTTTGGATGCAGGGACCGGGAGCGGGCCCGGGGCTTGAGCTCCATACGGCCGGCCATGGGTTTGCTGGAGCTTCCCCGTCCTGCAAGCCGGCCGGGGTTCCAGGCGTTCATCCGAGCCAAGGGAGGCTCTTTCTCCGGCCTGGCTAGGGTTTCAGAAGCAGGGACCGGGAGCAGGCCCGGGGCTTGAGCCCCGTCCGGCAGGGCCTGGTGGTGTGGCAATACCCCTCCGTCCTGCAGCCCTGGAGCCCCCGGAACCCTGGAGCCCCCGGAGCACTACAGCCCCTGGAGCCCTGGAGCCCCCCTGGAGCCCTGCAGCCCTGCAGCCCTGCAGCCCCGGAGCCCGGGAGCCATGGAGCCCCCGAGGAGCCCTGCAGCCCCCGAGGAGCCCTGCAGCCCCGGAGCCCTGCAGCCCTGGAGCACCCGGAGCCCTGGAGCCCCCGGAGCCCTACAGCCCCTGGAGCCCTGGAGCCCCCCCGGAGCCCTGCAGCCCTGAAGCCCTGCAGCCCTGGAGCCCGGGAGCCCTGGGCCCCCGAGGAGCCCTGCAGCCCCGGAGCCCTGCATGCCCGGGGCAGGCAGATTGGAGTCATTTCGGTCCCGGCCATCTGGTCGCCCCTCTCGCCTCGGCCATCTGGTCGCCCAAAATGCTTTTCTATGGGGCGACTAGATGGCCGGACTTCCCTGGAAGTCCCTATGAGATGCCATTCGCCTCCAGGATCCGAGCCAGGGCTCCGGGAGGTCGGGCACGTTTGCGCCCTGGGTCCCCTCTGTCACCTCGAGTGCACAGATTACAAGAAAGGGGGGTAATTTTCCTCCGGATTAGTAGGTGCAAGGGTATGCCCAAACACCCTCCCAGGTCTGGTGGTTCCCTGCTGGGGACCAGATGGGCGATGCCCGGGGAACACCTCCCAGGCATCCGGGGCTCCCTCCTCCAGGGCGCAGAGTGGCAAAGTACCCGGGATAGGCTCCATGGGTCCTGGGCCCTGGAGCCCTGGAGCCCTGCTGCCCTGGAGCCCAGCAGCCCCGGAGCCCTGCAGCCCTGGAGCCCTGGAGCCCTGGAGCCACGGAGCCCTGCAGCCCCCCGAGCCGTGGAGCCCTGCAGTCCCCGAGCCCTGCAGCCCCGGAGCTCCGGAGCCCTGCAGCTCCTGAGCCCTACAGGCCGAGGCAGGCAGATTGGCGTCCTTTCAGTCCCGGCCATCAGGTCGCCCCTCTCGCCTCGGCCATCTGGTCGCCCGCAATTCTTTCCTATAAGGGGGACTAGATGGCCGGACTTCCCTGGAAGTCCCTATGAGGTGCCATTCGCCTCCCGGATCCCATCCTGGGCACCAGGAGGTCGGGCACTTTTGTGCCCTGGGTCCCCTCTGTCACCTCGAGTGCACGGATTACAAGAAAGGGGGGTAATTTTCCTCCGGGTTAGTAGGTGCAAGGGTATGCCCAAACACCCTCCCGGGGCTGGTGGTTCCCTGCTGGGGACCAGATGAGCGATTCCCGGGCAGCACCTCCCAGGCATTCGGTGCTCCCTCCTCCGGGCCGCAGAGTGGGAAAGTACCCGGGACGGGCTCCATGGGTCCTGGGCCCTGGAGCCCCGGAGCCCCGGAGCCCTGGAGCCCTGCTGCCCTGAAGCCCTGGGGCCCTGCAGCCCTGGAGCCCTGCAGCCCCGGAGCCCTGCAGCCCCCAGAGCCGTGGAGCCCTGCAGTCCCCGAGCCCTGCATCCCTGCAGCCCCAGAGCCCCGGAGCCCCGGAGCCCCGGAGCCCTGGAGCCATGCAGCTCCTGAGCCCTAAAGGCCCGGGGCAGGCAGATTGGTGTCATTTCGGTCCCGGCCATCAGGTCGCCCCTCTCACCACGGCCATCTGGTCGCCCGCAATGCTTTCCTATGGGGCGACTAGATGGCCGGACTTCCCTGGAAGTCCCTATGAGGTGCCATTCACCTCCCGGATCCCATCCTGGGCTCCAGGAGGTCGGGCACTTTTGTGCCCTGGGTCCCCTCTGTCACCTCGAGTGCTTGATTACAAGAAAGGGGGGTAATTTTCCTCCGGATTAGTAGGTGCAAGGGTATGCCCAAACACCCTCCCGGGGCTGGTGGTTCCCTGCTGGGGACCAGATGAGCGATGCCCGGGCAGCACCTCCCAGGCATCCGGGGCTCCCTCCTCCGGGCCGCAGAGTGGGAAAGTACCCAGGACGGGCTCCATGGGTCCTTTGCCCTGGAGCGCCGGAGCCCTGGAGCCCTGCTGCCCTGAAGCCCCAGAGCCCTGGAGCCCTGCAGCCCTGGAGCCCTGCAGCCCCGGAGCCCTGCAGCCCCCAGAGCCGTGGAGCCCTGCAGTCCCCGAGCCCTGCATCCCTGCAGCCCCAGAGCCCCGGAGCCCCGGAGCCCTGGAGCCCTGCAGCTCCTGAGCCCTAAAGGCCCGGGGCAGGCAGATTGGCTTCATTTCGGTCCCGGCCATCTGGTCGGCCCTCTCGCCACGGCCATCTGGTCGCCCGCAATGCTTTCCTATGGGGCGACTAGATGGCCGGACTTCCCTGGAAGTCCCTATGAGATGCCATTCGCCTCCCGGATCCCAGCCAGGGCTCCAGGAGGTTGGGCATGTTCGTGCCCTGGGTCCCCTCTGTCACCTCGAGTGCACAGATTACAAGAAAGGGGGGTAATTTTCCTCCGGATTAGTAGGTGCAAGGGTATGCCCAAACACCCTCCCAGGTCTGGTGGTTCCCTGCTGGGGACCAGATGGGCGATGCCCGGGGAACACCTCCCAGGCATCCGGGGCTCCCTCCTCCGGGCCGCAGAGTGGCAAAGTACCCGGGATAGGCTCCATGGGTCCTGGGCCCTGGAGCCCTGCTGCCCTGGAGCCCAGCAGCCCTGGAGCCCCGGAGCCCTGCAGCCCTGGAGCCCTGGAGCCCTGGAGCCCTGGAGCCCTGGAGCCCCGGAGCCCTGCAGCCCCCCGAGCCGTGGAGTCCTGCAGTCCCGAGCCCTGCAGCCCCGGAGCCCTGCAGCTCCTGAGCCCTACAGGCCCGAGGCAGGCAGATTGGCGTTCTTTCGGTCCGGGCCATTAGGTCGCCCCTCTCGCCTCGGCCATCTGGTCGCCCGCAATTCTTTCCTATGGGGCGACTAGATGGCCGGACTTCCCTGGAAGTCCCTATGAGGTGCCATTCGCCTCCCGGATCCCATCCTGGGCTCCAGGAGGTCGGGCACTTTTGTGCCCTGGGTCCCCTCTGTCACCTCGAGTGCACGGATTACAAGAAAGGGGGGTAATTTTCCTCCGGATTAGTACGTGCAAGGGTATGCCCAAACACCCTCCCGGGGCTGGTGGTCCCTGCTGGGGACCAGATGAGCGATGCCCGGGCAGCACCTCCCAGGCATTCGGGGCTCCCTCCTCCGGGCCGCAGAGTGGGAAAGTACCCGGGATGGGCTCCATGGGTCCCGGGCCCTGGAGCCCCGGAGCCCTGGAGTCCTGCTGCCCTGAAGCCCCAGAGCCCTGGAGCCCTTTAGCACTGGAGCCCTGGAGCCCTGGAGCCCTGCAGCCCCGGAGCCCTGCAGCCCCCCGAGCCGTGGAGCCCTGCAGTCCCCGAGCCCTGCATCCCTGCAGCCCCAGAGCCCCGGAGCCCTGGAACCCTGCAGCTCCTGAGCCCTAAAGGCCCGGGGCAGGCAGATTGGCGTCATTTCGGTCCCGGCCATCTGGTCGCCCCTCTCGCCACGGCCATCTGGTCACCCGCAATGCTTTCCTATGGGGCGACTAGATGGCCGGATTTCCCTGGAAGTCCCTATGAGATGCCATTCGCCTCCCGGATCCGAGACAGGGCTCCAGGAGGTCGGGCACGTTTGCGCCCTGGGTCCCCTCTGTCACCTCGAGTGCACAGATTACAAGAAAGGGGGGTAATTTTCCTCCGGATTAGTAGGTGCAAGGGTATGCCCAAACACCCTCCCAGGTCTGGTGGTTCCCTGCTGGGGACCAGATGGGCGATGCCCGGGAACACCTCCCAGGCATCCGGGGCTCCCTCCTCCGGGCCGCAGAGTGGCAAAGTACCCGGGAAAGGCTCCATGGGTCCTGGGCCCTGGAGCCCTGGAGCACTGCTGCCCTGGAGCCCAGCAGCCCCGGAGCCCTGCAGCCCTGGAGCCCTGGAGCTCTGGAGCCCCGGAGCCCCGGAGCCCTGCAGCCCCCCGAGCCGTGGAGTCCTGCATTCCCCGAGCCCTGCAGCCCCGGAGCCCTGCAGCTCCTGAGCCCTACAGGCCCGAGGCAGGCAGATTGGCGTCCTTTCGGTCCCGGGCATCAGGTCGCCCCTCTCGCCTCGGCCATCTGGTCGCCCGCAATTCTTTCCTATGGGGCGACTAGATGGCCGGACTTCCCTGGAAGTCCCTATGAGGTGCCATTCGCCTCCCTGATCCCATCCTGGGCTCCAGGAGGTCGGGCACTTTTGTGCCCTGGGTCCCCTCTGTCACCTCGAGTGCACGGATTACAAGAAAGGGGGTAATTTTCCTCCGGATTAGTACGTGCAAGGGTATGCCCAAACACCCTCCCGGGGCTGGTGGTCCCTGCTGGGGACCAGATGAGCGATGCCCGGGCAGCACCTCCCAGGCATTCGGGGCTCCCTCCTCCGGGCCGCAGAGTGGGAAAGTACCCGGGACGGGCTCCATGGGTCCCGGGCCCTGGAGCCCCGGAGCCCTGGAGCCCTGCTGCCCTGAAGCCCCAGAGCCCTGGAGCCCTGCAGCACTGGAGCCCTGGAGCCCTGGAGCCCTGGAGCCCTGCAGCCCCGGAGCCCTGCAGCCCCCCGAGCCGTGGAGCCCTGCAGTCCCCGAGCCCTGCATCCCTGCAGCCCCAGGGCCCCGGAGCCCCGGAGCCCTGGAGCCCTGCAGCTCCTGAGCCCTAAAGGCCCGGGGCAGGCAGATTGGCGTCATTTCGGTCCCGGCCATCTGGTCGCCCCTCTCGCCACGGCCATCTGGTCGCCCGCAATGCTTTCCTATGGGGCGACTAGATGGCCGGATTTCCCTGGAAGTCCCTATGAGATGCCATTCGCCTCCCGGATCCGAGACAGGGCTCCAGGAGGTCGGGCACGTTTGCGCCCTGGGTCCCCTCTGTCACCTCGAGTGCACAGATTACAAGAAAGGGGGGTAATTTTCCTCCGGATTAGTAGGTGCAAGGGTATGCCCAAACACCCTCCCAGGTCTGGTGGTTCCCTGCTGGGGACCAGATGGGCGATGCCCGGGGAACACCTCCCAGGCATCCGGGGCTCCCTCCTCCAGGGCGCAGAGTGGCAAAGTACCCGGGATAGGCTCCATGGGTCCTGGGCCCTGGAGCCCTGGAGCCCTGCTGCCCTGGAGCCCAGCAGCCCCGGAGCCCTGCAGCCCTGCAGCCCTGGAGCCCTGGAGCCCTGAAGCCCTGCGGCCCCCCGAGCCGTGGAGCCCTGCAGTCCCCGAGCCCTGCAGCCCCGGAGCTCCGGAGCCCTGCAGCTCCTGAGCCCTACAGGCCCGAGGCAGGCAGATTGGCGTCCTTTCGGTCCCGGCCATCAGGTCGCCCCTCTCGCCTCGGCCATCTGGTCGCCCGCAATTCTTTTCTATGGGGCGACTAGATGGCCGGACTTCCCTGGAAGTCCCTATGAGGTGCCATTCGCCTCCCGGATCCCATCCTGGGCTCCAGGAGGTCGGGCACTTTTGTGCCCTGGGTCCCCTCTGTCACCTCGAGTGCACGGATTACAAGAAAGGGGGGTAATTTTCCTCAGGATTAGTAGGTGCAAGGGTATGCCCAAACACCCTCCCGGGGCTGGTGGTTCCCTGCTGGGGACCAGATGAGCGATGCCCGGGCAGCACCTCGCAGGCATTCGGGGCTCCCTCCTCCGGGCCGCAGAGTGGGAAAGTACCAGGGACGGGCTCCATGGGTCCTGGGCCCTGGAGCCTCGGAGCCCCGGAGCCCTGCTGCCCTGAAGCCCCAGAGCCCTGGAGCCCCGCAGCCCTGGAGCCCTGCAGCCCCCCGAGCCGTGGAGCCCTGCAGTCCCCGAGCCCTGCATCCCTGCAGCCCCAGAGCCCCAGAGCCCCGGAGCCCTGGAGCCCTGCAGCTCCTGAGCCCTAAAGGCCCGGGGCAGGCAGATTGGCGTCATTTCGGTCCCGGCCATCTGGTCGCCCCTCTCGCCACGGCCATCTGGTCGCCCGCAATGCTTTCCTATGGGGCGACTAGATGGCCGGACTTCCCTGGAAGTCCCTATGAGATGCCATTCGCCTCCCGGATCCCAGCCAGGGCTCCAGGAGGTTGGGCACGTTCGTGCCCTGGGTCCCCTCTGTCACCTCGAGTGCACATATTACAAGAAAGGGGGGTTATTTTCCTCCGGATTAGTAGGTGCAAGGGTATGCCCAAACACCCTCCCAGGTCTGGTGGTTCCTTGCTGGGGACCAGATGGGCGATGCCCGGGGAACACCTCCCAGGCATCCGGGGCTCCCTCCTCCGGGCCGCAGAGTGGCAAAGTACCCGGGATAGGCTCCATGGGTCCTGGGCCCTGGAGCCCTGGAGCCCTGCTGCCCTGGAGCCCAGCAGCCTTGGAGCCCTGGAGCCCCGGAGCCCTGCAGCCCCCCGAGCCGTGGAGCCCTGCAGTCCCCGAGCCCTGCAGCCCCGGAGCCCCGGAGCCCTGCAGCTCCTGAGCCCTACAGGCCCGAGGCAGGCAGATGGGCGTCCTTTCGGTCCCGGCCATCAGGTCGCCCCTCTCGCCTCGGCCATCTGGTCGGCCGCAATTCTTTCCTATGGGGCGACTAGATGGCCGGACTTCCCTGGAAGTCCTTATGAGGTGCCATTCGCCTCCCGGATCCCATCCTGGGCTCCAGGAGTTTGGGCACTTTTGTGCCCTGGGTCCCCTCTGTCACCTCGAGTGCACAGATTACAAGAAAGGGGGGTAATTTTCCTCCGGATTAGTAGGTGCAGGGGTATGCCCAAACACCCTCCCGGGGCTGGTGGTTCCCTGCTGGGGACCAGATGAGCGATGCCCGGGCAGCACCTCCCAGGCATTCGGGGCTCCCTCCTTCGGGCCGCAGAGTGGGAAAGTACCCGGGACGGGCTCCATGGGTCCCGGGCCATGGAGGCCCGAAACCTTGGAGCCCAGCAGCCCAGCAGCCCCGGAGGCCTGGAGCCCTGGAGCAATGGAGCCCCGGAACCCTGCAGCCCTGCTGCCCTGGAGCCCCCGAGCCCTGGAGCCCTGCAGCCCCCGAGCCTTGGAGCCCTGCAGTCCCCGAGCCCTGCATCCCTGCAGCCCCAGAGCCCCGGAGGCCCGGAGGCACAGAGCCCCGGAGCCCCAGAGCCCCGAGCTGGGTGCTCGGGCCCTGGGCCCTGTCCCCCGGCCTGCTGCACTGCCAAGAGCCCAGGTCGGGGTTCCGTTGTGCCCGGGCAGTCCTCCCTGCTTGTCAAAGTGCCAGGGGGCCCCGGGTCGGAGGGCCTGTCGGGGCCCCCTGGGAGCCTCCATGGCTGGGGCCCAGCTGGGGCTTTGGGGCTCTGGGCCTCCGGTCGGCCATGCCGCGGAGCCCGCTGACTCCTTCGTTGGGGCACAGGGTGTCCAGACGGCTCCTCTTTCATCTGGTCGCCCCGATTCCCTCGGCCATCTGGTCGACCGCAATGCTTTCCTATGGGGCGACCAGATGACCGAACTTCCCTGGAAGTCCCGATGAGGTGCCATTCGCCTCCCGGATCCCAGCCAGGGCTCCAGGAGGTCGGGCTCGTTCGTCGCTTGGGTCCCCTATGTGACCTCGAGTGCACAGATTACAAGAAAGGGGGGTAATGTTCCTCCGGATTACTAGGGAGAGGGTCAGTCAGACCTCCGGAGATTCTGAATCAGGGGAAAGCAGCCCTGGGGCCTGCCCGCCGGGGCCCCCATGTCCTGGGGACACTCTTGCCTCTCAGCCCATTGCCGATGGTCCTTTTTCACCGAGTTTGAGGGGGAAGGTGTCCCGGGGCCCGCCTGCCAGGGGCCCCCAGGGACGCTTCTGCCTCTCTGCCCCTTGCCGATGGTCGTTTTTCTCCGAGATCGATGGTCGTTTTTCTCCGAGTTTGATCAGGTAGACTTCCATGAGGTCTGGCCATGCTGAGAGGGGGGATGCGTCCCGGGGCCCAACTGCCAGGGGCCCCCAGGGGCCCGGGGATGCTTCTGCCTCTCAGCCCCTTGCCGATGGTCGTTTTTCTCCGAGTTTGATCAGGCATACCTCTGTGAGGTCTGGCCTTGCTGAGAGGGAAAAGGCGTCCTGGGGCCCGCCTGCCAGGGGCCCCCAGGGGCCCGGGGACGCTTCTGCCTCTCAGCCCCTTGCAGATGGTCATTTTTCTCCGAGTTAGATGGTCATTTTTCTCTGAGTTTGATCAGGCAGACTTCCATGAGGTCTGGCCATGCTGAGAGGGGGGAAGCGTCCCGGGGCCCACCCGCCAGGGGCCCCCAGGGGCCCGGGGACGCTTCTGCCTCTAAGCCCCTTGCCGATGGTCGTTTTTCTCCGAGTTCGATCAGGTATACCTCCGTGAGGTCTGGCCATGCTGAGAGGGGAATCGCGTACCGGGGGCTGCCAGGGACCCCCAGGGGCCCGGGGACGCTTCTGCCTCTCAGGCCCTTGCCGATGGTCGTTTTTCTCCGAGTTCGATGGTTGTTTTTCTCCGAGTTTGATCAGGCAGACTTCCATGAGGTCTGGCCATGCTGAGAGGGGAAAGGCGTCCCAGGGCCCACCTGCCAGGGGCCCCCAGGGGCCCGGGGAAGCTTCTGCCTCTCAGCCCCTTGCCGATGTTTGTTTTTCTCCGAGTTCGATGGTAGTTTTTCTCCGAGTTTGATCAGGCAGACTTCCATGAGGTCTGGCCATGCTGAGAGGGGGAAGGCGTCCCGGGGCCCACCCGCCAGGGGCCCCCAGGGGCCCGGGGACGCTTCTGCCTCTCAGCCCCTTGCCGATGGTCGTTTTTATCAGGGTTCGATGGTCGTTTTTCTAAGAGTTTGATGAGGCAGACTTCCATGAGGTCTGGCCATGCTGAGAGGGGGAAGGCGTCCCGGGGCCGACCCGCCAGGGGCCCCCAGGGGCCTGGGGACGCTTCTGCCTCTCAGCCCCTTGCCGATGGTCGTTTTTCTCCGAGTTCGATCAGGCATACCTCCGTGAGGTCTGGCCATGCTGAGAGGGGAAAGGCGTCCCAGGGCCCGCCTGCCAGGGGCCCCCAGGGGCCCGGGAACAATCCTGCCTCTCGGCCCCTTGTCGATGGTCGTTTATATCAGGGTTCGATGGTCGTTTTTCTAAGAGTTTGATGAGGCAGACTTCCATGACGTCTGGCCATGCTGAGAGGGGGAAGGCATCCCGGGGTCCACCCGCCAGGGGCCCCCAGGGGCCCAGGACGCTTCTGCCTCTCAGCCCCTTGCCGATGGTCGTTTTTCTCCGAGTTCGATGGTCGTTTTTCTCCGAGTTTGATCAGGCAGACTTCCATGAGGTCTGGCCATGCTGAGAGGGGGGATGCGTCCCGGGGCCCACCCGCCAGGGGCCCCCAGGGGCCCAGGGACGCTTCTGCCTCTCAGCCCCTTGCCGATGGTTGTTTTTCTCCGAGTTTGATCAGGCATACCTCTGTGAGGTCTGGCCTTGCTGAGAGGGAAAAGGAGTCCTGGGGCCCGCCTGCCAGGGGCCCACAGGGGCCCGGGGACGCTTCTGCCTCTCAGCCCCTTGCCGATGGTTGTTTTTCTCCGAGTTCGATGGTCGTTTTTCTCCGAGTTTGATCAGGCAGACTTCCATGAGGTCTGGCCATGGTGAGAGGGGGGAAGCATCCCGGGGCCCACCCGCCAGGGGCCCCCAGGGGCACGGGGACGCTTCTGCCTCTCAGCCCCTTGCCGATGGTCGTTTTTCTCCGAGTTCGATCAGGTATACCTCCGTGAGGTCTGGCCATGCTGAGAGGGGAAAGGCGTCCCGGGGGCTGCCAGGGACCCCCAGGGGCCCGGGGACGCTTCTGCCTCTCAGCCCCTTGCCGATGGTCGTTTTTCTCCGAGTTCGATGGTTGTTTTTCTCCGAGTTTGATCAGGCAGACTTCCATGATGTCTGGCCATGCTGAGAGGGGGAAGGCGTCCCGGGACCCACCCGCCAGGGGCCCCCAGGAGCCCGGGGACGCTTCTGCCTCTCAGCCCCTTGCCGATGGTCGTTTTTCTCCGAGTTCGATCAGGCATACCTCCGTGAGGTCTGGCCATGCTGAGAGGGGAAAGGCGTCCCAGGGCCCGCCTGCCAGGGGCCCCCAGGGGCCCGGGGAAGCTTCTGCCTCTCAGCCCCTTGCCGATGTTTGTTTTTCTCCGAGTTCGATGGTAGTTTTTCTCCGAGTTTGATCAGGCAGACTTCCATGAGGTCTGGCCATGCTGAGAGGGGGAAGGCGTCCCGGGGCCCACCCGCCAGGGGCCCCCAGGGGCCCGGGGAAGCTTCTGCCTCTCAGCCCCTTGCCGATGGTCGTTTTTCTCCGAGTTCGATCAGGCATACCTCCGTGAGGTCTGGCCATGCTGAGAGGGGAAAGGCGTCCCAGGGCCCGCCTGCCAGGGGCCCCCAGGGGCCCAGGGAAGCTTCTGCCTCTCAGCCCCTTGCCGATGTTTGTTTTTCTCCGAGTTCGATGGTAGTTTTTCTCCGAGTTTGATCAGGCAGACTTCCATGAGGTCTGGCCATGCTGAGAGGGGGAAGGCGTCCCGGGGCCCACCCGCCAGGGGCCCCCAGGGGCCCGGGGACGCTTCTGCCTCTCAGCTCCTTGCCGATGGTCGTTTTTATCAGGGTTCGATGGTCGTTTTTCTAAGAGTTTGATGAGGCAGACTTCCATGAGGTCTGGCCATGCTGAGAGGGGGAAGGCGTCCTGGGGCCGACCCGCCAGGGGCCCCCAGGGGCCCGGGGACGCTTCTGCCTCTCAGCCCCTTGCCGATGGTCGTTTTTCTCCAAGTTCGATCAGGCATACCTCCGTGAGGTCTGGCCATGCTGAGAGGGGAAAGGCGTCCCAGGGCCCGCCTGCCAGGGGCCCCCAGGGGCCCGGGAACAATCCTGCCTCTCAGCCCCTTGCCGATGGTCCGTTTTCTCCGAGTTTGATCAGGCACAGACCTCCGTGAGGTCTGGCCATGCTGAGGGGGGGAAGGTGTCCTGGGCACCGCCTGCCAGGGGCCCCCAGGGGCCCGTGGACACTTCTGCCTCTTGGCCCCTTGCCGATGGTTGTTTTTTCTGAGTTTGATCAGGCAGACTTCCATGAGGTCCGGCCATGCTGAGAGGAGGGGAGGCATCCCGGGGCCTGCCTGCCAGGGGCCCCCAAGATCCCGAGGACGCTCCTGCCTCTCAGCCCCTTGCCGATGGTCGTTTTTCTCCAAATTTGATCAGGCATACCTCCGTGAGGTCTGGCCATGCAGAGAGGGGAAGGTCGTCCTGGGGCCCACCCGCCAGGGGCCCCCAGGGGCCCGTGGACGCTTCTGCCTCTCGGCCCCTTGTTGATGGTTGTTTTTATCAGGGTTCAATGGTCGTTTTTCTCCGAGTTTGATCAGGCAGACTTCCATGAGGTGTGGCCATGCTTAGAGGCGGAAGGCATCCCGGGGTCCGCCAGCCAGGGGCACTCAGGGGCCCGGGGACGCTCCTGCCTCTCAGCCCCTTGCCGATGGTCCTTTTTCTCCGAGTTTGATCAGGCGCATGTTCGTGGGGCACCCGGTGCTAAATCATTCGTAGACGATCTGGGTCAGGGTTTCGTAAGTAGCAGAGAAGCTACCTCGCTGCGATCTATTGAAAGTCATCCTCTGAGCCAAGCTTTTGTCTCTTTCCGTGCGTGGGCGCCCGTGGAAGCCTCCCTCCATCACACCCAGGGGTGGGTCCCTCTGCCGCCTGGCCGGCGGGAGGGATGCGGAGGGGTAACGTGGGCCTGTGGGAGGCTGCCTCCACCACGTGCCCTTCAGCAGGGGGGCCTCCCCCTCCCGTCCCTGCCCCACCGGGGTGCGGGGATGGGGGCCACACCTTCCCTTGTGGGTCAGCAGGGTGACCAGATGGCCTGGGCCGCCGCCGGCCGGGCCTCCGCTTCCCACTGCTGCATGGGCAAGTCGAGCAGGGAGGCAAACAGCAGCAGCGCCTGGCCACCCTCGCTGGACTGCAAGGGCGACTGGGTACAGCATCCTCCCAGGCCATCCGGGCGCTGGGTCGTCCTGGGTCATCTGGCTGCCTGGCTGCGCGACCAGATTGCCCTGCGGGCAGGGTGACCAGATGGCCCTGTGGGCTGGGCGACCAGATGGCCCTGCGGGCTGGCGGCCGGGCTAACTCCAACTTTTGTCCTTCCCCTAGGTTCTGTAAGCCCCCACTATGTGGGGGCTTAATAGTCAACAAAAATGGGCTCCCCGGGCAGGCCGTCGGGGAGAGGACGTGGCCTGGGCTTAACCCTCCTTGGTTCCGGCCCAGGGTCTGGGTGCTGGGGACAGGGGGGTCCACCGGGAGGCTCTCCCCGGGCCCGGCTAGGGTTGGTAGGCTGGGCCTGGGGCCTGAGCTCCGTCCTGCAAGCCGGCCGAGGTTCCGGGCGTTCATCGGGGCCAAGGGAGGCTCTCCCCGGGCTGGCTAGGGTTTCGGAAGCAGGGACCGGGCCCGGGGCTTGAGCTCCGTCCAGTAGGCTATGGGGTTGCTGGAGCCTCCCCGTCCCACAAGCCGGCCGAGGTTCCGGGCGTTCATCAGGGCCAAGGGAGGCTCTCCCCGGCCTGGCTAGGGTTTTGGAAGCAGGGACCGGGAGCGGGCCCGGGGCTTGAGCTCCGTACGGCCGGCCATGGGTTTGCTGGAGCTTCCCCGTCCTGCAAGCCGGCCGGGGTTCCAGGCGTTCATCCGAGCCAAGGGAGGCTCTTTCTCCGGCCTGGCTAGGGTTTCAGAAGCAGGGACCGGGAGCAGGCCCGGGGCTTGAGCCCCGTCCGGCAGGGCCTGGTGGTGTGGCAATACCCCTCCGTCCTGCAGCCCTGGAGCCCCCGGAACCCTGGAGCCCCCGGAGCACTACAGCCCCTGGAGCCCTGGAGCCCCCCTGGAGCCCTGCAGCCCTGCAGCCCTGCAGCCCCGGAGCCCGGGAGCCATGGAGCCCCCGAGGAGCCCTGCAGCCCCCGAGGAGCCCTGCAGCCCCGGAGCCCTGCAGCCCTGGAGCACCCGGAGCCCTGGAGCCCCCGGAGCCCTACAGCCCCTGGAGCCCTGGAGCCCCCCGGAGCCCTGCAGCCCTGAAGCCCTGCAGCCCTGGAGCCCGGGAGCCCTGGGCCCCCGAGGAGCCCTGCAGCCCCAGAGCCCTGCATGCCCGGGGCAGGCAGATTGGAGTCATTTCGGTCCCGGCCATCTGGTCGCCCCTCTCGCCTCGGCCATCTGGTCGCCCAAAATGCTTTTCTATGGGGCGACTAGATGGCCGGACTTCCCTGGAAGTCCCTATGAGATGCCATTCGCCTCCAGGATCCGAGCCAGGGCTCCAGGAGGTCGGGCACGTTTGCGCCCTGGGTCCCCTCTGTCACCTCGAGTGCACAGATTACAAGAAAGGGGGGTAATTTTCCTCCGGATTAGTAGGTGCAAGGGTATGCCCAAACACCCTCGCAGGTCTGGTGGTTCCCTGCTGGGGACCAGATGGGCGATGCCCGGGGAACACCTCCCAGGCATCCGGGGCTCCCTCCTCCAGGGCGCAGAGTGGCAAAGTACCCGGGATAGGCTCCATGGGTCCTGGGCCCTGGAGCCCTGGAGCCCTGCTGCCCTGGAGCCCAGCAGCCCCGGAGCCCTGCAGCCCTGGAGCCCTGGAGCCCTGGAGCCCTGGAGCCACGGAGCCCTGCAGCCCCCCGAGCCGTGGAGCCCTGCAGTCCCCGAGCCCTGCAGCCCCGGAGCTCCGGAGCCCTGCAGCTCCTGAGCCCTACAGGCCGAGGCAGGCAGATTGGCGTCCTTTCAGTCCCGGCCATCAGGTCGCCCCTCTCGCCTCGGCCATCTGGTCGCCCGCAATTCTTTCCTATAAGGGGGACTAAATGGCCGGACTTCCCTGGAAGTCCCTATGAGGTGCCATTCGCCTCCCGGATCCCATCCTGGGCTCCAGGAGGTCGGGCACTTTTGTGCCCTGGGTCCCCTCTGTCATATCGAGTGCACGGATTACAAGAAAGGGGGGTAATTTTCCTCCGGGTTAGTAGGTGCAAGGGTATGCCCAAACAACCTCCCGGGGCTGGTGGTTCCCTGCTGGGGACCAGATGAGCGATGCCCGGGCAGCACCTCCCAGGCATTCGGGGCTCCCTCCTCCGGGCCGCAGAGTGGGAAAGTACCCGGGACGGGCTCCATGGGTCCTGGGCCCTGGAGCCCCGGAGCCCCGGAGCCCTGGAGCCCTGCTGCCCTGAAGCCCTGGAGCCCTGCAGCCCTGGAGCCCTGCAGCCCCGGAGCCCTGCAGCCCCCAGAGCCGTGGAGCCCTGCAGTCCCCGAGCCCTGCATCCCTGCAGCCCCAGAGCCCCGGAGCCCCGGAGCCCCGGAGCCCTGGAGCCCTGCAGCTCCTGAGCCCTAAAGGCCCGGGGCAGGCAGATTGGTGTCATTTCGGTCCCGGCCATCAGGTCGCCCCTCTCACCACGGCCATCTGGTCGCCCGCAATGCTTTCCTATGGGGCGACTAGATGGCCGGACTTCCCTGGAAGTCCCTATGAGGTGCCATTCACCTCCCGGATCCCATCCTGGGCTCCAGGAGGTCGGGCACTTTTGTGCCCTGGGTCCCCTCTGTCACCTCGAGTGCACGGATTACAAGAAAGGGGGGTAATTTTCCTCCGGATTAGTAGGTGCAAGGGTATGCCCAAACACCCTCCCGGGGCTGGTGGTTCCCTGCTGGGGACCAGATGAGCGATGCCCGGGCAGCACCTCCCAGGCATCTGGGGCTCCCTCCTCCGGGCCGCAGAGTGGGAAAGTACCCAGGACGGGCTCCATGGGTCCTGGGCCCTGGAGCGCCGGAGCCCTGGAGCCCTGCTGCCCTGAAGCCCCAGAGCCCTGGAGCCCTGCAGCCCTGGAGCCCTGCAGCCTCGGAGCCCTGCAGCCCCCAGAGCCGTGGAGCCCTGCAGTCCCCGAGCCCTGCATCCCTGCAGCCCCAGAGCCCCGGAGCCCCGGAGCCCTGGAGCCCTGCAGCTCCTGAGCCCTAAAGGCCCGGGGCAGGCAGATTGGCATCATTTCGGTCCCGGCCATCTGGTCGGCCCTCTCGCCACGGCCATCTGGTCGCCCGCAATGCTTTCCTATGGGGCGACTAGATGGCCGGACTTCCCTGGAAGTCCCTATGAGATGCCATTCGCCTCCCGGATCCCATCCTGGGCTCCAGGAGGTCGGGCACTTTTGTGCCCTGGGTCCCCTCTGTCACCTCGAGTGCACGGATTACAAGAAAGGGGGGTAATTTTCCTCCGGATTAGTACGTGCAAGGGTATGCCCAAACACCCTCCCGGGGCTGGTGGTCCCTGCTGGGGACCAGATGAGCGATGCCCGGGCAGCACCTCCCAGGCATTCGGGGCTCCCTCCTCCGGGCCGCAGAGTGGGAAAGTACCCGGGACGGGCTCCATGGGTCCCGGGCCCTGGAGCCCCGGAGCCCTGGAGCCCTGGAGCCCTGCTGCCCTGAAGCCCCAGAGCCCTGGAGCCCTTTAGCACTGGAGCCCTGGAGCCCTGGAGCCCTGCAGCCCCGGAGCCCTGCAGCCCCCCGAGCCGTGGAGCCCTGCAGTCCCCGAGCCCTGCATCCCTGCAGCCCCAGAGCCCCGGAGCCCTGGAACCCTGCAGCTCCTGAGCCCTAAAGGCCCGGGGCAGGCAGATTGGCGTCATTTCGGTCCCGGCCATCTGGTCGCCCCTCTCGCCACGGCCATCTGGTCACCCGCAATGCTTTCCTATGGGGCGACTAGATGGCCGGATTTCCCTGGAAGTCCCTATGAGATGCCATTCGCCTCCCGGATCCGAGACAGGGCTCCAGGAAGTCGGGCACGTTTGCGCCCTGGGTCCCCTCTGTCACCTCGAGTGCACAGATTACAAGAAAGGGGGGTAATTTTCCTCCGGATTAGTAGGTGCAAGGGTATGCCCAAACACCCTCCCAGGTCTGGTGGTTCCCTGCTGGGGACCAGATGGGCGATGCCCGGGAACACCTCCCAGGCATCCGGGGCTCCCTCCTCCGGGCCGCAGAGTGGCAAAGTACCCGGGAAAGGCTCCATGGGTCCTGGGCCCTGGAGCCCTGGAGCACTGCTGCCCTGGAGCCCAGCAGCCCCGGAGCCCTGCAGCCCTGGAGCCCTGGAGCTCTGGAGCCCCGGAGCCCTGCAGCCCCCCGAGCCGTGGAGTCCTGCATTCCCCGAGCCCTGCAGCCCCGGAGCCCTGCAGCTCCTGAGCCCTACAGGCCCGAGGCAGGCAGATTGGCGTCCTTTCGGTCCCGGGCATCAGGTCGCCCCTCTCGCCTCGGCCATCTGGTCGCCCGCAATTCTTTCCTATGGGGCGACTAGATGGCCGGACTTCCCTGGAAGTCCCTATGAGGTGCCATTCGCCTCCCGGATCCCATCCTGGGCTCCAGGAGGTCGGGCACTTTTGTGCCCTGGGTCCCCTCTGTCACCTCGAGTGCACGGATTACAAGAAAGGGGGGTAATTTTCCTCCGGATTAGTACGTGCAAGGGTATGCCCAAACACCCTCCCGGGGCTGGTGGTCCCTGCTGGGGACCAGATGAGCGATGCCCGGGCAGCACCTCCCAGGCATTCGGGGCTCCCTCCTCCGGGCCGCAGAGTGGGAAAGTACCCGGGACGGGCTCCATGGGTCCTGGGCCCTGGAGCCCCGGAGCCCTGGAGCCCTGCTGCCCTGAAGCCCCAGAGCCCTGGAGCCCTGCAGCACTGGAGCCCTGGAGCCCTGGAGCCCTGGAGCCCTGCAGCCCCGGAGCCCTGCAGCCCCCCGAGCCGTGGAGCCCTGCAGTCCCCGAGCCCTGCATCCCTGCAGCCCCAGGGCCCCGGAGCCCCGGAGCCCTGGAGCCCTGCAGCTCCTGAGCCCTAAAGGCCCGGGGCAGGCAGATTGGCGTCATTTCGGTCCCGGCCATCTGGTCGCCCATCTCGCCACGGCCATCTGGTCGCCCGCAATGCTTTCCTATGGGGCGACTAGATGGCCGGATTTCCCTGGAAGTCCCTATGAGATGCCATTCGCCTCCCGGATCTGAGACAGGGCTCCAGGAGGTCGGGCACGTTTGCGCCCTGGGTCCCCTCTGTCACCTCGAGTGCACAGATTACAAGAAAGGGGGGTAATTTTCCTCCGGATTAGTAGGTGCAAGGGTATGCCCAAACACCCTCCCAGGTCTGGTGGTTCCCTGCTGGGGACCAGATGGGCGATGCCCGGGGAACACCTCCCAGGCATCCGGGGCTCCCTCCCCCAGGGCGCAGAGTGGCAAAGTACCCGGGATAGGCTCCATGGGTCCTGGGCCCTGGAGCCCTGGAGCCCTGCTGCCCTGGAGCCCAGCAGCCCCGGAGCCCTGCAGCCCTGCAGCCCTGCAGCCCTGCAGCCCTGGAGCCCTGGAGCCCCGAAGCCCTGCGGCCCCCCGAGCCGTGGAGCCCTGCAGCCCCGGAGCTCCGGAGCCCTGCAGCTCCTGAGCCCTACAGGCCCGAGGCAGGCAGATTGGCGTCCTTTCAGTCCCGGCCATCAGGTCGCCCCTCTCACCTCGGCCATCTGGTCGCCCGCAATTCTTTTCTATGGGGCGACTAGATGGCCGGACTTCCCTGGAAGTCCCTATGAGGTGCCATTCGCCTCCCGGATCCCATCCTGGGCTCCAGGAGGTCGGGCATTTTTGTGCCCTGGGTCCCCTCTGTCACCTCGAGTGCACGGATTACAAGAAAGGGGGGTAATTTTCCTCCGGATTAGTAGGTGCAAGGGTATGCCCAAACACCCTCCCGGGGCTGGTGGTTCCCTGCTGGGGACCAGATGAGCGATGCCCGGGCAGCACCTCCCAGGCATTCGGGGCTCCCTCCTCCGGGCCGCAGAGTGGGAAAGTACCAGGGACGGGCTCCATGGGTCCTGGGCCCTGGAGCCCCGGAGCCCCGGAGCCCTGCTGCCCTGAAGCCCCAGAGCCCTGGAGCCCCGCAGCCCTGGAGCCCTGCAGCCCCCAGAGCCGTGGAGCCCTGCAGTCCCCGAGCCCTGCATCCCTGCAGCCCCAGAGCCCCGGAGCCCCGGAGCCCTGGAGCCCTGCAGCTCCTGAGCCCTAAAGGCCCGGGGCAGGCAGATTGGCGTCATTTCGGTCCCGGCCATCTGGTCGCCCGTCTCGCCACGGCCATCTGGTCGCCCGCAATGCTTTCCTATGGGGCGACTAGATGGCCGGACTTCCCTGGAAGTCCCTATGAGATGCCATTCGCCTCCCGGATCCCAGCCAGGGCTCCAGGAGGTCGGGCACGTTTGCACCCTGGGTCCCCTCTGTCACCTCGAGTGCACAGATTACAAGAAAGGGGGGTAATTTTCCTCCGGATTAGTAGGTGCAAGGGTATGCCCAAACACCCTCCCAGGTCTGGTAGTTCCCTGCTGGGGACCAGATAGGCGATGCCGGGGGAACACCTCCCAGGCATAAAGGGCTCCCTCCTCCGGGCCGCAGAGTGGCAAAGTACCAGGGATAGGCTCCATGGGTCCTGGGCCCTGGAGCCCTGGAGCCCTGCTGCCCTGGAGCACAGCAGCCCCGGAGCCCTGCAGCCCTGGAGCCCTGGAGCCCTGGAGCCCTGGAGCCCCGGAGCCCTGCAGCCCCCCGAGCCGTGGAGCCCTGCAGTCCCCGAGCCCTGCAGCCCCGGAGCCCCGGAGCCCTGCAGCTCCTGAGCCCTACAGGCCCGAGGCATTCAGATTGGCGTCCTTTCGGTCCCGGCCATCAGGTCGCCCCTCTCGCCTCGGCCTTCTGGTCGCCCGCAATTCTTTCCTATGGGGCGACTAGATGGCCGGACTTCCCTGGAAGTCCCTATGAGATGCCATTCGCCTCCCGGATCCCAGCCAGGGCTCCAGGAGGTCGGGCACGTTCGTGCCCTGGGTCCCCTCTGTCACCTCGAGTGCACAGATTACAAGAAAGGGGGGTAATTTTCCTCCGGATTAGTAGGTGCAAGGGTATGCCCAAACACCCTCCCAGGTCTGGTGGTTCCCTGCTGGGGACCAGATGGGCGATGCCCGGGGAACACCTCCCAGGCATCCGGGGCTCCCTCCTCCGGGCCGCAGAGTGGCAAAGTACCCGGGATAGGCTCCATGGGTCCTGGGCCCTGGAGCCCTGCTGCCCTGGAGCCCAGCAGCCCTGGAGCCCCGGAGCCCTGCAGCCCTGGAGCCCTGGAGCCCTGGAGCCCTGGAGCCCTGGAGCCCTGGAGCCCTGCAGCCCCCCCCCCCCCCGAGCCGTGGAGTCCTGCAGTCCCGAGCCCTGCAGCCCCGGAGCCCTGCAGCTCCTGAGCCCTACAGGCCCGAGGCAGGCAGATTGGCGTCCTTTCGGTCCCGGCCATCAGGTCGCCCCTCTCGCCTCGGCCATCTGGTCGCCCGCTATTCTTTCCTATGGGGCGACTAGATGGCCGGACTTCCCTGGAAGTCCCTATGAGGTGCCATTCGCCTCCCGGATCCGAGACAGGGCTCCAGGAGGTCGGGCACGTTTGCGCCCTGGGTCCCCTCTGTCACCTCGAGTGCACAGATTACAAGAAAGGGGGGTAATTTTCCTCCGGATTAGTAGGTGCAAGGGTATGCCCAAACACCCTCCCAGGTCTGGTGGTTCCCTGCTGGGGACCAGATGGGCGATGCCCGGGAACACCTCCCAGGCATCCGGGGCTGCCTCCTCCGGGCCGCAGAGTGGCAAAGTACCCGGGAAAGGCTCCATGGGTCCTGGGCCCTGGAGCCCTGGAGCCCTGCTGCCCTGGAGCCCAGCAGCCCCGGAGCCCTGCAGCCCTGGAGCCCTGGAGCCCTGGAGCCCCGGAGCCCTGCAGCCCCCCGAGCCATGGAGTCCTGCAGCCCCGGAGCCCTGCAGCTCCTGAGCCCTACAGGCCCGAGGCAGGCAGATTGGCGTCCTTTCGGTCCCGGCCATCAGGTCGACCCTCTCGCCTCGGCCATCTGGTCGCCCGCAATTCTTTCCTATGGGGCGACTAGATGGCCGGACTTCCCTGGAAGTCCCTATGAGGTGCCATTCGCCTCCTGGATCCCATCCTGGGCTCCAGGAGGTCGGGCACTTTTGTGCCCTGGGTCCCCTCTGTCACCTCGAGTGCACGGATTACAAGAAAGGGGGGTAATTTTCCTCCGGATTAGTACGTGCAAGGGTATGCCCAAACATCCTCCCGGGGCTGGTGGTCCCTGCTGGGGACCAGATGAGCGATGCCCGGGCAGCACCTCCCAGGCATTCGGGGCTCCCTCCTCCGGTCCGCAGAGTGGGAAAGTACCCGGGACGGGCTCCATGGGTCCCGGGCCCTGGAGCCCCGGAGCCCTGGAGCCCTGCTGCCCTGAAGCCCTGGAGCCCTTTAGCACTGGAGCCTGGGAGCCCTGGAGCCCCCCGGAGCCGTGGAGCCCTGCAGTCCCCGAGCCCTGCATCCCTGCAGCCCCAGAGCCCCGGAGCCCCGGAGCCCTGGAGCCCTGCAGCTCCTAAGCCCTAAAGGCCCGGGGCAGGCAGATTGGCGTCATTTCGGTCCCGGCCATCTGGTCGCCCCTCTCGCCACGGCCATCTGGTCGCCCGCAATGCTTTCCTATGGGGCGACTAGATGGCCGGATTTCCCTGGAAGTCCCTATGAGATGCCATTCGCCTCCCGGATCCGAGACAGGGCTCCAGGAGGTCGGGCACGTTTGCGCCCTGGGTCCCCTCTGTCACCTCGAGTGCACAGATTACAAGAAAGGGGGGTAATTTTCCTCCGGATTAGTAGGTGCAAGGGTATGCCCAAACACCCTCCCAGGTCTGGTGGTTCCCTGCTGGGGACCAGATGGGCGATGCCCGGGAACACCTCCCAGGCATCCGGGGCTGCCTCCTCCGGGCCGCAGAGTGGCAAAGTACCCGGGAAAGGCTCCATGGGTCCTGGGCCCTGGAGCCCTGGAGCCCTGCTGCCCTGGAGCCCAGCAGCCCCGGAACCCTGCAGCCCTGAAGCCCTGGAGCCCTGGAGCCCCGGAGCCCTGCAGCCCCCGAGCCATGGAGTCCTGCAGTCCCCGAGCCCTGCAGCCCCGGAGCCCTGCAGCTCCTGAGCCCTACAGGCCCGAGGCAGGCAGATTGGCGTCCTTTCGGTCCCGGCCATCAGGTCGACCCTCTCGCCTCGGCCATCTGGTCGCCCGCAATTCTTTCCTATGGGGCGACTAGATGGCCGGACTTCCCTGGAAGTCCCTATGAGGTGCCATTCGCCTCCTGGATCCAATCCTGGGCTCCAGGAGGTCGGGCACTTTTGTGCCCTGGGTCCCCTCTGTCACCTCGAGTGCACGGATTACAAGAAAGGGGGGTAATTTTCCTCCGGATTAGTAGGTGCAGGGGTATGCCCAAACACCCTCCCGGGGCTGGTGGTTCCCTGCTGGGACCAGATGAGCGATGCCCGGGCAGCACCTCCCAGGCATTCGGGGCTCACTCCTCCGGGCCTGAGAGTGGGAAAGTACCCGGGACGGGCTCCATGGGTCCTGGGCCCTGGAGCCCCGGAGCCCCGGAGCCCTGCTGCCCTGAAGCCCCAGAGCCCTGGAGCCCCGCAGCCCTGGAGCCCTGCAGCCCCGGAGCCCTGCAGCCCCCAGAGCCGTGGAGCCCTGCAGTCCCCCAGCCCTGCATCCCTGCAGCCCCAGAGCCCTGCAGCCCTGGAGCCCTGGAGCCCTGGAGCCCCGGAGCCCTGCAGCCCCCCGAGCCGTGGAGCCCTGCAGTCCCCGAGCCCTGCAGCCCCGGAGCCCCGGAGCCCTGCAGCTCCTGAGCCCTACAGGCCCTAGGCAGGCAGATTGGCGTGCTTTCGGTCCCGGCCATCAGGTCGCCCCTCTCGCCTCGGCCATCTGGTCGCCCGCAATTCTTTCCTATGGGGCGACTAGATGGCCGGACTTCCCTGGAAGTCCCTATGAGGTGCCATTCGCCTCCCGGATCCCATCCTGGGCTCCAGGAGGTCGGGCACTTTTGTGCCCTGGGACCCCTCTGTCACCTCGAGTGCACGGATTACAAGAAAGGGGGGTAATTTTCCTCCAGATTAGTAGGTGCAAGGGTATGCCCAAACACCCTCCCGGGGCTGGTGGTTCCCTGCTGGGGACCAGATGAGCGATGCCCGGGCAGCACCTCACAGGCATTCGGGGCTCCCTCCTCCGGGCCGCAGAGTGGGAAAGTACCCGGGACGGGCTCCATGGGTCCCGGGCCCTGGAGCCCCGGAGCCCTGGAGCCCTGCTGCCCTGAAGCCCCAGAGCCCTGCAGCCCTGGAGCCCTGGAGCCCTGGAGCCCTGGAGCCCTGGAGCCCTGCAGCCCCGGAGCCCTGCAGCCCCCCGAGCCATGGAGCCCTGCAGTCCCCGAGCCCTGCATCCCTGCAGCCCCAGAGCCCCGGAGCCCCGGAGCCCTGGAGCCCTGGAGCCCTGCAGCTCCTGAGCCCTAAAGGCCCGGGGCAGGCAGATTGGCGTCATTTCGGTCCCGGCCATCTGGTCGCCCCTCTCGCCACGGCCATCTGGTCGCCCGCAATGCTTTCCTATGGGGCGACTAAATGGCCGGACTTCCCTGGAAGTCCCTATGAGATGCCATTCGCCTCCCGGATCCCAGCCAGGGCTCCAGGAGGTCGGGCACGTTTGCGCCCTGGGTCCCCTCTGTCACCTCGAGTGCACAGATTACAAGAAAGGGGAGTAATTTTCCTCCGGATTAGTAGGTTCAAGGGTATGCCCAAACACCCTCCCAGGTCTGGTGGTTCCCTGCTGGGGACCAGATGGGCGATGCCCGGGGAACACCTCCCAGGCATCCGGGGCTCCCTCCTCCGGGCCGCAGAATGGCAAAGTACCCGGGATAGGCTCCATGGGTCCTGGGCCCTGGAGCCCTGGAGCCCTGCTGCCCTGGAGCCCAGCAGCCCCGCAGCCCTGGAGCCCTGTAGCCCCCCGAGCCGTGGAGCCCTGCAGTCCCCGAGCCCTGCAGCCCCGGAGCCCCGGAGCCCTGCAGCTCCTGAGCCCTACAGGCCCGAGGCAGGCAGATTGGCGTCCTTTCGGTCCCAGCCATCAGGTCGCCCCTCTCGCCTCGGCCATCTGGTCGCCTGCAATTCTTTCCTATGGGGCGACTAGATGGCCGGACTTCCCTGGAAGTCCCTATGAGGTGCCATTCGCCTCCCGGATCCCATCCTGGTCTCCAGGAGGTTGGGCACTTTTGTGCCCTGGGTCCCCTCTGTCACCTCGAGTGCACGGATTACAAGAAAGGGGGGTAATTTTGTTCCGGATTAGTAGGTGCAAGGGTATGCCCAAACACCCTCCCGGGGCTGGTGGTTCCCTGCTGGGGACCAGATGAGCGATGCCCGGGCAGCACCTCACAGGCATTCGGGGCTCCCTCCTCCGGGCCGCAGAGTGGGAAAGTACCCGGGATGGGCTCCATGGGTCCCGGGCCCTGGAGCCCCGGAGCCCCGGAGCCCTGGAGCCCTGCTGCCCTGAAGCCCCAGAGCCCTGGAGCCCTGCAGCCCTGGAGCCCTGCAGCCCCCCGAGCCGTGGAGCCCTGCAGTCCCCGAGCCCTGCATCCCTGCAGCCCCAGAGCCCCGGAGCCCGGAGCCCTGCAGCTCCTGAGCCCTAAAGGCCCGGGGCAGGCAGATTGGCGTCATTTCGGTCCCGGCCATCTGGTCGCCCCTCTCGCCACGGCCATCTGGTCGCCCGCAATGCTTTCCTATGGGGCGACTAAATGGCCGGACTTCCCTGGAAGTCCCTATGAGATGCCATTCGCCTCCCAGATCCCAGCCAGGGCTCCAGGAGGTCGGGCACGTTTGTGCCCTGGGTCCCCTCTGTCACCTCGAGTGCACAGATTACAAGAAAGGGGGGTCATTTTCCTCCGGATTAGTAGGTTCAAGGGTATGCCCAAACACCCTCCCAGGTCTGGTGGTTCCCTGCTGGGGACCAGATGGGCGATGCCCGGGGAACACCTCCCAGGCATCCGGGGCTCCCTCCTCCAGGCCGCAGAGTGGCAAAGTACCGGGGATAGGCTCCATGGGTCCTGGGCCCTGGAGCCCTGGAGCACTGCTGCCCTGGAGCCAAGCAGCCCTGGAGCCCTGGAGCCCCGGAGCCCTGCAGCCCCCCGAGCCGTGGAGCCCTGCAGTCCCCGAGCCCTGCAGCCCCGGAGCCCCGGAGCCCTGCAGCTCCTGAGCCCTACAGGCCCGAGGCAGGCAGATGGGCGTCCTTTCGGTCCCGGCCATCAGGTCGCCCCTCTCGCCTCGGCCATCTGGTCGGCCGCAATTCTTTCCTATGGGGCGACTAGATGGCCGGACTTCCCTGGAAGTCCTTATGAGGTGCCATTCGCCTCCCGGATCCCATCCTGGGCTCCAGGAGGTTGGGCACTTTTGTGCCCTGGGTCCCCTCTGTCACCTCGAGTGCACGGATTACAAGAAAGGGGGGTAATTTTCCTCCGGATTAGTAGGTGCAGGGGTATGCCCAAACACCCTCCCGGGGCTGGTGGTTCCCTGCTGGGGACCAGATGAGCGATGCCCGGGCAGCACCTCCCAGGCATTCGGGGCTCCCTCCTTCGGGCCGCAGAGTGGGAAAGTACCCGGGACGGGCTCCATGGGTCCCGGGCCATGGAGGCCCGAAACCTTGGAGCCCAGCAGCCCCGGAGGCCTGGAGCCCTGGAGCAATGGAGCCCCAGAGCCCTGCAGCCCTGCTGCCCTGGAGCCCCCGAGCCCTGGAGCCCTGCAGCCCTGAAGCCCCGGAGCCCTGCAGCCCCCCGAGCCTTGGAGCCCTGCAGTCCCCGAGCCCTGCATCCCTGCAGCCCCAGAGCCCCGGAGGCACAGAGCCCCGGAGCCCCAGAGCCCTGACAGGTGCGGGTAACCCGCTGAACCCCGTTCGTGATAGGGATTGGGGATTGCAATTATTTCCCATGAACGAGGAATTCCCAGTAAGTGCGGGTCATAAGCTTGCGTTGATTAAGTCCCTGCCCTTTGTACACACCGCCCGTCGCTACTACCGATTGGATGGTTTAGTGAGGTCCTCGGATCGGCCCCGCCGGGGTCGGCAACGGCCCTGGCGGAGCGCCGAGAAGACGATCAAACTTGACTATCTAGAGGAAGTAAAAGTCGTAACAAGGTTTCCGTAGGTGAACCTGCGGAAGGATCATTAACGGCGGAGCAGCCCGAGCGACCGAAGACGCCAGCCCGAAGCCCTCGGCCGCCTCCTGAGACCACACACCGTAGTGGAGTTCTGGACTTTTTGGTTCCGTCCAGAGGTGTCAGGGTACAACACCCAAAGACCCCGGAGTCCCACCTGCCTTGGTGCACAAATGAACAGAAACACGGGCTTCTCGATGGTGGCGTCAAAGACCAAAGGTTTATTACTGCAGGGACACAGAAGTCACAGAATCTACACACTGGCAGAATTCAGGAGACTGTTCGATTTGTACAAAGTGGGTTGCTCCTTATATACTAAAAATTGTGCTCTAGGCAAATATTTCACATGTCGGTACATTCCCAAACCTTTTGTGTCTCTAAACAATAAATATTTGGCGTTACACAGGAACTGTCGATAATATCTGATACCAAACATCACGAAGAGGGGTTCCCACCAGTCCATCACAATCCCTTGTCAATATTGCATTCAAGAGCCGGACCGCCTCATCGTAAAGTTCGTTACCTCCCCCTAATAAAGGCCCAGAAGGAAAGGAGCAGAGCCAGGTGCAGAAGATAGAAAAGCGGGATTAGAGATGTTTGTGGGTTGTAAATGGGCAAGGCTACCGGCTTCGGCCGCCTAATCATGATCAGGTACAATGGACAGGAAAACCAGTTCAGGTGGGCTGGCCTCGGGCAGAGGAGGCAGCCTTTGTCGAGTCATGCAGCTACAGCGTGATCTGGTTTAAGGTGCACGTGTCACGTAAGAGGTGAATCTCCGGCTAAGGCTACGTGTCCTTAATCAAAGTGGAGTGAATGAAGTGATCAGAGGCTATTGCATATGTGAGGGCAAGGAAACACAAAATGGCGGCCATGATCTAAGATGGATGCCGTGTGTATATCAAAAATGTGTCAGTGGAAGGAGTGCTCTTGCTCGTAGCGTAGCGAAAACACTAGGATATACTAAATGGATCATTTGCGGTTCACTGATATCATTTTTATGTATTTCCGACAAACTTGAAAACACGGGTTCAAGTCGTCACGGAACCGTTACGGAACCTCAGACCCTCCTTTTGCCCTTACATAGGCAATTACTCAATCTATGTCTGAATCTAGTTCTATGTTCATCAGGTCAGTGACATGCTGTTGTATCATCATCCTTTCTCGTGTCTTTTCTCCAAATGCAGGTGGTTTTCTGAGGCAAGTTGCAGCACAAAGACTACACAGAGCAGGACCACACTGGATAATCAGACAACATGAGAATAGGAATACTAAGATGACACCAATGACCATTAGAACCTTCCATCCCCACGCTGAGATCAGAGTCCAAACCCACTCCATGAAGGACCAGTTTCCCTTGTCTACATGTATGGAGTCCGAAATCTTGTGCAACTTAGAGATCGCCTCGTAAACTGTTGGAGCATTATTAGGAATAAAGACACAGCAGCTCGATTGGATCATTCTGCATACCCCACCTCGATCTGCAAGTATAACATCTAGAACCATACGGTTCTGCAATGTCATGAGCCTATCCGCCTGAAGCTCAGCTGTCAGATTGCTAAGGGCACCAGCAGTTTCGGTAATAGTAGATTCAACTACCCGTGTTAGCTGACGTATGTTTCTACTATTGGCCATAGGCCCCCAGAACGGAAGGAAGCCTTTGAAGAAGTCTCCAGCTTCCTGACCAGCGGTATCTTCCTTACTGAAAACACCTCTTGCTACTCTTGTTCTGTGGTAATCCGGTGAAGCAGTGTATGTCGGAGGCAACAATCGAGCAATATAACATGATCCTGAGAAGTCGGCAGGCAACCATGTATAAGCTCTGTCTCGACAAATGAAGTAGGTACCTCTAGCAGTGAGGAAGGCAGGGGAAGAGTTAGCCGGAAACACATAAGTCTCTACGCACTCACTCCTCCCTAGCTGAGCTCTCGGATTTCTCCCATTACCTTGCAGACAGACCTGACCTCGGTGAGGTACGACCCAGATTGGAGTTGAGCTTTTACGCTTGCTTTCTCCTAAACTAAGGCGATACTCTGAAGTATTCCAACTTAAATATACTCGCAATTCGTCTCTAGGGTAAGATGGAGTATTATTGACGTCCTTGATCATGTCAATAATTCCCTGGACTAAAGCTTTGTTGGCAGAGTTATATTTAGTGGAGCGTGGTGGACGTGGAGGATAGGTCTCAAGGGCATAAGCAAAGATGGTTTGGAAGGCCTGAAATGATCCATTATAGCTGTAAGGCAAAACCAAATAGGGAATACCTTTATCCATAGTGTGAGGTATCAAGCCACACACCCAGCAGTCTGTAGTGTTAACTACCAGTTGGTGTTGGTGCAAGAGCTGTACAAAAGTATTATTAATGAATTCTGAGCGTCGAGCTTGCTCATGTTCAGGAAACGAGTGAAAAGAGTGTATAGAAGAAACAGTAGAAATAGCTGGATCAAGGGGAGGCACTGTAGAAACTGGCACAAAAATCAAATTTATGCTAAAGACAATTCCACCCACCAATGTTGCTAAAACAATCAAAAATGTAATGGCACATTGCATCAAGAAACATTTGCTGTGAAGAATTCTATTTAGTCTGTTTCTGCGAACGTAAATCACATTTTCTCGTTGCAGCGCAGGAAGTTCCATCTTCTACAATCCGCTCGCGACCACTGATGATGTGTACGTAGATGAAAATGCCTCTGTCAGCCCTGGGAGTTCCCAGTACTAACAGAAAGATCGACCTTGTGTCAGACCCCTGCAAATTCAAACTAGGCACACAGCCACGACCCTACGGCTACCCAGACGGCAAGGCAATTTATTAAAAACAATAAACAATAGCAAACTTCCTGGCTGAAAAGCAAAAAGTCCAATGTATATAAATATCAGAATCACAATATGCAGTTGCCTGCTTTATTAGTTCGTTTTATGGCTTCTAAGGTTGTATCTCTTCTTTGCTGGTACTGTCTGATCGGAAAATAGTGTATCACTAGCAGCTGTTGTAGAGTTTAAGTTCGCAGATGGCAAAGTTTCTTCTGATGCTGGAGACAAATGTTCAATGTTCAAAGCAGTCTTTTCAGGAGGAGAGTCAAGTTTCAAAGTGTCAGTAATTAAATCGGCATCACTGAAAGGGACAAATCTCGGAGTTATTTCAGATTCGGAGGCACCAATTCCTTTCTTCACCCAGTCGTCGTAGGGCAGCGGCAGTGGAACACGCTTTACGTGAGAAGCGTGGATCCAGTGCTTGCGGCCAGCAACACGTACAGCTGTCCTCGTTGCCAGCAGGATTTGGAAGGGGCCGATGTAGCGAGGCTGAAGATTCTTTGTCCTCGCGAAGTTCCGGACCACAATGAAGTCACCCGGTTTCAGTTGATGCCCTGGACTCTCCGGAGGCTTTGGCAAAGCATCAAAAACCTGTTGATGAATAAGACTTAATTTAGCAGTCAAGTCATAAAGGTAGTCTATCAACATAGGATATTCAATGGAGCAGAATTGTTTAGGCCTTGGCACACCCCAGACATTTGCCGGGCGGCCAAACACAATCTCATATGGAGAAAGCCCTATTCTAGAATGCACTGTTGCTCTCGTTGATAACAAGGCCAAAGGAAGTGCGTCTGGCCAAGCCAAACCTGTGGATGCTTGTATTTTGGCTATTTTAAGCTTGAGGGTGCCATTGTAACCCTCGACTAAACCAGCAGACTGGGGATGGTTCGCACTGTGAAATTTTTGTTTCAATCCTAGACCAGTACACACACTCTGCATAACTTTCCCTATAAACTCACTTCCGTTATCTGACCATACAATCCGTGGCATTCCATACCTAGGGAAAAATTCTTTGAGAAGAATTTTGGCAGTTGATAAAGCAGTGTTGTCCTTTAGTGGGTATGCTTCTATCCACCTGGAAAAAGCACAAACTACCACCAGGACGTATTTTAAATTGTTGCAGCGTTCCATGTGAATGAAGTCTAATTGAATTACTTCAAAGGGACAGGAAGGAGGGGCAAAATGACCAGCTGGAGTTGGAGTTCCCTTGCCAGGATTATGCATCAAGCACACCATACAATTTTTCACCACTCTCTCTGCACACTTACTGATTCCCTCATTCTTCCAAACCGGAGCTAACATCTTACATATCCCTTTAGAACTTATGTGCGCCACTCCATGCGCCATCGTCACTACTGCAAGCACATACGCATCAGGCAACATCCAACGCTGCTGTTCTGTCAAATCGATCCAACATCCATTCGAGTCCAATTTGCCCGTACTTTCTCTCCATACGCGTTTCTCTTCCTCAGTCGCTTCTTTCTGAATCTCTTTCACACTTTCCATTGTGTCCTCACACATTCCAGACTCAGCAATCCATCTTGCAGACGTAGCAACATACATTCTACTCATCATGTCTCTAGCTGTCTGTTTAGCGGTTTCATCAGCAAAGGCATTTCCCCGACCAACATCATCCGTGATTGCTTTATGAGCACTGCACTTCACAATCGCAACTTCAGTCGGTAAGGTTAAAGATTCTAACAAGTCGTTAACTAGCTGACCATGTTGAATCTTAGTCCCATGGGACGTAATGAAACCCCTTTCTCTCCACAACCGGCCAAAACTATGGGCCACGCCAAATGCGTACTGACTATCTGTAAACACATTCACTCTCTTTCCCTCAGCTAAAACACACGCTCTCGTAAGAGCTATTAATTCTGCAGCTTGGGCAGAATTCTGACTCACTCTTGCAGTCTCCACAATCGTCTTCAAAGTCGTTACCGCGTAGGCAGCAGTCACATCACCATTCTCCAATTTAAAACATGACCCGTCCACATACAGCGTACCATCCGGGTTGGATAGGGGAGTATCCCTCAAGTCGATACGACCTTTTGTCTCTTCCTCCGTTTTGAAATAACAGTCATGTGGCTCAGAATCACTCGACTCTTGATCAGTCGGCAACAATGTTGCTGGGTTCAATACATTGCATCTTTTGATCTGAATATGACTCGCTAATAACGTCAGCTCGTAACCAGATAATCTCGCACTAGTAAGGTGTTGTGTCTTCGTTCGGTTCATGAGTGTATCCACTGCATGAGGAACCATGACCACTAGCATATTGTTCATCACCAAACCAGCAGATTGTCGAATGGAAGCTGCAGCTGCCGCTGTAGCCCTCAAACAACTAGGTAACGCTCTAGCTACCGGATCTAATGTTGATGAGAAATACGCACAAGGGCGTTGTTTATCACCAAACTTCTGTGTCAGAACACTCAACGCGCAACCTTCTCTTTCGTGAACGTAGAGCGTGAATGGCTTGCTATAATCAGGTGTACCCAATACAGGAGCTGAACACAGTGCTTTTCGTAACTCAATAAAACTCTCTTGACATTCATCAGACCATGGCACCGGACTCGGAACATTTTTCCCAGTCAAAGCTACCAATGGCTTCGCTAAAAGTGAAAAATTTGGAATCCACTGCCTACAGTAAGAGGTAATACCTAGAAAGGCACGTACTTCTCTCTGTGTGCGTGGAACACTCATCTGCGTAATTGCTTTTATTCTTTCTGGGGTCAACTTCCTTCCCTCCTTTGATAAGAGGTGACCTAGGTAGGTTACTTCTTGGCAGCAATATTGCATTTTGGAAGGTGACACCTTATGATTCAAATTAGACAAATGATGCAATAGTGAAATCGTAGCTGCTTTGCAAGTTTCCTTGTCATCGGCAGCCACTAAAAGATCGTCTACGTACTGTACTAGGGCAGAGCCTGGAGGAAGGACAAAAGAATCTAGCTGACTTTTTAAAGCTTGACTGTAAATGGATGGACTTTCACAGTAGCCTTGTGGAGCGCGTTTAAATCTGAAACTGCGACCTCCTAAACAGAAGCCGAAAATATCCCTACTTTCTTCAGCTATCGGAATGCTGAAAAATGCATTCTTGAGGTCTATAACTGAAAACCAATTGGCTGTAGCAGGAATCAATGTTAACAGGGCAGTAATGTCTGGCACTACAGGAAACTGTGGAATTACAATCTTATTAACTTCTCTAAGGTCTATGACAAACCTATAGACTGGAGGCTTTGTAGGATCAGTTCGTTTCAAAATCGGTAATACAGGACTATTACAAACATTTCCTCGCGTTTCTTCAACCACACCTTTTTTAATCAAATCTTGCACAATCAATAAGAGTGCACGCTCACCTTCACTCGATATTTTATATTGAGGAATTCTTGGAAATTTCACATTCGCTTTCAAAGTTACTACATACGGTGGAATCTCTAGTAGACCTACATCATTGGGACCAGTCGCCCAAAGAGAATCAGGGAGTGAACGTAGCTCCGGCGGGAGTGCGTCCATTGACAAGTACATCGGAGAGGTGATATTTTTGCCCAAAGTAAGCTGTACTCCTTCCGGAGAACAGTACAATGTCGCATATAGTCGTTTTAACAAATCTAAACCAAGCAGATTTTCATTACAACCTGTCGTCAAAATCAGGGGTGCTTTTAACTGACACGGTCCAACAGAAATAGACAAAGGACCAGATATCGGGTTGTACACAGGGGCGCCTGAAAAACCTACGGAAACATTTGTTGAGCCAGACAAAGGTGCGCCAGGGAGTTTCGCATGCATGATAGAACTTTTTGCGGCACCAGTATCCAACAGAAACGGTTCGACTACACCTGATGTTGCTACTGCGACATAAGGCCCACTCTGATCCACTGGAACTGATAATACTCCCTCTCTCTGTCCATGGCTGTCCTAGTACCCATTTTGTTGAAATCCCTCTTCAACTTCACAATAATCCTCAACAAGATATTGCTGAGATCTATTCTGTTGAGCTGACTGTACATTTCGTTGATCAAAGTGATTAGAAGGACGATCATTCGTTTGTGGAGGCATAGCACCTCGTCCTCGACCTCTAGAATTCTGCGCATAACCACCACGACCTCTCTGAGCTGCTGCATTATTATTTTGTGCTAAGATCGGACATTCATTTTTATAGTGCCCCTCTTTCTTGCAGTACGCGCACTGATTCCACTGATATTGAGGCCTTGATGTACTATAATCTGTCCTTTGATATGAGTTTTGCTGCGTATTAGTCTGATTTGTACGAGGCGGATACGCCTGCTGTAAAAGAACTTTAGTTTTTAAATCTTTCGTTTTCTTCTCTGATTTCTCCTTTTCCTCTTTATCCCTATTTTCGTAGTACTGTGCAGTCGCAAGTATTTGCGCTGTCGTAGATACAGCCCACGCACTTTCTGAGTCTTTCAATTTATTGCATAATTCAGGTAACAAATTATGCACAAACTTATCGACAAACAATCTCTGTCCTCCTTCAGTGCTCATGTCCTGACCACTATGGTCTACAAAAGTCTCTTCGAACCTCGTGAAGAAGTCGGAGACACTTTCGTCTTTCTTCTGCTTGCATGCGGATAATTTATCCCAATTAACACGCAATGCTGGCATCAGAGTCTTCATTAAATCTATTATTCTACCAGGAAGATTAGCAATTAGGGGTTCGGGTTTCGCACCACCTATTTGTTGAGCATCTGCTGCAGTGATAGCTGCCCAATCACCACCTAAAGCAGCCTGATGATCCTCTCTACGAATTTTAGCCCACACTGGTTGCGGAACTACATTACCAAACAACATATCAATGTCGGCTAAGTTCATTATACAAGCCTCAACTGTCTGTGTCAATTCCTTGTAATATCCGGCTGGATTCTTACGTGGATCTGGCAAGGCTTGTTTCACTGCTAACACTTCTGCTCGCTTCCATGGAATATGTATCCATACTCTTTGGAACTGTGCTGGAGCAGCTGCAATACCCGCATTATCATCACGTTGTACTGCTTCGCGCCAAATTGGAGGAACCTCCCTCATTGGATATTGGCGACTTGGCTTCACTTTACCTTTTTCTAAATCTCTCGGCGAACGAAGAGATGGATCATATCTAAAGCTTAAAATGAGCTCCATCGCTTGTTTTATATTCTCACCCACTATCATCCCAGCAGCAAACTCTTTTTGAACTTTAATTAAGTCTTCCAAATCTGATTCGACATCGTCTTCCTCTATTTCCTCACGCAACAACGAGCACATCTCATCAAAGACGTACCGTTGCGTTGGCTCTCCCCATTGCATAAATGTCTCTAACACATCTCTCGTACTATATCTTCTGACTTTCGTAATCCATCTGAGAGCCGTGGAGTCTAAAACTCCCCGTTCCTCAGTACTTGGAAGCTGACTCCGTCTCTGAACAGAGTCAGGAGTAGGAGTCTTAATCAAGGTTTTATATATAGGAGACAGCATATTAGTAACAGAATCAGTGATTCTTCGACGAACAGAAAGTGGAGTTAGTACACTCGCAGACATAGAGAATGCAGTAGAGGTAGGAATAGATGACGAAACAGTAGGAGTATCGATAAAAATAGTTTGAGGAACAGTAGGTACAGTGGTAGGTATAGGAGCTGGCAGCGCGGGAAGAGGAGGAGCTGTAGGAACATTTACATTCACCACAGGAAGTATAGGAACTTGATTCTGAGGAACAGGAACACCAGGTTGTCCAGCAACCGGCAATTGAACATTCGGGATGAGTGGAGCCGTAGCACCTTGTGCATACGGTGGAGGTGAACGTAACAGATAAGACAACAGAGGATCGTTTTCGGAATCCTCCAGTATCTTAGCCATTTTCGATGGCAAGGCAGGATAGCACTTGTCAATCGCTAAGTTATGCTCTCTAATGGCTACATCTATGGCCTTCTCACACTCGTCAGCCTGCAACTGTTTAGTCGCTTGCTCTAGAGTTAACTCTTCTAGTTCTTTTTGCTCTTTTTTCAACCTTTTCATTTCTCTCTGTTTGGATTCTTTTCGCAAATAACGAAAAGAGTCAAACATTGCCGGCCGGGCTTTCTTCCTAAACAATTTCGCTTCTAAGTTGTCGAGAATCTCTTGTTCAAAACTACCATGCAGTGGCCAACTAAGGACACCATCCTTCTTACAATAACGGACCCATATCTCATTATAAGTTATAGGACCCACACCATACTTACAGTATAAATCATAAAGGGGAGTCCCAATCGGAGGAACCAGACAAGAGTCCTCTAATCGTGAGTCACTGTTGCAACTAAAACAAGACAACATTTTCCGACTTACCATTTTCAGTCCGGAACACAAAGCAAACAGACACGAAACAAATTGTGCACTTGAACCAAGAACTTAGGCCTACCAAAAACCAAACTAATGTATCGATACCCAAAACTGAACCAAATAGATTATCGTAATTAGAACAACCAAAGATAATCTTACAAAACCAAACCAAACCAAGAACCGATCAAGGATTTTTAACAATCCTCACAAAAGTAACCAGCTAGCTATCACTAAATACTTAACTGAGTCACTGAAGACGTCACCAAGGAGAAACCCGTCACGTTTCGCCGTACTAAGGACTGCACCACTTCGGGTCCAAGACAGGGCGACGGTCAAGGCAACGGCCCACTGTAGCCGTCCTGAACGGGAACCCTCGTGGAAGAGAACTTCAGGACCACTTTTGCGATATGCCGGGATCGATGAAGTGGGGCGCCTCCCTCAGGAATCTTCACACGAAGCTTCTCGAACTCTTCAGGCTTTTGGACCGGTACCGAATGACGTCGCCCCACGTTGGGCGCCAATTGGAGTTCTGGACTTTTTGGTTCCGTCCAGAGGTGTCAGGGTACAACACCCAAAGACCCCGGAGTCCCACCTGCCTTGGTGCACAAATGAACAGAAACACGGGCTTCTCGATGGTGGCGTCAAAGACCAAAGGTTTATTACTGCAGGGACACAGAAGTCACAGAATCTACACACGGGCAGAATTCAGGAGACTGTTCGATTTGTACAAAGTGGGTTGCTCCTTATATACTAAAAATTGTGCTCTAGGCAAATATTTCACATGTCGGTACATTCCCAAACCTTTTGTGTCTCTAAACAATAAATATTTGGCGTTACACAGGAACTGTCGATAATATCTGATACCAAACATCACGAAGAGGGGTTCCCACCAGTCCATCACAATCCCTTGTCAATATTGCATTCAAGAGCCGGACCGCCTCATCGTAAAGTTCGTTACCTCCCCCTAATAAAGGCCCAGAAGGAAAGGAGCAGAGCCAGGTGCAGAAGATAGAAAAGCGGGATTAGAGATGTTTGTGGGTTGTAAATGGGCAAGGCTACCGGCTTCGGCCGCCTAATCATGATCAGGTACAATGGACAGGAAAACCAGTTCAGGTGGGCTGGCCTCGGGCAGAGGAGGCAGCCTTTGTCGAGTCATGCAGCTACAGCGTGATCTGGTTTAAGGTGCACGTGTCACGTAAGAGGTGAATCTCCGGCTAAGGCTACGTGTCCTTAATCAAAGTGGAGTGAATGAAGTGATCAGAGGCTATTGCATATGTGAGGGCAAGGAAACACAAAATGGCGGCCATGATCTAAGATGGATGCCGTGTGTATATCAAAAATGTGTCAGTGGAAGGAGTGCTCTTGCTCGTAGCGTAGCGAAAACACTAGGATATACTAAATGGATCATTTGCGGTTCACTGATATCATTTTTATGTATTTCCGACAAACTTGAAAACACGGGTTCAAGTCGTCACGGAACCGTTACGGAACCTCAGAAGGCACAGGGCCCGGCCCTGCCCTGGCGTGCCCCGGCCCGGCGGAGCGGTCCGCGGCCACATGGGGCGCTTGGGTGAAGGACCGGGACTTCGGAGGGCATCTTCCCCCTCGGGGGAATGGCCCGACCGACGCGTGAGGGACCGGGGATGGCAGGGGGCGGCCCCTGTCCCCTGTCCCTCTCCGAGACGGAATCCAAGTTCACCCGGCACGACGTCCCCCCAGGTGGGGGGAAACCGAATGGCATTGCTTCCCCGGGCTGGCACCACCCCCTCCCTGGAAAAGGCCCTGGCGCCGGCTGGGCCCTTCCCACGCCCGAGTCCCGGTTCCGACCGGGTTCCGGGTGACCGGGAAGTGGCCCTTCTCGCGCGGCAGGGAGTCCCAGAAGAGAAGGGGCCGAGGGCCTGTGAGGGGACCTCGGCACCTCTCGGTGGGAGGCGTGCGGAAAGGGGGGAAGCCGCCTGGCTCTTCCCCGTCCCGGCGCCTCCGACCGGGGCAAGGGGCGGTGGTGGGCTGATCGCCAGCCCGACGGCATGGCTCGGGGCCGCCCTGGCGGCTGACGTGCAGGTGGAGCGACCCTCCCTCGTTGCCAGGTACCCCGGTTTGACCTGGTCCCTCGCGGCCGGGACGAGGGGGTTAGAAGACTCGCGAGGTCCCTCCCGGGTTACCCTGGGAGGGACCGGCGGCTGTGGGGCTGCCTGCTCCCGTCGC